>NC_053392.1:31178191-31778191 GCF_905171765.1 Bufo bufo | reverse complement strand
AAAAATTAAATGCCTTTTTTATGCAAAGTCCTGTGCCAGCCGGTATGAGTGGTGGGCACTGGCAGTGGGCACACTACAGTCAGTGGAAGTCAGCCTGACACACACTGGCAGGCAACTAACCTTAGATTAAAGTGTAAAAATTAAGTGCCTATTTTTTAAGCAAAGTCCTGTGCCACTCGGTATGACAGGGGTGGGCACTGGCAGTGGGCACACTACAGTCAGTTGAAGTCGGCCTGACACACACTAGCAGCAGGCAAGCAGCTGAAATTACATTAAAGTGTAAAAATTAAATGCCTTTTTTAAGCAAAGTCCTGTGCCAGCCGGTATGAGTGGTGGGCACTGGCAGTGGGCACACTACAGTCAGTGGAAGTCAGCCTGACACACACTGGCAGGCAACTAACCTTAGATTAAAGTGTAAAAATTAAGTGCCTATTTTTTAAGCAAAGTCCTGTGCCACTCGGTATGACAGGGGTGGGCACTGGCAGTGGGCACACTACAGTCAGTTGAAGTCGGCCTGACACACACTAGCAGCAGGCAAGCAGCTGAAATTACACTAAAGTGTAAAAATTAAATGCCTTTTTTATGCAAAGTCCTGTGCCAGCCGGTATGAGTGGTGGGCACTGGCAGTGGGCACACTACAGTCAGTGGAAGTCAGCCTGACACACACTGGCAGGCAACTAACCTTAGATTAAAGTGTAAAAATTAAGTGCCTATTTTTTAAGCAAAGTCCTGTGCCACTCGGTATGACAGGGGTGGGCACTGGCAGTGGGCACACTACAGTCAGTTGAAGTCGGCCTGACACACACTAGCAGCAGGCAAGCAGCTGAAATTACACTAAAGTGTAAAAATTAAATGCCTTTTTTATGCAAAGTCCTGTGCCAGCCGGTATGAGTGGTGGGCACTGGCAGTGGGCACACTACAGTCAGTGGAAGTCAGCCTGACACACACTGGCAGGCAACTAACCTTAGATTAAAGTGTAAAAATTAAGTGCCTATTTTTTAAGCAAAGTCCTGTGCCACTCGGGATGACAGGGGTGGGCACTGGCAGTGGGCACACTACAGTCAGTTGAAGTCGGCCTGACACACACTGGCAGGCAACTAACCTTAGATTAAAGTGTAAAAATGAAGTGCCTTTTTTTTAAGCAAAGTCCTGTGCCACACGGGATGACAGGGGTGGGCACTGGCAGTGGGCACACTACAGTCAGTTGAAGTCGGCCTGACACACACTAGCAGCAGGCAAGCAGCTGAAATTACACTAAAGTGTAAAAATTAAATGCCTTTTTTATGCAAAGTCCTGTGCCAGCCGGTATGAGTGGTGGGCACTGGCAGTGGGCACACTACAGTCAGTGGAAGTCAGCCTGACACACACTGGCAGGCAACTAACCTTAGATTAAAGTGTAAAAATTAAGTGCCTTTTTTTAAGCAAAGTCCTGTGCCACACGGAATGACAGGGGTGAGCACTGGCAGTGGGCACACTACAGTCTGTGGGCCTGCAGCTCCTCACACACAGGCAGGCCAGGCAACTGCAATATGTATATAAAGGAAAAAAAAAAAGCAGACTAATGTTGCAGCCCTAAAAAGGGCTTTTTGGGGTGCTGTCAGGACGCTGTCCTTACAGCAGAGATCAGATGAGTCTTTCAGGACTGGAGTGGACACTGAATTCACTAGCCTAGCTATCGATTTCCCAATTAAATCAGCAGCAGTTACAGTCTCCCTCCTCTCACTAAGACTGCAGCTTCAGAATGAATCTAAAATGGATGCTGTGCAGGAGGTGGGAGGGTCTGGGAGGGAGGGTATGCTGCTGATTGGCTGGAATGTGTCTGCTGACTGTGAGGTACAGGGTCAAAGTTTGCTCAATGATGATGTATAGGGGGCGGACCGAACATCGCATGTGTTCGCCCGGCAGAGGCGAACGCGAACAAGCTATGTTCGCCGGGAACTGTTCGCCGTCGGATAGTTCGGGCCATCTCTACACCTCAGCCCCCATAGCTTAAACACCCTTAATGACCAGGCCACTTTTTACACTTCTGACCTACACTACTTTCACAGTTTATTGCTCGGTCATGTAACTTACCACCCAAATGAATTTTACCTTCTTTTCTTCTCACTAATTGAGCTTTCATTTGGTGGTATTTCATTGCTGCTGACATTTCTACTTTTTTTGTTATTAATAGAAATTCAACGATTTTTTTGCAAAAAAATGAAATTTTTTACTTTCAGTTGTAAAATTTTGCAAAAAAAACGACATCCATATATAATTTTTTCTCTAAATTTATTGTTCTACAGGTCTTTGATAAAAAAAAAATGTTTGGGTAAAAGTTATAGCGTTTACCAACTATGGTACAAAAATGTGAATTTCCGCTTTTTGAAGCAGCTCTGACTTTCTGAGCACCTGTCATGTTTCCTGAGGTTCTACAATGCCCAGACAGTACAAACACCCCACAAATGACCCCATTTCGGAAAGTAGACACCCTAAGGTATTCGCTGATGGGCATAGTGAGGTCATAGAACTTTTTATTTTTTGTCACAAGTTAGCGGAAAATGATGATTTTTTTTTTTTTTTTTTTTTTCTTACAAAGTCTCATATTCCACTAACTTGTGACAAAAAATAGAAACTTCCATGAACTCACTATGCCCATCACGAAATACCTTGGGGTGTCTTCTTTTCAAAATGGGGTCACTTGTGGGGTAGTTATACTGCCCTGGCATTCTAGGGGCCCTAATGTGCGGTAAGTAGTTTGAAATCAAAAGGTTCTCTTTGGAATGTGGGCCCCTTTGCCCACCTAGGCTGCAAAAAAGTGTCACACATGTGGTATTTCCGTACTCAGGAGAAGTTGGGCAATGTGTTTTGGGGTGTTTTTACATATACCCATGCTGGGTCAGATAAATATCTCGGCAAAAGACAACTTTTCCCATTTTTTTATACAAAGTTGGCATTTGACCGAGATATTTATCTCACCCAGCATGGGTATATGTAAAATGACACACCAAAACACATTCCCCAACTTCTCCTGAGTACGGCGATACCAGATGTGTGACACTTTTTTGCAGCCTAGATGCGCAAAGGGGCCCACATTCCTTTTAGGAGGGCATTTTTAGACATTTGGATCCCAGACTTCTTCACACGCTTTAGGGCCCCTAAAATGCCAGGGCAGTATAAATACCCCACATGTGACCCCATTTTGGAAAGAAGACACCCCAAGGTATTCAATGAGGGGCATGGCGAGTTCATAGAATTTTTTTTTTTTTTGCCACAAGTTAGCGGAAATTGATTTTTTATTTTTTTTTCTCATAAAGTCTCCCTTTCTGCTAACTTGGGACAAAAATTTCAATCTTTCATGGACTCAATATGCCCCTCAGCGAATACCTTGGGGTGTCTACTTTCCGAAATTGGGTCACATGTGGGGTATTTATACTGCCCTGGCATTTTAGGGGCCCTAAAGCATGAGAAGAAGTATGGAATATAAATGTCTAAAAATTTTTACGCATTTGGATTCCGTGAGGGGTATGGTGAGTTCATGTGAGATTTTATTTTTTGACACAAGTTAGTGGAATATGAGACTTTGTAAGAAGAAAAAAAGAAAAAATATTTCTGCTAACTTGGGCCAAAAAAATGTCTGATTGGAGCCTTACAGGGGGGTGATTAATGACAGGGGGGTGATCAGGGAGTCTATATGGGGTGATCCCCCCCTGTCATTGATCACCCCCCTGTAAGGCTCCATTCAGACGTCCGTATGTTTTTTACGGATCCACGGATCGGATCCGCAAAACACATACGGACGTCTGAATGGAGCCTTACAGGGGGGTAAACAATGACAGGGGGTTGATCACCCCATATAGACTCCCTGATCACCCCCCTGTCATTGATCACCCCCCTGTAAGGCTCCATTCAGATGTCCGTATGTGTTTTGCGGATCCGATCCATGTATCCGTAAAAAACATACGGACGTCTGAATGGAGCCTTGCAGGGGGGTGATCAATGACAGGGGGGTGATCAGGGAGTCTATATGGGGTGATCACCCCCCTGTAAGGCTCCATTCAGATGTCCGTACGTGTTTTGCGGATCCGATCCATGTATCCGTGGATCCGTAAGACACATACGGACGTCTGAATGGAGCCTTACAGGGGGGTGATCAATGACAGGGGGGTGATCAATGACAGGGGGTGATCAGGGAGTCTATATGGGCTGATTACCCCCCTGTCATTGATCACCCCCCTGTAAGGCTCCATTCAGACGTCCGTATGTTTTTTACGGATCCACGGATACATGGATCGGATCCGCAAAACACGTACGGACATCTGAATGGAGCCTTACAAGGGGGTGATCAATGACAGGGGGGTGATCAATGACAGGTGGGTGATCAGGGAGTCTATATGGGGTGATCACCCCCGTCATTGATCACCCCCCTGTAAGGCTCCATTCAGACGTCCGTACGTGTTTTACGGATCCGATCCATGTATCAGTGGATCCGTAAAAAACATACGGACGTCTGAATGGAGCCTTACAGGGGGGTGATCAATGACATGGGGGTGATCAATGACAGGGGGTGATCAGGGAGTTTATATGGGGTGATCAGGGGTTAATAAGGGGTTAATAAGTGACGGGGGGGTGTAGTGAGGTGGTGTTTGGTGCTACTTATTACTGAGCTGTCTGTGTCCTCTGGTGGTCGATCCAAGCAAAAGGGACCACCAGAGGACCAGGTAGCAGGTATATTAGATGCTGTTATCAAAACAGCGTCTAATATACCTGTTAGGGGTTAAAAAAAAATCGCATCTCCAGCCTGCCAGCGAACAATCGCCGCTGGCAGGCTGGAGATCCGCTCGCTTACCTTCCGATCCTGTGAACGCGCGCGCCTGTGTGCGCGTTCACAAGAAATCTTGCGTCTCGCGAGATGACGCATATATGCGTGACTGTGCGCAGGGCTGCCGCCTCCGGAACGCGATCCTGCATTAGGCGGTCCAGAGGCGGTTAAGGGGTTTGATATGCCTGCTACCACAAAATACTGATTGATGGCTGCGATATACCTGCTTCCACAAAATACTGATTAAGGGGTTTGAAATACCTGCTTCTACAAAATATTGATTGAGGGCTGCAATATAACTGCTTCCACAAAATACTGATTAAGGGGTTTGATATACCTGCTTCCACAAAAACTGATTAAGGGGTTCGATATATCTGTTTCCACCAAATATTGATTGAGGGCTGCGGTTTACCTGCTTCCACAAAACATTGATTAATAGGTTTGATTTACCTGCTTCAACAAAATACTAATTGAGGGCTGCGATATACCTGCTTCCACAAAATACTGATTAAGGGGTTCAATATACCGGTTTCCAACCAATATTGGTTTAAGCCTGCAATATCCCTGTTTCTACAAAATATTGATAAAGGGGTTTGATATACTTGCTTCCACAAAATACTGATTGAGAGCTGCAATATACCTGCTTCCACTAAATACTGATTAAGGGATTCAATATACCTGTTTCCACCAAATATTGATTGAGGCCTGCAATATAACTGCTTCCACAAAATATTGATTGAAAGCTGCAAAATTTCTGCTTCCACAAAATACTGATTAAGTTGTTTGATATACCTGCTTCCACAAAATACTGATTAAGGATTTTGATATACCTGCTTCCAGAAAATACTGATTAAGGGGTTCGATATACCTGTTTCCACAAAATATTGATTTAGACCTGCGATATACCTGCTTCCACAAAATACTGATCAAGGGGTTTGATATACCTGTTTCCACCAAATATTGATTGAGGGCTGTGATATTCCTGCTTCCACAAAATACTGATTGAGGGCTGCGATATGCCTGCTTCCACAAAATACTGATAAAGGGGTTTGATATACCTATTTCCAACAAATATTGGTTGAGGCCTGCGATATACCTGCTTACACAAAATACTGATTGAGAGCTGCAATATTCCTGCTTCCACAAAATACTGATTAAGTGGTTTGATATACCTGATTCCACAAAATACTTATTGAGGGCTGCGATATACCTGCTTCCACAAAAAACTGATTGAGGGGATTGATATACCTGCTTCAACAAAATACTAATTGAGGGCTGCGATATACCTGCTTCCACAAAATACTGATTAAGGGGTTCAATATACCTGTTTCCAACAAATATTGGTTTAAGCCTGCAATATCCCTGTTTCTACAAAATACTGATTAAGGGGTTTGATATACCTGCTTCTACAAAATACTGATTAAGGGGTTTGAAATAATTGCTTCCACAAAATACTGATTGAGGGCTACGATATACCTGCCTCCACAAAATACTAATTAAGGGGTTTGATATACCTGTTTCCACCAAATATTGATTGAGGGATGCAATATACCTGCTTCCACAAAATACTGATTGAGCGCTGCGATATGCCTGCTTCCACAAAATACTGATTATGGGGTTTGATATACCTCCTTCAACAAAATACTGATTAAGGGGTTCGATATACCTGTTTCCACCAAATATTGATTGAGGCCTATGATATACCTGCTTCCACAAATACTGCTCTTCTCTAGGGACTTAGACACAGGGTCATTTTTACAAATGATAGGCAGAGGAAGAGGCAGGCCAATCCATGCGGGTGGTAGGGGTCGAGCAGGTGCACCAGGCCGGAGCCAAAGTGGGAAGTTGGAGAAGGCGCATGCGATTACTTTAAAGGGCGCACCAGAGTTGGTTGAGTGGCTCACTCACCCTTCCGCTTCTGCACCATCCTCACTCTTTGCTGTGTGCACCCACAAATACACCACCACCACCATAGCCCCTCCGCTCGAGTCAGAGGAATTATTTTCCCATCCATTCCCAGACCTTACCGATGCACTGCCATTCTTGACATTGGATGAGGAAGTAGCATCGGCCGCCACCCAGCGGTCTGACGACAGTACCCAGATCAGCCCAAGGAGGGAGGTCCACGTTGTTGCTGCCTACTATGAGATCTCAAATGTCAGTGGTGGTAAAGAGTACAGTGATGTTGTGTCGATGGACTTCACGTGGGTGCCCTCAAGAGAGGAAGAGGAGGGGAGTTCAGAGGGAGAGACGTAGCAGAGAGGCAGGAGAAGGAGGAGAAGCAGGCAGAGCTCTTTGTCTAATTTTTTTACATCACAGAAGCCTGACATTTTAACAGGGGTGTTTTTTTATATCCACTGTATATATA
The DNA here is from genome assembly GCF_905171765.1 of Bufo bufo. Taxonomy (NCBI): domain Eukaryota; kingdom Metazoa; phylum Chordata; class Amphibia; order Anura; family Bufonidae; genus Bufo; species Bufo bufo. The sequence goes on along the minus strand of NC_053392.1, from coordinate 31,771,022 downwards.
TATATATATATATATATATATATATATATATATAGTTAGTAAGGGATTAGGTAGCGGGGCTGTCGTCTCCTGGGTAGACAGGCACAGTTTAGCAGGCACACCGAAGCAGTTACAGTCCACACGGCAGGAACTTCGTTTTACTGACCCCAGCCAGTTTTATTGTCAGGTTGAGGTACAGAACATAAAATATAACAAACAAAAATCCTAAGCCTGTCCGGCTCTAACTATACAGCATGAAACCTCCCTGACCAAGTGCCGGCCTAATACCAAGCACCCAAACAATATAGCAAAGTCCGTACCTCTTGAAGTGCTCTCACAGGCTCCATGCAGGTAACCTGTTCCCAGGCTGAGAGAGCTGTGTCTGCATTCTCAGCCTTATATCAGGCTAACACACCTGAAGAGTAATTACCTGACAGCCCAAAACCCGGACTGTCCGGATGGAGTGGGGCCCACCCTTCTCTCCCCACTCCAGCAACACAGGCCCTAAAAACAGGTTTTATGCAGACCCGAATTGCAGAGACCTCTCCTGAACATTTCGCTGGTTGCTTTTAAATGACAGAAGTGAGGAATCTTGGGCACACATAGACCCCGTCCACTACTTCTCCAGACACTCTGTCACAATATATAATCATTCTTTTGATATATATATGAATGCATAATTTGTGGGAAACTACTATTGATGTTTTAGCCATAATATATTTACATATATTATAATATATTATAAATATATAATAATATGTGTAAATATATTATGGCTAAAAACGAAAAAAAAAAAAAAATATATATATATATATATATATATATATATATATATAGATGTTTAAATTAAGTTTAATTTTAACAAAAATGGAGTGGCTCTACTGCTCCGTAGGGTGGAGAGGTGCTCAATATCTAGGTGTAAACTCCAAACACCAGAAAGTAAAGAATTTCAAATAATATTGGAGATATGGCACTCAATATCTGGAAAATTTTTGCTCAAAACAAGTCACTTTATTGGTGCAATAAAATATTTAAAATGTCATACAAAGTACGTAATTTGTGCAGAATTTAAATAACATAATAATAAAAAGTCACAATCGACAATATAAAAAATCACTTATAGTGTATATATAAACACACATCAGACAGCAAATGGGTACTTGTCTGTAATCTGATTGAATAGGTCCAGAAGGTTAAATTCTCAACACTAGAGCACTGAATGTGTTATTGCTCAATAGTTTTCAATGAGAAATGTCACCATTGATTCGGTATATATCACCGATTATCATTATTATAGTGCAGTCGCAGGATTTTCTGATTTAATAATAGGAGTTATTCCGAATATATATATATCACAGTTCATGGAACTTATCGGATTAAAGTTCAGAAGATGTTAGCTTTAGGTGGCGTCCCACCTTTTGTTTCAAGCTATTTAAATCCCTTACCTCCACTTCTCAATGCGGTTTTTTCAATCACCGTTTCCTCAGCGTCCCAAATATTCGATTTCTCCTTACTTGTAAATCAGAATGTCTCACTCTGAGGAGTTTTTGAACTTGATATAGGACGAGTTTATCACTTAGGAGGTTATTGGTAAGGGAGGTGTAGCTGTAGATCTCCTTGCGTACGCCAAAATGGTGGTAATGTGGGGTCCAGGTTCCTCCCAGACGCGTTTCGAAGTCCCAAGGGGTGCTGACTTCTTCCTCAGTGGTGACCTGGCTCCCCCTAAACCACCTTTTTTATACCATCTTTGTTGATTGGTTCCAAATATCTCAAAGATCAGTCCTGGATCACAATCCAGGTACCATAGTGACAAAATCTGGTCTGGATTATTACAATGTACTATACTCAAAAATTGAATATTTTAATGATGAAGTAAATTCAATCAGCAATATAGCTCCCACATTTCTTCCATCAATATAATACATCGAAATCTTGCTATTTTTGAAAAAAACGCATATGCGGTAATGATGCGATTTCCATGCGTTTTTTTTTTTTTTTTTTTTTTTTTTTAAGGTCGATGCGTTTTTTTCAGAAAAGCTGCTGAAATTACATCCTTAGTCATTTACATAAGGGATTTAATGTTATTTGCTTCCTTACTCTCATTATTCACAATAACATGAATTAAAATGTATAAATGAATATAAAAAAATATTTAATTAATAAAAGATGTAATAAATAAGTGCACCTTCGCATATTTTTTCATCTGAGAATAGGTGAATCAAACTGACACAGTCCAATATGGAGGACTGTTGTCAGATTAGATGAACACGAGATTGTGGCTGAATGGGCGGTGGGTGCCGTCCACCAAGGCACGGGCAGATGTACGTAATTAATATACCATCTGACCATGTGTCGGTGGAAGGCAACCACCCCAGGCTTTAATCTGCTACAAGAAGCCAAAGATTTCTAACTCTGCATTTAATCCATGTGGTATAAGGGTGTCCAGTTCAAAAATCCATCTCGATTCTATTCTGGACATTTTCTCCACATGGTTACCTCCTCTCCAATCTACTTCCACTTTCTCTATTGCTGCAAAACATAGATCTGTTTGTTGACCATGATGTTCTTTGAAATGTTTTGACAGTAGGTGGTCCATGTGGCCTTTCCTGATATTATTGAGATGTTCTGCAATTCTTTTCTTTAATGTTCTTTTTGTCCTTCCCACATAGATTTTATTGCATGGGCAACTTATTGTATAAATGACACTAGTAGTATTACATGTGAGGTATTCTTTTATTTTATGTCTGAGTTGATTAGTCGGGGATATTATTTCCTGTGTCTTTCGTGGGAACTTAGTCGATCGGCAGTTAATACAGGTGCCACATCTATAGAAACCTTTGATATCTAACATTGCCTGTATCGTAGGTTTGTTGATTTTCTCCTTTTTTATTGTAGGGGCTACCTTTAATCCTAAATTGGGGGCCTTACTGTACACAATGTGTGGTGTAATCGGGATCAATGAGCCTATCAATCTATCTTCTTTAAGAAAATGCCAATGTTTTTTAATTATATGTTGTATTTTTCGGTATTGGGCATTAAAGGGTAAGACCATTCTCATAGTCCCCTCATCTTTATTTTTCTTTTTCACTTTAGTTGGATTGAAGAAGGATTTTCTGTCTAATTCTCTCACCTTACTTAGTGATGAGTCTACTAAAATTTCCGGGTATTCTCTAGTTACAAATTGTTCCTTCATTTTGCATGCTTCCTCTTCAAATTGCTCCTCTTTAGTGCAATTACGTTTTATGCGTCGGAACTGTCCATATGGTATATTTAGTAGCCATCTAGGTAGATGTCCGCTGGTATAGGGGATCATACTATTTTTCGCAACCTCCTTCAGAAAGGTATTACAGATTACTTTCTCTCCTTCAATTTGGATATTTAAGTCCAAGAATTCGATGTTTCCATCATATATCTTGGATGAAAGGTGTATATTTCTGTCATTCCTATTTAATCCATCTATGAAGGAGGCTAGCGAACTAGTGTCCCCATTCCATACTAGAATAATGTCGTCAATGTACCTATACCATAGTACCAGGTCCGTCCCCAGTCGTGGTAAAATACACCTCTCCTCCCAATCTGCCATGAAGAGGTTCGCATAACTGGGGGCGAACCTGGCGCCCATGGCGGTACCGCACTTTTGCACATAAAAACTTGAGCCAAAACAAAAATAATTATGAGACAAAATGAAGTTTACACTTTCTTCTAGGAAGCTTATCTGTTCTTTTTTGAGTCTACCTTCCATTAATAATTGATCCTTCATAGCTATCGTCCCTTGTTGGTGGTCAATAATTGTGTATAATGACCGTACATCTAATGTGCACATTGTCCACTTGGGGTCAAATTTTAACTTCTCTAGAATGTCTATAACTTGTGTCGTATCTCGGATGTAAGTTTTCATATTTTTTACTGTCGGCTGTAGATGGGTATCAATATATTTTGACAAATTACTTGTGATAGAACCAATTCCGGAAATTATGGGTCGGCCGGGTGGTTGTGTTGGGTTCTTATGTAACTTCGGCAGACAGTAAAAAATTGGCATTCTTGCCTGTGTATCACATATGAATTCATACTCTTGTCTATTTATTATATTTTGGGAGAGTCCTCTTTCACACAATTGTTTCAACTCCTCTTGATAGACTTTAGTCGGATCAACTTTTACTCTCATATATGTACTCTCATCCTCCAATTGTTTAAGACATTCCTTGTTGTAATCTTCCTCACCCCAAATAACAATGGCCCCTCCCTTATCTGCCGATCTAATCACTTTTTTCTTTCATTTGTAGTTCCTTTATAGCTTTTATTTCTTGATTCGAAATATTACATCCCCTATTGTTATTTTTGATCTTTCTTAGATCATATTCAACTGATTGACGGAAAGCAATTATTTCCTGACTTAATTCCTGTATAGGATACTTCTTAGAATTCTTTTTTAAATCCGTGTGGGTATATTCTTGTAAAACCGTCACTGGTCTCTCCACAGGGTTTTTAAGGTGGTATTTTTTAAGACATAACTTTCTAACAAATTTCTCGACGCCAATATAGGCATCGAAATGGTTTAATTTCTGCGTAGGTGCAAACTTAAGCCCCTTATTTAATAAACGCATCTGTGCTTCTGTAAGTGTTGTATTACTTAAATTGACCACTAAATTTTGTGTCATATCTTCTATCTGTGTTTTCGTGCCCCTCTTCCCCTTTCCCCGTCGTATCTTCTTCTTTTTCCCTCCCAATGGAGATAGAGAGATACACATTGGGAGGGAAAAAGAAGAAGATACGACAGGGAAAGGGGAAGAGGGGCACGAAAACACAGATAGAAGATATGACACAAAATTTAGTGGTCAATTTAAGTAATACAACACTTACAGAAGCACAGATGCGTTTATTAAATAAGGGGCTTAAGTTTGCACCTACGCAGAAATTAAACCATTTCGATGCCTATATTGGCGTCGAGAAATTTGTTAGAAAGTTATGTCTTAAAAAATACCACCTTAAAAACCCTGTGGAGAGACCAGTGACGGTTATACAAGAATATACCCGCACGGATTTAAAAAAGAAATCTAAGAAGTATCCTATACAGGAATTAAGTCAGGAAATAATTGCTTTCCGTCAATCAGTTGAATATGATCTAAGAAAGATCAAAAATAACAATAGGGGATGTAATATTTCGAATCAAGAAATAAAAGCTATAAAGGAACTACAAATGAAAGAAAAAATAGTGATTAGATCGGCAGATAAGGGAGGGGCCATTGTTATTTGGGGTGAGGAAGATTACAACAAGGAATGTCTTAAACAATTGGAGGATGAGAGTACATATATGAGAGTAAAAGTTTATCCGACTAAAGTCTATCAAGAGGAGTTGAAACAATTGTGTGAAAGAGGACTCTCCCAAAATATAATAAATAGACAAGAGTATGAATTCATATGTGATACACAGGCAAGAATGCCAATTTTTTACTGTCTGCCGAAGTTACATAAGAACCCAACACAACCACCCGGCCGACCCATAATTTCCGGAATTGGTTCTATCACAAGTAATTTGTCAAAATATATTGATACCCATCTACAGCCAACAGTAAAAAATATGAAAACTTACATCCGAGATACGACACAAGTTATAGACATTCTAGAGAAGTTAAAATTTGACCCCAAGTGGACAATGTGCACATTAGATGTACGGTCATTATACACAATTATTGACCACCAACAAGGGACGATAGCTATGAAGGATCAATTATTAATGGAAGGTAGACTCAAAAAAGAACAGATAAGCTTCCTAGAAGAAAGTGTAAACTTCATTTTGTCTCATAATTATTTTTGTTTTGGCTCAAGTTTTTATGTGCAAAAGTGCGGTACCGCCATGGGCGCCAGGTTCGCCCCCAGTTATGCGAACCTCTTCATGGCAGATTGGGAGGAGAGGTGTATTTTACCACGACTGGGGACGGACCTGGTACTATGGTATAGGTACATTGACGACATTATTCTAGTATGGAATGGGGACACTAGTTCGCTAGCCTCCTTCATAGATGGATTAAATAGGAATGACAGAAATATACACCTTTCATCCAAGATATATGATGGAAACATCGAATTCTTGGACTTAAATATCCAAATTGAAGGAGAGAAAGTAATCTGTAATACCTTTCTGAAGGAGGTTGCGAAAAATAGTATTATCCCCTATACCAGCGGACATCTACCTAGATGGCTACTAAATATACCATATGGACAGTTCCGACGCATAAAACGTAATTGCACTAAAGAGGAGCAATTTGAAGAGGAAGCATGCAAAATGAAGGAACAATTTGTAACTAGAGAATACCCGGAAATTTTAGTAGACTCATCACTAAGTAAGGTGAGAGAATTAGACAGAAAATCCTTCTTCAATCCAACTAAAGTGAAAAAGAAAAATAAAGATGAGGGGACTATGAGAATGGTCTTACCCTTTAATGCCCAATACCGAAAAATACAACATATAATTAAAAAACATTGGCATTTTCTTAAAGAAGATAGATTGATAGGCTCATTGATCCCGATTACACCACACATTGTGTACAGTAAGGCCCCCAATTTAGGATTAAAGGTAGCCCCTACAATAAAAAAGGAGAAAATCAACAAACCCACGATACAGGCAATGTTAGATATCAAAGGTTTCTATAGATGTGGCACCTGTATTAACTGCCGATCGACTAAGTTCCCACGAAAGACACAGGAAATAATATCCCCGACTAATCAACTCAGACATAAAATAAAAGAATACCTCACATGTAATACTACTAGTGTCATTTATACAATAAGTTGCCCATGCAATAAAATCTATGTGGGAAGGACAAAAAGAACATTAAAGAAAAGAATTGCAGAACATCTCAATAATATCAGGAAAGGCCACATGGACCACCCACTGTCAAAACATTTCAAAGAACATCATGGTCAACAAACAGATCTATGTTTTGCAGCAATAGAGAAAGTGGAAGTAGATTGGAGAGGAGGTAACCATGTGGAGAAAATGTCCAGAATAGAATCGAGATGGATTTTTGAACTGGACACCCTTATACCACATGGATTAAATGCAGAGTTAGAAATCTTTGGCTTCTTGTAGCAGATTAAAGCCTGGGGTGGTTGCCTTCCACCGACACATGGTCAGATGGTATATTAAGTACGTACATCTGCCCGTGCCTTGGTGGACGGCACCCACCGCCCATTCAGCCACAATCTTGTGTTCATCTAATCTGACAACAGTCCTCCATATTGGACTGTGTCAGTTTGATTCACCTATTCTCAGATGAAAAAATATGCGAAGGTGCACTTATTTATTACATCTTTTATTAATTAAATATTTTTTTATATTCATTTATACATTTTAATTCATGTTATTGTGAATAATGAGAGTAAGGAAGCAAATAACATTAAATCCCTTATGTAAATGACTAAGGATGTAATTTCAGCAGCTTTTCTGAAAAAAACGCATCGACCATAAAAAAAATAAATAAAAAAAAACGCATGGAAATCGCATCATTACCGCATATGCGTTTTTTTCAAAAATAGCAAGATTTCGATGTATTATATTGATGGAAGAAATGTGGGAGCTATATTGCTGATTGAATTTACTTCATCATTAAAATATTCAATTTTTGAGTATAGTACATTGTAATAATCCAGACCAGATTTTGTCACTATGGTACCTGGATTGTGATCCAGGACTGATCTTTGAGATATTTGGAACCAATCAACAAAGATGGTATAAAAAAGGTGGTTTAGGGGGAGCCAGGTCACCACTGAGGAAGAAGTCAGCACCCCTTGGGACTTCGAAACGCGTCTGGGAGGAACCTGGACCCGACATTACCACCATTTTTGGCGTACGCAAGGAGATCTACAGCTACACCTCCCTTACCAATAACCTCCTAAGTGATAAACTCGTCCTATATCAAGTTCAAAAACTCCTCAGAGTGAGACATTCTGATTTACAAGTAAGGAGAAATCGAATATTTGGGACGCTGAGGAAACGGTGATTGAAAAAACCGCATTGAGAAGTGGAGGTAAGGGATTTAAATAGCTTGAAACAAAAGGTGGGACGCCACCTAAAGCTAACATCTTCTGAACTTTAATCCGATAAGTTCCATGAACTGTGATATATATATATTCGGAATAACTCCTATTATTAAATCAGAAAATCCTGCGACTGCACTATAATAATGATAATCGGTGATATATACCGAATCAATGGTGACATTTCTCATTGAAAACTATTGAGCAATAACACATTCAGTGCTCTAGTGTTGAGAATTTAACCTTCTGGACCTATTCAATCAGATTACAGACAAGTACCCATTTGCTGTCTGATGTGTGTTTATATATACACTATAAGTGATTTTTTATATTGTCGATTGTGACTTTTTATTATTATGTTATTTAAATTCTGCACAAATTACGTACTTTGTATGACATTTTAAATATTTTATTGCACCAATAAAGTGACTTGTTTTGAGCAAAAATTTTCCAGATATTGAGTGCCATATCTCCAATATTATTTAAATTAAGTTTAGCCTCTATTTCTGAAAAAGTTTGTGACAGGATTTGAAATAGTATCAACAAATTGAGCTCTAAATGTGTATAGGCTCAATAAAGCACTCCAATATACAAGCAGTAGAAAAGCCCCAGAGGGGAGAGTGTCAGTATCTAAAACATAACTTTTAATAAGATATAACAATAAAAAACACCACTGTGATGCAATATCCTAAAAAAATTAGGGGTCCACGCCTGGTACCCCAGCACTGATAGATAAAGAAAAATCCTGCCCTACCTAGTATAGGTCCGAGCAGTCTTACCAGACCAATACGTGTGGTGGGACCAGGAGAGGTTTCAAGGGAGGCAAATCCGGAGGACATCAGAGGTACAGTGCTGCCCATAATTATTCATACCCCTGGCAAATTTTCACTTAAAGTTACTTTTATTCAACCAGCAAGTAATTTTTTGACGGGAAATGACATAGGTGTCTCCCAATAGATAATAAGACGATGTACAAGATGCATTATTGTGGAGGGAAAAAAAAAATTTCAGCTTTTATTTACATTTGAGCAAAAAAAGTGTCCAGTCCAAAATTATTCATACCCTTCTCAATAATCAATAGAAAAGCCTTTATTGGCTATTACAGCAATCAAATGCTTCCTATAATTGCAGACCAGCTTTTTGCATGTCTCCACAGGTATTTTTGCCCATTCATCTTTAGCAATGAGCTCCAAATCTTTCAGATTGGAGGGTCTTCTTGCCATCACCCTGATCTATTGCTCCCTCCACAGATTATCAATTGGATTCAAGTCTGGACTCTGGCTGGGCCACTCCAAAACGTTAATGTTCCTGTCTGCAAACCATTTCTTCACCACTTTTGCTTTGCGTTTTGGGTCATTGTCATGCTGAAATGTCCACTGGTGCCCAAGGCCAAGTTTCTCTGCAGACTGCCTGATGTTGTCGTTGAGAATCCTCATGTATTGCTCTTTTTTTTATGGTGTTGTTTACTGTGATTAGGCTCCCTGGTCCATTGGCTGAAAAACACCCCCAAAGCATTAGGTTCCCACCAGCATTTTTGACAGTGGGGATGGTGTTCTTTGGGTTGAAGGCTTCTCCTTTTTTACGCCAAATGAAGGAAACATCATTGTGACCAAACAATTCAATTTTTGTTTCATCTGACCATAACACAGAAGACCAGAAGTCTTCTTCTTTGTCCAGATGAGCTTTTGCAAAGGTCAAGAAATTACTTGCTGGTTGAATAAAAGTAACTTTAAGTCAAAATTTGCCTGGGGTATGAATAATTATGGGCAGCACTGTAGGTCCACTGTATAGCCAAGGTGGTCGACGGGGTCTGTATAGATGAAACAGCTCTGTGCCCTAATATACCCTATTCAAGGGGAAGGGGGCTAGTTTCATTCTATCTATCTATACAGAGCACCTGCCCAGATAGGGGCGACCCCGTCTGAATACCTGGCCCTAAATCTTAAATGCGTCCAAATAATATGATAATCCTAAGCTAATGGGTCAGGAGGATGTGATAATCCTAAATTGTGCGGGTCCTTTGGACGCATGCATCCTCCTACCCGAGGGGCATTTAGCTTTGACCTATTAGCCACTGCAGGCTGTATACCTGCGGCGTTCCTTTTTCCCTTTTGTATGATTTCCCCTGAAGAGTCGACACGGACAGAAACATGCCACGTCGGGACGTCATCAGGAGCTCATCTAGCTGGTCACGATTACCTTAAGATTTAGGGATTAGGCTCGAGAAGGGATAGGTATCCGGACGAGGTCACCCCTATCAGTGCAGGTGCTCTGTATAGATAGGTAGAATGAAACTCGGCCACTTCTCCTTGAATAGGGTATATTAGTACACAGATCTCCTTCATCTATACAGACCCCGTCGGCCACCTTGGCTATCCAGTGGACCTACATCTGATGTCCTCCGGATTTGCCTCCCTTGAAACCTCTCCTGGTCCCACCATACATATTGGTCTGGAAAGACTGCTCGTACCTATCCTAGGTGGAGCAGGATTTTTATTTATCTACCAGTGCTGGGGTACCAGGCTTCGACCTCTAATTTATTTGGCATATTGCATCACAGTGGTGTTTTTTATTGTTATATCTTATTAAAAGTTATGTTTTAGATACTGACACTCTCCCCTCTGGGGCTTTTCTACTGACAGAATTTGAACTCACAGCTTCTGCATCACAGCTCAGAACTTTAACAACCACTACACTATATAGCTGCATAGCCAGTCACTTAAAAAAAAAAAAATATATATGAGACTTAGTAGTAAGTATTCCTCTACAGTAGAAGACTCATATTTTTTTTTTTTTTTTTTCTTTAAATAACTGGCTATGCAGCTATTATAGCTGAGTGGTTTAGTGCCTTGCCTCTAATGCAGAAGGTTGTGAGATTAAATCCCGGCAGAAACTTTTCTGAAATACAGGCTAAATTATATTTAAATACACTGGGGTGTCCCCAAGCACTGACTCCATATATGGACATACCTGTAGCTATATATGGATTCAGAGCAGGGACTCCTAAGCCAAATTAGAGTCCCGACACCCTCTCCTCTTTAGAGCAGGGGGTGCCTGGTTTAATGCTCGGGTTCTCCCATTGACTTCCATTGTGCTCGGCCTCATGCTCCTGTAATTTGCCCACTGGCTCCTGGTATTGCCCATACAGCACAGGTAGGTGAGTGTTAGGTCCCCAAGCTACTTGAGAAACCTTGGCGCGGTGCTCGGGCTCAGACATGTCCTACACCGTAGGATATGTTGACTAATCTCTCAATTTTAAAATTAGTTTGAGGGTTTAGTAAGACCGCAGAGTGCACCTGTCTTTGCTATTATTTTGTTATATTGCTATATTGATTATCACATCCACATAATTGCTATCTTGTGTAGGATGTCTATTGTGGTACTTGTGGTTCACTGCGGGCATCCTCCACTGTATGCATTTTTGCTGGGGATCATCATTAGCAACGGGCCACAAGTGCAGGATTTGCTCCCCTATATATATATATGCACAACTGCATGTGGGTTTGAGCATTTCCTGCTTGTTTAATGCCACGCCATTCTTTTCAGTTTGTATTTATAGAGATGCCTGGAGGTGTATAAACTCCAATTTAAATGTGCCTGCTTTCCATCTACAGGCTACATTTAGGTGCACCTGTGAGGCCTGGGCCTTATAAGCCAGTCTTGAGTGGGACTTGCAGACTCCTCCCTCCTCCCATTGCTTGCATGGTTACATGCTGGAGGTAACTGGTGAGTTGTTTGTGAGTCGGCCTCATGCTCCTGTAATTTGCCCACTGGCTCCTGGTATTGCCCATACGGCACAGGTAGGTGAGTGTTAGGTCCCCGAGCTACTTGAGAAACCTTGGCGCGGTGCTCGGGATCAGACATGTCCTACACCGTAGGATATGTTGGCTAATCTCTCAATTTTAAAATCAGTTTGAGGGTTTAGTAAGACCGCAGAGTGCACCTGTCTTTGCTATTATTTTGTTATATTGCTATATTGATTATCACATCCACATAATTGCTATCTTGTGTAGGATGTCTATTGTGGAACTTGTGGTTTGCTGCGGGCATCCTCCACTGTATGCATTTTTGCTGAGGATCGTCATTAGCAACGGGCCACAAGTGCAGGATTTGCTCCCCTATATATATATGCACAACTGCATGTGGGTTTGAGCACTTCCTGCTTGTTTAATGCCACACCATTCTTTTCCGCTCGGTAGAGCACCTAAGCATCGCAAAGTGTTCTACTCAAGAACCCAAGCACACGAGCACTTTGGTGCTCGATCAACACTAGTCAGCTGCTGACAATAGTGTTGCCATCTGCAGCCTGTGCTGTCAACGTATAAGTCACGGTAAGCCCAACACTCATCTAGGGATGACCGCCTTAAGAAGGCACCTGGCCTCCCATCACCGAGCCCAGTGGAAGCAACGTCGTCAGAACCAACAAAGCCACACTCCCGGCGCTCCACGTCCTGCCTCTTCTTCTCCTCCCATTTTTCCTCCACTCCACCTTCCACCGTGCCGTCATCGCGTTCATCTGGCAGAAGGCAGGCTTCAGTGGCCCAAATGTTCAAGTGTAAAAATTTGTTGACGCCGGATAACAATATTGCCCAATGGCTCACCGATGGCTTGTCGGAACTGCTAGCCCGCCAACTACTGCCATATAAACTAGTGGACTTGGAGGCCTTTAAAAAATTTGTGGCCATTGGAAAACCACAATGGAAATTCCCCGGTAGGAAATATTTCTCCCAGAAGGGCATCCCACAGCTACAGTGGATATAAAAAGTCTACTGTTAAAATGTCAGGTTTCTGTGATGTAAAAAAAATGAGACAAAGTTAAATCATTTCAGAACTTTTTCCACCATTAATGTGACCTATAAACTGTACAACTCAATTGAAAAACAAACTGAAATCTTTTAGGTAGAGGGAAAAAAATATATAAAAATAAAATAATATGGTTGCATAACTAATATTTTATTGAAGCACCTTTTAATTTTATTACAGCACTCAGTCTTTTTGGGTATGAGTCTATCAGCATTCAGCATGACACATTTTGACTTGGCAAGATTTGCCCACTCTTCTTTGCAAAAACACTCCAAATCTGTCAGATTGCAAGGGCATCTCCTGTGCACAGCCCTCTTCAGATCACCCCACAGATTTTCAATCGGATTCAGGTCTGGGTTCTGGCTGGGCCATTCCAAAACTTTAATCTTCTTCTGGTGAAGCCATTCCTTTGTTGATTTGGATGTATGCTTTGGGTCGTTGTCATGCTGAAAGATGAAGTTCCTCTTCATGTTCAGCTTTCTAGTAGAAGCCTGAAGGCTTTGTGCCAATATTGACTGGTATTTGGAACTGTTCATAATTCCCTCTAGCTTAACTAAGGCCCCAATTCCAGCTGAAGAAAAACAGCCCGAAAGCATGATGCTGCCACCACCATGCTTCACTGTGGGTACGGTGCACAAAACATATCTTTTGGAATTATGGCCAAAAAGTTCAACCTTGGTTTCATCAGACCATAACACTTTTTCCCACATGCTTTTGGGAGACTTCAGATGTGTTTTTGCAAAATGTAGCCTGGCTTGGATATTTTTCTTTGTAAGAAAAGGCTTTCGTCTTGCCACTCTACCCCATAGCCCAGACATATGAAGAATATGGGAGATTGTTGTCACATGTACCACACAGCCAGTACTTACCAGATATACCTGCAGCTCCTTTAATGTTGCTGTAGGTCTCTTGGTAGCCTCCCAGACCAGTTTTCTTCTCGTCTTTTCATCAATTTTGGAGGGACGTCCAGTTCTTGGTAATGTCACTATTGTGCCATATTTTCTCCACTTGATGATGACGACTGTTTTTACTGTGTTCCATGGTATATGTAATGCCTTGGAAATTCTTTTGTACCCTTCTCCTGACTGATACCTTTTAACAATGAGATCCCTCTGATGCTTTGGAAGCTTTCTGTGGACCATGGCTTTTGCTGTGGGATGTGACTAAGAAAATTTCAAGAAAGACCAACTAGAGCAGATGAACTTTATTTGGGGTTAATCAGAGGCACTTTAAATGATGGCAGGTGTATGCTGACTCCTATTTAACATGATTTTGAATGTGATTGCTTAATTCTGAACACAGCTACATCCCCAGTTATAAGACTATGCAAGCACATTATTTTTTTTTTTTTTTCTTTTCTTCCCTCCACCTAAAAGATTTCAGTTTGTTTTTCAATTGAGTGGCACGGTTTATAGATCACATTAAAGGTGGAAAAAGTTCCGAAATAATTTATTTTTGTCTCATTTTTTTACATCACAGAAACTTGACATTTTAACAGGGTTTGTAGACTTTTTATATTCACTGTATATATATATATATTTTTTTTTTTATTACACATTTATTTTGTGTCATACATGTTTTGCAATTACTAAAAGAAATGTTAAATAAATAAATCTAATTTAACCTCTATTTCTGAAAAGGTTTGTGATGGGATTTGAACTCACCGCTTCTGCATAACAGCCCAGAACTTTAACCACTACACTATATAGCTGCATAGACAGTCACTTAAAAAAATATATATATATATTAGACTTTTACTGTATAGGAATACTGACTAGTAGTAAGTATTCCTCTACAGTACAAGTCTCATATTTAGTTTTTTTAGTAACTGGATATGCAGCTATTATAGCGGAGTGGTTAAGTGCCTTGCCTCTAATGCAGAAGGTTGTGAGTTTGAATCCCGGCAGAAACTTTTCTGAAATATAGTCTAAATTAGATATGTTTCTATATTATTTCAGAAGACTTAAAAGTAGGCAGACAATGTCAGAGCAGCAGGAAATACTAGCAGAATGCTTGGGTGTATAGGGAGAGGCATTACCAGTAGAAAGAGGGAGGTGCTCATGCCGCTTTACAGAGCACTAGGGAGACCTCATTTGGAGTATTGTGCTCAGTACTGGAGACCATATCTCCAGAAGGATATTGATACTTTGGAGAGAGATCAGAGAAGAGCTACTAAACTGGTACATGGATTGCAGGATAAAACTTACCAGAAAAGATTAAAGGTCCTTAACATGTATAGCTTGAAAGAAAGACGAGACTGAGGGGATATGATAGAAACTTTTAAATACATAAAGGGAATCAAGAAGGTAAAAGAGTAGAGAATATTTAAAAGAAGAAAAACTGCTACAAGAGGACATAGATTTAAATTAGAGGGGCAAAGGCTTAAAAGTAATATCAGGAAGTATTACTTTACTGAGAGAGTAGTGGATGCATGGAATAGCCTTCCTGCAGAAGTGGTAGCTGCAAATACAGTGAAGGAGTTTAAGCATGCATGGGATAGGCATAAGGCCATCCTTCATATAAGATAGGGCCAGGGGCTATCCATAGTACTCAGTGTATTGGGCAGACTAGATGGGCCAAATGGTTCTTATCTGCCAACACATTCTATGTCTCTAAATACATTGGGGTGTAGTGATGGACGAACATCTGTCTGGACGGTTCGCAAACACGATCAAATGTTTGCGAACCGCAAGTTCGCGGCGGGTCCCATTCATTTTAATGGCAGGCGGACCTGAAAAACCTTCAGCTCATATTTGCAGCCAAGAAATAATTACTAGAAGTGCACAAATAGTCCTACAACATGGACAGTGACATACCAGATGTATTATTCAAATTTGCGATCTCCATTCATCATTTTTTTCAATGCGAAATATCGGCAATATAATTTTCGCGTACGCGCATGCGCAAATGCACTATACAGTACCCAAATGTACTATAAAGAAAGTATATTGGTATATTACACCCCGCTTCAATCAGTTTTTTTGGGGGGCGACTGGTATATCACACCAGTAGAAATTATTTGTTCCAATAACGCTTGTCCCTCTATATACCTCCAGTATCGCAGCAGAACCGCACACAGCTGCCGCACAATACAAATGCACTATAATATACTTTCTAACATAGAAAGTATATTATAACATTGTACAAGGAAGGCAATCCATTAGAATATACATAAAGATAAGACGTAACCTTTAATAATGTTACTATGAGGGTCCATTCACATGTCCGTAAGTGTTTTTCGGATCCACAAAACACAGACACACGCAATGTGCATTCCGCAATTTGCGGACCGCACATCGCCGGCACTATAATAGAAAATGCCTAATCTTGTCTGCAATTGCGGATGCGGACAGCACATTCTGGCCCCATTGAAAATGAATGGGTCTGCACCCGTTCCGCAAAATTGTGGAACGGATGCGGACCCATTTTGCGGACGTGTGAATGCAAAAGATATCCCTCAAAATGAAAATAAATTTAATTATTAAAGTTAAGCAAAAAGCATAGATGTGGTCGGCAATAACAAATGCATGGCGGCACTAAATCAGGTGCTCGGCGGCACCAAATCAGAAACCATATGTCCTACCACAATCCGGGGGGTTCCAGTGCACATCCATGATTCCCAGAGGGAAAGCAAAAAAACATCTATCCCTGGGATAGATGATGATGCGGTATTGAAGGACAAGTTTGGCAAAGAACTGTCCCTGATATTGCCCTACAGGGGGGTGCTATTCTGGCCCTGATAGCCTAACCACAGACCACCCGCCCTGATAAGAGCGACCCTGTCCGAAACCTTACCCTATATGAAAATGGCCCTAGTAAGCCCCTAGCCGCTAGGTCCCGGACTTCCAGGTGATCACTACATATATGTATGTGTTTTTGACTCATTATAAAAGTATATTATAAGTATATCACACCCCTCTGTGTATCACACCTATCGATAGCACACCTATACTAGTCCTTAAAATGACTTTTGCGGCCCTATTAGCTAGTGTTTGGTGTCCCTAACAGTCTGTCCCTGCTCCAAACAGCAACCTCTCCCTACACTGGCAAAACACTGAATGTAAAATGGCGGCCCGATCAGGTTTATTTATAAGGTAGGGGGTATGTCCATGTGCTGAAACGTTTCAATTGGCTGTCCTGTACCACCTGATGGATGTGTCATGGGTCAAAGTTCTTCACAATGTAAAATAATATGGCGGGCGCGAATATCTCCATATGTTCGCATGTTCGGCGAATCGCGAACACGCAAAGCCATCTCTATTGGGGTGTCCCCAAGAACTGATTCCATATATGGACATAGCTGTATATGAAGTAAGAGCAGGGACTCCTAAGCCGCAGACTCACAGTGAGGGATTCCCGCACTGTACAGTGATCTTCTGCGTAGAAATAGAGGCTAAATTAGATTTAAATACACTGACTCGAGCACACGCGGTGTTTGGCCGAACTCCGCAATGTGCTGAGCATAGCGATGCTCGAGCCGAACTGGTGTTCTGCCGAGCATGCTCACTCAACACTACAGCTGACACGTTAAAAAGAGCCCACACTGCAGAGCCATGTGTCGGCGTCCTGGGAGCGCCAGAAGTGACCTTGCATGGTGGATGGCTTGCTCCAGATACATTTGTAGTCTGCTTTTTGCCTCCTGTGCCCTGCGAGCTCTGTCTTCTTTTCCTCCTTCTCCTGCCTCTCTGCTGCTCCGTCTCTCCCTCTGAACTCCCCTTCTCTTCCTCTCTTGAGGGCACCCATGTGAGGTCCATCGACACGTCATCGCAGTTACCTTTACCACCACTGACATTTGAGATATCGGAGTAGACAGCAACAATGGGGACCTCCCTCCTTGGGCTGATCTGGGTGGCGGCTGATGCTACCTCCTCTTCCCAATCCTCATCCGATGTCAAGAATGGCTGTGCATCGGTAAGATCTGGGAATGGATGGGAAAATAATTCCTCTGACTCGAGTGTAGGGGCTATGGTGGTGTATTTGTGGGTGCAGAAGCGGAAGATTGAGTGAGCCACTCAACCAACTCTGGTGCGCCCTTTGAAGCAATTGCATGCGCCTTCCCCAGCTTCCAACTTATGCTCCGGCCTTGTGCACCTGCCCGACCCCTACCACCCCTATGGAATGGCCTGCCTCTTCCTCTGCCTGTCATTTGTAAAAATGACCCTGTGCCTAAGTCCCTAGTGAAGAGCAGTATATGTAGAAACAGGTATATCGCAGGCCTCAATCAATATTTGGTGAAAACAGGTATATCGAACCCCTTAATCAGGTATATCCAGGGCTTTTTTTCTCAGAGAAAAGGTGGTGGAACTCACCCCCCCTCCCCTGGCCACGCCCCTACCCACCCCTAGGACCGCCCCCTAAAACCGACCCTTTAGAGAACAGGGATGCAAGTAAAATTGCCAGTGATGGTCGTGACAGCCAGGCTGCCAGTGTCCGCGGCCGCCGCCACCCTAGTCCACACATGGGCAGCGCAGCCTGGCCTGGCCCCTTCCTTCCCTCCCAGTATAAAATGCCCCTATACAGAGCCCCCATATAAAATACTCCTTCTTTTTAGCCTCTGTAGATGTCCCTATAGTGCCACCCAATAATGTGCCAGTAATAAGTGCCACAATAGATGCCCCCAAATCATGTACCAGTAAGATGTGCCCCCATATAATGTGCCAGTAAGATGTGCCCCATAGATGCCCCCCAATCATGTGCCAGTAATAAGAGCCCCCCACCATCATGTGCCAGTAGCCTGAGTGCCCCCCTATCATGTGCCAGTAGCCCTCCTATCATGTGCCAGTAGTCCCCCTATCAAGTGCCAGTAGCCCCCCTATCAAGTGTCAGTAGCCCCCTATCAAGTGCCAGTAGCCTCCTATCATGTGCCAGTAGCCCCCCTTATGTGGCAGTAGCCCCCCTTATGTGCCAGTAGCCCCTCTTATGTGCCAGTAGCCCCCCTTATCCCTTATGTGCCAGTAGCCCCCCTTATGTGCCAGTAGCCAGTAGCCCCCCTTATGTGCCAGCAGACCCCCTTATGTCTGTTCCAGCCCAGAAGCCCCCCTTTTGTCTGTGCCAGCAGCCCATCTTATGTCTGTGCCAGCAGCCCCTCTTATGTGCCAGTAGCCAGTAGCCCCCCTTATGTGCCAGCAGCCCCCCTTATGTCTGTGCCAGCAGCCCGCCTTATGTCAGTGCCAGAAGCCCCCCTTATGGGCCAGCAGCCCCCATTATGTGCCAGTAGCCAGTAGCCCCCCTTATGTGCCAGCAGCCCCCCTTATGTGCCAGTAGCCATTATCCCCCCTTATGTGCCAGCAGCCCCCCTTATGTCTGTTCCAGCCCAGCAGCCCCCTTATGTCTGTGCCAGCAGCCCCCCTTATGTCTGTGCCAGCAGCCCCCCTTATGTGCCAGTAGCCACCCTTATGTGCCAGCAGCCCCCCTTATGTCTGTGCCAGCAGCCCCCCTTATGTAAACGGTTATTCTAAGCTGAATGTACCTGCACTTGTCAGATCACAGAAGATAAGCAGCTTAAAGCTTGGCAATTACCAGCTTGGGAGACTGGTTGGGAATCCCTTGTTACGTTGACTTAATGTCAACCCCTTATGTGGCAGTAGCCCCCCTTATGTGCAAGTAGCCCCCCTTATCCCTTATGTGCCAGTAGCCCCCCTTATGTGCCCTTATCCCTTATGTGCCAGTAGCCCCCCTTATGTGCCAGTAGCCAGTAGCCCCCCTTATGTGCCAGCAGCCCCCCTTATGTCTGTTCCAGCCCAGCAGCCCCCCTTATGTCTGTGCCAGCAGCCCCCCTTATGTCTGTGCCAGCAGCCCCCCTTATGTGCCAGTAGCCAATAGCCCCCCTTATGTGCCAGCAGCCCCCCTTATGTCTGTGCCAGCAGCCCCCCTTATGTCTGTGCCAGAAGCCCCCCTTATGTGCCAGCAGCCCCCCTTATGTGCCAGTAGCCAGTAGCCCCCCTTATGTGCCAGCAGCCCCCCTTATGTGCCAGTAGTCAGTATCCCCCCTTATGCGCCAGCAGCCCCCCTTATGTCTGTGCCAGCCCAGCAGCCGCCCTTATGTCTGTGCCAGCCCAGCAGCCCCCCTTATGTGCCAGGATTGTCATTTTTACATATAAAAAATAAAAAATAAACTTATACTTACTTACCTCCTCCAGGATGCGATGCAAGCCTCTTCCGGCCTGTGTCCCTCGCTGGCTCACCGGCCTCTGATAGGCTACCGGCCTAGTGCTGGCAGCCTATCAGAGGAACAGGGAGGGGACACACCTCTCCCTGCCCTGCCGCATTACAGACATTTGTATTGCCGTCCTGAGGACGGCGATACAGATGAGATGACTTTGGAGATGAGTGAGCGCTTCCACAATGGAAGCGCAGCACTCATCTCCTGCTGTGCCCTGCCGGCGCCCCCCGTCTGACAGCGCCCCGGGCGGCTGCCCGGCCCGCCCGCCCCAAGAAACGGCCCTGCAGTAACTAAAGGGGGGCGGGGCGAGTCGGCAGAAAAAAAGGCCTGTATCAAACCCCTTAATCAGTATTTTGTGGAAGCGGGTATATCAAACCCCTTAATGTCACGAGGGTGTCAAGAGCCACGCCTGACTCCGTTATACCCGGGGTCAGGAAGTCGCAGCGGGTGGCTGCGCGCTCTATGTGTAAAGATGGTTCTGTTCCTTAATGGTAGCTTTCTGGGTTTGCCTTGCAACCCTTTTTGGCTCACTCAGGGATCCGTAGCTCCTTCTCCTCAGTTGTTTCTTGTCCAGCACTCCCAACCTCCTTATATTCCCCTCTCCCACTTCTCTGGTTGCCAGATATAGAGCTTCCTGCCTGGACTTCTATACTGACCCACTGGAGCTGTGTAGCTGTGTTCCCTGGTTGTTGTTCCAGAACGTTACCCTCCGGATCCCTGTTGGACTTTTGTTGTCTGCTGTTGTCGTCCACCTGGGATTATATGTTTTGTCTGTGTTGTCTGTCCTCTCCTTGGTGTTTTCCTTTTAGTGTCAGTGGTGCGGACTAGTGTTCCCACCGCCCCGTTCACTACGTAGGGCTCATCTTAGGGAAAGCCAGGGTTTACGCACGTGATCGGCGTACGGGTGAGGAACCCATCTAGGGACGTCAGGGCAGTCAGGTGCCAGCCTCAAGGTGAGTCAGGGGTCACCACCTTTCCCTCTTCCTTGGACAGGGCCTTCCCTTTTCCCTCCCCTTGCGTCACGTATGTGATCGGCACACCGGTCATGACACTTAATCAGTATTTTGTGGGAGCAGGTATATCAAACCCCTTAATCAGCATTTTGTGGAAGCAGGTATATCGCAGGCCTCAATCAATATTTAGTGGAAACAGGTATATCCAAAGCATACATCCAAATCAACAAAGAAATGGCTTCACCAGAAGAAGATAAAAGTTTTGGAATGGCCCAGCCAGAGCCCAGACCTGAATCCGATTGAAAATATGTGGGGTGATCTGAAGAGGACTGTGCCCAGGAGATGCCCTTGCAATCTGACAGATTTGGAGTGTTTTTGCAAAGAAGTCAAAATGTGTCATGCTGAATGCTGATAGACTCATACCCAAAAAGACTGAGTGCTGTAATAAAATCAAAAGGTGCTTCAACAAAGTATTAGTTTAAGGGTGTGCACACTTATGCAACCATATTATTTTATTTTTATATTTTTTCTTCCCTCTACATAAAAGATTTCAGTTTGTTTTTCAATTGAGTTGTACAGTTTATAGGTCACATTAAAGGTGGAAAAGGTTCTGAAATGATTTATCTTTGTCTCATTTTTTACGTCACAGAAACCTGACATTTTAACAGGGGTGTGTAGACTTTTATATCCACTGTATGTCAATTTATGTGGTAATAGTTTTGGAAAGATTTTGCTTATCCAAGCCATTCAGAGATTGTTTGCTCGTGACACATTGTACTTCATGATAGTCATAAATTTGAGTCAATATATTTCACCTTTATTTTTGAAAAAAAAGCTTTTAAAGCAGAAAGTGATACCCCATAAAATATTTATTACTTAATATTCCCCATATGTCTACTTTATGTTGG
Organism: Bufo bufo; assembly: GCF_905171765.1. Classification (NCBI taxonomy): domain Eukaryota; kingdom Metazoa; phylum Chordata; class Amphibia; order Anura; family Bufonidae; genus Bufo; species Bufo bufo. The sequence goes on along the minus strand of NC_053392.1, from coordinate 31,749,180 downwards.
CATCATTTTGTAAATGTCATTTTTTTTACGGCTTAGAATTTTAGAAGCAATTCTTTAAATTTTTAAGAAAATTGCCAAAACCCACTTTTTAAGGATTAGTTCAGGTCTGAAGTCACTTTGTGGGGCTTACATAGTGGATACCCCCATAAATTACCCCATTATAGAAACTACACCCCTCAAGTTACTATTGTAAGACCGTGTTATTTGTTGAAGTAAATAGTTGTGAGTCATTCATCTATTGTAAGACCGTGTTATATGTTGAAGATGTGAGTACTCCCGATTATGCAACAATTTATCATTTCATTGCTCTAAATAGGGTAACATGAACATTGTAAGTGAGTCTATAAAAATGAATATGTTGCTCAATTTAGATTCCTTATATATTTCTGTAATTTTGATAGACTCCTGCAATTTTTATATACCGGTTTGATAAGTTTTAATCACGTAGGCGATAAGGCTGGATAATATAACCTTACTCATGGTTAGTTGTCCCAACAAGGAAACGGCCCGGCTGAATCGTAACAGATGGGAGATTGGAGGATTTCCCTCAGTGTAATACATGTATGCCACAGATTATACTGTCAGCATCACGATGTTTGGAGTGACACGCTGGTGATGTTAGTGTCTGTCACATGATGCATTGTTGCATAATCGGGAGTACTCACATCTATTTACTTCAACAAATAACACGGTCTTACAATAGATGAATGAATCGCTAGATGAATCATTAATTAAGCAAATTTTTCAAAACCTTGTGCATTTTAATCCATTGCGGTCATACTGTGGATGTTTTAACCCATTGCAGTCATACTGTGGATGAACTATTCACTGGAGAAGTCTTCCTACAGATGGAATCATTCTCTCTTTTACAGGTGGAATTATCCTGTTTATGGTTGTAACTATCCTTTCTATAGGTGAAATTATCCATTATATACAGTCAGGTCCATAAATATTGGGACATGGACACAATTCTAACATTTTTGGCTCTATACACCGCCACAATGTATTTGAAATGAAACAAACAAGATGTGCTTTAACTGCAGGCTGTCAGCTTTAATTTGAGGGTATTTACATCCAAATCAGGTGAACGGTTTAGGAATTACAACAGTTTGCATATGTGCCTCCCACTTGTTAAGGAACCAAAAGTAATGGGACAATTGGCTTCTCAGCTGTTCCATGGCCAGGTGTGTGTTATTCCCTCATTATCCCAATTGCAATGAGCAGATAAAAGGTCCAGAGTTCATTTCAAGCGTGCTATTTGCATTTGGAATCTGTTGCTGTCAACTCTCAAGATGAGATGCAAAGAGCTGTCACTATCAGTGAAGCAAGCCATCATTAGGCTGAAAAAACAAAACAATCAGAGAGATAGCAAAAACATTAGGCCTGGCCAAAACAACTGTTTGGAACATTCTTAAAAAGAAGGAACGCATCAGTGAGCTCAGCAACACCAAAAGACCCGGAAGACCATGGAAAACAACTGTGGTGGATGACCAAATAATTATTTTCCTGGTGAAGAAAACACCCTTCACAACAGTTGGCCAGATCAAGAACACTCTCCAGGAGGTAGGTGTATGTGTGTCAAAGTCAACAATCAAGAGTGAATACAGAGGGTTCACCACAAGATGTAAACCATTAATGAGCCTCAAAAACAGGAAGGCCAGATTAGAGTTTGCCAAACGACATCTATAAAAGCCTTCACAGTTCTGGAACAACATCCTATGGACAGATGAGACCAAGATCAACTTGTACCCGAGTGATGGGAAGAGAAGAGTATGGAGAAGAAAAGGAACTGCTCATAATCCTAAGCATACCACCTCATCAGTGAAGCATGGTGGTGGTAGTCTCATGGCGTGGGCATGTATGACTGTCAATGGAACTGGTTCTCTTGTATCTATTGATGATGTGAGTGCTGACAAAAGCAGCAGGATGAATTCTGAAGTGTTTCGGGTAATATTATCTGCTCATATTCAGCCAAATGCTTCAGAACTCATTGGATGGCGCTTCACAATGCAGATGGACAATGACCCAAAGCAAACTGCAAAAGCAACCAAAGAGTTTAAGGGAAAGAAGTGGAATGTTATGCAATGGCCAAGTCAATAACGTGACCTGAATTCGACTGAGCATGCATTTCACTTGCTGAAGACAAAACTAAAGCGAAAATGCCCCAAGAACAAGCAGGAACTGAAGACAGTTGCAGTAGAGGCCTGGCAGAGCATCACCAGGGATGAAACCCAGCGTCTGGTGATGTCTATGCGTTCCAGACTTCAGGCTGTAATTGACTGCAAAGGATTTGCAACCAAGTATTAAAAAGTGAAAGTTTGATTTATGATTATTATTCTGTCCCATTACTTTTGGTTCCTTAACAAGTGGGAGGCACATATGCAAACTGTTGTAATTCCTACACCGTTCATCTGATTTGGATGTAAATACCCTCAAATTAAAGCTAACAGTCTGCAGGTAAAGCACATCTTGTTTGTTTCATTTCAAATCCATTGTGGTAGTGTAGAGAGCCAAAAATGTCCCAATATTTATGGACCTGACTGTAGGTGCAACCTCCTCTTTTTTGCGCATGACTTTTTAACTGATTTTTTAACAAGTGGACTCACTTTTTTACTTTGATTTATTATAGTGCTTCAGTGGATGAATTGTTCACTATTTGTTTGTCTACTATTTGCTGGATCAACTACATCCCGAGTCGATTGATGTTTACATTATAATCTATTTGATGAGCTTATGTTTATTTGATGAGCTGTAATTATTATCATCCTGAACAATCAGGGCATTATTTGGCTATTTGAAGACTGTCCGAGATATCCATTGCGGAGACCCTTACTACCCATGGTTTACCTCCTTGACCACGGTCCCTGTTGCTGAACATCTCTGACATTCTTCAAAAATAACTCAATATATATGAGATATTGCTTTGTTTTTTATCCTTATATTTTTTACATGAAAATAAAACCATTTTATTACCATCACACTATAGCAATCCGATTCATACCAATTTGACTCACACTAATACTTTAGTTGTATTCCTCCAAATGAGGTGTGCACAACCATTCTATAATTTATATTTACCTTTTATCTTATAGACTGGGTGTGTCTATATCGGTTGGGGCACCCACTCCATGCGCAATAGTTAGGTGAGCCATCACTAACAACTATTATTCTTTTTTTTTTTTACACAGATTTTATTTTTATTTTTTATGGTGTTCACCCGAGGGGTTAGTTCATGTGACATTTTTATAGAGCTGGTTGTTACGAACGCTGCAATACCTAATATGTATATTGTTTTTTCATTTATTTCACTTTAACACAATAATAGCATTTTTGAAAAAAAAATCTTATGTTTTAATGTGTCCATGTTCGGAGAGCTATATTTTTTTATAATTTTTGTGTTATTTTCTTATGTAGGGGCTCATTTTTTGAGGTATGAGGTGACGGTTTTATTGGTACCATTTTGTGGGACATACACCTTTTTGATCACTTGGTCTTGCACTTTTTGTGATGTAAGGTGACAAAAATGGCTTTTTTGGACACAGTTTTAATTTATTTATTTTTATGGTGGTTATCGAACTGGGTGGATCATGTGATATATTTATAGAGCCGACTGTCACAGACAGGCAATACCAAATATGTCTATTTTATTATTTTATTTCTATTTTTTTACTTTTTTTATTCCTTACTTGGGGAATTTTTTTTTTTTTTACACTTTGCGTCCCCCATAAAGTCATACAAGACCTTTGGGGGACATTTAACTTCACTTTTCTTATTTTTTTTCGCTATTGATTTCTCCTGTAACTGGGGCTGACATAGTAGCCCCAATTACAGGAGAAATACACCCCCAGAGAGGCTGTACAGCATAATTCAGCGCTGTACAGCCTCAAAGCAGTTCCTGCACTCTCACATGACCGCCAGGCTGGGACAGGAAGCGCATAGCTCGGTGAGCGCTTTGTATACAGCGATCTAGAAAGCATGGACACCTGGGAACTGTCCCTGCCTTCTCTCTGGGTTGCCCTGTTGTCACTGACAGCAGCAACCCGCTCTGCAGCTGCACGATTAGCGTGCAGCCGCGATCTCTGAATGGACATTCCAGAACGTCCATTCAGAGATAGAGAATCACCTCCCAGACGTTTATAGTCAACGGGAGGACGGGAGGTGGTTAAGGGGGTCATTTATGAACACCAGTCGGTTTTAGACGCTGGTCTTAATAACCCCTATAGCTGCCGGTGGATCTGGTGGAGTTATGAAGAGGCGCTGCCAGTTTTAAATGTAATACAGCTTCCTTGCTGTCTTACATTTAGACCATTTTGTACGCCTAAAACAGGCGTAAAAAATGATGAATGAGACAGGCCTGCCGGCCTGACCCCTCTGCCGCCACTCCATGGCCACTTTTTTTAGACCTGGTTGGGAAAAGTCACATATTATGGCGCAAATAACCTTTTCGCTGCAATCTCTGCCGGAAATACGCCTAATATAGGTGCATTACTGGATACTAAATAACCCCCTAAGTGCAGTGAAATGGAAATTAAAAATCTGAGATTTTGAGGTTCAAATTTCAGCAGTTTATTTATTACGCTTGTTATATGTTGTCATAAAGATATAAACTTTGAGCGTGACCACCAGCCGTCTCTCCTCAACTACTAGTATTTTATAGGTATTCATTTATGTCTTTATTTCATTTGGTATACAAAAAATGCTAAATTAAAAAGGAAAAGCAAATCATATAGTTAATATGCTACTGGGAAGATTTGTAATAGGTCTAAGCAAAGCAGCAACGTAATCTGATCATCTAGACCAGTGATGGCGAACCGTTTACAGACCGAGTGCCCAAATTGCAACCCAAAAACCACTTATTTATTGCAAAGTGCCAAAAGGCAATTTAACCTGAATACCAATATAGTATATCTTCTATGTACTTTATCATTTAGCTATAATAGCTGCCTACAATCAGTGCGCTGCCTGCGCTGTTCATAGTGCTCCCTGCGCTGATGAATGGCAGGAAAATTCTAAGGCATATTGGTACACCATAGACTTTTTCCAGGGTGCTGGTGCCCACAGAGAGGGTTCTGAGTGCCGCCTCTGGCACCCGTGCCATTGGTTCGCCACCACTGATCTAGACTAATCCTTATAGCAGGCCTCATTTTTGACTCCATTATTAAAGCATTTAATGCAGTTATTTCCGCTACACCGAAGTAAAGTCATTTTGCCATCGAGAACTCCCCAGTTTTTCCAAACCTCGTCCTCTGGTTTCTTCTTATCCTTCTCGAACACTTTGGTGTAAGCGAAGGCTCGGCTCGTGGGAAGGTTGTGTTTATTAAGTTTGTCGATAATGTTGTACTTCCCCTTGGGATCAGTGCAGGTCTGTACACAAGGGGAGTTCAGGGAGAAAAATACAACACAACCAGCAGCGGGGGTCCCCTCCAGTAGTTTGCTGATGGGAGACATTTCAGGATCAGGGTTTAATAGGCGAGATTCGGCATGTATGTCATATTTCTTCTCCTTTTTGTAGGATGCGGCCACCATTCGAATTCCATTATAGATTTCTTTATCAGCCACTTTTTTACTTATGCCGGCAGATTTATCCTCTTTCAGAGTCTCGTCAAAATCTTTGGTTTGTAAATCTTTGTTGCATTCTTCATCAGTAAACTTAACAAAATAGGCATACTGATCCTGCAAACCCCTGTCAGATAATAAAACAAACCCGATTATATACTTAAAACCTATTTTATACTCATGTAAAATTAATAAAATAGTACAGTAATTACTGTTAAAAGTAATTTTTATTTCATACTTCTTACGAGTTAAATTATTTAGTATAATCCAGAGCTGCACTCACTATTCTGCTGGTGCAGACACTGTGTACATACATTACAATACTTATCCTGTACTGATCCTTAGTTACATCTTGTATTATACTCCAGAGCTGCACTCACTATTCTGCTGGTGGAGTCACTGTGTACATACATTACATTACTTATCCTCTACTGATCCTAAATTAGATCCTGTATTATACTCCAGAGCTGCAGTCACTATTCTGCTGATGGAGTCACTGTGTACATACGTTACATTACTTATCCTGTACTAATCCTAAGTCACATCCTGTATCATACTCCGGAGCTGCACTCACTATTCTGCCGGTGCAGTCACTGTGTACATACATTACTTATCCTGTACTGATCCTGAGTTACATCCTGTATTATACTCCAGAGCTGCACTCACTATTCTGCTGGTGGAATCACTGTGTAGATACATTACTTATCCTGTACTGATTCTGAGTTACATCCTGTATTATACTCCGTAGCTGCACTCACTATTCTGCCGATGCAGTCACTGTGTACATACAAAATATCACTGAAAGAAAATCTTCCTCTAAAATATAACTTTTATTTTATTGTTTAAAAATATATAAATAAAGCCCACAACATTAGATGATTATATAAACCACACAAATGATCTTGTGTCCACAAAGAATGAATGACAACGCTATAGTGAGGAATAAACTAATAAGGAGACCTTCCTATAAGACTGATCTTGGTATAATAAAGATAAACTGGATAACAGGTGAATATCTAGCTTTTGACTTACGGTTACTTGATACCCAATTGTGTCCAAAGGGATGCTAATTCGACAAGTGGAGTTGGGAGATGATTAAATCCTTAAAATAGCCCCACGGCTATCCCTGCCTGAAAGAGGAGCACCCGCCCCGAAAGGGGCGACCCCACTTATCGGTGGCTATACCCTAGGATGACCCCTGGAAGGCCATAGAAGAATCTTCACGTTTGGCATTAACAGGCCAGTCCTGACGCTTTTCCCCAGTTGATGTTATACAAGTGGTTCATCAGGGGACTCATAAAAATACAAATATAAAGAACAAAATATAATGGCAACCTAGATAATGTGGGCGCACCTGCATATTAAAAAGGTGCCCCCATTTATAGTTCAATGGTCATAGTTTGAAGCACGTGGTTAAACTTCCAGCCGATGACTCACTTCCAGTCCCGGTAAACATAAGTTGTGGTCCAGCAAAATGAAAAAAGAAGTAGATGATCCTCATATAAATTCACTAATATACCTATCCGCCAACCACAAATTAAAAAAAATATATAAACAGGCCTAACTATGAGGCATAGAAGCAATGGAACGTACAGTGCGGTCCGTCGCACCGGAAGTGCGTCATACAGCCATAAATGAAGTGCAATGGTAAGGAGAGATATGCCAGGCTGGTGGAATGCAAAATGAGGTCCATCGTACTGGAAGAGTGCTTATACAGGGAGTGCAGAATTATTAGGCAAGTTGTATTTTTGAGGATTAATTTTATTATTGAACAACCATGTTCTCAATGAACCCAAAAAACTCATTAATATCAAAGCTGAATATTTTTGGAAGTAGTTTTTAGTTTGTTTTTAGTTTTAGCTATTTTAGGGGGATATCTGTGTGTGCAGGTGACTATTACTGTGCATAATTATTAGGCAACTTAACAAAAAACAAATATATACCCATTTCAATTATTTATTTTTACCAGTGAAACCAATATAACATCTCAACATTCACAAATATACATTTCTGACATTCAAAAACAAAACAAAAACAAATCAGTGACCAATATAGCCACCTTTCTTTGCAAGGACACTCAAAAGCCTGCCATCCATGGATTCTGTCAGTGTTTTGATCTGTTCACCATCAACATTGCGTGCAGCAGCAACCACAGCCTCCCAGACACTGTTCAGAGATGTGTACTGTTTTCCCTCCTTGTAAATCTCACATTTGATGATGGACCACAGGTTCTCAATGGGGTTCAGATCAGGTGAACAAGGAGGCCATGTCATTAGATTTTCTTCTTTTATACCCTTTCTTGCCAGCCACGCTGTGGAGTACTTGGACGCGTGTGATGGAGCATTGTCCTGCATGAAAATCATGTTTTTCTTGAAGGATGCAGACTTCTTCCTGTACCACTGCTTGAAGAAGGTGTCTTCCAGAAACTGGCAGTAGGACTGGGAGTTGAGCTTGACTCCATCCTCAACCCGAAAAGGCCCCACAAGCTCATCTTTGATGATACCAGCCCAAACCAGTACTCCACCTCCACCTTGCTGGCGTCTGAGTCGGACTGGAGCTCTCTGCCCTTTACCAATCCATCCATCTGGCCCATCAAGACTCACTCTCATTTCATCAGTCCATAAAACCTTAGAAAAATCAGTCTTGAGATATTTCTTGGCCCAGTCTTGACGTTTCAGCTTGTGTGTCTTGTTCAGTGGTGGTCGTCTTTCAGCCTTTCTTACCTTGGCCATGTCTCTGAGTATTGCACACCTTGTGCTTTTGGGCACTCCAGTGATGTTGCAGCTCTGAAATATGGCCAAATTGGTGGCAAGTGGCATCTTGGCAGTTGCACGCTTGACTTTTCTCAGTTCATGGGCAGTTATTTTGCGCCTTGGTTTTTCCACACGCTTCTTGCGACCCTGTTGACTATTTTGAATGAAACGCTTGATTGTTCGATGATCACGCTTCAGAAGCTTTGCAATTTTAAGAGTGCTGCATCCCTCTGCAAGATATCTCACTATTTTTGACTTTTCTGAGCCTGTCAAGTCCTTCTTTTGACCCATTTTGCCAAAGGAAAGGAAGTTGCCTAATAATTATGCACACCTGATATAGGGTGTTGATGTCATTAGACCACACCCCTTCTCATTACAGAGATGCACATCACCTAATATGCTTAATTGGTAGTAGGCTTTCGAGCCTATACAGCTTGGAGTAAGACAACATGCATAAAGAGGATGATGTGGTCAAAATACTCATTTGCCTAATAATTCTGCACTCCCTGTAATGCTGATATCAGTTTGCATGCTCTAATTGTAACTAGCGATTGGAAGAAAGTAGAGAGACGCTCCAACCTGAGACGCATGCTATAGATAAGAGAGAATGACAAAATAGAAACAGACCGAAGTTAGGCTATTATTGTGTCAGGAAAACAAAAAAGGGGGAGGAAAGGGACTATACAGCCCCAGGGGGTCCCAAAAAGATATTTGTGTATATTATTAACCATTTATGGTTAGAAGCAAGGCAGGAATTCAACCTATACACTGGTAAGGATACTAAAATTTAAAGCTAATACTAAACAATACAGTAGTTGGTTAAGTACAGTTACAGAAAACATGCAAAGGAGATCTGTTCATTAAGGCCCAGAGGACTCATGGTTTTAAGGCAGTGGATCCATTGGGCCTCCTTGCAGAGAATCCTCTTGTCCCAATCACCCCCACGGGGGAATTTACATACCACCTCTATCACCTGGAATTTCAACACTTTATAGTCCCCATGATGATATTCGAGAACATGTCGTGCAATTGGTTTTTTCCCTCAAGTAAGCCTTTAATTATTCTCTTAATCAGGATAGGCATTCCTTATTCACCTCCAATACATGTCTAGATCACGGGAATAATACAATGAGGATTATTGGCACCTATGATGTTCAAAACCAAAAAATCCTGGGTATCCTGAGAAGGTTTTGGTGTATACTTTTATGGGACCCCGATTCAAGGGATTGTATCCCCCCTAAACATTTATCACATACAGGAGAGGAAGATCTATTAAGGACAGATTGGTACGTAGCCATTAACAACGACCTCAAAACAAAGGTATATGGCTTAACCGCAGACCATGCGGTACTTTTAAATGTGGAAATGACTGCATATGCTGTCCCATTATTCTCAAATCTACCAGCTTTTCCAGTGTTTTCACAGGTAAAAGTTACTCCATTAGGTATTTAGCGAATTGCATAATCCATGCAGTTGTCTATTTATATACGTGGCAATGCCCATTGAATTATGTGGGTAAGACAAAATGTAAGCAAATGTAAGCAAAGACGGAGGGTGGGTGATCATATTGGTGATATTAATAACCAGAGGGAAAAACGAATTGCGTGACATGTTCTCGAGTATCATCATGGGGACTATAGAGTGTTGAAGTTCCAGGTGATAGAGGTGGTGTGTAAATCCCGCCGTGATTGGGAAAAGAGGATTCTCTGCAAGGAGGCCCAGTGGATTCACCACCTTAAAACTGTGAGTCCTCTGGGCTTTCCATGTTTTCTGTAACTGTACTTAACCAACTACTGTATTGTTTAGTATTAGCTTTCAATGTTGGTATCCTTACAGGGTATAGGTTGAATTCCTGCCTTGCTTCTAACCATAAATGGTTAATAATATAGACCTATATCCTTTTGGGACCCCCTAGGCGCTCTTATGATTCTGAGCTATCCTGGGGCTATCCCTTTTTTGTTTTCCTGGCACAATAATAGCCTACACCTTTGGTCTATTTCTTTTTAGTCATTCTCTCTATAGCATGTGTCTCAGGTTGGAATGCCTCTCTACTTTCTTCCAATCGCTAGTAACAATTAGAGCATATGAATTGAGATCAGCATTTTAAGTAGAGATGAGCGAATTTTAAAAAAATTAGATTTGACCGGTTTTGCTTAGAACCGAATTTATTTGCAGCGAATCGCGTTAAAAAAACTGCTCTTTCCTGGCTGCAGAGAGCCTGTATAGTTGTGTAGAACACTGACTTTCAGTAACACGCATAGGGAGTCTGCTGTGGTAGTGAAATAATACTGTGAGTTCGTATGACATACAGATGACAGGCGTAGCTCTTAGAATCACTGCACACTTCACTTATTTGGGCAGTCAAGGGGCCAAAATTGACCAAATAACTGAAGTATCAACTCAGCCTTACAGGTCGATGTTAGCGCCAAGAAGAAGCGCACTCCTGTTACACCGTCGTCAGCTGATTCCACATAGATGTCAACAGAAGCTGCTCTATTAAACACTTATACAAGTAGAGCCCCCGACAGAGTGGAGAGGGTGTCAGCAGTAAGTTTGTGTTGATGTCACTGATTAATTTGCCCTTCCTCTGATCCCTCAGAACAATTACCCACAAATAACGGATTCTGTCTGTTGAGCATTCACCTTCACTCGGTCAGCATTTGGTCAGTAATCCATCAGTATTACTAATGTAAAAAAAACAGGAGTGGATCCAAAACAGAGCTGACACGTGAATGGAATATTTGCATGTCTTATGTGTTTTGTACACTCTACTGCTTTTGGCTACCAAATCACAAGCCTATTTTTTTATTTTTTTTTGAACGGGGGAGAAAAAAAACGTTTATTTCACAAACAGGACACAGCAGGCACAGAAGGGGCAAAACCACAAGATTTAAAAGACAAACTGAAAAAAAAAAAAGTGCTTCATCAACAAGAATGGATTGACGACCAGTGTCGGGGTGACCACGATGGTAATGCATATTGATCATGAAATGTATGGGGCTATGGCTGATAACTGGAGGACAGTCCAGCAAACAAGCAGACTCCAGCTCATTCCTACAGAGCAGGCTACACAATCACAGCTGGAAGGCAACTGGTCGGTACAGGCAACACCCAAAAAACGTCATAAATGACTCTTAGTATGTGAAGGTCTCACAGCCACTGTTACAGAATGGTATGAAGGTGCATAACATGTAGTAAGCACTGCAAGGATCATGTCTAAGACATGTAAAATGTCCGGGGGGTCTCGAACATTGTGGACAAGGTCCGAGATGAGAGTCGTCCATGTGTTCAATACTGGATGTTATTGATGGCCAGCTCCATGATGAATCCCAGCACTTGGATTAGGTAGTCCTTACTGAGGAACTTTTCCTTCACAATGCGCTGATGCCACAGATGGCGTCACCTTGACGAGCTGGGTTGCTGATAAGTGGGTTCTAAAGTGTCTGAAGAAATGCGAGTAAAGACATTGGAATAAATTGTCCACTTCCGCCAATGTGACCTCGTCCTTTGATTTATGAATATCATTCCATAAAGTCTTGAAGTCCTCTGCTTGGATGGCATAAGAAATGTCCATGTGAGGTTCAACGGACACAGAGAAAACAAGCTTTGTGGCCGGCACTGATCCAGACACGTCATACTCGGTCCACATCGCTGCTAGCCATGTAAGTGTCACGCAGTGTTGAGGGAGGGAACACCACACCGACCACAGGAGGGAAGGGAAAAGGAAATAGGCCTCAAAGCTAGGGAAAAGAGAAACGGACATCACCTATGGAAACCCTAATCCTAGCCCTGACCTATCCGTATAAACAGACCTTGTGGGTAGGAATGGTCATACACTGGAACCCAAGAGCCTGGAAACCCTGAATCACCCTAGAGTAGTAGCTAGGCTAGAGACGACCTGTTCCTTCCAATACGAAAGAACCAGCATCTCCCTGAGGCCTAGTAACAAAGACAGTAGGGAAACAACAAAATATGAAAGGGAAGTAACACTTAACTTCTGAAGAAATTGGAGGAGCAGGAACTCAGAAGGGGACAACACACCAGCACTTCCAATACCAAACTGAAGCTATCAACCGCATAGCATGATGGGTGAAACCAGACTAAATAGAGGAGTAGTAATGACCACATAGATACACCTGAGACAAGAGGTGTGGTCATTACCAGCAACAACACTAAAAAAAAAGCAACCAAAGAGGTTGTTAGATAATATCACATGCAGCCAATCTCTTAGATCTTATGACACCTGTCACGTTAGAGACAGTTACAGTAATGTCCTTGTCATGGAGGTTCCCGCGACAGATGGCAGGAGATTGGGGAGACTGGCAACACGTGGTTTGATCTGACAGGTTTTCCTTGTGGATCAATATGCGTCTGTGTTGTTTCTGGTAATGGCCACACCCCTTGCCTCAGGTGTTGCTAATGTGGTCATTTAACCTTCCTTATTTATAGTTGTTTCTCCCACAGTGCTGTGTAGAATAAAGCTTCAGTTTCAGTTGTGGATTGCTGGTGTGTGGATCTTGGCAAAGTTCCTGGTGCTTCCATAGCCCCTTTGAAGCAAAGTTTTTCCTTTCCCTTTTTGTATTTTGTTTGGGTTCGGTGTGTTGCTTTTCCCTATTGTTTGTATTAGGCCCGAAGGAGACTCCTGTTCGTCCTTCCTTTTGGAGAAAAAGGTAGTCTCGTCCCTTCCATTAGTACCAGGGTCCTATAGGGCTAGATAGGACTCTAGGTATTCCTTCGTATGAACACACCTACCTCTGGGGTCTGTTCATAGTGGTAGTCAGTCAGGATTTTGGTTATGGTTTTACTAGGAGGTGTCCATCTTCCTTCCCTAGTTCTCGGACCAAATTCCCTGTTCCCCCCTTCCCTCTTATGCTCGGTGTGGTGTTTCCCTCCCTCACCAAAGCATGACAGTCCTGAGAACTGATCACCAGCTTACCGAAACAACAGTCAAAGTTTATTTGGAACCACGTCCCTACGATAGCCTTGAGCACCTCTGAGCCATTACTGAGCCTCCCGGCAAGTAAATGTCTCTGGTGACACCTCCAATAGATCATCCTCTGTGTACAACCCGCGGAACCAACCTGTAGACACAATCCGGTCCTCTGTGCTTGCCTTGGTGAGTGGAGGCTTGGATGAAATTTGTTTGAGCACAGCCAGTGGATCTCTGTCCTTTCCTTTGAGTCCAGGAAAACAGGAAAATTTGGCTTTTAGGTTCAGCTCTGAGACCACTTCAATGGTAAGACCCTTCTGCTTCTCGGCAGCTATGTGGGCAGACAGGTGCTTGGAATACTCTTTAAGTCTGGTGTACGAGAAATTATACATCGGTGTCATGCTGTACAGAGTCCATTGTTTTTGAAGTAGCAAAGCAGCCTGTGCATGATCAAGAGTTTCCTCCAAGGGGGTGCACAGTGGGATTTTTCTTTTAGACAAGATTTGCAATGCAGACCGTCAACGTGCACAGGTCAATCTCCCAGGGGGATAACTGGAGCTGTGAAAATGACTGCTCCTTCATGCCGATGACCTACTTCTGAGGATTAACACCCCATCGGTAGGTGTTTGCATATCCTTGCGATAAATGATGTTCACTGACTGTAAACAGAGATCTTGACAGACAAATGTATCAAACTCTGCAGCCACGTCTCCAGTTCCCTGACCAGCCATATTTACCAGCATCTGTTCCAGGACATGAAGCAGTGGAATGACGTTGTTCATTGTGTAATCCTGGTGACTGACAAATAACGCGGGCTCCTCAAAGGGCCTGAGCTAACGGCAGGTGTCACGCATGAGCTGCCACTGGCTGACATTGAAATTGCACAGGGGGGTACCCCTGTTCGCTTGGATCATCAAGAAATATTTTATGGCCTTTCTCTGTCCATACTTGTATAGTCGGTCCAAAATATGGAGGGTGAAATTCCAACGGATGGAAACGTCGAATATCAGCCTATGTTGGGGGAGGCTGTTCTGCCGTTGCAGCTCAAGGAAGGTGTGTTTTGCGGTATACGAGTGACTGAAGTGCATGCAAGGTTTCCTGGCCATTTTTAGGATGTCTTGCAGATGGGTGGAAGACTTCAGGAACCGCTTGACTAAATTGAACACGTGCCATGCAGGGCTCATGGCTCAGCCCTCCTTGACGCAGCGCCGACACCATGTTCTTTCCGTTGTCGGTCACCATGGTTACAATTTTGAGTTGTAGCGGGGAAAGCCAGGATTAGATTTCTTGATGAAGGACACGGAGATGTTTCTCTCCTATGTGACTCCGTTCACCCAGGCAATTGAGTTGTAGAACAGCATGACACCGCCATGCCCTGCACATGTGGTATGCTGGAGGAGCACTGTGAATTGTCCCTGCAATGGAGGCTGAGGACACGGTGGAGAATGAGGAGGTAGAGGTGGACATTGTCGCAGGACCAACGACGTGAGAACATGGAGGCGGAAGCGGCGTCACCTGGCCAAGTTGCTGGTGTAGCTGGGCAGAAACAACATTTACCAAGTGGACCGTAAAGGACATATATTGTCCTTGACCATAGTTATAGCTATCGACCAATTTTCCCCCAAAAGTCTGTATCACAAGCAAATTTCACCACTGAATCGCTAATCAACGTAATTCGGTTCATACAGAAGAAAGTCTGCAATCACCCATCAATTATCTTGTATTCTTTTTCTTATTAATACACCCCAAAAAAAATATATAACAATCACAATTCACTGCAGAACGGCTTATAGGATGTACGTATCTATCCTATTAATAAACCCTGTAAATGGCTGTAGTACAATAAATCTTTACAGCTGAACCACAAGTATTTTTCTTTTGACACTAATAGATGGCAAAAAGGGCTTTAGAACAGTCTGAATGGCAAATAGGCCTTATTTTTTTCCATTTATACACTCCGCAAAAGGCTTTAGAACATATAACTGCACAGGTGAACGGCAAATATATTTTTCTTTTGCCACTAATAGACGACATAATGGGCTGTAATTTTTGCACTTCACCACGCAACGGCTAATAAGCTCTTTTTTCCCCACTAATACAAGCCAAAAAATACTTTAGAACATATAACTGCACCGCACAAGGGCAAATAAGACGTATAAATATTTCCTTGTAATAAACCCTGGTAATGGCTGTATCAAACAGCACTTGCACCCTAATAACAAGAACGGTTTGCTGGAGTTACAGAGCTTTATAATGGCAATTCGGTCCCCAGTCAGTGCAGCAAGGTGTTAGGATTGTTCCTAATACCCAGGCTGTAACCTCCCCTTTTAGCACAATGAAGTCTTTCCTAGCACTGTCCCTAGCGCCTGCTGAGGTCTCTCCCTGCACTAAGTACACTGGAAAATGGCAGAATCCAAGATGGCTGAGTCTATTTATAGTTCTGTGACATCACAGGGCTGGCTGGCTGCTGATTGGCTGCATGCATGGCATTATGGGTGATCCGACCTTCCCAGAGTTCTTTGCTCCATGTCCTCACATGTGCAGCAGCCATTTTAGGAAAAAATGCGATTCGAATTCCACTTCGTCAACTTCGATTCGCTCATCTGTAATTATAAGCGTTCTTCCAGTTCGATGGACCGCATTTTGCGTTCCACCAGCTTGGCATATCTTTCCTTACGCACTTCATTCATGGCTGTATGATGCACTTCCGATGTGACGGACCCCACTGTGTGTTCCATTGTGTCACTACCAGAGCTTTGAGACGTTCTCACAGCTCTGTTTCTCCACCCCTGTGATGATGTCACTACTAGAGCTTGGAGGAGTTCTTACTGCTCTGTTTCTCCGCCCCTGTGATGAGCTCTTTACTTTCTGTTTCCTTCCTCCCAGCTGTTCCTCCTGCGTTTGATTTCCCTGCCTTTAAATCACCCCTCCTCCTTTTGTAGGGTGTGGATTATATTTCTCATTTGAGTTGTAGCTCTTGCTTGAGTATCTTCCCTTGTATGCTATCCTTTCACTGGACCTGTGTTCTGCTGCAGCAAGTACTCCGGATATTGCCAGCCTGTCTTTGGATCCGTCTTCACTGCGGCTGCAGCTCCTTCAGCTAAGTGTGCAGACATTGTAGTGTATCTGTGCGTTTTCTGACTGGATCCAAGGCGACCACGGTTCCCTCCATATACTGAGCAGGGCACCGGTGGCCGTGCCCCTTCTACTATTGTAGGGGTTACAGTGGTCATCAGTCTTAGGTACGCGGGCATGCCTCGTTCCACCATTTGGATACGGGCATGGGCTTAGCAGCATAGGGAGAGCTTTGAGGGTCTGACAGGGGTCACCCTTTATCCTCCCTAGTTTGGGTCCGGTCAGTAGCTCTATTTTCTGTGCATGCTCTTGACAGCCGTGACACATTGCCTCTATGCCTCCTAGTTAGGCCTGTTAATATATATATTTTTTTATGTGTGGATGGCGGATAGCTATATTTGTGAATTTATATGAGGATCATCTACTTCTTTTTCATTTTGCTGGACCACAACTTATGTTTACCATGACCGTCAGTGCGTCATCGGCCCGAAGGTTAACCACGTGCTTCAAGCTGTGCAGACCATAGAACTATAAATGGGGGCACCTTTAAATATGTGGGTGTGTCCACATTATCTAGGTTGCCATTATATTTTTTTCCTTATATTTATTTGTATTTTTATCAGTCTCCTGATGAACCCCTTGTATACCATCAACTGGGGAAACGCATTAATATTAATGCACACATACCATATTGGGTTGTCAAATCATGAATTATATGTATATATATATTTTTCCAACTTATATGCTTTTCTGGAGAAGAGTAACTACATTTTTGTTTTATATTGTATTATACATACATTGTATTATATGTTGTAGCACTTGGGGTATAGAAACTTTTTTATGTCACAGGTGAATTTGTTTGCACAGGTGTCCCGCGTTTACCGGACTGATTTTTGGCCTGCCCTGGTTCTTGAGATCCCTCCTTATGGGCGGATGTCTCGGAGGTGAGCCTTATTTCAGCCCGATACACGCTAGACACCCCAGATCATGACTAAGAACAACATCGTTCGAAACGCGTAGATCGTGGGGATCAGTGGGTTCCAGTGTCACTGTTGCTGATTGTACCTGTATTTTGGTGACAAAAATAAAGACCGGGATTTTTCACTACGTCCTTCTGGTGCCGGAGCCTTTTTCAATTTTGTGTATATTCTTTTTTTATCCCTGTTTGTACTATATGTATTTTGTCTGTGATCTCACTGTGTACATACATTACAGTACTTATACTGTATCATACTCCAGAGCTGCACTCACTATTCTGCCGGCGCAGTCACTGTGTACATACATTACATTAGTTATCGCGTACTGATCCCGAGTTATATTCTGTATTATACTCCAGAGCTGCACTCACTATTCTGTCAGTGCAGTCACTGTGTACACATATTACATTAGTTATCTCGTACTGATCCCAAGTTACATCCTGCATTATACAGTACTTCAGAGCTGGAGTTTTAGAGGGACCACAATTAGTATGGGCAGACTATCTGTATGATACTGTTCTTTCTGAAGTATAGTGTTTGAGGGCATTGGTTAGAACAGTGGGCACAGTATTGGGATAATCAGGACGGCATTGTTGGAGCACCAGTAGGGAAAGACTTTGAAAAAGTGAGGAAAGATGTCTGTGTGTTAAATTCTGACGAGACGGCTGAAAGATGTCATCATTATGGTCTGCTCCCAATGGAGAAGATGAGGAAGGAGAACATCTACATCAGAGGAGATGTCACTGAAAGTAATAGGTTTGTAGTGCTCTATTATCTTGGATGTTAAATAGTGGTGAATGTAATCTCCACCCAAATATATCATTTGCACTTAGGTGGTGGAGGTGCAAACATATTTCACATTCACCAAACATAGAAACATAGAATGTGTCGGCAGATAAGAATCATTTGGCCCATCTAGTCTGCCCAATATACTGAATACTATGAATAGCCCTTGGCCCTATCTTATATGAAGGATGGACTTATGCCTATCCCATGCATGCTTAAACTCCTTCACTGTATTTGCAGCTACCATTTCTGCAGGAAGGCTATTCTATGCATCCACTACTCTCTCAGTAAAGTAATACTTCCTGATATTACTTTTAAACCTTTGCCCCTCTAATTTAAAACTATGTCCTCTTGAAGCAGAACAACTAGTGGGCCTGTCTGTTTTAAAATTGACAGGACTGAATTTCATTCCATTCCCTGACTTCTTGGCAGGCAGATTGGAACAGTGGCCAGAACTGCCCCATTTTGCTCTCACTGTACTGTCTTGTCCAGCCTCCAGTGTCATCTCAGAGAGGGTTTTCAGAACAGCGGGTGAAGTCCTCACACGAAAATGGACAAACTTGTCATTGCATTTGTCAAAATGAATGAGGCTTGGATCTATGAGGCTTTCCACACACCTGCTACTGAGACAAACAAAAGGATTTGTCATTACTAACCTTGGCTATTTCCCCAGTTGTCTCCATGACAGCTCATCCCGAGAGACTTACTTACTCTGATAGGACAGGAAAATACACAGAGAGGTTTAAATCACAACCTCTTCCCTCTATCAAAAGTGTTTTTCCTTGTTCAACCAAAGGAATGTAGACCAGAGAGGTTCTGGGAGCTTTATGGGGTTCCTGGCAGTGTGTACCTTTCTCTTGCAGACTGAGGTTAGATCTGGCAGGGCGGCTCTCCCTCCTCCCATATGGCCTGTGCCCAGGCATGCAGTCCCTGGCAAAGATCCCTCCAGTGGTGGCCCAGAGGGATTACATGCGGAGAGGAAAGATGGCGGCCAGAGTGACTCCATGACGCGATCCCTCCAGGTGATGACGTTGGACCCTGGGAGAAGGGACCATGCATCATGACATCAGGCTCCTTCTTTGTGTATTCACCCTGTTATGGCTGTTATGGCTGATACTTCTCTCCCTTATATATTTCAGGGAGAAAATAAATCATCCTCTACTGTTAAGACTAAATCAAGGAAATGTGGGTTGTGCTCCAAACGCTTACCAAGCTAAACACTTACGTAAGGAATGCTTGGCTAACGAGGTTAAGGGAGAGGCGTTGTCATGGATGAAGTTGCAGATAGCTGGAACGTATAAATAAACGACCGACTGGCTTGATCCCAAACTAAGGAGCATAAAACCCTAAGAGCTCTCCCTGACTGCTATGCACATGCAAGGGTCTCAAAAAATGGTGACTTATCAGAGGACTCCTGGCAACGGTTATTTAAAGCAAACTCAGCAAGGGACAAAAAAGAATACCAATCCTCCTGATTTTCCGCCACAAAACAGCACAGATATGTCTCCAGATTCTGATTGACGCGTTCAATCTGACCATTCGACTGCGGGTGAAAAGCAGAAGAGAACGACAACTGAACCCCCAAGCGAGAACAGAAGGACTTCCAGAATCTGGAAACAAATTGCTTGCCCCTATCAGAAACGATGTCTCAAGGAATGCCATGCAATTTAACAATGTGATCAACAAACGCTTACACCAGCGTCTTAGCATTGGGTAACCCAGGAAAGGGAATGAAATGCGCCATTTTGCTAAAATGGTCCACTACCACCAGAATCACAGTCTTCCCCGATGATTGAGGCAGGTCCGTAATGAAGTCCATGGACAGATGCGTCCAAGGACGGGAAGGAATGGGTAACGGGAGGAGAGAACCCGATGGCCGTGAATGAGGGACCTTGGCATGAGCGCAGGTCTCGCAGGCTGCCACAAAACCCTCAACTGTCTTACGAAGAGCTGGCCACCAGAATCTCTGAGCAATGAAATCCACTGTGGCTCTACTCCCCGGGTGCCCAGCAAGGACAGTATCATGGTGCTCCTTAAAAACCTTGTGTTGTAAAGCGAGAGGCACAAACAACCTCCCAGGAGGACAAAGATCAGGAGCCTCTGCCTGGGCTGCCTGAACCTCTGCCTCCAAATCAGGATAAAGAGCAAAGACGACCACCCCTTCAGCCAAAATGGGACCCGGGTCTTCAAAGTTCCTCCCTCCTGGAAAACAACATGACAGGGCATCCGCCTTCACATTTTTAACCCCAGGGCAGAACGTAACAATAAAATTAAACCTAGAAAAGAACAAAGACCATCTGGTCTGTCTCGGGTTCAGACGCTTGGCCGATTCCAAGTAGGCCAGATTCTTATGGTCGATAAACACGGTAATAGGGTGTCTGGCTCCCTCTAACCAATGGCGCCATACCTCAAAAGCTAAGTTGATGACCAACAACTCCCTATCTCCCACATCATAATTTCTCTCTGCAGAGGAGAGTTTCCTTGAGAAAAAGGCACACTGTCGCCATTTGGCAGGAGAGGGACCCTGAGATAAGACCGCACCCACACCCACCTCAGAAGCATCCACCTCAACAATGAAAGGTAGAGAGACATCAGGTTGTACCAAAATGGGAGCAAAAGCAAAACTCTCTTTAATACTAGAAAAGGCTTTAAGCGCATCTACCGACCACGAGGAAAAATCCACCCCCTTTTTAGTCATATCAGTGAGTGGCTTAACAACAGAGGAATAATTCAAAATGAACTTTCTGTAATAATTGGCAAAACCCAAAAACCACATCAGCGCCTTCTGATTCTCAGGAAGCTCCCAATCAAGCACAGCGCGGACCTTCTCAGGGTCCATCCGGAAACCAGAAGCGGAGAGAAAAAAAACAATAAATTGAATCTCCGGAACCGCAAACACACGTTTTTCCAGTTTAGCGTACAATTTATTCTCCTGCAGAATCAGCAAGACCTGACATAGGTGGTGCCGATGAGTGTTGAAATCAGGAGAAAAAATCAAAATGTCATCTAGATACACCAGTACAAATTTCCCCATTAAATGATAAAAAAAAGTGTCCAAGGACGGGAAGGAATGGGTAACGGGAGGAGAGGACCCAATGGCCGTGAATGAGGGACCTTGGCACGAGCGCAGGTCTCGCAGGCTGCCACAAAACCCTCAACCGTCTTACGAAGAGCCGGCCACCAGAATCTCCGAGCAATGAGACCCACTGTGGCTCTACTCCCCGGGTGCCCAGCAAGGACAGTATCGTGGTGCTCCTCAAAAACCTTGTGTCGTATTGCGAGAGGCACAAACAACCTCCCAGGATGACAAAGATCAGGAGCCTCTGCCTGAGCTGCCTGAACCTCTGCCTCCAAATCAGGATAAAAAGCAGAGATGACCACCCCTTCAGCCAAAATGGGACCCGGGTCTTCAAAGTTCCCCCCTCCCGGAAAACAACATGACAGGGCATCCGCCTTCACATTTTTAACCCCAGGGCAGAACGTAACAATAAAATTAAACCTAGAAAAGAACAAAGACCATCTGGTCTGTCTCGGGTTCAGACGCTTGGCCGATTCCAAGTAGGCCAGATTCTTATGGTCGGTAAACACGGTAATGGGGTGTCTGGCTCCCTCTAACCAATGGCGCCATACCTCAAAAGCTAATTTGATGGCCAACAACTCCCTATCTGCCACATCGTAATTTCTCTCTGCAGAGGAGAGTTTCCTTGAGAAAAAGGTACACGGTCGCCATTTGGCAGGAGCGGGACCCTGAGATAAGACCGCACCCACACCCACCTCAGAAGCATCAACCTCAACAATAAAAGGTAGAGAGACATCAGGTTGTTCCAAAATGGGAGCGGAAGCAAAACTCTCTTTAATACTAGAAAAGGCTTTAAGCGCATCTACCGACCACGAGGAAAAATCCACCCCCTTTTTAGTCAAATCAGTGAGTGGCTTAACAACAGAGGAATAATTCAAAATGAACTTTCTGTAATAATTGGCAAAACCCAAAAACCGCATCAACGCCTTCTGATTCTCAGGAAGCTCCCAATCAAGCACAGCGCAGACCTTCTCAGGGTCCATCCGGAAACCAGAAGCGGAGAGAAGAAAACCAATAAATTTAATCGCCGGAACCACAAGCACACATTTTTCCAGTTTAGCGTACAATTTATTCTCCCGCAGAATCAGCAAGACCTGACATAGGTGGTCCCGATGAGTGTTGAAATCAGGAGAAAAAAATCAAAATGTCATCTAGATACACCAGTACAAATTTCCCTATTAAATGATAAAAAATGCTGTTCACAAAATGTTGGAAGATGGCCGGAGCATTCATCAAACCAAAGGGCATAACCAAATTCTCGAAATGACCCTCAGGGGTATTGAAGGCCGTCTTCCATTCGTCCCCTTCCCTGACCCTGACTAGGTTGTATGCCCCTCTTAAATCCAACTTAGAAAAAACTTTAGCCCCAACAATCTGGTTAAACAGGTCCGGGATCAGAGGAAGCGGATATGGGTCATGAATCGTGATACAGTTCAGCTCCCTGAAATCCAGACAAGGTCTTAAAGAAGCATCTTTTTTCTTAACAAAAAAAAAAACAGCGGCAACAGGTGAGTTCGAGGGTCGGATGTGTCCCTTTCTCAGGCTCTCAGAGATATAAGTACGCATAGCGACTCTTTCAGGTTGGGACAGATTGTATAATCGTGATTTTGGCAGCTTGGTGCCTGGGATGAGATTAATAGGGCAGTCGTACTCCCGGTGAGGGGGCAACTCCTGGACACCACTCTCGGAAAACACATCAGAAAATTCAGAGAGAAAACATGGCACAGTCTTGGTAGAAACCTCTGAAAGAGACGCCGTGAGGCAATTCTCTCTGCAAAACTCACTCCAACCATTAATTTGCCATTCTTGCCAATAAATGGTGGGGTTATGTTTAGTGAGCCAGGGTAGCCCCAACACTAGAGGAGTAGGTAATCCGCTTAAGACGAAACATGACATATCCTCAACATGAGCGTCACCCACAGTCACACGGATATTGTGAACTATGCCCTTTAACGATCTTTGAGAAAGTGGAGCGGAATTGATAGAAAAAACAGGAATATCCTTTTCCAAAGTGCACACCTGGAAACCATGCGTTGTTGCAAATTGATTATCAATTTATCAATGAGATTGACAGCTGCTCCACTATCTACAAAAATCTCACAAACAATGTTCTTGCTGTCTAGCGCCAGCTAGGAGAAAACGGGAGCTACAAGCAAACGGCAAACCTTCAATTTCCGCATCAACCTTGCCAATAGTAGCAAATGGAACGTTTTTGGAGGATTTCTCTTTTTTTTTTTTTTTCTATTACCCTCAGAAAACTCCATGAATCTCCTAGAGGGGCAAACATTAGCCAAATGATTTATACCCCCACAACAGAAACAAACCCTCCTCTGAGAGCTGAATCCTCTACTATCAGAGGAAAGAAAACCCAGCTGCATGGCCTCCTCCTCAGATGGGATTGAGACAGACTGAGACCCCTGCGCACTGAATGAGACAGCCCCACTGTCCTTGGGCTGAATATGACAGGAAAGAGTAGTCTCCTCTCTCTCTCTAAGACGCCTGTCAATACGAACAGCTAGAGACATGGCAGACTCTAACGACGCTGGTCTCTCATGAAAAGCAAATGCATCTTTCAATCTTTCTGAAAGACCATGGCAAAATTGACTTTGGAGTGCAGCATCATTCCAACCAGTATCAGCTGCCTATCTCCGAAATTCAGAACAATATATCTCTGCGGACTGTTTACCCTGGCATAAAAGACGCAGTTTAGATTCAGCCAGAGCAATACGATCCGGGTCATCATATATCTGCCCCAGGGCTACAAAAAATTCATCCACCGATCGGCGGGGCCGTGCCCCCACCGGCAGCAATAAGGCCCAAGACTGAGCGTTATCCATGAGCAGCAAGATGATGATCCCCACCCTCTGCTCCTCATCACTAGAGGAATTGGGAAGTAGGCGAAAATGGAGTTTGCAAGCCTCTCTAAAGTGAACAAAATTCTCACTCCCCCCGGAGAACGTATCTGGAAGCGAGATCTTAGGCTCGGAACAAACTTCATGAACGCCAGCAGAACCGGTCACCTGAAACTGAGACACAGTTTTGCGAAGATCTGCTACCTCCAGCGAAAGACCTTGCATGCGGTCAATCAAGGCTGAAACCGGATCCATGCTTAAGACGGTTATGGCGTCAAGGATGACGTTGCAGATAGCTGGAACGTATAAATAAACGACCGACTGGCTTGATCCATATAGGCGAGCCCTTTAAAACCCTAAGAGCTCTCCCTGACTGCTATGCACATGCAAGGGTCTCAATGGTAGACGAGTGCATGCCCACATACCTAAGACTGTGTGACACCTGAAAACCCTATAATAGTGAAGGGACACGACCACCGGCTCCCTGCACTTAATACGAATGGAGTCAGGGTCACCTAGAGTGAAGCCAACAAGGAAACACAATAAAGGAAAAGACTATCTGAGCAAACAGCAGCAGCAGCCTCCAGCAGTGAACACTTCATCCAGGAAGTAGTATAAACCGCAAAGTGAGGCAGTATGGGAGGGAATATAAAGGAAGACGATTAGTCTAAATAATTGACACCTGGCAGAAGGAAAGGAGATGACAAAGTGAAACCAAAACAAAGAACGTCATACAACAGGTAGAAGAGAACGTCTGCCAGACATTCTCACAGAACTGGCGGTGACAGGCGTACAGCTTCCTTGGTCAGAGAAGAAGTTCAATCTGCCCTTTCCTCTCGGGATTAAGCCTTCTCCTCCAGGGCCCATCCTGTAAACATTAAAGACTTTCAGAATGTAAGTAGTGACTCTGATTCTAAAAATCTGGATTTATCTGATATTGGGGCATGTGAGAGAACATAATTTTTTGATTCGATACAAATTTATTTCCGGTCAATCGCGTTAAGAAAACAGCTATTTCCTAGCTGCAGAGAGACTGCATAGTTGTGTAGAACACTGCCTTGCAGTAACACGCATAGGGAGTCTGCTGTGGTAGTGAAACAATACTGTGAGTCAGTATGACACATAGATGACAGGCGTTGCTCTTAGAATCACTGCACACTTCACTTATTTGGGCAGTTACGGGGCTAAAAACTGACCAAATAACTGAAGTATCAACTCAGCCTTACAGGTCGATGTTAGCGCCAAAAAGAAGTGCATTCCTTTTACACTGTCATCAGCTGATTCCACATAGATGTCTACAGAACCTGGTCTATTAAACACTTATACAAATAGAGTCCCCCGACAGGGTGGAGAGGGTGTCAGCAGTAAGTTTGTGTTGACATCACTGATTATTTTGCCCTTCCTCTTATCCATCAGAACAATAACCCCCAAAATATGGATCCTGTATGTTGAGCATCCGCCTTCACTCGGTCAGCATTTGGTCAGTAATCCATCAGTATTGCTAGTGCCAAAAAACCAGGAGTGGATCCAAAACAGAGATGACACGTGAATGGAATATTTGCATGTCTCCTATGTTTTGTACCCACTACTGCTTTTGGCTACCAAATCATAAGCCAATTCTGATGGGACCATACAGGCCTTACAGCTTCCACACAGACAGGATCCATTGTGCGTCTCATTTTTCCTTCCTTCTGACAGATCAGAAGAAGGGTGAAATAAATTTTGATGTCATCCAGGACAAAAAGGCAAAATAGTAGTATAGTCATGGAGTGGGGAGGGTGGGAGAACAGCATGAGAATTCTGCAACGTGGTCCTATGACATAGTGGTGATGTGGAAGTAGCATGAGGAGACCACAGAGTGGCAAGGTGACATAGTGTTGAGGTCGCAGCAACAGCAGCATGAGGAGGCCACAGAGTGGCAAGTTGACATATTGTGGAGGTAGCAGGAGCATCAGGAGACCACAGAGTGGTGAGGTGACAGTGTGGAGGTGGCAGCAGCAGCATGAAGAGGCCACAGAGTGGCAAGGTGACATAGTGTTAAGGTAGCAGCAGCAGCATCAGGAGACCACAGAGTGGCAAGGTGGCATATTGTGGAGGTAGCAGCAGCAACAGAAGACCACAGAGTGGCAAGGTGACATAGTGTGGAGGTGGCAGCAGCATGAGGAGACCACACAGTTATCCGGAGACAGAATTGGGAGGTGGGTGGCAATAACAGTACTTGCTAACAATGCTGGGTGTAAGAAGGAGCACTTGGCATCAGATGTGTGGCATCAGGTGGGTGGCAACATCAGAATAGTAGCTGAGGCAGGTAACCATAAGAAACCCTTCTCTTTTTTCAAGGTTTGGGTGAGGCAGCGTGGATGATCTAATCTGATGCATCAGGCATTGGTGGGTGGAAATACTGTCTGATCCATGCCTGATTAATCTTGACAAAGGTCAGTCTCTCCACATTTTGGGTGGACAGGCGAGTTCTCCTTGGAGTTACTATGGCGCCTGCTGCACTAAACACCCGCTCTGATGCCACACTACTGGCAGTGAAGGACAGCTTTTCCAGGGCAAACTCGGCCAGTTGCGGCCATAAATCCAGTTTGGCTGCCCAGTAGTCCAGCAGATCTTCGATGACGGGTGGCAGGGTGCACTCCAAGTATGCCACCACCTGCTGGTTTAGGTTCTGCTCTATGTCTAGCTGCTAGTGAGTAGTTTCTTCACTATGCGGGTGAAGAAAGCTGCTCATCAGCGATTCTAGACTCAGGCTGCTGCTGATGGAGCTGGTACTGCTCCTGCCACCCCCCTCCAGCAGTCATGGCAGTGGAACATGAGCGCAGAGCCCCCCCCCACCCCGGTCAGACTTGCGAGAGGATGGACGATGGCACAGATAGGCAGCGGCCAACTGACTACATAGGATGTCTCTATAGTAGTTCAGTTTGTCCTCCCTCTCAGCGGGTGTTAAAAAGGCCCCCATTTTGGACCGGTAGCGAGGGTCTAACTTGGTGGAGAGTCAGTAATTATCCCTCTGGTGAATGGTGACAATTCGGCTGTCACTAGGCAAGCACGTGAGCATGCATCAGGCCATTTGTGCAAGTGACTTGGAGGCACTCCCTGCCTCCATCTCCACTGCATACTGCAACGTTGTGTCCCTGGGTCATCGGCCTCGTCTTCCTCATCTCCCTCTTGCAACTCTGGCTGCTCCTGCTCCTCCTCTCCCGTCGCCTGTGTAGAAAAAACACCCATTTCGCTACACATTGCTTGTGCTCCAATGTCCTCCTCCTCCTCCAGTTCATCCCCCACAGGGCTCATGTGGCCGTGAGATAAAGGCGCCACGTCTCCAGTCCCCTGACCAGCCAGATTTACCAGCATCTTTTCCAGGATATGAATCAGTGGAATGACGTTGTTCATCCCGTAGTCCTGGCGACTGACAAATAAAGTGGACTCCTCAAAGGGCACGAGCAAACGGCAGGTGTCACACATGAGCTGCCTATGACTAACATTGAAATTGCACAAGGGGAGTACCTCTATCTGCTTGGATCATCAATAAATCGTTTATGGCCTTTCTCTGTTTGCATAGTTGGTCCAACATATGGAGAGTGGAAATTCAATGGGTGGAAACGTCACATATCAGCCTATGTTGGAGGACACTGTTCTGATGCTGCAGATCAAGGAGGGTGTGCTTGGCTGTGTACGAGTGGCTGAAGTGCATGCAAAGTTTCCTGGCCATTTTTAGGATGTCTTGCAGATGGGTGGAATACTTCAGGAACCGCTTTACAACCAGATTGAACACGTGCGCCATGCAGGGCGCATGGCTCAGCCCTCCTTGATAGGGATGAGCGAACCCGAACAGTATAGTTCGGGTTCGTACCGAATTTTGGGGTGTCCGTGACACGGACCCGAACCCGAGCATTTTTGTAAAAGTCTGGGTTCGGGTTCGGTGTTCGGCGCTTTCTTGGCGCTTTTTGAAAGGCTGCAAAGCAGCCAATCAACAAGCGTCATACTACTTGCCCCAAGAGGCCATCACAGCCTTGCCTACTATTGGCATGGCTGTGATTGGCCAGTGCATCATGTGACCCAGCCTCTATATAAGCTTGGGTTACGTAGCGCTGCACATCACTCTGCTGATACAAGCGTAGGGAGAGGTTGCTGCTGCGACGTTAGGGCGAGATTAGGCAGATTAACTCCTCCAAAAGACTTCATTCAGTGATCGATCTCCAGCAGTGGATCATTGAAGTGCTGATATTCAATTGCTCACTTTTTCTAGGCTGCCCAGAGCGTTTTTATATCACTTTTTTCTGGGGTGATCGGCGGCCATTTTGTGGCTTGTGGTGCGCCAGCACAAGCACAAGCTACCACCAAGTGCATCTAACCATCAATAGTGTGGTTATTTTTTGCTATATCCTACATCAGGGGCAAGCTGAGCCTGTCACCAAGTGCATTTAACCATCAATAGTGTGGTTATTTTTTGGCCATATACTACATCAGGTGCAGGCTGAGCCTGTGTCACCCAAGTGCATTTAACCATCAATAGTGTGGTTATTTTGTGCTATATCCTACATCAGCTGCAGGCTGAGCCTGTGTCACCGAAGTGCATTTAACCATCAATAGTGTGGTTATTTTTTGGCCATATACTACATCAGGTGCAGGTTGAGCCTGTGTCACCCAAGTGCATTTAACCATCAATAGTGTGGTTATTTTTTGGCCATATACTACATCAGGGGCAAGTTGAGCCTGTCACCCAGCGCCTAAAAAATAGGCCTGACATTTATATTCCTCCAAATCAGTACTGTTTTAGCTGGTCAAGTTATTTTTAGTGACCGTAAAAGCACAGTTTTTGTTCTGGGTTGAAAAACAATTCCCAAATTTGCAATTCTCAATATTAGTGGTTTCTGCTATATCAGGCCTACTTTAAATCTATCCCTAAAAGGGTAGATTAGATTCAAGGTGCTGATAGGGTCATTCTGAAAAACTTAACACACACGCTACAGTGCAGATACAAGTCTAATTCTGTGATTAAACCTATAACTGTCACACAGCGCCTAAAAAATAGGCCTCACATTTATATTCAGCTAAATCTGTCATTACTGGTGTGCCTGTATTAGTGTAATACGGTACCTAAATAGATAGCCAGACAGTGTTAGGTGTCTGTAAAAAAAGGCCTGAATTTAAATTCAATACATTGGCCCGAATAATATTTTTCTTATTGTGGTGAACGGTAACAATGAGGAAAACATCTAGTAAGGGACGCGGACGTGGACATGGTCGTGGTGGTGTTAGTGGACCCTCTGGTGCTGGGAGAGGACGTGGCCGTTCTGC
This sequence comes from Bufo bufo, assembly GCF_905171765.1. NCBI lineage: Eukaryota > Metazoa > Chordata > Amphibia > Anura > Bufonidae > Bufo > Bufo bufo. Next base: position 31,719,868 of record NC_053392.1, on the reverse strand, counting down.
CACAGCCACACGCCCTAGTGTACCAACTACCTCAGGTCCCAGTAGCCGCCAGAATTTACAGGGATATTTGGTGGGGCCCAAGGATCTAAGGCCTGAGCAGGTACAGGCATTAGTCAATTGGGTGGCCGACAGTGCATCCAGCACGTTCACATTATCTCCCACCCAGTCTTCTGCAGAAAGCGCACAGATGGCGCATGAAAACCAAGCCCATCAGTCTGTCACATCACCCCCATGCATATCAGGGAAACTGTCTGAGCCTCAAGTTATGCAGCAGTCTTTTATGCTGTTTGAAGACTCTGCTGCCAGGGTTTCCCAAGGGCATCCACCTAGCCCTTCCCCAGGGGTGGAAGAGATAGAATGCACTAACGCACAACCACTTATGTTTCCTGATGATGAGGACATGGGAATACCACCTCAGCACGTCTCTGATGATGACGAAACACAGGTGCCAACTGCTGCGTCTTTCTGCAGTGTGCAGACTGAACAGGAGGTCAGGGATCAAGACTGGGTGGAAGACGATGCAGGGGACGATGAGGTCCTAGACCCCCACATGCAGGGCCGGATTAACGTAGGGGCGGATGGAGCTGCAGCTCCAGGCCCCTGCATTAAAACAGGCCCAGCAGCCCGCATAGGCCAACCGGAGCTAGGCCCATATAGGCCGCCTCGCTGAGGTTGTCTGGCGGCCGCCCCGCAACCCTTTAGTAGGACCGAACTGTGCCGACTGTCAGATGATGACAGGGCCAGCGCGCAAGGAGAAATCTCCCAGGCCGGCCCTTTACAGAACTCCCCAGGACAGTGACAGCTGACAGATCAGGTCAGGTGACAAGTCAGCTGTGCACGCCGCGCTGCGTCGTCACGTCAGACTCCTCCCCTAGGGCCTAGGCCATGCCGTAAAGTGAAAGACCGTGATGGCTGCTGCGCGCGGGAAGTTCAAAATTCTTCCTGCGTGGAGTCAGGGGTGCAGCCAGCGGTGAGTCGCGTTCAGCAGCCTTCAGTGTACTGCCCAGAAAACAACTCATAGGCGTCAGCATTGGCTCACCTCACCTATTACACTGTATACTGTATAATTTATACATGTCATTCAGGAGCATGGAAAAACTGGGTGATGATTTTTTTCACCTAGCTTTTCCATGCTGCTGAATTGCATATCTGCTTATAGGCATATATATCTTTATAATAGCTGAGCCTGATCTATTATAAACAGATATGCCATTCAGGAGCATGGAAAAGCTAAGTGAGAAATAGTCACCTAGCTCTTCAATGCTCCTGAGTGGTATATCTGCTTATAATAGATCAGGTATTATAAACAGATATGCCTATAGGCAGATCTGCCATTCAGGAGCATGGAAAAGCTAGGTGACTATTTCTCACCTAGCTTTTCCATGCTCCTGAATGGCAGATCTGCATATAATAGCTTGGCTATTATAAACATGTATGCATATAAGCAGATATGCCATTCAGGAGCATGGAAAAGCTAGGTGACTATTTCTTGCCTAGGTTTTCCATGCTCCTGAATGGTATATCTGCTTATAATAGTTCAGCTATTATAAACAGATATGCCTAAAGGCAGATTTGCCATTCAGGAGCATAGCATGGAAAAGTTAGGTGAGAAACTGTCACCTAGCTTTTCCATGCTCCTGAATGATATATCTGCTTATAATACTGTAGTTCAGCTATTACAAACAGATATGCCTAAAGGCAGATCTGCCATTCAGGAGCATGGAAAAGCTAGGCGACTGTTTCTCACCTAGCTTTTCCATGCTCCTGAATGGCAGATCTGCATATAATAGCTTGGCTATTATAAACATGTATGCATATAAGCAGATATGCCATTCAGGAGCATGGAAAAGCTAGGTGACTATTTCTTGCCTACCTATCTTTTCCAAGCTCCTCAATGGCATATCTGCTTATAATAGATTAGCTTTTATAAACACATATGCCATTCAGGAGCATGGAAAAGCTAGACGTGAATAGCTTTTTCATGCTCCTGAATGACATATCCAGCAGCACTAGTTAACTCCTTGGGGGGTGGCTATACATAATACATCCATCTATATAGATGGCTGTATATTTAAACTGTGGCCAGAGATGTACACTTAGGCTAAGTTCACACAGCAGATTTTTCACACGCAAACCCGTGCGTAAATCTGCTTCAAAATTACGCATGAACTTTAGTCCAATAGACTTGAATGGGATTACGCAGACGCGTTCACACTTCAAACTTTATGCATGCGTATTTTCACATGTGTAATTTTGCGTAAATTCACACTTTATTTGTGCTATAAAAAGTTGTTCTGCGTTGCGTTTTTTCTATAAAAAGGCCCATTAAAATCTTCTGCACCAGGCCCATGATGCTCTTAATCCGGCCCTGCCCACATGGAATGAAGGTCGTGCCACTGACTTTCACAGTTCAGAGGAAGAGGCAGTGATGAGACCGAGCCAACAGCGTAGAAAAAGAGGGAGCAGTGGGCAAAATCAGAACACCCGCCGCCAAGAGACTCCGCCTGCTACTGACCGCCGCCATCTGGGACCGAGCACCCCAAAGGCAGCTTCAAGGAGTTCCCTGGCATGGCACTTCTTCAAACAATGTGCTGACGACAAGACCCGAGTGGTTTGCACGCTGTGCCATCAGAGCCTGAAGCGAGGCATTAACGTTCTGAACCTTAGCACAACCTGCATGACCAGGCACCTGCATGCAAAGCATGAACTGCAGTGGAGTAAACACCTTAAAAACAAGGAAGTCACTCAGGCTCCCCCTGCTACCTCTTCTGCTACTGCCGCCTCGGCCTCTTCTGCTGCTGCCGCCGCCTCGGCCTCTTCCTCCGCCTTTGGAGGGACGTTGGCACTTGCCGCCAAGCAAACATGGGATGTACCACCAACACCACCACCTGCGTCACCAAGCATCTCAACCATGTCACACGGCAGCGTTCAGCTCTCCATCTCACAAACATTTGAGAGAAAGCGTAAATTCCCACCTAGCCACCCTCGATCCCTGGCCCTGAATGCCAGCATTTCTAAACTACTGGCCTATGAAATGCTGTCATTTAGGCTGGTGGACACACACAGTTTCAAACAGCTCATGTCGCTTGCTGTCCCACAGTATGTTGTTCCCAGCCGGCACTACTTCTCCAAGAGAGCCGTGCCTTCCCTGCACAATCAAGTATCCGATAAAATCAAGTGTGCACTGCGCAACACCATCTGTGGCAAGGTCCACCTAACCACAGATACGTGGACCAGTAAGCACGGCCAGGGACGCTTTATCTCCCTAACTGCACACTGGGTAAATGTAGTGGCGGCTGGGCTCCAGGCGGAGAGCTGTTTGGCGCACGTCCTTCCGCCGCCAAGGATCGCAGGGCAACATTCTTTGCCTCCTGTCTCCTCCTCCTCCTACTCAGCTTCCTCCTCCTCTTCTTCCACCTGCTCATCCAGTCAGCCACACACCTTCACCACCAACTTCAGCACAGCCCGAGGTAAACGTCAGCAGGCCGTTCTGAAACTCATATGTTTGGGGGACAGGCCCCACACCGCACAGGAGTTGTGGCGGGGTATAGAACAACAGACCGACGAGTGGTTGCTGCCGGTGAGCCTCAAGCCCGGCCTGGTGGTGTGCGATAATGGCCGAAATCTCGTTGCAGCTCTGGGACTAGCCGGTTTGACGCACATCCCTTGCCTGGCGCATGTGCTGAATTTGGTGGTGCAGAAGTTCATTCGCAACTACCCCGACATGTCAGAGCTGCTGCATAAAGTGCGGGCCGTCTGTTCGCGCTTCCGGCGTTCACACCCTGCCGCTGCTCGTCTGTCTGCGCTACAGCGTAACTTCGGCCTTCCCGCTCACCGCCTCATATGCGACGTGCCCACCAGGTGGAACTCCACCTTGCACGTGCTGGACATACTGTGCGAGCAGCAGCAGGCCATAGTGGAGTTTCAGCTGCAGCACGCACGGGTCAGTCGCACTGCGGAACAGCACCACTTCACCACCAATGACTGGGCCTCCATGCGAGACCTGTGTGCCCTGTTGCGCTGTTTCGATTACTCCACCAACATGGCCAGTGGCGATGACGCCGTTATCAGCGTTACAATACGACTTCTATGTCTCCTTGAGAAAACACTTAGGGCGATGATGGAAGAGGAGGTGGCCCAGGAGGAAGAGGAGGAAGAGGGGTCATTTTTAGCACTTTCAGGCCAGTCTCTTCGAAGTGACTCAGAGGGAGGTTTTTTGCAACAGCAGAGGCCAGGTACAAATGTGGCCAGACAGGGCCCACTACTGGAGGACGAGGAGGACGAGGATGAGGAGGAGGTGGAGGAGGATGAGGATGAAGCATGTTCACAGCGGGGTGACACCCAAAGCAGCTCGGGCCCATCACTGGTGCGTGGCTGGGGGGAAACACAGGACGATGACGATACGCCTCCCACAGAGGACAACTTGTCCTTACCTCTGGGCAGCCTGGCACACATGAGCGACTACATGCTGCAGTGCCTGCGCAACGACAGCAGAGTTGCCCACATTTTAACGTGTGCAGACTACTGGGTTGCCACCCTGCTGGATCCCCGGTACAAAGAAAATGTGCCCACCTTACTTCCTACACTGGAGCGTGATAGGAAGATGCGCGAGTACGTTGGTAGACGCGCTACTGAGAGCATTCCCAAATGTCACAGGGGAACCAGTGGAAGCCCAAGGCGAAGGCAGAGGAGGAGCAAGAGGTCGCCAACGCAGCTGTGTCACGGCCAGCTCCTCTGAGGGCAGGGTTAGCATGGCAGAGATGTGGAAAAGTTTTGTCAACACGCCACAGCTAACTGCACCACCACCTGATACGGAACGTGTTAGCAGGAGGCAACATTTCACTAACATGGTGGAACAGTACCTGTGCATACCCCTCCACGTACTGACTGATGGTTCGGCCCCATTCAACTTCTGGGTCTCCAAATTGTCCACGTGGCCAGAACTAGCCTTTTATGCCTTGGAGGTGCTGGCCTGCCCGGCGGCCAGCGTTTTGTCTGAACGTGTATTCAGCACGACAGGGGGCGTCATTACAGACAAACGCAGCCGCCTGTCTACAGCCAATGTGGACAAGCTGACGTTCATAAAAATAAACCAGGCATGGATCCCACAGGACCTGTCCATCCCTTGTGCAGATTAGACATTAACTACCTCCTCTTAACAATATATTATTGTACTCTAGGGCACTTCCTCATTCAATCCTATTTTTATTTTCATTTTACTATTATATTGCGGGGCAACCCAAAGTTGAATGAACCTCTCCTCTGTCTGGGTGCCAGGGCCTAAATATGTGACAGTGGCCTGTTCCAGTGGTGGGTGACGTGAAGCCTGATTCTCTGCTATAACATGAAGACTGATTCTGTGCTGACATGAAGCCAGATTCTCTGTTACGGGACCTCTCTCCTCTGCCTGGGTGCCGTGGCCTAAATATGTGACAGTGGCCTGTTCCAGTGGTGGGTGACGTGAAGCCTGATTCTCTGCTATGACATGAAGACTGATTCTGTGCTGACATGAAGCCAGATTCTCTGTTACGGGACCTCTTTCCTCTGTCTGGGTGCCGGGGCCTAAATGTGTGACAGTGGCCTGTTCCAGTGGTGGGTGACGTGAAGCCTGATTCTCTGCTATGACATGAAGACTGATTCTCTGCTGACATGAAGCCAGATTCTCTGTTACGGGACCTCTCTCCTCTGCCTGGGTGCCGGGGCCTAAATATGTGACAGTGGCCTGTTCCAGTGGTGGGTGACGTGAAGCCTGATTCTCTGCTATGACATGAAGGCTGATTCTGTGCTGACATGAAGCCAGATTCTCTGTTACGGGACCTCTCTCCTCTGTCTGGGTGCCGGGGCCTAAATGTGTGACAGTGGCCTGTTCCAGTGGTGGGTGACGTGAAGCCTGATTCTCTGCTATGACATGAAGACTGATTCTGTGCTGACATGAAGCCAGATTCTCTGTTAGGGGACCTCTCTCCTCTGCCTGGGTGCCTGGGCTTAAATATGTGACAGTGGCCTGTTCCAGTGGTGGGTGACGTGAAGCCTGATTCTCTGCTATGACATGAAGACTGATTCTCTGCTGACATGAAGCCAGATTCTCTGCTATGGCATGAAGAGACTGATTCTCTGCTGATGTGAAGCCAGATTCTCTGCTATGGGACCTCTGTCCAATTGATATTGGTTAATTTTTATTTATTTTATTTTAATTAATTTCCCTATCCACATTTGTTTTCAGGGGATTTACCTACATGTTGCTGCCTTTTGCAGCCCTCTAGCTCTTTCCTGGGCTGTTTTACAGCCTTTTTAGTGCCGAAAAGTTCGGGTCCCCATTGACCTCAATGGGGTTCGGGACGAAGTTCGGGTCGGGTTCGGATCCCGAACCCGAACATTTCCGGGAAGTTCGGCCGAACTTCTCGAACCCGAACATCCAGGTGTTCGCTCAACTCTACTCCTTGATGCAGCGCCGACACCATGTTCTTCCCGTTGTTGGTCACCATGGATTTGATTTCTTGATGCAGGTCACTGAGCAGTTCCTTCCCTGTGTGACTCCATTCGCCCAGGTAAACGAGGTGCAGAAAAGCGTGACACTGCCGTGCCCTGCACATGTGGTATGCTGAAGGACCACTGTAAATTGTCCCGGCAGTGGAGGGTGAGGACACGATGGAGGTAGAGGCGGACATTGTTGCAGGACCATCAGTGTGAGAACGTGGAGGCGGAAGCGGCGTCACCTGGTCAAGTTGCTGGTATGGCTGGGCAGGAACCACATTTAACCAGTGGGCCGTAAAGGACATATATTGTCCTTGACCGTAGTACAGCTACCGTCCAAGTTTCCAAAAAAAAGCTGTATCACAAACAAATTTCACCACTGAATGGCTAATCAACGTAATTACTCAGTCCCTACAGAAGAAAGTCTACATTCACCGACCAAATTTCCCAAAAAAGGCTGTATCACAAACAAATTTCACCACTGAATGGCTAATTGACAAATTGTTAGTCCCTACAGAAGATACTTTTCAATCACCCATCAATTTTCCCCAAAAAGGTTGTTTCATAAAAAAATGTCACCACTTAATGGCTAATCAACACATTTACTCAGTCCCTACAGAAGAAAGTCTACATTCACCGACCAATTTTCCCAAAAAAGGCTGTATCACAAAAAAAATTCACCACTGAATGACAATGTAAATTCACCGCAGAACGGCTAATAAGAAATACTTATTTTTCATATTAGTAAACACCAACAATGGCTGTATGACAATGTAAATTCATCGCAGAACGGCTAATAACAGGTACTTATTTTTCCCATTAATACACCCCAACAATGGCTGTATAACAATGTCGGTTCAATGCAGACCGGCTAACAAGACTTATTCTTTTTCCTATTAATACACCCCAAGAAAATAAAAATAACAATCAAAATTCACCACAGAACAGCTAGTATGTACGTATCTATCCTATTAATACACCCCCGTAAATGGCTGTAGTATAATGGAACTTGTGAACTAATACATGTCAAAAAGGGCTGTAATTTTCTTACACAATGGCTAATAACCCCCTTTTTTTCCCCCACTAATACACGACAAAAAAAGGCTTTAGAAAATATAACTGCACCGCACAATTGCTAATAAGACACCAATAACAAGAACGGTTTGCTGGAATTACAGAGGTATTGCAAACCTGAAATGAGCAGCAGTATAATGGCAATTTGGATCTGCAGTCAGTGCAGCATGGTACACTAAGTACACTGGAAAATGTCTGAGGCTATTTATAGGGCTTTGACATCACGGACCGGCTGGTTGCATGCATGGCATAGTGGGTGATCCCTCCTTCCTTGCTTCATGTCCTAACATTTGCAGCAGCCATTTTAGGAAAAAATGTGATTTGTTACCACAAAGCGTGAGGAAATTTGGATTTGGTGCAAATCGAATAATTCCTTCGTCAGCTTCGATTCGCTCATCTCTAAAAAATTATGAGTAAAACAGGTTTCTGTTCAATCCAGATGACATAGATGAATTTATAAAGGTAATCAGAGTGACTATTCAGATGGAGATTCCAAAAGAACCTAAATCAGTACAGGAGGAGATTTTCGTGGGTCTGGGGGAAAAACATAGGTCCATCTTTCCTGTTCTATGCAATGTACAATAAGTAATCCGGTGAGAATGGGAAAAATCTGAAAAGGGATCTTTTATTCCAAAAGGTATCAAGACGTGTTATCCATTTGATGAGGAAAATTGCATAGACTGAGAGTCAGTAACTATAGTAGACACCCCAGTTGCTAAGGCGGCAAAACGTCTGGTCCTCAAATTAAGGACCCCATTGATAGGAAGGCAGAAAGTTTATTATGAAAGACATGGGAAGCCACAGGAGCGTCACTTAAGCCAGGAGTAGCGGCCACCTGCGTTGCTCAAACCCTTAACTTATTGTTAATACAACTGGAGTTACACTTGATCAACAAAACCTGTAGGGATCCGATATTAGAGAGTTTGCCTTGCTTCATCTCTTCTTGCACATGAAATCTCGCGCAGCCGCAGTATCGCCGACTGCCTGCGCCTATCCGATCCTACGGCTCCTGAGGGCAACAGCCTCAATAGTGTCACTGGGCATGTGCCGAGCCTAGTGATGTAATCAGAGCGCTGTTGCCCTCAGGAGCCATGGGATCGGACAGGCGCAGGCAGTCGGCGATACTGCGGCTGCGTGAGATTTCACGGGCAAGAAAAGATGGAGCAAGGTTCGTCTGTTGAATAAATCATATGACGTAGCGGAGGGGGTGGCGCCGTTCGGCTCGGCTGGGGGAGGAAATTTATTTATGAGGAGGCGTGCTGGTCTTGAAATAAAGGCGGGCTGGGCACTGCAGGGGGGGGTTACTGGGCTCTAGAGGAATAACGCCCCTCTGGGCACCTTAAAGGTTCATTAGCATATCTGAAAAATCGCTTTTTTTATCTAAATGACAACATGAATAAAAGAAAGAAGACCCTTGCTGGAATGAAGGAAGTTTATTGAACATTGCAATGGTAACAGTTTAATATGCTCAAACTAGGTGACAGATTCCCTTTAAAACTGATATGGAAAGGAGTAGTGATGGCTATTTGCTATGATAGATTTGAGGGACGCATAATATCATATAGAAGGTTCCTCAGATTTTTTTTACAAAGATCATGGCAAAGGTGGTGGTAGGGCTCAGATCTGAAAAGTGATACTAGTGATTCCATACCTAGACAATCTTCTGATTGCAGTGGACTCCAGGGATCAACTCCAAGATCATCTGCAGACTGCATTATGCCATTTTCAATCTTCTAAAACCTCTAAACTAACTATACAGACGTGTAGAGCGGCGCCCAGGGATCCCCCTGTACTTACTATTATCCCCGGGCGCCGCTCCGTTCGCCCGGTATAGCCTCCGGTATCTTCATAGTTAGGCTCCACCCAGGGGAACCTGCCGCGGTCTCTTTCTCCTATGCTGTAGCGCTGGCCAATCGCAGCGCTCAGCTCATAGCCTGAGAGTTTTTTTTTTCTCTCAGGCTATGAGCTGAGCGCTGCGTTTGGCCAGCGCTACAGCATGGAAGAATAAGACGCCGGCAGGTTCCCCTGGGTGGAGCCTAACTATGAAGATACAAGAGGGCATAACGGGAGAACGGAGCGGCGCCCAGGTATAACAGTAAGTGCAGGTTGATCCCTGGGCGCCGCTCTACGCGTCTGTATAGTTAGTTTAGAGGTTTTATTATGGTGAAAGGTCCTCTTTAAAGGAATTCTGCTATACTCCAATTTACAAAGATCTTTTCTGGCACTTCAGAAGATACAGAATCTGCAATCCCAGATCCACCAGTTCCAGAAAATATCCATTTACTCTATCAGGGAAGCCACGAAGATGCTAGGCAATCTGTTGTCATGCATTCCTGCTAGAGATGAGTGAAGTTTTGAAAATTTTTACAAGAAATTCAATTAGTTACTAATTAATTTGTCACAAATCGCTATCAGGAATACCCAGGCCAATCGGCCAAAAAGTAAAAGTGACCTGTAATACTGATGCACAGTAACAGTAACTCTACAGCTAACGGAATGGATTAACTATGAATATTGGTGCATTGCACACTTATGTAGCAGAGTCTGTATTTCATCAGTCTCGTAAGCTATCCGTTCACTGTCCCTGAACTCTCCCTGCAGTGCCCCTGCCCTATCTCTCTTCATTATTGTCCTACACTCGCTGTTAAGTGTTTGCAGCAACTATGTCCCCAGTGCACGAGCGTCTTGTCACATCTCTCCCTATGCTCAGCTCACAGGAAAATGGCAGTGTCCGCATGGGATAAGGATTTTATAGGGCTCTGCCTTAGGGTCCATTCACACGTCCATGAGTGTTTTTCAGCCACATGCCACTATTATATCTAAACATCTTAGACCTTACCTTACCCTTTCCACAATCACACTGTACTATTGCTGCTCCCCAAAAAAAAAGGAACATTTTTCCAGGCTCCTCAAGAACAAGCTACTCTTTCTTCTGACAATTAACAATTAATTTTATTTGTATAAATTCAGGTGGATGTCTGTCCCTGTTAAGGCATAATTTGGGGATGTTTGTTCAGAACAAGCCACTGTTTTTCTGACAACACCATGTGTGTTTAAACACCATCTGCCCCAAATTTTGGGAAAATTCTAACATGAAAAAGTGTGAAACAGCACAGTGTGTTTTTAAACAGGCTGTTTTTAACATAACATGCATTTACACATACAGTATCTCTCTCTCTCTCTCTCTCACTATATTATATATATATATATATATATATATATATATATATATATATATACTAGCAGAAGGACCCGGCTTCGCACAGGTATATTTCATCTGTTTTATTTTATGTTTCTGTGTGTCGTAAAAATATATCAAGAGTTTCCCCCATAACAGTGACCTCTACAGTAACTGCCCCTTTAACAATGACCTCCACAGTGCCCGCCTCTTTAACATTGCCTGCCCCTTTAACAGTGACCTTCATAGTGGCTGCCCTCCCTTTAACAGTGACTTCTACAGTGCCCGCCCCTTTAACATTGACCACCTCTTTAACAGTGACCTTCATAGTGTCCGCCCCTTTAACAGTGACCTTCATAATGGCCACCCCTTTAACAGTGACCTTCATAGTGGCCGCCCCTTTAACAATGACCTTCACAGTGCCCACCCCTTTAACAGTGACCTCCACAGTACCCGCCCCTATTAACAGTGACCTCCACAGTACCTGCTCCTTTAACAGTGACCTTCACAGTGTCCGCCACTTTAACAGTGACCTCCGCACTGCCTGCCTTTTTAACAGTGACCTCCACAGTGCCCACCCCTTTAACAGTGACCTCCACATTTCCCATCCCTTTAATAGTGATCGCCCCTTTAACAGTGACCTCCACAGTATCTACCCCTTTAAAGGGGTTGTCCAGGTTCAGAGCTGAACTCGGACATTCCTCCATTTTCACCCAGGCATTCCCCCTGACTTGAGCATCGGAGCAGTTCATGCTCCGATGCTCTCCTTTTCCCTGCGCTAAATCGCGCAGGACAAAGGCATTTTTTGGAGATCCGGTGACGCAACCGCGCTCTCCATGGGGCTGCCAGGAAGCCCGGTGACGTCACTGGCACTGATGGGTAGGATTTAGCGCTGCCCTAGCCAGTAAAATGGCTAGGGTAGCTCTAAAGCCCGCTCATTAAAGCCGGTGACGTCACCGAACACACTGCCGGGCGGAAGCTTCCGCCCAGCAGTGTGTTATGATAAACAAACGAGCCCGTGCCCTGTGCGATTTAGCGCAGGGCAAGGGAGCGCATCAGAGCATGAGATTCTCCGATGCTAGCCTCAGGGGGGCTGCCTGGGTGAAAATAAGGGTATGTCCGGGTTCAGCTCTGAACTCGGACAACCCCTTTAAGAGTGAACTCCACATTGCCTGCCCCTTTAACAGTGACCTCCACAGTGCCTGCCTCTTTAACAATGACCTGCACAGTGCCCGCCCCTTTAATATTGACCACCCCTTTAAAAGTTACTTTCATAGTGTCCGTCCCTTTAACAGTGACTTTCACAGTGCCCGCCCCTTTAACAGTGACTTACACAGTGCATGTCCCTTTAACAGATACATCCACAGTGCGGCCCATTTAACAGTGACCTCCACAGTGCCTGTCTCTTTAAGGCTACTTTCACACTGGCGTTTTGGTTTCCGTTTGTGAGATACGTTCAGGGCTCTCACAAGTGGTCTAAAACAGATCAGTCTTGCCCTTAATGCATTCTGAATGGATAAGGATCCGCTCAGAATGCATCAGTTTGGCTCCGTTCCGCCTCCATTCCGCTTTGGTGTCCGTCTGACGAAACTGAGGCAAACGGATACATCCTGACACACAATGTAAGTCAATGGCGACGCATCCATTTTCACTGACACAATATGGCACAATAGAAAACTGATCCGTCCCCCATTGACTTTTAATGGTGTTCAAGACGTTTTGGCTATGTTACAGATAATACAAACGGATCTGTTCTGAATGGATGCATGCAGTTGTATTATCTGAAGGGATACGTTTGTGCAGATCCATGATGGATCCGCAACACACGAGAGTGTAAAAGTAGTCTAACAGTGCCCGCCCCTTTAACAGTGACCTCCACAGTGCCCGCCCTTTGAATAGTGACCTCCATAGTGCCCGCCCCTTTACCAGTGACCTTCACAGTGCCCACCCCTTTAACAGTGACTTCCACAGTGCTCGCCCCTTTAACAGTGACCTTTCTGGCCACAATAGTGATGGAAAAGTTGTTTCAAGGGGACTAACACCTGAACTGTGGCATGCCGGAGGGGGATCCATGGCAAAACTCCCATGGAAAATTACATACACTGCGTGCAGAATTATTAGGCAAATGAGTATTTTGACCACATCATCCTCTTTATGCATGTTGTCTTACTCCAAGCTGTATAGGCTCGAAAGCCTACTACCAATTAAGCATATTAGGTGATGTGCATCTCTGTAATGAGAAGGGGTGTGGTCTAATGACATCAACACCCTATATTAGGTGTGCATAATTATTAGGCAACTTCCTTTCCTTTGGCAAAATGGGTCAAAAGAAGGACTTGACAGGCTCAGAAAAGTCAAAAATAGTGAGATATCTTGCAGAGGGATGCAGCACTCTTAAAATTGCAAAGCTTCTGAAGCGTGATCATCGAACAATCAAGCGTTTCATTCAAAATAGTCAACAGGGTCGCAAGAAGCGTGTGGAAAAACCAAGGCGCAAAATAACTGCCCATGAACTGAGAAAAGTCAATCGTGCAGCTGCCAAGATGCCACTTGCCACCAGTTTGGCCATATTTCAGAGCTGCAACATCACTGGAGTGCCCAAAAGCACAAGGTGTGCAATACTCAGAGACATGGCCAAGGTAAGAAAGGCTGAAAGACGACCACCATTGAACAAGACACACAAGCTGAAACGTCAAGACTGGGCCAAGAAATATCTCAAGACTGATTTTTCTAAGGTTTTATGGACTGATGAAATGAGAGTGAGTCTTGATGGGCCAGATGGATGGGCCCGTGGCTGGATTGGTAAAGGGCAGAGAGCTCCAGTCCGACTCAGACGCCAGCAAGGTGGAGGTGGAGTACTGGTTTGGGCTGGTATCATCAAAGATGAGCTTGTGGGGCCTTTTCGGGTTGAGGATGGAGTCAAGCTCAACTCCCAGTCCTACTGCCAGTTTCTGGAAGACACCTTCTTCAAGCAGTGGTACAGGAAGAAGTCTGCATCCTTTAAGAAAAACATGATTTTCATGCAGGACAATGCTCCATCACACGCGTCCAAGTACTCCACAGCGTGGCTGGCAAGAAAGGGTATAAAAGAAGAAAATCTAATGACATGGCCTCCTTGTTCACCTGATCTGAACCCCATTGAGAACCTGTGGTCCATCATCAAATGTGAGATTTACAAGGAGGGAAAACAGTACACCTCTCTGAACAGTGTCTGGGAGGCTGTGGTTGCTGCTGCACGCAATGTTGATGGTGAACAGATCAAAATACTGACAGAATCCATGGATGGCAGGCTTTTGAGTGTCCTTGCAAAGAAAGGTGGCTATATTGGTCACTGATTTGTTTTTGTTTTGTTTTTGAATGTCAGAAATGTATATTTGTGAATGTTGAGATGTTATATTGGTTTCACTGGTAAAAATAAATAATTGAAATGGGTATATATTTGTTTTTTGTTAAGTTGCCTAATAATTATGCACAGTAATAGTCACCTGCACACACAGATATCCCCCTAAAATAGCTAAAACTAAAAACAAACTAAAAACTACTTCCAAAAATATTCAGCTTTGATATTAATGAGTTTTTTGGGTTCATTGAGAACATGGTTGTTGTTCAATAATAAAATTAAACCTCAAAAATACAACTTGCCTAATAATTCTGCACTCCCTGTAGTTGATGCAGAGTCGGGTTTTAATCCATAAAGGGCATAAATCACCTAACATTCCTAAATTGTTTGGAATAACGTGCTTTAAAACATCCAGTGTGTGTATACGATCAGGTTTGATGTTGTATCGATCAGGTAGTGTAAGGGTTACGCCCGCTTCACAGTGACAGACCAAACTCCCCGTTTAACGCACCGCAAACAACCGCAAATAGTTGTCAGTAGTTGACACACTCATGACATAAATTTTATTCCTCTATGCGTCAATCTTGGTGTAGTGATGACTGTGCTCGTGGGCATGTTCGGGAGATTGCAGGCGATGGCGGTTTTTCAAAGCCTATGGTCGTGCTGAGGTAGTTCAGTGACAGTTAAGTGACCCAGAAAACAATGATTCTGCAGTGTGGGCCCATTGTTGGCCTAGTAGGCTTTAATGATCACCTTAGATGATCACAAAGAAAATTTATGTTTTTTCTATGAAAAATTATCCAGCCGATCGCTTTTGGTCTGTTCACAATGAAGCAACGAACTTATCATCTGGGGTGTACCAACATTGCCAACACACTCATAGAGGTGATTGCTTCATTGTTATACGCAAGCCCCTTCACCACAACAAGGTAACGATCACGAAGGGGAATTGACACATGCATGTGCCTTTTTTTTTTGTTTTGTTTTTGCAGCCACAGTGCAGCACCAGCGGCCAGAAAAATTAGGCATGTACACATGCCTGAAAAATTAGGTATTGTTGCAGCCGCTGCTTTCCAGGCAGAAAGTGCACTAAAACATTGCGGCTTGAACCCTAGTTGGTGGCGGAGAAGTCATGCAAGTCATCCGGCATGCAGAGATTAAATACAGCAGCGTGGGGACCATTTTTAGCCCAAGGCATCTCATCAGGCCTTTTTTAGTCAACTGCATCCCCCACTATCAGTCCCTTAGGGATCCATGCCTCATTCATCTTAATAAAGGTGAGGTAATCTAGACTTTTTTGACCTAGGCGACTTCTCTTCTCAGTGACAATACCTCCTGCTGCGCTGAAGTTCCTTTCTGACAGGACACTTGAAGCGGGGCAGGCCAGAAGTTCTATCGCAAATTGGGATAGCTCAGGCCACAGGTCAAGCCTGCACAACCAGTAGTCAAGGGGTTCATCGCTCCTCAGAGTGTCGATATCTGCAGTTAAGGCGAGGTAGTCTGCTACCTGTCGGTCGAGTCGTTCTCGGAGGGTGGATCCGGAAGGGCTGTGGCGATGCGTAGGACTTAAAAAGCTCTGCATGTCCTCCATCAACAACACGTCTGTAAAGCGCCCTGTCCTTGCCGGCGTGGTCGTGGTAGGAGGAGGATTACTTTCACTTCTTCCCCTATTAGATTCCCGTTGTGCTGTGACATCACCCTTATACGCTGTGTAAAGCATACTTTTTAACTTGTTTTGGAACTGCTGCATCCTTTCCGACTTCCGATAATTCAGTAACATTTCAGCCACTTTCTGCTTATACCGGGGGTCTAGTAGCGTGGCCACCCAGTACAGGTCGTTCCCCTTCAGCCTTTTTATACGAGGGTCCCTCAACAGGCATGACAGCATGAAAGACCCAATTTTCACAAGGTTGGATGCCGAGCTACTCATGTTCCGTTCCTCGTCCTCACTGATCTCATTGAAGGTCTGCTCTTCCCGCCAGCCACATACAACACCACGGGTATCAGATAGGTGACAATGAGCACCGTGGGATGCCTGCTGTGGTTGGTCTTCCTCCTCCTCAAAGCCACATTCCTCCTCTGACTCCTCTTCTTCAGACTCCTCTTCCAGCGTTGCCGCAGGTTCAGCAAGCGATGATGATAAGGCTGTTTCTGGTGGTGATGGTGAACAGAACTCTTCCTCTTCACGCTCAACTACGGCCTGATCCAGCACTCTTCGCAGGGCACACTTCAGGAAGAAAACAAATGGGATGATGTCACTGATGGTGCCTTCGGTGCGACTGACTAGGTTTCTCACTTCCTCAAAAGGACGCATGAGCCTACAGGCATTGCGCATGAGCGTCCAGTAACGTGGCAAAAAAACACCCAGCTCCGCAGAGGCTGTCCTAGCACCCCGTTCATACAAATACTCGTTGACAACTTTTTCTTGTTGGAGCAGGCGGTCGAACATTAGGAGTGTTGAATTCCAACGTGTCGGGCTGTCGCAAATCAAGCGCCTCACTGGCATGTTGTTTCGCCGCTGAATATCGGAAAAGTGCGCCATGGCCGTGTAGGAATGCCTGAAATGGCCACACACCTTCCTGGCCTGCTTGAGGATGTCCTATAAGCCTGGATACTTATGCACAAAGGGTTGTACGATCAGATTCAACACATGTGCCATGTACGGCACATGTGTCAACTTGCCCAAATTCAATGCCGCCAACAGATTGATTCCGTTGTCACACACCACTTTGCCGATCTCCAGTTGGTGTGGGGTCAGCCACTGATCCACCTGTGCGTTCAGGGCGGACAGGAGTGCTGGTCTTGTGTGACTCTCTGCTTTCAGGCAAGTCAACCCCAAGACGGCGTGACACTGTCGTATCCGGGATGTGGAATAGCCCATGGGGAGCTGGGGGGGTGCAGTTGATGTGGAGCAAGATGCAGCAGCAGAAGAGGACTCAGCCGAGGAGGTTAGCTAAGAGGATGGAGTAGGAGGAGTAGAGGAGGTGGCAGCAGGCCTGCCTGCAAGTCGTGTCGGTGTCACCAACTCTGCTGCAGAGCCACGCATTCCATGCTGGGTAGCCGTCAGCAGGTTTACCCAAAGCGCAGTGTACGTGATATACCTGCCCTGACCGTGCTTTGCAGACCAGATATCAGTGGTCAGATGGACCCTTGCCCCAACACTGTGTGCCAGACATGCCATGACTTCCTTTTGCACAATAGAGTACAGGTTGGGGATTGCCTTTTGTGAAGAAAAAAAAATTGTCCGGGTACCTTCCACTGCGGTGTCCTAATAGCTACAAATCTTTTGAAGGCCTCAGACTCCACCAGCTTGTATGGTAAAAGCTGGCGGGCTAAGAGTTCCGACAAGCCAGCTGTCAGACGCCGGGCAAGGGGGTGACTCTGTGACATTGCCTTCTTACGCTCAAACATTTCCTTGACAGACTGACTGTGGGCAGATAAGCAGGAACTGCTGAAGGTGAGAGGTGGAGTGGCGGGTAATTGAGAGGGGGCAAGGAGGACAGCAGTGGTTGACGTGGCTGAAGATGCTGGACCAGGAGGAGGATGGTGGCTTTGAGTTTGTGTGCTGATTGTACTCATGTGTTGATCCCATAGGCGTTTGTGATGTGAGATCATGTGCCTTCGCAAAGCAGTTGTATCTAGGTGGGTGTTAGACTTCCCACGACTCAGTTTCTTTTGGCGCAGGTTGCAAATGGCATCGCTGTTATCAGAAGCAGACACACAAAAAAAATGCCACACTGCTGAGCTTTGCAATGACGGCATTCTGGTGGTGGCAACAGCATGCGTTGATTGGTGTGCTGTCTGGCTGACCCTGCGTGCCGATGCATGCTGTCTGACTGTACCACTAGCTCCTTGCGACAACCTCCCCCCTGCTTCCAACTCGTCTCCTCCTCCTCTCTGTCTCCCCATCTGAACTTTCCCCCTGTTCTTCTTCTCTTCCAGCGGGCACCCACGTGACATCCACGGACACATCGTCATCATCAAACGCTTCACTTGTATCTGACAACTCAGCAAAGGAGGCAGCAGTGGGTACAACATCATCATCATCACACCGTACGTCCAACTGATGTGTAAATAACTCATCTGACAGATCAAGTGAAGCGGAGGTGGTGCTAGTGTTGGTGGTGGCGGCAGGCGGGCGAGTGGTAACTTGAGAGGTGCCCGAAGCTGAGCTGGAGGAGGATAGTGCATCAAGGTTCCGTGCGGAACCTGTAGAAGATTGGGTGTCCTTTGTAAGCCAGTTAACTATTTCCTTGAGAATTTTTCGAGTTCAGGGTACGTGGCCTCTGAACACTGGGCATTATTCTAGGGCCAAAGGAAATCACAGCACCACGACCACGATGGCCCCTGCGGGGTAGCCTGCCTCTGCCTGTCATTTTTTTTTAGATTAGTGGTACTATGCGTGCAAGGTACTGTGCCACCCTATATGAATGGTGGGCACTGGCAGTGGGCACAGTACACTCTGTGGGCCTGACACACACTGGCAGGCAACTGCAATTATATTACAGAGAAAAAATTAAATGAAATTTTTTATCTGTGAGGTGCTGTGCCACCCGATATGAGTGGTGTGCACACAGTACAGTCTGTGGGCCTGTGGCCTCTCACACATGGGCAGGCAACTGCAATATATATATATATAGAATTTTTTTTTTAAAGCAGACTGATGTACCAGCCCTTTGAGGACTGGAGTGGACACAGAACACTAGCCTAGCTAACGATTTCCCTATTAATTCAGCAGCAGCAGCACTGTCCCTGCTCTCACTAAGGCTACTTTCACATTAGCGTTCGGGGCTCCGCTTTTAAGTTCCGTTTGAAGGGGCTCACAAGCGGCCCCGAACGGATCCGTACTGCCCTAATGCATTCTGAGTGGATGCGGATCCGCTCAGAATGCATCAGTTTGGCACCGTTTGTCCTCCGCTCCGCTCAGCAAGCGGACACCTGAACGCTGCTTGCAGCGTTCAGGTGTCCGCCTGGCCGTGCGGAGGCAAGCGGATCCGTCCAGACTTACAATGTAAGTCAATGGGGACGGATCCGTTTGAAGATGACACTATATGGCTCAATCTTCAAACGGATCCGTCCCCCATTGACTTTCAATGTAAAGTCTGGACGGATCCGTTCAGGCTACTTTCACACTTAGAATTTTTTCTAAGCTATAATGCAGACGGATCCGTTCTGAACGGATCCCAAGTCTGCATTATAGGAGCGGATCCGTCTGAGCAGACACCAGACGGATCCACTCTGAACGGCAGTGTGAAAGTAGCCTAACACTGCAGCTTCAGAATGAATCTAAGATGGATGCTGTCCTTGCTTTTTTATATGAGGTGGGAGGGTCTGGGAGGGAGGGTCTGCTGCTGATTGGCTGGAATGTGTCTGCTGACTGTGAGGTACAGGGTCAAAGTTTGCTCAATGATGATGTATAGGGGGCGGACTGAACATCGCATATGTTCGCCCACCGCAGTGAACACGAACAAGCTATGTTCGCCAGGAACTGTTTGCCGGCGAATAGTTTGGGACATCTCTACCCTTTAACAGTGGCCCCTTCCCCCCATGCATGTAGCAGTGTAGTTGTGCCGTCTTACGTCATATGACTGAATATTTAAGGACCTGCGAACTGCTAAAACCTGTGATCAGCCAGCTGGAGAACTTTTGACTTAGGTAGAAACTATTCGGACACTAATTGACTCTTTAGAAAGATTATGCAAATCGAATGCAAAACAAATTTCAAGAAATTGCTCTTTACATTGAAGCCTATAGGAGATTCACTATAGCAGGCTTCGGAGCCTCCAACTGCCCAAGATTCTCATAGCAACTGGTCAGTTCCCTCAATCTCTGCATGGGGTAGCCGTTTATCTTCTGGGAGCACAGTGCTTCTGGAAAAAGGCTATTCAAATGCTGTGGTCGCCATTGACCACACCATATGTGGGGTTAAACATCCATGATCGGCCTTATTTCCAATCATGGACTCTGCATTTGGACATCTGATGTGTAAAACTCAGCCGCTAGGGAGCCCACTCAGCTCTTGAGCAGGCATCATCTTCAAAACCCTGACTTGTGCAGTACATGTAAGGTGCAAGTTGGGAAGGGGTTAAGTATGTTTGACATGTTTAAATAAAAATAACATTTTGATAGTTTTTCTTGTACAGAATTTTCTATCACGGTGGATTAGAGCACCATCGTGGCTTGACATATAGTTACCCTGAACACACAACAGATTTCCTTCAACTCTACTGGTAATGGAAGCTCTGAATGTAGCCTCTCATGGCACTGCCAAAATAAGAAATTCTCCTGATACATAAAGTAAGCGAGGTGAGTGCAACTTACTTGAAGATGTTTTGCTCAATGTAATTTGTGATTCTTCCTACTTGCTCTTGGCTTATAGGTGTCACAGTCAGCACACAGCTCCACAGACAGAGGGCGGTCAGGATCGCGGGTCCCATCTTCACCTGTAATGGTATGGAAGATTATTAAAGAGGAGCTGTCACTCCCTGTCGTGTCTGTTCTAGTAACTACCTACATTCCCCATGTAATGTAACAATTCTGGAACATCTATTATTATGACTTAATGTTGTGTCATTCCTCTATTATTCCTTATAGAAGTTATGAAGGAATCACTAGCAGTCAGCAATAAGGGTCCAGCTCGGTGTTACCAGTTGGTGGGCTGTCCTGTCACAGTCTTAGGCTACATGCACACGAACGTTGTTTGTTTCCGTGTCCGTTCCGTTTTTTTTGCTGGTAGGATGCAGACCCATTCATTTCAATGGGTCCGCAAAAAATGCGTTGTCCGCATCAGTATGTCCATTCCGTAGCCCCACAAAAAAAATACAACATGTCCTATTCTTGTCCGTTTTAGGCATTGTTACAACAGATCCGCAAAAAAAAACGGATGGCATATGGCTTTTGCGGACCGCAAAACACATACAGTCGTGTGCATGTAGCCTTACACTGGCAGCACTGATTGGATAGTGCCAGACTTTGAAGGGGCACACGCCCAACTGGTTACACCCAGGTGGACCTTTCATAAACTACAAGGTGGAGTCATAAGAATAGATGCTCCAGCATTGCTTTATTTTGGAAAATGGACATCAGGAGAGGTGACGGATCCTCCTTAATACCAACATATCAGACAGATATTTGCCCTTTAGGCAGATTAGTGTCTAAAGGGTCAGATGCTGAGTTATAAAGTGTATACCGCCAGTTGGTGGCACTACAGAGATGGCTGCTTTTCTCTTGGAAGAGATATAATCTGCCTATAAGACTCCCTGTGCCAGCTCTGGTGCTCTCTTCAAGGAAAAACAGAACCTCCTGGATTTAGCAGATGAAACAGACCTGACAAAGATCTCAGTCAATATGTCAGTCCTGGCTCAGGAACATAGAATATATCATTATCTGTAGGATTCTTCTGGAGACTCCACCCAAATGTCTCAAAACACAAAAGATCATTGACTTCCTCTAAAAATGTGTGGACACATCTGATACAGTATGAGGAAATCATAGAGCAGCTGATACATGAGGACAGCCTCTGTGTATACCTTCTGTACAACGCCATTATAGCAGAACATATCACAGTCATACAGAAGTCTGACGATATAGAAGGAGTATAAGCAGGAAACATAAGGAGTCTAAAAACAGACAAAACCTACTGATAAGAAAAGACGTTAATAACATTCCCAGTGAGAGGAATGCTAAAGTAATAAAATGGTGATTATGATAATATAATAATACTCTCAATGTTAAAGGGAATCTGTCACCTGCTTTTACCATTTTAAGCCGTCACCATCGCCATGTTCACTAAAGTACCTTATTTCCTGCAGTCGTCTTCTTACTTTATTTCGTTTTGCCATTTTGATAAAAAAAGCCCTTTTTATGATATGCTAATGAAGCTCCAAGGAGCCCAGAGGGGCGTTTTTTTCCCTCTCCGGTGCCCAGTGACGCCCCCCTGCAGTGCCCAACCCGCCTTAATTTCAAGCCCAAGAATGCCTCCTGATCCTGAAATAACCTCCCTCAGCCCCGGCAAACGGTTCCGCCCCCTCCCCACGTCATCGTCTACCTTCTAGAAATGCCCTGTCCTTCTTCCTGTCGGCGGCCAGAAATTTTGCGCAGGCGCAGTACCGCCTGCGGCCTGCGCCTGCGCGATCATCAACCTCCTCAGGGCAACAGCGCTCAGATTACATCACTGGGCTCGGCGCATGCCCAGTCAGACTTTTGAGGCTGTTTCCCTCAGGAGCTTGAGGATCGCGCAGGCGGTACTGCGCCTGCGCGAGATTTCTGACCGCTGACAGGAAGAAGGACGGGGCATTTCTAGAAGGTAGACGATGACGTGGGGAGGGGGCGGAACCGTTTGCCAGGGCTGTGGGAGGCTATTTCAGGATCAGGAGGCGTTCTTGGGCTTGAAATTAAGGCGGGCTGGGCACTGCAGGGGGGCGTCACTGGGCACCAGAGAGGGAAAAAAACGGCCCTTTGGGCACCTTGGAGCTTCATTAGCATATCATAAAAAGAGCTTTTTTATCAAAAGGACAAAACGAAATAAAGTCGACTGCTGGAAATAAGGTACTTTAGTGAACATGGCGATGGTGACAGCTTAAAATGGTAAAAGCAGGTGACAGATTCCCTTTAACATTAAAGTAAAGAATTGCAAAAATAATAAATAAACACTGTAACCTGAGTCTATAATAATAAAGTCTAGAGAACTACACTGATAACAGGTGGCGGTTCCCACCCTCCAGTCCTGCTGAGGATTTCATGTTATGGAGGATGGGGCACAATATCAATGACTGGGGTTCATTACTCACAGGATTGGGGTCACATAAGTAACGAGAGGAGAAGCCGCCGTCTGGGTCCCTGTAAGGTAGTGGAACCACAGAGCGCAGCAGCAGAGCGTCTCGTGTGACTGCTGAGCTGAGAGCCACCAGGAAACACTTGTGTCCGAGATAACAATGTCTGGGACGGTTTTAGTTTCACTTACTGTTACTTTCGTTTGCACTTTATTTATTTGATTTACTATAAGCTAATTGTTCAATCATAAAAGGAACTGGTCACCAGGAAAATGCTGTGAATCTGCAGGCAGCATGTTGTCGACCTGCTCTTTCTGAGCTCGATAATATGTGAGCGTCTCTAAAAAATGACTGATAGCATTCCTTGTATAAGTTTCTTGCATATACATAGACAGCTGTCAGTCACTGATCAGGACTGTTTCTGGATCCTGAGTTACATCATGTATTATACTCCAGAGCTGTATTCACTATTCTGCTGGTGCAGTCACTGTGTACATACATTACTTATCCTGTACTGATCCTGAGTTACATCCTGTATTATACTCCAGAGCTGTACTCACTATTCTGCTGGTGCAGTCACTGTGTACATACATTACTTATTCTGTACTGATCCTGAGTTACATCCTGTATTATACTCCAGAGCTGCACTCACTATTCTGCTGGTGCAGTCACTGTGTACATACATTACATTACTTATCCTGTACTGATCCTGAGTTACATCCTGTATTATACTCCAGAGCTGCACTCACTATTCTGCTGGTGCAGACACTGTGTACATACATTACTTATCCTGTACTGATCCTGAGTTACATCCTGTATTATACTCCAGAGCTGCACTCACTATTCTGCTGGTGCAGTCACTGTGTACACACATTACTTATTCTGTACTGATCCTGAGTTACATCCTGTATTATACTCCAGAGCTGCACTCACTATTCTGCTGGTGCAGTCACTGTGTACATACATTACTTATCCTGTACTGATCCTGAGTCACATCCTGTATTATACTCCAGAGCTGCACTCACTATACTGCTGGTGCAGTCACTGTGTACATACATTACTTATCCTGTACTGATCCTGAGTTACATCCTGTATTATACTCCAGAGCTGCACTGACTATTCTGCTGGTGCAGTCACTGTGTACATACATTACTTATCCTGTGCTGATCCTGAGTTACATCCTGTATTATACTCCAGAGCTGCACTCACTATTCTGCTGGTGCAGTCACTGTGTACATATATTACATTACTTATCCTGTACTGATCCTGAGTTACATCCTGTATTATACTCCAGAGCTGCACTCACTATTCTGCTGGTGCAGTCACTGTGTACATACATTACATTACTTATCCTGTAATGGTCCTCAGTTACATCCTGTATTATACTCCAGAGCTGCACTCACTATTCTGCTGGTGCAGTCACTGTGTACATACATTACTTATCCTGTACCGATCCTGAGTTACATCCTGTATTGTACTCCAGAGCTGCACTCACTATTCTGCTGGTGCAGTCACTGTGTACATACATTACATTACTTATGCTACATTGCTCCTGAGTCACTGTCTTCATACATTGCATTACTTTCCCTCCCTAATTCAGATTTTTGTCAGGTTGGTATTCTGTTCTGTACATGTATTGTACAGAGGTCATGTAGAAGAAGAGGGTTCATCAGAAAGGTTTTGAGAAGGAGATACTGTGAGAAGGGGATGTGCTACAGTATATCATGATTTAAAATTTCCTGGCAGTAATTTCCTCTCTTCCTCTACAAATGTGACCATCGACATCAAATGTAAAAAGGTTAGCTGAGTCGTGAAAAAAATTGGGTAAGGACATGTTTATTAGCAGAAAAACCCACCTGCACACATTCCGACACATGTCACAACTAAAGGCATTGATTGGCAGGCAACGGTGATAATGGCAAATTACACTTCTGGTCTGGAAGGGCCGGTAGTGTCAGGGGCAGGAGCCATGCCGCCATAACTGGGAGGACCCAATTAGGTGAATATACATTTTTTTTTTTACACCATGCTCGGCGATCTGAATTTTTTTTTCCAGGTCTACGTGAGGTTTTACATGAGGGGGAAGGTTAAGGCGATTGTGCTGCAGTTTTAAGTCTTTCCTTAATGTTTCCAATTCCTTACATATACACTTCTGGCTTTTGGCTGTAAAACATCATTGATGCTCTGGGGCTGAGACTCCTACCAGTTACAAAAAAAAAGTCAATGGCATTGTCAGAATGTAAGCTCTTGCGAGCAGGGCCCTCATTCCTCTTGTTACTAAGTTATTTATGACTGTTTGTGTCCTGATTGTAAAGCGCTGCGGAATATGTTAGCTCTATATAATAAACGCTTATCATTGATAAAGGATAACTGAATTGTGTAAAACACAATTATTAATATAATTACATGCATTTACAATGGTTGGGGACACTGCATGTTACTGCGAGGTGACTTTTAACACGAAGTGGTGGTGCCGCCATGATAGGAAAAACTACACATCTTTTACATACAAAATTGTTATATTGGTATATACACGTACATTACTGGAGCTTCTTCATATAAAATGTACTACAAAGAGTACTGCCTCCCTGTCTCTACCTATAAACTGATGTGGGTATAGACAGTACTTCCTTGTTGTCTCTCCTTGAAAGTGATGTAGGTGCAGATAGTACTGTCTCCGTGTCTCTCTATAAATTATGTAGGTACAGATAGTACTGCCGCCCTGCATCTATAAATTATGTAGGTGCAGAAAATACTGCCCTCCTGTCTCTATAAATGATGTAGGTACAGATAGCATTGCCTCTCTGTCCCTCTTTGTAAATGACATACGGTAGGTACAGATAGTACTTCCTCCACATCTCTCCTTGCAATCTAGAAATCGTTTATAGCCTTTATCTGTTCGTATAGTCAGACCAACATATGGAGGGTGGAATTCCAACGGGTGGAAACGTCGCATATCAGTCTATGTTGGGGATGCCGTTCTGCCGCTGCAGCTCAAGGAGGGTGTGCTTTGCGGTGTACGAGTGGCTGAAGTGCATGCAAAGTTTCCTGGTCATTTTTAGGATGTATTGCAGATGGATGGAAGACTTCAGGAACCGCTTAACAACCAGATTGAATACGTGTGCCATGCAGGGCACATGGTTCAGCCCTCCTTGATGCAGTACCGACACCATGTTCTTCCCATTGTCGGTCACCATGGTTCAGATTTTGAGTTGTCGCGGAGAAAGTCGGGATTTAATTTCTTGATGAAGGACATGGAGCAGTTCCTCCCCTGTGTGACTCCGTTCGCCCAGGCAAACGAGGTGCAGAACAGCGTGACACCGCCGTGCCCTGCACATGTGGTATGCTGAAGGGGCACTGTGAATTGTTCCTCTAGTGGAGGCTGTGGACACGGTGGAGGATGAGGAGGCAGAGGCGGACTTTGTCGCAGGACCAACGGTGTTAGAACATGGAGGCAGAAATGGCGTCACCTGGCCAAGTTGCTGCTGTGGCTGTGCAAGAATCACATTCACCGAGTGGGACGTAAAGGACATGTATTGTCCATGACCGTAGTTACAGCTCCACACGTCGGCGCTGCCGTGCACTTTGGCAAACACTGACAGGCTCAAGGACTGACCCACCATTTGTTCTACATATTTGTGCAGGCTGGTACTGCCTTTTTGGCAAAGAAATGACGGCTTGGGACTCTCCACCTCGGCTCGGCAGAAGCCATCAGTTCTCTGAAAGGTGCAGAGTCCACCACTTGGAAAGGGAGGGACTGCAGCACCAGCAACTTGGCCATGAGCACGTCCAGCTTCTGCGCCGTTAGATGCGTGCACGCATACTGTTGTCTCTTGGCAATTGCTTCGGTGATCGATTGATGATAGAATGACTGACGAGGAGGAAGAGCAGGAGCATCAGGACCAGCAGATGATGGGATGGACCGACAGCTCCCTTCGGCTGAGGTGGTGGAGCCTTGACTGCCTGAAATCGGGTGCGTGGCACTGGGTGATACAGCGGGTGCTGCGGCAGGCTGGACCACCACATCGGAGCCACAGTTCTCCCAGGCCACTTTTTGGTGAAGCTGCATATGTTGATGCAGGGCTGTGGTGCCAACATTGGCACCCTAGCCACGCTTCACCTTCTGCCCACAGATTCTACAAATGGCAATGTTCACCTCTTCCGGCTGCTTAACAAAAAACTGCCACACCGCCAAGTAGGTGATTTTACCCCCAACACTCCGCACTGACTGCTACGAACGCTGCTTCCATAAATCCCTGCACCACTACTTTCCGGTCAGGTTAGCTTTTGAAAAGCGGGTGTTATACACAGGGCACGTTTGGCTCCCGACCTTCCACTGCTGCCACCCTGCTGACTCGCCCCCGCCACGCTAGCGACTTGCTAGCTCCGCCACTGCCTCACGGGCAAGCTGCCACCCTCTTCTCCCAATGATAATGGAGCCCCTTCGTTACCCGGCTCCCAAGTGTGATCAGCTTCATCATCATCATTGAGTATTGTCTGCACATCTCTGATGTCCTCCTCAACGGTCTCTGGGTCAGGAGCCTGACCGTTCGCAACATCAGCTCCCATGCCACTCTCATCATTACTACTTGCCCGCCTAGCAGAGGAAGTGGCGGATATCTCCTCCACATCTTGGCTGGCCAGTAGCTGCTGACTGTACTCTAGTAGCTCGTCCTCGCTGTATAGTGGGGCTGAGCCCACAGCATATAACACTTCTCTGGCTGAGGGAACAGAAAAGGACAGAGGCAGGTTGAGGACAGGTGAGGGCACAGTGCCTGCTCCCGGGCCATGCCAACTAAGGGTTGTGTCTGATGAACCCATCGACTCTTGGCTGGGGGTGTCTGATGTCACTTCTGACGAAGTGGATGACCGAGTCAACTATTCAAGAACCGCTGGGTGCTGGTCAAGACACGACCGCTAGATGACTGGGAGCTCAGGCCTCTCAAAGTGACCCGTGCTACCACGGCCCCTTACTCTGCTGAGACCTGTACCTGCTCCAGAAACATTTAAGCCTCTGCCACTCCCATATGCAGGGCCTGGCACTGTATGACATACTGTTAGATCAAAAAATAAATAAAAAGGAAATTAAAACACCCCAAAAAAAGTCTGTAATTTTCTCACTTCACCACACAACAGCTAATAAGCCCTTTTTTTCCCCACTAATACACGCAACAAAAGGCTTTGGAAAATATAACTGCACCGCTGAACAGCAAATATATATTTTTTTGCCACTAATACACGCCAAAAAGGGCTTTAGAACATATAACTGCACCGCTGAACAGCAAATAGGCCCTATTTTTCCCCACTTACTGTATACACGCAACAAAAAGCTTTAAAACATATAACTGCACCACTGAACGGCAAATAATACTTTTTTGTTGCCACTAATACACGACAAAAAAAGGCTTTAGAACATATATATAAACATATATATATATATATATAACTGCACTTTACAAGGGCTAATATGACCCCAATAACAGGAACGGCTACCTGGAATTACAGAGCTATAAGATGGCAATTTGGATCCGCAGTCAGTGCAGCAAGGTGTAATAGGATTGTTCCTATTACCCAGGCTGTAAACTCCCCTACTGAACCCTGTTCTTCTTCAATACTGTGTAATAATTCCTCCCTATCCTTTCCCTACACCTAGACTAATCTTTCCCTGAACTTATAAATCCGTTTTAAGCACAAAGAAGTCATTCCTAGCATTTTCCCTAGCGTCTGCAGATGTCTCTCCCTCCACTAAGTACACTAGATAATGGCAGAATCCAAAATGGCTGTGGCTATTTATAGGGCTGTGACATCACAGGGCTGATTGGCTGCATGCATGGCATTATGGGTAATACCTCGTTCCCAGAGTTCCTTGCTCCATGTCCTCACACATGCAGCAGCCATTTTAGGAAAAAATGTGATTCGTTAACAGTCGAATGATAAGGAATGTCGGATTTCCATAGTATGTAAGCATTGCAGGGTGTATTGCAATGTATAATGTGATGGACAAATGGATGAAGTGAGACAACCCCTTTAAGGAACGTGAATATGGCCATTCTACATGAATGCTCGAGGACCTTTTACTACAAAAAATATGACCCATAAAATAATATCCCTTAGGCCTCCGCAATTTGCGGAACGGCACGGACAGCCTTTAATATAAATGCCTATTCTTGTCCGCAAAGCACGGACAAGAATAGGACATGTTAGATTTTTTTAGCGGGGCCACGGAACGGAGCAACGGATGCGGACAGCACACGGAGTGCTGTCCGCATCTTTTACGGCCCCATTGAAGTGAATGGGTCCGCGTCCGAGCCGCCAAAATGGCGGCTTGGATGCGGACTAAAACAACGGCTGTGTGCATGAGGCCTTACTGGTAGGTCGCTACTGCAGGATTTAATCTCGTGCTCTCCTATCCCAACCTATATATCTGCTTCGGGGAAAAATTGCCATATGCTAAAGAGATGACAGCCTCTGTTATAAAAGTTCCCAAAACTGTATCTAGAGGTTGCCTGATTCAAGAAAACAGCTTCAAAACTTTGTATACCTTTGACATTGAATGGTAGTGGCCCAGATGAAGTGTTGTGTCATGGTATACTACCTCAGGTCATTAATCTCTGGGCATCAGTGCAGTGGGAATACAATATTAAAGAATGAAGCTAGAATTAAATGTATAAAAGTCTCTTTTACTAAGTGCAACATAGAACTTCAGGTACATTCAATAGCAGCTGATTTCAAGTGCAATTCTCTGGTACCAATAAGGATTTGAAGGCAGGCTTTATCGTTACAGTTTAGCACTTATGTTGTACTAACCTAGTAGTATTCTGAGTGATGGATGTCTTAGCCGTAGTCCCTCACCTCACAGCAGTGTCTTTAGTGATGGTTGTAGCTGTTCACTCTACTGTTGGTCTTCTCAAGGTTTTACTTGAGCCTGTCTTTAGCTATAATTCTCTTTGGAGAATCCTTCCAGGCATGTGCTTCCTCTCCACTGTGTAACTCAACAGGAACTTTCCCTCCTAGCAAGGAATCAGGACTGGTCCACTCCTAACAAGATGGGAGGAACAGGATGGTTAGCCCTGTTCCTTGCCAACTTTTGTGAGCCATATCCTTAACTGGAGCTAACGACCAGTTAACAACAAAACAATACATAATATATACATAACTATATACAATTGTAGTATCCCCTGGTCTTGGGTACCGCAACAAGACACCACTCATGATTAACAAAATAATTAGCTCTTACTGAGATACTTGTTGGAAGTGTATGTGTGTCATTGGAGCTATCACATATATGGTGGGACTGTAATGTCTCTTTGGTTTGAGGTTTGGACCATGATGGAGAGAATCTGCAGCATGACACGGATAACACCCTGTTAACTCTAAGTACAGACCTGCAGTCCTATGTAAAACCATAGATAACAGACATGTAGTCCTATGTTAAAGCTATATATACTGTGTGTGTGTGTGTATATATATATATATCATGAGGTCATTCCATCTTTTTTTTTACCTGCGATGTCGTGCTTCTGGAGGTTGTCAAAGGCTCTTCAGTGCTTTCTGTGTCCAGGCTCAGAGGTTCAGTCATGCTCTGGTTTTGCCAGGCTTACTTATATCTCTATGACTGGGGTGTGGTTTCAGTTACTGTTTAGTCTCTCATTTCAAAACAAAATAATGGAGTAATTCTGTAGAACAATTCTCAGGAAATTCTAAGTTCTAAAATATTTCTTAAGAAAAATGCTCTGGTTTAGCCAGTCTTACTTATATCTCTATGACTGGGGTGTGGTTTCAGTTACTGATTAATCTCTAATTTCAAAACAAACTAAAGGAGTAATTCTGTAAATAGAAAAATTCTCAGGAAATTCTAAGTTCAAAAATATTTCCTAAGAAAAATCACCACCATGGGATGGTTCTCATGATTTATTAAAGATAATTTCTGGGAATACGATTCCAAAAACAGAACAATCTTATTATATACAGACACCATTGGGTGCATATTATGTGCATATTGCTGCGGTTTTCACTACCTCTCTCAGAAAGCTTCTCTGTGTCATGTCAATTGTCTGCACCAAAAGACAATTGACATATAGGACATGTAACGGTATCAACCGTTGGCGACATCCTTCTCCCCTGGTCAGGGTGGCGCTGTAGAGCTGTCTCAGAGACTTCCAAGCCGAGTGGTGATTCCCAGTAGCTGTGCAGCTCTTACAAGAGCTAGTAGTGATATAACTGTTCCCTACAACACGAGACGAGGCTGCGAGTTGAGGGTAAGAAGAAAAACATTTATTGGTACCACCCTTGGGCTTATATACCAGTCTCCATGGAAGGGGACCTCCCACATGGACCTGATGGAGAACTCTGTGACAAACACACAGACTAATGGAAATAATCACGCAATCCGGGACAGTCCCACACAATGTCTCCCCTCTGCCTGGGAGATAATCAGGTTAGACACTGTAGGTAACCCAATCATCTCCAGACAGTAAAACCACATTGTGTATAAAGACTCCCATACTGGACACACAATGTCTCTCCCCTGACTGGGAGATAATCAGGTTAGACACTGTAGGTAACCCAATCATCTCCAGATAGTAAAACCACATTGTGTATAAAGACTCCCATACTGGACACACAATGTCTCTCCCCTGACTGGGAGATAATCAGGTTAGACACTGTAGGTAACCCAATCATCTCCAGACAGTAAAACCCAATTTTTTTTAATACGCATTAAAAAGTACCCCAAAAGCCACAATATTCCAACAGACAAACAGAGGGCTTCTGTTACAAGAACTGCGTAAGATTTCCAATGATTAGCTTAATTCTTCTTTTATTGTCATTTTAGATGTCTTTGATTGCCACTGTCTATACTGTTGCATGATCAATGGGGACAATTTATTTATTTTTTATTAGATTTTCGTTGATTCTACACAAATCAAATATGTTCCAATTGGCTTGCAAATCGCTTTATGACACTCTGACCACTTTCCACCACCTTTTAAGCTTATGAACGCATTAACAATAGAGACGAGTGAATTTTTAAAAACTTCGATTAGACCGCTTTGCCGATTTTTGGGGAAAAAGTTTGTGTTGATGTCACTGATTATTTTGCCCTTCCTCTGATCCATCAGAACAATAACCCCCAAAAAACTGATCCTGTCTGTTGAGCATCCGCCTTCACTCGGTCAGCATTTAGTCATTAATCCATCAGTATTTCTAGTGCCAAAGAAAACAGGAGTGGATCCAAAACAGAGATGACACGTAAATTGAATATTTGCATGTCTTCTGGGTTTTTTACCCACTCCTGCTTTTGGCTAACAAATCACAAGCCAATTCTTATGGGACCATGCAGGCCTTACAGCTGCTACACAGTCAGAATCCGTTGTGCATCTCACTTTTTCTTCCTTCTGACAGATCAGAAAAAGGGTCAAATAAATGATGATGTCAGCCAGGCCGAAATGCAAAATAGTGGCCCAGTCATGTAGTGGGGAGGGTGGGAACAGCATGAGAAGTTCACAGAGTGGCCCTATGACATAGTGGTGAGGTGGAAGCAGCATGAGGAGGCCACAGAGTTGCACAATTACAGTGTGGAGGTAGTAGCAACAGCATAATGAGGCCACAGAGTGGCACAATGACAGAGTGTGGATGTGGCGGCAGCAGCAGCATCCGTAGGAGGCCACAGAGCGGTACAATGACAGTGTGAAGGTGGCAGCAGCATCAGGAGGCCACAGAGTGACAAGGTGACATAGTGTAGAGGTGGCAGCAGCATGAGTAAAAAAAAAAAACTGAGTGGTAAGGTGACATAGTGTGGAGGTGGCAGCAGCAGGATGAGGAGACCACAGAGTGGTAGGTGACATAGTGTAGAGTTGGCTGCAGCATGAGCAAAAAACAGAGTGGTAAGGTGACAAAGTGTGGAGGTGGCAGCAGCATGAGAAGACCACAGAGTGGCAAGGTGACATAGTGTGGAGGTGGCAGCAGTATGAGGAGACCACAGAGTGGCAAGGTGACAGAGTGTGGAGGTGGCAGCAGCATGAAAAGAAAGCAGAGTGGCAAGGTAACATAGTGTGGAGGTGGCAGCAGCATGAGGAGACCACAGAGTGGCACAATGACAGGGTCTGGAGGTGGAGGCAGCATCAGGAGGCAGAGTGGCACAATGACAGAGTGTGAAGGTTGGAGCAGCATGAGAAGAAAACAGAGAGGCAAGGTGACATAGTGTGTAGTAGGCAGCAGCATGAGGAAAAAACAGAGTGGTAAGGTGACATAGTGTGAAGGTGGCAACAGCATGAGGAAACCACAGAGTGGCAAGGTGACATAGTGTGGAGGTGGCAGCAGCATGAGGAGACCACAGAGTGGCAAGGTGACATAGTGTGGAAGTGGCAACAGTATGAGGAGACCACAGAGCGGCACAATGACAGAGTCTGAAGGTGTCGGCAGCATCAGGAGGCCTCAGAGTGGCACAATGACAGAGTGTGGAGGTTGGAGCAGCATGAGAAGAAAACAGAGAGGCAGAGTCCAAGTATGCCACCACCTGCTGGTTCAGGTCCTGCTCAAGGTCTACCTGCTGCTGCTGGTGATTAGTTTCTTCACTGTGCGGGTGAAGAAAACTATTCATTAGCGACTGATGCTGCTTATGGAGCTGGTACTGCTTCTGCCACCCCACCCCTCCCCAGCAGCCATGGCAGTGTAACGTGAGCGCAGAGTGCCCCCCCCAGTCAGACCTGCAAGAGGATGGACGATGGCGCAGATAGGCAGCGGCCAACTGACTAAAAAGGATGTCTCTGCAGTAGGTTAGTTTGTCCTCCCTCTCAGTAGGTTTAAAAAAGGCCCCCATTTTGGACCGGTAGCAAGGGTCAAACAAGGTGGAGAGCCAGAAGTCATCCCACTCACTACACATTGCCTGTGCTCTAATGTCCTCCTCCCCCTCCTCCCCCTCTTCCAGTTCAGCCCCCACAGGGCTCAAGTGGACGTGTGATCTAGGCTTTACGTCTCCTGTCCCCTGACCAGCCATTGTTACCACCATCTGTTCTAGTACATGAAGCAGTGGAATGACGTTGTTCATCCCGTTCATCACTGACAAATAACATGGCATCCTCAAAAGGCCTGAGCAAGCGGCAGGTGTCACGCATGAGCTGCTACTGGCTGATATCGTATTTACACAGGGGAGTACTTCTATCCGCTTGGATCATCAAGAAATAGTTGATGGCCTTTCTCTGTTCGTATAGTCGGTCCAACATATGCAGGGTGAAATTCCAACCGTTGGAAACGTCACATATGAACCTATGTTGGTGGATGCCGTTCTGCCGCTGCAGCCCAAGGATGGTGTGCTTTGCAGTGTAGGAGTGGCAGAAGTGCATGCAAAGTTTCCTGGCCATTTTTAGGATGTCTTGCAGATGGGTGGAAGACTTCATGAACCACTTGACAACCAGATTGAACACGTGTGCCATGCAGGGCGAATGCCTCAGCTTTCCTTGACGCAGCTCCGACATCATGTTCTTCATGTTGTCGGTCACTATGGTTCCGATTTTGAGTTGTCTCAGAGAAAGCCAGGATTCGATTTCTTGATTAATCACATGGAGCATGTCCTCCCCTGGGTGACTCCTTTCGCAAAGGCAAACCAGGTGCAGAACAGCGTGACACCACCGTGCCCTGCACATGTGGTTTGCTGGTAGGGCACTGTGACTTGCTCCTGCAGTGGAGGCTGACGACATGGTGGAGGATGAGGAGGCAGAGGTGGACATTGTCGCAGGACCAACAGCTTGACAGCGTGGAGGCTGAAGCGTGGAGGTCAAGTTGCTGGTGTGGCTGTGCAGGAACCACATTCACCGAGTGGGCCGTAATGGACATGTATTGTCCCTGACCGTAGTTACAGCTCCACACGTTGGCGCTGCCGTGCACATTTGCAGACACAGACAGGCTCAAGGAATGGCCCACCTTCTGTTCTACATATTTGTGCAGGGCTGGTACTGCCTTTTTCGCAAAGAAATGATGGCTTGGGACTCTCCACCTCGGCTTCGCAGAAGCCAACAGTTTTCTGAAAGATGCAGAGTCCACCACTTGGAAAGAGAGGGGCTGTAGCATCAGCAACTTATACAGGAGCACATTCAGCTTCTGCGCCGTTGGATGAGTGCATGCACACTGCTGTCTCTTGGCAATCGCTTCGGTGATCGATTGCTGCCGGAATGACTGACGAGGAGGAGGAGCAGGAGCATCTGGACCAACAGAAGATGGGAATGACAGACAGCTTCCTTCAGCTGAGGTGGTTGAGCACTGATTTTCTGAAACCGGGTGCGTGCAACTGGGTGATGCAGTTGTTGCTGCAGCAGGCTGGACCACCACATTGGAGCAATGGTTCTCCCGCACCACTTCAAGGTGATTCTGAATATTTTGACGCAGGGCCATGGTGCCAACATTGGCACCCTGGCCACGCTTCAGCTTCAGCCCACATATTCTACATATGGCCATGTTAACCTCCTCGGGCGGCTTGACAATAAACCCGCCGAGTAGGTGATTTTCCTCCTAACAGTCCACACTGATTGACTGCTACTGCCTCTGTGAACCCCTGCACAACTACCTTCCGGGCAGGTAGGCTGCTGTGAAGAAGATGGTCTACCCTGGGCACGTTTGGCTCCAGACTTCCCACTGCTGCCAACCTGCTGACTCCAAACCATGCTACAACCATGCTGGATCAGCCGCTGCCTCACAGGCAAGCTGCCACCCTCTTCTCCTGATGATGATGAAGCCCCTTCTCACCCGGCTCCCAAATGCAATTGGCTTCATCATCATCGAGTAGTGTCTGGACGTCACTGTTGTCATCCTCAACGGTGTCTGGGTCAGGAGCCTGACCGCTCGCAACACCACCTCCCATGCTACTCTCGTCATCACTACTTGCCCGCCTAGCGGAGGAAGCAGCGGATGTCTCCTCCAGATCTTAGCAGGGCAGTAGCTGCTGACTGTCCTCTAGTTGCTCGTCCTCGCTGTATAGTGGAGCTGAGCCCACAGCATACAATACTTTTCTGGGTGAGGAAACAGCAAAGGACAGAGGCAGTTTGAGGACAGGTGAGGGCACAGGGCATGCTACCGGGCCATGCCAACTAATGGTTGTGTCTGAAGAACCCACGACTGTTGGCTGGGGGTGTCTGATGTCACTTGGGATTAAGTGGATAACAGAGTTAACCAATCAATAACCGCTGGGTTGCTGGTCAAGACATGACCGCTCGAGGACACCAGATGCTCAGGCCTCTCGCTGCTACTCCTGATGCCACACCCCCTTACTCTGCTGCAACTGCTGCCTGCATCAGATACATTTAGGCCTCTGCCACTCCTCTGTGCATGGCCTGGTACTTCTCTGTCTGACATACTTTTAGCTGAACTAAATAAATTAAAAAGCAATCTAAAACATATATATTTGGACAGACAACATTTTTCTAATTTTTCTTCTGTACATTACCACAGTGGATTTTGAATAGAGTTGAGCAGACACCTGGATGTTCGGGTTCGACGGGTTCGGCCGAACTTCACAAAAAAGTTCGAGTTCAGAACCCGAACTTGAGCCCGAACCCCATTGGAGTCAATGGGGACCCGAACTTTTGAGCACTAAAATGGCTGTAAAAATGTCATGGAAAAGGCTAGAGGGCTGCAAATGGCATCAAAATGTGGTTAAGAGCATGGCAAGTGCTCTGCAAACAAATGTGGATAGGGAAATTACTTTAAATAACATAAAATACGTAAAAAAAATAATAATAATAATCTTGATCTAGGAGGATGAGGTCCATATGGAGTAGGAGGTTGAGGAGGCGTTGGATGTGGCGGTGTAGGTGGAAGCGGCAGTGGAGGTAGCCTACACTACTCTTTGGTTTTAAATTTTTTTTTTTTTTTTTAATTAGGGTACACGCCAAAACATTGGGAAATATAACCTGTGATTGAAAGGGCCCCTGGTTTGTCTGTGGGTGAACCTCCGGCCGGGCAACCACTAAAGACCAATACACGTTGATAGGTTTAAAATGGTTGTCCTTTATTTTGATATAGCAGGCAATTTATAGATACAAACCACAAGATTATCATATACCTCCCCTAAACTTAATCCAATCAGGTAACGAATTTATTAATCTCACCTCTATACAACCTTAGTAAAAAAGTCATGATAATTTCCTAGAAACAAGATACATATGTGATGCATTTATAATTCTTGGAATTAAGATATCTAACCATAATCTTTGTTGACTTTAGCTTTGTTCAGATATTTCGCGGAATTATCTTCGTTTATTTTGTACCAACATATACCTGATAAAAAATGTCCTTTACTTATCTAAACCAAAGGTGAACGTCAAGATACAAAAATGCTTATATACATAACCCGTATCAATGTAAAATCTATCTGTTTGCTAAAGCCTGCATATCTCTTTCTAGCCATGCGGTTTTAAGCTACCGACCTCTATTTCCTGTTTAGCTTGTGTTACTAGACCTTGCTGTCATAAGAGTATAAAATATTTCCTTTAAAGAAGAACTCTGCATATTTAATACATGCATATAAGGCTGAATTATTACATATATATGTGAACGTGTGTGGATATAGACATAATTTCCTTACAATCCCCTCTTTGATCATATGGAATTCCCATTCCATGTGATCACTCCTTATACCACACACCAATTCTCGGTATCTTTCTCAGGGTACTTCCCTTTTTAAGGGTGACATATTCACCTGAATCTTCTGGTGGTTTCTTACGCTTTATCAATTGAGAGGTTTTTCCCATTCCCCATATTGTGAACTTTATTAGACAATATATAAGGAGTAGAAATACCAAAGTCATTAAAATAACAATGCCTGCTTTCCTGAAAAAGTTGAAAATTCCGGAAAAGATACCTCCTGTGAAATCTCCTATCAAGTCAAAAGGGTTCCATGACCCAGGCATATTATGTAATTCCCCTTGTAATCTCTCCCTTTCCTCTTGATGACTGTTGATTATTTCATAGTAATCTGGTACCTCAATGTCCCTTGTCTCTTTGGTGAAGTTAGAGAAATAAATGCAACAGATTTGTTTGTTTTCTGTTTGATCACACAGTCCCGTGACTGCCATCATTAGTCTCTCCTGTCTTTGCCTAATCACTTCCTGTTCCATCCTTATTTTTCTCATTTCCTCATTTATCATCCCCAGGTCTTTTGTGGTGATATTAACCCATCTCTCGACTAATTCCTGGAAGGCATCTACTCTTACTAGGGCCATTGCAGTTCCTGTTGGACCTAAGATGCTCATGTAAAACTTTTCCCATGTGCTCGTCAGTGCCCTCTTTTTCCTGTGTGTGTTATGGAACATGAGCACCCCATGGGCTGGTCCCATCCGTACTTCTTTTCCTGATCGAGCACTCATGTATGGGAAGAGTTGGACCATAGTGCACCAACCTTTTGAACTAGTATCTTTAGGAAAAGGGATTGTAGTATGGCACCATAACCCACAACACACTATCCAGCCCTTTGGTAGACGAGGTGCTGGAATATCACTGAAGGTATTTTGCCCACTTCTTAGCCCCATTAAACACATCCATTGAACTATGTTAATAGGGTCAGTACTTCCATACTTAATGTCCGTTTTGTTTATTTGCTTCAACCAAGAGGTTAATGGGCCTTGATTGACCTGGGGCTTATAGGATGGACATTCTGTAAGATTGTACTGAAACATTCTTTCTATTCTTTCATCGGCATCGGCAATGGCGACTGTTATGAGCCCTTTTATGTCTACTGTTTGATTTGTAATATAGCTCTCTATGTCCAATAGTGTGAAGTTAACGTCTGTATTTGCACAGAATTTAGCATTAGCAAAATATTTCACATCCCTAGAATAATAATGACCATTTAAAAAACAAAAGTTTGGAGACTCGGAATACCCTTGTATTAAGAATGGTTTGTTAGTTGTTGTGATTTGTACTGTCTCTAGATCTGTTATGTCGATCAGGGAAGGAAGGCGCACAGGTTTTGCTAGCATTGGATAAATGTGCTCCCCTGAATGCATGTGTGAACAAACCCAACAGTTTCCTTTTCCCTCTGACTGTTGTTTACCAAATTCATGCATTAGCAGGAAATGATGTGGCACATTACTTGGGTCTG
Source organism: Bufo bufo (assembly GCF_905171765.1). Lineage (NCBI taxonomy): Eukaryota > Metazoa > Chordata > Amphibia > Anura > Bufonidae > Bufo > Bufo bufo. Next base: position 31,680,941 of record NC_053392.1, on the reverse strand, counting down.
GCCAGTTTAATGATTCTACGTTATCTTTTGGGAAAGATGGTGTGTCTATGTTATCTATTTTGAAGGTTGTCTCGGAGAGGAGACTTCTCTTCTGAGTTCCTTGTCCCTTTAATTCCTGTATTTTCCTCCTAGTGGCTTTGTCACTTGGATTGGGTGATAGACATAGGGAGCTATTCTTTGGGGACGCCCTGATAATTAGGATTATAGCGTCTAGTTTACATACCCCTTCTTTCTTCTGCTCATGCCAACCTATAACTCTATCTAACATTGATTGTGACAATTTATTTCCTCTTTTAGTACAACAGGTGATTTTCTCTTTTTTGTAATTGGGCCTATTAAATATAGATATAGATCTTTTTGTTCTCTCATGTAAGGTTTCATTCACTTGTATCGGTGTGTGTGTCATAACTACTTTCACAGTTGTCACTACTAGACTATAGAGAATTGCGAGGGTACATATAATTGCCAAACAGTTCAACAGGGGTAATGGACACTTAATAATCCCGATCCTGCGACTTGTTTTTGCTTCAGTGTCTATATCAACAGTATGAGTTTCTTTTTCCTCTGTTTCTTCAAGAAAAGATGTTGTAGAACAAGGAGACTGGGGTGGCCTGGGGAGTTCTCTTTTAGGGGGTTTTTCCTTGACAACCCTGCTCCTGTCACCCCATGTCAGTACCCTTCGGAAGAAGAAAGGGTTTATCCATTGTCTCCCACCATCTGACAGTTTCATTCTCTGAATCATCTGCTTACTAAACGGTTCAGGAAAGTTCTGATCTTTTAATTCATCAGTTTCTAGTTCATTGGTATACTCCCTGAACATAAATTCTTCCTCATACAAGTCCAGCATAGTCTTTGGATCCTTTGGACTAAGTGGTTTTGGATAGCCTTTTAGCCATCGCTCATATCTACTTTGCAGGCTCGGGGGTATGATCAAAGCCATTTCCTTTGTAGGCATCTTGTCCGGAAGACTCATGTTTGTCCGGGGAATTTCTTAAGGACTACTTCTGGCGTCTTTTTGAGCCGGCTGGCGTGTATCCACTGTGGACTCTGGTCAGTAAGGACAGCCGTTCGAGCCACTCTTAGAACCTCAAATGGACCTTGGTAAATTGGACCAGTCTTGTGGCGGGCAGCTAGTTGTTTCACCAGAACTTTGTCTCCCGGCAAGAACGGATGAGTTGGATCTGTGGAAAGAGGAGGAAAGGTGACAGCAACCTTATCATAATTTTCCGAGAGTATACCTACCAAGTGTTTCACGTAATGTTCCTGCAAGGCAAAAATGTTACTGTCAGTATCCGATTCTTCACGGGTATTAGGGGGTCGACCGAATAACACTTCATAAGGCGACAACCCTGTTTGTTTATTTGGTGTCGTTCTTATTTGGTAGAGAATGGCGGGTAGAAATTTCAGCCAATCTTTCAATGTTCCTGAAGTAGCCTTTTTTAACCTATCCTTAATGGTTCTGTTCATTCTTTCCACTACTCCAGCGCTTTGGGGATGGTAGACTATGTTGAGTTTCCACTGGAAACCCAAAATCTTTGTCAGTTCTTGTATTAGTTTGGATTGGAAAGCAGGTCCCTGATCTGAATGAATTACCCGAGGGAGTCCATACAGCGAAATCCATTGATTTATCAATGCCCTAGCTGTCACACCAGCTGTTTCTCCTGAAGTAGGTATGGCTACACACCATCCAGAGAACCTACAGACTATGACAAGCAGATATCTTATATTCCCGGGTTGCTTTGGCATGTGTGTGTAATCTATCTGCAAATCTTGCAGAGGGCCTGTAGGTGGTGGTAGATTCCCATGTCTTCCGTGTGCTTTTCCTTGAACATTATTCTGTGCACAAGTCATGCATGAGTCGACCAGATCGTCTATCAATCTCTGCAACTGGTGTGTACAGAACAGTGACTTGTAATGTTCTGAGATGTACTGTTTTCCTAAATGTCCAGGACCATGAAGATAAGATATTAGGAGCGGTGCTGATGCAGTAGGAACCCCCAATATCCGATCTTTTGTCCACATACCTGTACCTGTCGTCTGCAGTCCCTGAGATTTCCAGTACTTGATGTCCTCACTGGTGGACTGTTTCTGAAGTTGATATACTACTGACTTTCAAAGTCTGTCATGAATAATAACTTACTTTCCCTTCTCGTGTCTCTTTTGGCTGCCATTTTTGCTGCTCTGTCTGCTAGGTTGTTTCCCATAGCTTGATAATCTCCTTTTGCAGAGTGTCCTTTCACTTTTATCACACTTATGGCTTCTGGTAATTGAATTGCATGTAGCAAGTGATCTATGTATTTCTGTCACGGCTGTATGTGGGCAACAATAGTAATACACAGTACAGAGCTACTGACTGGACCCAGAACTAGGGAGGATAACGGGTGACCCCTGTCCGACCCTCAACGCTCTCCCTATTCTGCTAAAGCACATGCCCGGATCCAAATGGCGGAAAGAGGCATGCCCACGTGCCTAAGACTAATGACCACTGTAACCCCTACAATAGTGGAAGGGGCACGGCCACCAGTGCCCTACTCAGTATATGGAGGGAACCGTGGCCACCTCAGATCCAGTCAGAAAATAAACAGGAACACAACAATGTCTGCACACTTAGCTGGAGGTGTTGCAGCCGCAGAGAAGACGGATCCAAGGACAGGCTGGCAATATCCAGAGTGCTAGCTGCAGCAGAACACAGGTCCAGTGAACTGATAGCTACAAGTGAAGAAACTAAAGCCAGAGCTACAACTGAAGTGAGAACTATAATCCACATCCTATCATAGGAGGAGGGGTGATATAAAGAGAGGAAAATCAAACACATGAAGGACAGCTGTGGTGAAAGAAACCAAAAGTAAACAGAGTAGTGAGAACTCCTCCCAGCTCTAGTAGTGACATCATCACAGGGGTGGAGAAACAGAGCTGTGAGAACGTCCCAAAGCTCTGGTAGTGACAGTACCCCCCCCTCTACGGGTGGACTCCGGACACCCAGGACCCACCTTCTCAGGATGAGCCCTATGAAATGCCCTGATGAGGCGAGTGGCTTTAATGTCCGACACCGGAACCCACATCCTCTCCTCAGGACCATAACCCTTCCAATGAACGAGGTACTGAAGAGAACCGCGGACCATGCGAGAGTCCACAATTCTGGAAACCTCAAACTCCAGATTGCCATCAACCAAAATCGGAGGAGGAGGCAAAGAGGAGGGTACCGTGGGCTGGACATATGGTTTTAAGAGAGATCTGTGAAATACATTATGTATCTTCCAAACCCGTGGAAGATCAAGACGGAAGGCAACAGGATTGATGACTGACAAGATTTTATAAGGCCCAATAAACTTGGGACCCAATTTCCAGGAGGGAACCTTCAACTTAATGTTTCTAGTAGACAACCACACCAGATCACCCACATTCAGGTCCGGACCAGGCACACGTCTCTTATCAGCCACACGCTTATACCTCTCACTCATCTTTTTAAGATTACCCTGAATCTTTTGCCAAATGGTAGACAAAGACGAGGAAAATCTCTCCTCCTCAGGTAAACCAGAAAGAGCCCCTCCCGAGAATGTCCCAAACTGTGGATGGAACCCATATGCACCAAAGAATGGTGACTTATCAGAAGATTCCTGACGACGGTTGTTCAGAGCAAACTCAGCAAGAGGGAGAAATGAACACCAATCCTCCTGGTTCTCTGAAACAAAACAGCGCAAATATGTCTCCAGATTCTGATTGAGGCGCTCAGTCTGACCATTCGACTGCGGATGAAAAGCAGAAGAGAAGGACAGCCGAACCCCCAGGCGAGAACAGAAAGCCTTCCAGAACCTGGACACAAACTGCGTGCCTCTATCGGAAACAATATCAGAGGGAATGCCGTGCAATTTAACAATATGGTCGACAAAAGCTTGCGCCAACGTTTTAGCATTGGGTAAACCAGGGAAAGGTACGAAATGAGCCATCTTGCTAAAACGGTCCACCACCACCAGGATCACCGACTTCCCCGAGGAACGAGGAAGATCCGTGATAAAGTCCATGGACAGGTGTGTCCAAGGACGGGAAGGAGTGGGTAACGGGAGAAGGGAACCTGAAGGCCGTGAACGAGGGACCTTAGCGCGAGCGCACGTCTCACAAGCAGCCACAAAACCCTCCACCGACTTACGAAGAGCCGGCCACCAAAATCTCCGAGCAATAAGATCCACCGTGGCTCTACTCCCGGGGTGACCAGCAAGAACCGTATCATGATGCTCCTTAAAGAGTTTGTGACGTAGCTCAGGAGGCACGAACAACTTCCCAGAAGGACAACGGGCAGGTGTCTCAGTCTGGGCAGCCTGGACCTCGGCCTCCAAATCGGAATATAGAGCAGAAACAACTACCCCCTCCGCCAAAATGGGACCCGGGTCCTCGGAGTTTCCTCCTCCCGGAAAACAGCGAGAGAGAGCATCAGCCTTCACATTTTTTATCCCAGGTCGGAATGTAACAACAAAATTGAATCTGGAGAAGAACAGAGACCATCTGGCCTGTCTCGGATTCATACGCCTGGCCGACTCCAAGTATGCCAGATTCTTATGGTCGGTAAAAACGGTGATAGGGTGCCTGGCCCCCTCCAACCAATGGCGCCATTCCTCGAAAGCCAACTTGATGGCCAACAACTCCCTATCGCCCACATCATAGTTTCTCTCTGCCGGGGAGAGTTTTTTAGAGAAAAAGGCACAGGGTCGCCACTTGGCAGGGGAAGGGCCCTGGGACAAAACCGCACCCACACCCACCTCGGAAGCATCCACCTCAACAATAAAAGGTAAGGAAACATCGGGATGCACCAAGACGGGAGCAGACGCAAAATTCTCTTTAATCTTAGAAAAGGCTGCAAGCGCCTCCTCCGACCAAGAGGAAAAATCCGCCCCCTTTTTTGTCATGTCAGTGAGGGGTTTGACAACAGAGGAATAATTCAAAATGAACTTTCTGTAATAGTTCGCAAAACCCAGAAAGCGCATCAATGCCTTCTGATTCTCAGGAAGCTCCCACTCAAGTACAGCACGGACCTTCTCGGGATCCATGCGAAAACCAGAAGCAGAGAGGAGAAAACCCAGAAATTGAATCTCCGATACCATAAAAAGACATTTCTCCAGCTTGGCGTACAATTTATTTTCCCGCAGAATCTGCAGAACCTGAAAAAGATGATCCTGATGGGTCTGAACATCAGGGGAAAAAATCAAAATATCATCAAGATACACCAATACAAATTTCCCCATTAAATGATAGAAAATACTATTAACAAAATGCTGAAAGACGGCCGGAGCATTCATCAGGCCGAAAGGCATAACGAGATTCTCGAAATGCCCGTCAGGGGTATTAAAGGCCGTTTTCCATTCATCCCCCTCTCTGACCCTGACCAGGTTGTACGCGCCTCTCAAATCCAATTTGGAAAACACCTTGGCCCCAACAATTTGATTGAAGAGGTCCGGGATCAGAGGAAGGGGATAGGGATCGCGAATCGTGATACGGTTCAGCTCCCTAAAATCTAGGCAAGGTCTCAGAGAGCCATCTTTCTTTTTAACAAAAAAAAAACCCGCGGCCACAGGTGACTTTGAGGGACGAATATGCCCCTTTTCGAGACTCTCGGAGATGTAAGTTCGCATAGCGATTCTTTCCGGTTGTGAGAGATTGTAGAGGCGTGCTTTTGGCAGCTTGGCGCCGGGAATGAGGTTAATGGGACAGTCAAACTCCCGGTGAGGAGGTAGCTCCAGAACACCGCTCTCGGAAAACACGTCAGAGAAATCAGAGAGAAATGATGGCACCGTTTTAGTAGACACCTCTGCAAAAGTCGCTGTGAGACAATTCTCTCTACAAAAGTCACTCCACTCATTTATTTGCCTTCCTTGCCAATCAATAGTGGGGTTATGTCTAGTGAGCCAGGGTAACCCCAAAACTAGAGGAGACGGCAATCCGTTAAGGACAAAACAAGATATATCCTCCACATGAGTGTCACCTACAGCTAGCCGGATATTGTGAACAATGCCTTTCAGAGATCTCTGTGAGAGCGGAGCAGAGTCAATAGCAAAAACAGGTATATCTTTATCTAATGTGCAAACCTGAAAACCATGCATGGCTACAAATTGAGTGTCAATAAGATTGACGGCCGCTCCACTATCGACAAAAATCTCACAAGAAATGACTTTGCTCTCTAGCGCCACCCTGGCAGACAGGAGAAAACGGGAACTGCAGGTCAGAGGAAAAGCATCAAATCCTACATCAACTTTGCCCAAAGTAGCAGATGAAGCAGAACTTGATGATTTACCTTTTGAGATTTTTCTCTTATTATCGCTCTTAGTACGGTTCAAGAATCTCCTAGATGGACAAACATTTGCCAAATGACCTATGCCCCCACAACAAAAACAGACCATACTCTGAGGACTAAATCCTCTTTTATCAGGGGCAAGTCGAGCTAGCTGCATGGGCTCCTCCTCAGAGGGGAGCGAGACAGGATGAGGCCCCTGCACACTGAATGAGTCCGCACCACTTCCCCTAGACTGACAATGGCTGGACAGAGAGGTCTCGTTTCTTTCTCTTAGACGCCTGTCAAGGCGTACCGCCAATGACATGGCAGACTCTAAGGACGTTGGTCTCTCATGGAAAGCAAACGCATCTTTTAATCTCTCCGAGAGACCATGACAGAACTGACTCCGGAGTGCAGCATCATTCCAACCCGAATCAGCTGCCCATCTCCGAAATTCAGAACAATAAAGCTCCGCAGACCGTTTGTTCTGGCATAAAACACGTAGGTTAGATTCGGCCAGAGCAACACGATCCGGGTCATCATAAATCTGCCCCAGGGCCACAAAAAATCCCTCCACGGATCGAAGGGAGGGATCCCCTGATGGCAGCGAAAAAGCCCAAGTCTGAGCATTACCCCTGAGCAGGGAGATGACAATCCTCACCCTCTGCTCTTGATTACCAGAAGAGTGAGGACACAAGCAAAAATGGAGTTTGCATGCCTCTCTGAAACGAACAAAATTCTCACTGCCCCCGGAGAACGTCTCCGGAAGTGAGACCTTTGGCTCGCAACAGACTCCATGAGCCGGAGCAGGGCCCAATGCTTGAAGCTGAGTCATAGATTGACGGAGATCCGCTACTTCCAAAGAAAGACCCTGCATGCGGTCAACCAGGCCAGAAAGCGGATCCATGTCAAAAAAGGACGGTTTTGGTGGATTATAATGTCACGGCTGTATGTGGGCAACAATAGTAATACACAGTACAGAGCTACTGACTGGACCCAGAACTAGGGAGGATAACGGGTGACCCCTGTCCGACCCTCAACGCTCTCCCTATTCTGCTAAAGCACATGCCCGGATCCAAATGGCGGAAAGAGGCATGCCCACGTGCCTAAGACTAATGACCACTGTAACCCCTACAATAGTGGAAGGGGCACGGCCACCAGTGCCCTACTCAGTATATGGAGGGAACCGTGGCCACCTCAGATCCAGTCAGAAAATAAACAGGAACACAACAATGTCTGCACACTTAGCTGGAGGTGTTGCAGCCGCAGAGAAGACGGATCCAAGGACAGGCTGGCAATATCCAGAGTGCTAGCTGCAGCAGAACACAGGTCCAGTGAACTGATAGCTACAAGTGAAGAAACTAAAGCCAGAGCTACAACTGAAGTGAGAACTATAATCCACATCCTATCATAGGAGGAGGGGTGATATAAAGAGAGGAAAATCAAACACATGAAGGACAGCTGTGGTGAAAGAAACCAAAAGTAAACAGAGTAGTGAGAACTCCTCCCAGCTCTAGTAGTGACATCATCACAGGGGTGGAGAAACAGAGCTGTGAGAACGTCCCAAAGCTCTGGTAGTGACAATTTCTGATTTGCTACCTTCTTCCCGTCTGCTGAGATATACCCCCTATTTTTCCATATTAATGCATAATCATGCACTGTTCCAAATGCATAGCTACTATCAGTATAAATATTCACTTTGTGTCCTGCGAATATTTCACAGGCTCTTGTGAGCGCTACCAACTCAGCTTGTTGTGCTGAAGTTGTGACAATTGGTTCAGCTTCTATCACTTGATTTGGGAGCATGACTACTGCGTAACCTGTTTGGTATGTCCTGTCATCTGGTCTTGTGCATGATCCATCCACAAAAACATCTATACTGCCAGTCTGTGGTGTGTCCTTTAAATCCTCCCTAGGTGTTGTGCATGACAAGATTATTTCATCACATCTGTGTTCAGGTATTGGGTCTACTTGTTCGTCAGAACCTTCACGCTTAAGTCTCAAAAGTGTATGCAACAATCTTATCACTGGTGAGGTGTCTGGACATGTCTTTATCAACAGGTTTGCCGTACTGAGTAATATGGTCTCATATCCGGACAGTCTCTGAGCTGTCATGTGTTGTGTGGTCATGTTTTGAAGGAGGGACAAGACTGTATGAGTGGTGAAAAGTTCCATTGTATTTCCATGGACTATCTTGGTAGCATCCTTTACTGACATAGCCGCGGCTGCTAATGCTTGGAGACAGTGAGGCATTCCAAGAACTACAGGAGGTAATTTTTTTGATAGGTATGAAACTGGCCTGTTTCTCCCCCCATGTGTCTGTGTCAAAACCGCTGCATAGGTTTCTCCAGATACCACGCAGTATAATTTGAATGGCTTTCCATAATCTGCCAGGGCCAAGGCTGGGGCTTGGGTCAGGGACCGAATCAATCTCTCAAAGGCTTCTACTCTGTCCTCTGTCCACTCCACTACCTTTGGTGCTTCTGTGAGTGTAGTTTTTCTTAGGATTGAATCCCAATGGGAGCAATCGGGAATCCACTGCCTACAATACACTATTGACCCTAGAAAGGACAGCATTGTAGCTTTGTCCCTCGGCCTGCTTAGGGAGGTCACTGCCTTGACTCTAGCGGGTGAGATCTTTCTCTCTCCTGCCTCTATTATGCACCCCAGATACTCTACCTGGGTACTTGCATATTGGATTTTCTTCTTCGAGGCCAGGTGTCCTTTGCTTGCCAAGTGGTCTAATAAACTCCCTGAATCTATTTCGCAGGCTTCTAACTCCGAATTGGAGAGTAAAAGGTCGTCTGTGTACTGTATTAGGGTGGATCCCCTCTTTGGTTCCCAATCTTCCAATGTAGCCTTTAATACAATAGAAAAGGCTGCTGGGCTATCCCCAAAACCTTGAGGGAGACGGGTCCAAGTCACCTGACCATTATCAGCCCACTGAAAAGCAGAAAGATTTTGTGCATCCCAAGGCACTGGTATGGAAAAGAACGCATTACTGAGGTCAAGTACAGTGTAATATCTGGATCCCGCAGGAATGGCCCCGAACACAGCTGTAAGATCTGCCACCAAGGGGGGAAGTGGGATAATTGCCTTGTTTACCTTCCTTAGATCCTGTACCAGCCGCCATGTGCCATTAGCCTTTTTTACGGGATTTATCGGGGAATTCCAGGGACTGACAATTTTCCTAAGAATTCCCATCTGCAAGTATTTTTCAATTTGTGGCTTTATACCCTCTAACTTTTCCTCACTCAATGGGTATTGTTTTTGAAAGGTTGGCATGACCCCCTCCTTCAAACAGGGCCGGTAGGGCTCACAGTTAATCCTCCCTGTTGAGTCTTTACATTTTGCCCAAATTGGATGATTTTCCAGGGACATTGGTATGCTTAAAAAGAACCCATTCATGTCACGTCTCTTTGGGTTTGTCAGGTCACATTTCATTGAGGTTGCTGTCAGTCTGCCCTTTTTGTCAAAGACTAATGAAATCTGTAATGCTGCCATTAAATCCCTTCCTAATAGGCAAACGGGGCACTCTAGTAGGACTGCAAAAGACATGTGCGTCACTAGTTCCCCCGTAAGAGTACAAACCGGGAGCGGTGCTGTCACCTTATGTATCACTGTCGTCCCATTTATACCCATAGAACTTCCTTCGGTGCATTTATCATTAATGAAGTCTATTTTGTTTACACTTGAAGTCGTTGCTCCGGTGTCAAGCAATAACTTAACTTTAATACCATCAATTTGCAGTAGTACTTGTGGTAAGACTTGCCAATCAGTTGGAACAAAATGCATAATGAAGGATGGGACTTGTTCTGGGCACCCCTAGTAGTAATTGTTCCCCCGTGGGGACGGGTACTGTTCATGCTCAGACCACCTCTGTAAGTCTGATTGCAAATTGGGTTGTCTACTCCCCCCATCCTGTGCTGGCCAGTGTATGTTAATACGATCTCCCTGGGATTGTCTTCTTGTCATATCTTGCTGTCTTTCCTGTTGTCTGGGCCCCCCTCGGTAGTCAGAGGCGCCTCTCCCTCTGTATTCTCTCCTATCTTCATCTCTTACCTTTGGACATTCTCGCCTCCAGTGACCTAGACTCCCACAAATGAAACAGCCCTGTCTCTGATTTCTTTCTACTCTTCCCAGGTAATCTGCCTGGCCCCTACTTTTCGGACCTCTTCTATTATTCCTTCCCCGGGGGAAACTTGACATCATCATGTAATTGCTTTCCCCACCTGACAATATAGACTCTTGTTGTATGTCCTGCTGCACTAACAATGGAAATACTCCTCCCTTTTGATTGAAAACACCAGAAGCCGAGCGTTTTGCTATGTCATCCATAAATTCTGTCACTGTTTGAGTAAGCCATTCGTTATTGACTAATTTTATTAGCTGTGTCGTCTTAGGGTCCCCATTTGTCATACATGTAGTCTTGAACAATTCAGGTGAATTCATTCCTGTACTACTGTAGAGATCCAACAGTCTCTTACAGAAACTATAAAAATCCTCTTTCGGCTCTTGTTTTGTATTTAGCATTGTGTGTAAGCCTGAATCCCCTTTGTATCTTTTCATCCATTCTACTCCTATCTTATCCCAAAACTTCTTCCAAATCTTGGGCCTATCGCTTTCTCCTCCATCCCTAACTTCTTTTTCTGATGCCTTCATTATCTTTTCTGGATCGATTTGAGAGCCAGTGTCTGGGTCTATGGCTGAGAGTATTATCTGAATATCCTCCAAAGTTAAATGGCTCCCTGCGGTATATTTCTGCAGAAACATAGTTGCTGCTCTAGGGTCCTTTTTTGGATTGGGGCACATATCTTTCAGTTCCTTCATTAATCCTAAAGGAAGAGGGATATGGACTTCAGTGCTACCCACAGTAATCATGGGAAGCCGCAGTTGTGTGCCTTCTCTATTCCCTTCCTCAGGTATTAGAGTGAGTTTGGAAAATTCATCTGCTAGGGGTTGGATTATTCCAGGTATTCTAGGACTGGAGGTTGCTAGGGGAATTCCATGTTCTAAACTGTCCGCTTCTATCTGTGTTTCAATTCCTGTTATCCTCCTATCGTACTCTTCCTGAGCCCTGGTTTCCCAGTCCTTCTTCACCCTCCAGTACTCCTGTCTTAGTTTTCCTATCTCGGTCAGCAGCTGTTTTTTTTTGTTAGTTGCAGCTCTGGTTCTGCCACACTCTCCTCCCAAAATGCCCTTTAATTCATCTATCTGTTCCTCACTAGGAAGGTCTGTATCATCTGGGTCCTCGTGATCATATATGACGGGAAAGACATCCTGAAGGGGAAGTTGTTTAATGTAGACTATGTCTCTCCTTAGTTTATCCCTCAGTTGAATCAGCTCATGTACATAACTGCCCATGCTTTCTCTATATTCAATTCTTTTTTCCTTAGCCTGTTTGACTTGTGGAGTCACATCTGCTTGTTCCATAAGTGCTGCTGCCACTATAACTGCAGTACTCAAAAGGGAATCTCTATCCCCCAAATCTGGATACAGTCCGGTTCTCTTTTGATTCTCACCGGAAAATAATAATTCCGGTGCGGTTGCTTGTTCTGGACAGGGGACCTTATCATAAAGGACTTGTAGCATGTCTTCTGTAGAGACAGCTGGGAGTATTGCCTTTTGTGGTTCTAATACCGTCACATCATATGCCGGTGGCTTTTCTGGCAAGGCGGGCAGAATTTCTGACCATGGGACTTCTTCCTTTTTACTAATTGTCTCTCTATTTTGTTTTAGGTATATGTGATGGGTTGGTGGAAATCTCTTTCTGTATTCTTTTAATGCCTTCTCCCATTTTTTAAAACATGTTTTCATATATTCTTCATCCCAGGCACCAACGGGATAGTTATATTTTGGGTGCAGCCCCACCATTTTTTTAACCTCTTCCCAGTCACTTTCATTGCGGGGACCGACATCGCTGATCTGCGTAATACGCAGTTGCTGACTGCGGTCACAGATATTTACCCAAAATGGATCAGTTACACTAATCCCACAGGTGCCTGATACAAAATGTAGCGGTGTGGGTCTGGTCTCTGGCTCACCATCCAGATCCTTTCCCACGCCGTTACCCATAATGTATAATGAAATCGACAATGAACTCTATACATATATTTTCAAGCAGCAAACAATGAAGCGGAAATAGCAGCAAATAGCAGGAAGTAATTGTGTTAGTATTGTTATGTTGAGAATCAATTAAGTCAGCACAATCAGATTTTCCACTAGCACAATACTCTTATAACACGTGTAAAAATATCTTATATGGGCAACACCATTTACGAACTTAATAGACTGCAGTATTCAATGTCACTTTCCAAGTTTTAACTGTACAGTTATGTTTAATAAACAATTCACTCCACAGACAATCCTAGTGAGTTAGAAACCAACATCTGCATTCAGATGTATGCGTTTCCCTCACCCTTTTTTTTTTCCATATGTATTCCTTTTCCTTATACATATATTCCGGGTACCTTGTTTCACATATTTCCAGAGTTATCCTTTAACTCAATCACATAAATCCAGAGTTATCCTTTAACTCAATAAACCATCAAATGAGAGACTAATCCCATTTGAAAAATCCCTGCCAACGTTCGAAGAGACTAGTTCTGCATTCGAAAAATTTCCTGCCATCAATATGATGTATGTTCCTGGAACAACATCCCCTGCCAACCACTGTGCCTATAGGAGACGCCGCTCCTATCAGGATACGCAGAACACTGAGTGCTGCCTCGTGTCTGTCCCACAGTCCTATGAACACTAAACTAACCTGTCACTAACCTGCCATCCAGTATACATCAGACATTCACTGTATCCAGGAGAGAAACATTCCAAACAACATAAATAGTGGCAGAAATTATTTACTCACCTGGATAGTCAGTGAACCATCCTCTGCTACCAATTGAAAGGGCCCCTGGTTTGTCTGTGGGTGAACCTCCGGCCGGGCAACCACTAAAGACCAATACACGTTGATAGGTTTAAAATGGTTGTCCTTTATTTTGATATAGCAGGCAATTTATAGATACAAACCACAAGATTATCATATACCTCCCCTAAGCTTAATCCAATCAGGTAAAGAATTTATTAATCTCACCTCTATACAACCTTAGTAAAAAAGTCATGATAATTTCCTAGAAACAAGATACATATGTGATGCATTTATAATTCTTGGAATTAAGATATCTAACCATAATCTTTGTTGACTTTAGCTTTGTTCAGATACTTCGCGGAATTATCTTCGTTTATTTTGTACCAACATATACCTGATAAAAAATGTCCTTTACTTATCTAAACCAAAGGTGAACGTCAAGATACAAAAATGCTTATATACATAACCCGTATCAATGTAAAATCTATCTGTTTGCTAAAGCCTGCATATCTCTTTCTAGCCATGCGGTTTTAAGCTACCGACCTCTATTTCCTGTTTAGCTTGTGTTACTAGACCTTGCTGTCATAAGAGTATAAAATATTTCCTTTAAAGAAGAACTCTGCATATTTAATACATGCATATAAGGCTGAATTATTACATATATATGTGAACGTGTGTGGATATAGACATAATTTCCTTACAGTGATAACCCCCTCCAGTCGTCCTAAACACACGTTCAGACAATACACTGGATGCAGGGCAGGCCAGCACCTCCAAGGGGTAAAGGGCAAGCTCAGGCCATGTGCCCGATTTGGAGAACCAGAAGTTGCAGGGGCTGACCCCTGTCAGTCAGTTCGTGTAGGCGTGTGCACCCTTACTGCCCCACCATGTCGCACGTCCCCGTGATGTTCACGATCCAATTTGATATCTGCTCTATCAACTTTCGATGTTCTTTTATGCGCTTACCATGGTGATCACGGGTGGCGGGGTATCAGGGTTCCCGGCTGGAGAGGGAGCCTGAGAAAAGGATACCACATGCAAGGGAGCTCTATGGACAGTGGCGTAACTACCGGGGAAGCAGCTGCTTCGGGGCCCGGGCTGCCAAGGGGGCCCGGCAGCGTGTGTGACCGTTTATTTTCAAGTTAGTTAAATATCGATTCTTGTCTTAATGTTCAGGGCCCCTTCACAGCAGCAGCGGCTGACCAGGCCCCCTCGCTAATGTGATCTAATCTTACTGTCTCCTAAAGTTTCCTGATGTGTCTGGGATTCGAACCCACAACCTCCAATGTATCAGTGGCAAAGAATTTACCCTCACAGCCATAAAGGCTGCAATGAAACTGACTGAAAAGAGAGACTTCTACTGTTATAGCTGGCTAAGTGTACATCTATACACATGACAGCTGCCCCAACACACCCAGCACTGCTATATCTCTATATGACAGCTGTCCCAGCACACTTAGCTCTGCTATATCTCTATATATGAGCAGCTGTCATGTGTATAGATGTACACTTAGCCAGCTATAACAGTAGAAGTCTCATATTTTTTCAGTCAGCAGCAAGGCAGCTCTTATGGTCTTGTGGTTAGGTGCTTTGCCTCTGATACAAAAGGTCGTGGGTTTGAATCCCAGAAGAAACTTTTCTGAAATACAAGCACTGACTCCATATATGGACATACAGGGCGGGACAAAGGAAGAGGCTGCATCGCATCACTGACATGGAGGTAAGTAGAATTTGTTTATTATTTTTTTTTAATACCCGACTGTTACTGCCATGGGGGGAGCGGGAGGCACTTGATACTGGTACATGGGGGGAGGGGGGTTGGAACCTGATACTGGCACCTGGGGGGGAGAGGGGTTGGCACCTGATACTGGCACCTGGGGGGGAGGGGGGGTTGGCACCTGATACTGGCACATGGGGGGGGGAGAGAGGCACCTGATACTGGCACATGGGGGGGGCATCTATGGGGACACTTACTGGCACATTATTGGGGGGCATCATGGGGGACACTAGGCCGGCAGCCTATCAGAGGCCGGACACTGAGGGGCATCTACTGGGGCATTTTATACTGGTACATTATGGGGGGCACTAGCAGGAAGGGGGGAGAGGAGCACTATGGGGGAATTTACTGGGGGCACTATATAGGGGTATTTTATACTGGGACATTATGGGGGCACTATGGGGACATTAGCTCAGCTGGGGGCATTACAAGGGGGTATTTTTGCACTGTCACATTATAAGGAGAATTATTACTACTGGGGGGGGGCATTATAGTGGGCTTTATTACTCCCCCATGGTATGACCCCCTAGTAGCAGCACCAGCCTCTCCCTGCTCTGCTATCCCTCTGCCCCTTCTCCAAATCCTTATTATGAAATCTTTCTCATTAGGATAAAGCACAACATCCGCTCCGCCGAGCCCCCGGCCAAAGTGTTGAAGTGGTGTCCGAGATCCCCAAGGGTCAAGTAACTGTAAGTTTTCATATGAAATATATAGATGTACACTTAGCCAGCTATAACAGTAGAAGTCTCATATTTTTTCAGTCAGCAGCAAGGCAGCTCTTATGGTCTTGTGGTTAGGTGCTTTGCCTCTGATACAAAAGGTCGTGGGTTTGAATCCCAGAAGAAACTTTTCTGAAATACAAGCACTGACTCCATATATGGACATACAGGGCGGGACAAAGGAAGAGGCTGCATCGCATCACTGACATGGAGGTAAGTAGAATTTGTTTATTATTTTTTTTTAATACCCGACTGTTACTGCCATGGGGGGAGCGGGAGGCACTTGATACTGGTACATGGGGGGAGGGGGGTTGGAACCTGATACTGGCACCTGGGGGGGAGAGGGGTTGGCACCTGATACTGGCACCTGGGGGGGAGGGGGGGTTGGCACCTGATACTGGCACATGGGGGGGGGGGGGAGGCACCTGATACTGGCACATGGGGGGGGCATCTATGGGGACACTTACTGGCACATTATTGGGGGGCATCATGGGGGACACTAGGCCGGCAGCCTATCAGAGGCCGGACACTGAGGGGCATCTACTGGGGCATTTTATACTGGTACATTATGGGGGGCACTAGCAGGAAGGGGGGAGAGGAGCACTATGGGGGAATTTACTGGGGGCACTATATAGGGGTATTTTATACTGGGACATTATGGGGGCACTATGGGGACATTAGCTCAGCTGGGGGCATTACAAGGGGGTATTTTTGCACTGTCACATTATAAGGAGAATTATTACTACTGGGGGGGGGCATTATAGTGGGCTTTATTACTCCCCCATGGTATGACCCCCTAGTAGCAGCACCAGCCTCTCCCTGCTCTGCTATCCCTCTGCCCCTTCTCCAAATCCTTATTATGAAATCTTTCTCATTAGGATAAAGCACAACATCCGCTCCGCCGAGCCCCCGGCCAAAGTGTTGAAGTGGTGTCCGAGATCCCCAAGGGTCAAGTAACTGTAAGTTTTCATATGAAATATGTTTATGTTATACACATATAGCCTACAGTGTGCCACATAATATACAGTATACCGCTACACTATGCCTCACAATATACAGTATACCTCTACACTGTGCCACACAATATACAGTATACCTCTACAGTGCCACACAATATACAGTATACCACTACACTGTGCCACACAATATACAGTATACCTCTACACTGTGCCAAAGGAGTGGGGTTTACACAGGAGGAGGGAGGTGCGAAGCGCGCTGGAGGGGCCCTTACAAATATTTGCTGTGGGGCCCAGTCACTTCTAGTTACGCCCCTGTGGATGAAGTCAAATGTAATCGAGCGGAAATGTGGGACAAAGTATTGAAGCATAAGCTTCCAAGTTAAAAAGGGGGTGCGCGGCAATTACCCACTCCCGACTCGGGGAGGTAGTGACGATAAATAACAATACAGGACTCTTAAGATGCCCTGTTATTGGAATGATTAATAAAACATTTTTATCGGGAATGACACTGGGGTATTTTTGATTTGTAAACGTTAGCCAGTAGAGGCCCTGCTGCCGCTTTGTTGACTCTAGCTAATTTCTGCCTGATCGCACGTCCCTGTGACGTCCACCATCCATTTGGATATCTTCTCTAGCAACTTTCGATGTTCTTTTCTGAGCCTACCATGTTGATCACGGTTATCGGTGAATCAGGGTTCCACCTTGGAGAGGGAGCGTGAGAAAAAGAGACCTCATCCAAGGGAGGTCAATGGTTGCAATGGGATGAAGCGGAAATGTGGGAAAAGTTATTGAGGCGCAAATGTGTGACAAATTACTGAAGCGCAAATGTGAGAAAAGTTATTGAAGCGTAAATGTGTTACAACTTGTTAAAGTTTAAGCACTGAATGAAAGTAATCAGCACAAGTTAGAATACTGTGTATCATCTGTGTCCTCTGTATCCCCCCAGCCATGCACCAGTGATGGCCATGAGCTGGTCTGGGTGCCACCCTGATGTGAACATGGTTCCTCCTCCTCCATCTCCTAATCCTCCACCTTGTCATCCTCCAGAACTGTGCCCTGGCTGGACTCACCCTCGGAGCAACTTGGGAATGACTGGCCGGAAACCCTAAGAAATGATACCTCTTCCTCCTCCTGTGTCACATCCTCTTCCATCATCGCCAGGAGCGTTTTTTCAAGGAGGCATAGAAGTGGGATAGTTACACTGAGAACGGCGTTATCGGCACTGGCCATGTTGGTGGAGTACTTAAAACAACGCAACAAGGAACAGAGGTCTCTCATGGAGGCCCAGTCATTGGTGTTGAAGTGGTGCTGTTCCGCCGAGCGACTCGCCCGTGCGTGCTGCAGCTGAAACTCCACTATCACCTGCTGCTGCTTGCACAGTCTGGCCAGCATGTGCAAGGTGGAGTTTCACATTGTGGGCACGTCGCATAAGAGGCGGTGAGTGGGAAGGCCGAAGTTACGCTGCAACACTGCCAGGCGAGCAGCAGCTGGGTGAGAACGCTGAAAGTGCGCACAGTCTGCCCGCACTTTATGCAGCAGCTCTGACATATCGGGGTAATTTTTAAGCGACCTCTGCACCACCAAATACAGCACATGTGCCAGGCAAGGTTTCAGCTGCAGCACGCACGGGTGAGTCGCTCTGCGGAACAGCACCACTTCACCACCAATGACTGGGCCTCCATGCAAGACCTGTGTTCCTTGTTGCACTGTTTTGAGTACTCCACCAACATGGCCAGTGCCGATAACGCTGTTCTTAGCGTTACTATCCCACTTCTATGCCTCTTTGAAAAAACGCTGCTGGCGATGATGGAAGAGGATGTGGCACAGGAGGAGGAGGAGGAAGAGGGATAATTTCGTAGGGTTTCCGGACAGTCATTCACAAGTGGCTCCGAGGGTGGGTTCCTGCACCCACAAACACCAGGTGCACAATTGTCCAGCCAGGGCACAGTTCTGGAGAATGACGATATGAAGGATGAGAAGGAGGAAATGGAGGAGGAGGAACCTTGTTCACAGCAGGGTGGCACCCAGACCAGCTCATGGCCATCACTGGTGCGTGGATGGGTGGATACAGAGGACACAGATGATACACCTCCCACAGAGGACAGCTTTTCGTTGCCTCTGGGCAGCCTGGCACACATGAGCGATTACACGCTGCAGTGTCTCTGCAACGACCGCCGAGTTGCCCACATTCTCACTTGTGCTGATTACTGGGTGGCCACGCTGCGGGATCCCCGTTACAAGGACAACGTACCGACCTTAATTCCGTCACTGGAGCGTGATCGTAAGATCCGCGAGTACAAGCGCACGTTGGTAGATGCGCTGCTGGTGGCATTCCCACCTGACAGCGGGGGCACAGTGGAAGCACAAGGCGAAGGCAGAGGAGGAGTAAAAGGTCCCCAACGCAGCTGGGGCACCACCAGAACCTCAGAAGGCAGGGATAACATGGCCAAAATGTGGAAAAGCTTTGTCAGCACGCCACAACAACCAGCACCACCAGCTGATATGGAACGTCTTAGCAGGAGGCAGCATTTCAGCAACACGGTGGAGCAGTATGTGTGCACACGCCTACACGTACTGAATGACGGGTCTGCCCCCTTCAACTTCTGGGTCTTTAAATTGGGCAAATGGCCTGAGCTTGCCCTTTACGCCTTGGAGGTGCTGGCCTACCCTGCAGCCATTGTATTGTCTGAACGTGTGTTTACCACGGCAGGGGGCGTCATCACAGACAAGCGCAGCCACCTGTCCACAGCCAATGTGGACAAGCTCACGTTCATTAAAATGAACCAGGCATGAATCCCACAGGACTTGTCCGTACCTTGTGCAGAATAGACATGTATACCGGCCTTACCCAGCCAATTTTATACTACAGCGCAATTGCTCATTCTTGGATTTTGGATATTTCACACTCTTTTGAAGTGTACCCTAATAAAAAATAATAATAATTAAAAGCAAAATCCAGTGTTGGATACCTCGTCCTCCTTCACTGCTGCTTCTACGTCCACCGCCTCCTCAAACTCCTACTCCATATGGACCTCTACCTCATAAATACATTTTTTTTTTTATTTGTACGGATTTTATTTTATGTCATTTCACTAATTTGTTTGTAAAACTTTTGGGTGAAATTCACCAATTTCAGAAATTTTTCTTTAATTGATGCACGCCACCTCCTTTCATTCAATGCTTAAACTTTAACAAGTTGTCCCACATTTGCACTTCAATAGTTTGTCCCACATTTCCGCTCTATCATATATAATTTGAAACAATTACCCTCCCTTGGATGTGGTCTCCCTTTCTCACACTCCCTCTCTGGCATGGAACCCTGATTCTCTGAAAACCATGATCAACATGGTAGGCTCAGAAAAGAACATCGAAAGTTGATAGAGAAGATATCCAAATGGATGGTGGACGTCACAGGGACGTGCGATCAGGCAGAAGTTATCTAGAGTCAACAAAGCGACAGCAGGGCCTCTCCTGTCTAACGTTTCCTAATCCAAAATACCGCAGTGACATTTCCTGTAATTTTTAATTAAACATTCAAATAACAGGCCATCTTAAGAGTGCTGTATTGTTATTTATTTTCACTACCTCTCCGAGTCAGGAGTGGGTAATTGCCGCGCGCCCCCTCCTTAACTAGGAAGCTTATGCTTAAATTCTTTGTCGCACATTTCAGCTCGATTACATTTCAATTTCATCCTTTGACCTCCCTTGGATGTGGTCTGCCTTTCTCACGCTCCCTCTCCGGAGTGGAACCCTGATTCGCCGCTAACCGTGATCAACATGGTAGGCTCAGAAAAGAACATCGAAACTTTTTTGTGAAGGTCGGCTGAACCCGTCGAACCCGAACATCCAGGTTTCCGCTCAACTCTAGTCATTAGATATGCCATTAGCACTGGGCGGGCGTGCACATACATATTTCACATTCACAACGTAGCAGGTGGGCCTGTGTGTTTTTAAATGCAAGGGTTGAATTTCTATCCCAGTCCGGCCCTGGTCCCATATCCTCTTACACACAACAAAGAGCATCGATCGCTGAGTAATTTGAGGTCCCTTTACCCTGAGCTCACCCTACGGAGAAAAGGGAACAGGGTAATAAACTAGCCAGATGGAAGAAAGTCATAAAGAACTGTAAGCTGATGATATTCTATGGGAGATTGATGTCCTCTTGAGCGTTTATAGGGTGCCGCACCCAAACAGGAGCGCATGCTGCCCTTAAGTAAACAGCAGCGGTCATGCTCCAGTTATAATCAATAAATAGTGATATCTAAGCCATTATTGTTATCAGTTGGCTGGATGCTAGTGGTGCGGAATAACCATCTGGCATTGTAAATGGTGATGTAACTGGGTTCTCTGGAACTTAAAGAGGAGCCATCCCCTCTCCTGACAGGTCAGTTTTAGTAACTAGTTGCATTCCCTGCGTAATAACAATTATGGAGGATCTGTGTTATTCTGTTCCTCTATTATACCTACAGGAAGATGAATTGACTGCTGGCAGTGTACAATAAAGATCCTGCTGGGTGTTACCAGTAGTGAGTGTGTCCATGGACAGTCTGACACTGTCCAATCAGTACTGCTGATGGGTAACATCAGATGGACTGTATTGAAGACTGCTGGCAATTCATTTATAAACTTCTAGTAGGAGTAATAGAGGAACTGAACAATATAGCATCCTAAGAAAACGTATTCCAGAATTATTACAAGAGAAATTACTAAAACAAACATGTCAGGAAAGGTAACAGGTCCTCTTTAACCACTTAAGGACCACAGGTTTATACCCCCCTAAAGACCAGGCCCTTTTTTACAAATCGGCACTACACTAATTTCACCGTTTATTGCTCGGTCATGCAACTTACCACCCAAATGAATTTTACCTCCTTTTCTTCTCACTAATAGAGCTTTCATTTGGTGGTATTTCATTGCTGCTGACATTTTTACTTTTTTTGTTATTAATCGAAATTTAACGATTTTTTTGCAAAAAAATGACATTTTTCACTTTCAGTTGTAAAATTTTGCAAAAAAAACGAGATCCATATAGAAATTTTGCTCTAAATTTATAGTTCTACATGTCTTTGATAAAAAAAAAATGTTTGGGTAAAAAAAAAAAATGGTTTGGGTAAAAGTTATAGCGTTTACAAACTATGGTACAAAAATGTGAATTTCCGCTTTTTGAAGCAGCTCTGACTTTCTGAGCACCTGTCATGTTTCCTGAGGTTCTACAATGCCCAGACAGTACAAACACCCCACAAATGACCCCATTTCGGAAAGTACACACCCTAAGGTATTCGCTGATGGGCATAGTGAGTTCATAGAACTTTTTATTTTTTGTCACAAGTTAGCGGAAAATGATGATTTTTTTTTATTTTATTTTTTTTCCTACAAAGTCTCATATTCCACTAACTTGTGACAAAAAATAAAAACTTCTATGAACTCACTATGCCCATCACGAAATACCTTGGGGTCTCTTCTTTCCAAAATGGGGTCACTTGTGGGGTAGTTATACTGCCCTGGCATTCTAGGGGCCCAAATGTGTGGTAAGGAGTTTGAAATCAAATTCTGTAAAAAATGACCAGTGAAATCCGAAAGGTGCTCTTTGGAATGTGGGCCCCTTTGCCCACCTAGGCTGCAAAAAAGTGTCACACATCTGGTATCTACGTACTCAGGAGAAGTTGAGGAATGTGTTTTGGGGTGTCATTTTACATATACCCATGCTGGGTGAGATAAATATCTTGGTCAAATGCCAACTTTGTATAAAAAAATGGGAAAAGTTGTCTTTTGCCAAGATATTTCTCTCACCCATCATGGGTATATGTAAAATGACACCCCAAAACACATTCCCCACCTTCTCCTGAGTACGGCAATACCAGATGTGTGACACTTTTTTGCAGCCTAGGTGGGCAAAGGGGCCCATATTCCAAAGAGCACCTTTCGGATTTCACAGGTCATTTTTTACAGAATTTGATTTCAAACTCCTTACCACACATTCGGGCCCCTAGAATGCCAGGGCAGTAGAACTACCCCACAAGTGACCCCATTTTGGAAAGAAGACACCCCAAGGTATTCCGTGAGGGGCATGGCAAGTTCCTAGAATTTTTTATTTTTTGTCACAAGTTAGTGGAAAATGATGATTTTTTTTTTTTTTTTTTTTTTCAAACAAAGTCTCATATTCCACTAACTTGTGACAAAAAATAAAAAGTTCTATGAACTCACTATGCCCATCACGAAATACCTTGGGGTCTCTTCTTTCCAAAATGGAGTCACTTGTGGGGTAGTTATACTGCCCTGGCATTCTAGGGGCCCAAATGTGTGGTAAGGAGTTTGAAATCAAATTCTGTAAAAAATGACCAGTGAAATCCGAAAGGTGCTCTTTGGAATGTGGGCCCCTTTGCCCACCTAGGCTGCAAAAAAGTGTCACACATCTGGTATCTACGTACTCAGGAGAAGTTGAGGAATGTGTTTTGGGGTGTCATTTTACATATACCCATGCTGGGTGAGATAAATATCTTGGTCAAATGCCAACTTTGTATAAAAAAATGGGAAAAGTTGTCTTTTGCCAAGATATTTCTCTCACCCAGCATGGGTATATGTAAAATGACACCCCAAAACACATTCCCCACCTTCTCCTGAGTACGGCAATACCAGATGTGTGACACTTTTTTGCAGCCTAGGTGGGCAAAGGGGCCCATATTCCAAAGAGCACCTTTCGGATTTCACAGGTCATTTTTTACAGAATTTGATTTCAAACTCCTTACCACACATTCGGGCCCCTAGAATGCCAGGGCAGTAGAACTACCCCACAAGTGACCCCATTTTGGAAAGAAGACACCCCAAGGTATTCCGTGAGGGGCATGGCAAGTTCCTAGAATTTTTTATTTTTTGTCACAAGTTAGTGGAAAATGATGATTTTATTTTTTTTTTCATACAAAGTCTCATATTCCACTAACTTGTGACAAAAAATAAAAACTTCCATGAACTCACTATGCCCATCAGCGAATACCTTGGGGTCTCTTCTTTCCAAAATGGGGTCACTTGTGGGGTAGTTATACTGCCCTGGCATTCTAGGGGCCCAAATGTGTGGTAAGGAGTTTGAAATCAAATTCTGTAAAAAATGACCTGTGAAATCCGAAAGGTGCTCTTTGGAATATGGGCCCCTTTGCCCACCTAGGCTGCAAAAAAGTGTCACACATCTGGTATCTCTGTAATCAGGAGAAGTTGAGGAATGTGTTTTGGGGTGTCTTTTTACATATACCCATGCTGGGTGAGATAAATATCTTGGTCAAATGCCAACTTTGTATAAAAAAATGGGAAAAGTTGTCTTTTGCCAAGATATTTCTCTCACCCAGCAGGGGTATATGTAAAATGACACCCCAAAACACATTCCCCACCTTCTCCTGAGTACGGGGATACCAGATGTGTGACACTTTTTTGCAGCCTAGGTGGGCAAAGGGGCCCATATTCCAAAGAGCACCTTTCGGATTTCACAGGTCATTTTTTACAGAATTTGATTTCAAACTCCTTACCACACATTTGGGCCCCTAGAATGCCAGGGCAGTATAACTACCCCACAAGTGACCCCATTTTGGAAAGAAGAGACCCCAAGGTATTCGCTGATGGGCATAGTGAGTTCATGGAAGTTTTTATTTTTTGTCACAAGTTAGTGGAATATGAGACTTTGTATGAAAAAAAAAAAAAAAAAAAATCTGCATTTTCCACTAACTTGTGACAAAAAATAAAAAATTCTAGGAACTTGCCATGCCCCTCACGGAATACCTTGGGGTGTCTTCTTTCCAAAATGGGGTCACTTGTGGGGTAGTTATACTGCCCTGGCATTTTCCAGGGGCCCTAATGTTTGGTAAGTAGGTAAATGACCTGTGAAATCCTAAAGGTGCTCTTTGGAATATGGGCCCCTTTGCCCACCTAGGCTGCAAAAAAGTGTCACACATGTGGTATCGCCGTATTCAGGAGAAGTTGGGGAATGTGTTTTGGGGTGTCATTTTACATATACCCTTGCTGGGTGAGAGAAATATCTTGGCAAAAGACAACTTTTCCCATTTTTTTATACAAAGTTGGCATTTGACCAAGATATTTCTCTCACCCAGCATGGGTATATGTAAAATGACACCCCAAAACACATTCCCCAACTTCTCCTGAGTACGGCGATACCAGATGTGTGACACTTTATTGCAGCCTAGATGCGCAAAGGTGCCCAAATTCCTTTTAGGAGGGCATTTTTAGACATTTGGATACCAGACTTCTTCTCACGCTTTGGGGCCCCTAGAATGCCAGGGCAGTATAAATACCCCACATGTGACCCCATTTTGGAAAGAAGACACCCCAAGGTATTCAATGAGGGGCATGGCGAGTTCATAGAAATTTTTTTTTTTTTGGCACAAGTTAGCGGAAATTGATATTTTTAATTTTTTTCTCACAAAGTCTCCCGTTCCGCTAACTTGGGACAAAAATTTCAATCTTTCATGGACTCAATATGCCCCTCACGGAATACCTGGGGGTGTCTACTTTCCGAAATGGGGTCACATGTGGGGTATTTATACTGCCCTGGCATTCTAGGGGCCCTAAAGCGTGAGAAGAAGTCTGGAATATAAATGTCTAAAAAATTTTACGCATTTGGTTTCCGTGAGGGGTATGGTGAGTTCATGTGAGATTTTATTTTTTGACACAAGTTAGTGGAATATGAGACTTTGTAAGAAAAAAAAAATAATAATTCCGCTAACTTGGGCCAAAAAAATGTCTGAATGGAGCCTTACAGAGGGGTGATCAATGACAGGGGGGGTGATCAATGACAGGGGGGGTGATCAATGACAGGGGGGTTATCAGGGAGTCTATATGGGGTGATAACCACAGTCATTGATCACGCCCGTGTAAGGCTTCATTCAGACGTCCGTATGCGTTTTGCGGATCCGATCCATCTATCAGTGCATCCGTAAAAATCATGCGGACATCTGAATGGAGCTTTACAGGGGGGTAATCAATGACAGGGGGGTGATCAGGGAGTCTATATGGGGTGATCACCACAGTCATTGATCATGCCCCTGTAAGGCTTCATTCAGACGTCCGGATGCGTTTTGCGGATCCGATCCATCTATCAGTGGATCCGTAAAAATCATGCGGACGTCTGAATGGAGCTTTACAGGGGGGTAATCAATGACAGGAGGGTAATCAATGACAGGGGGGTGATCAGGGAGTCTATATGGGGTGATCACCACAGTCATTGATCATGCCCCTGTAAGGCTTCATTCAGACGTCCGGATGCGTTTTGCGGATCCGATCCATCTATCAGTGGATCCGTAAAAATCATGCGGACATCTGAATGGAGCTTTACAGGGGGGTGATCAATGACAGGGGTGTAATCAATGACAGGGGGGTGATCAGGGAGTCTATATGGGGTGATAACCACAGTCATTGATCACGCCCCTGTAAGGCTTCATTCAGACGTCCGGATGCGTTTTGCGGATCCGATCCATCTATCAGTGCATCCGTAAAAATCATGCGGACATCTGAATGGAGCTTTACAGGGGGGTAATCAATGACAGGGGGGTGATCACCACAGTCATTGATCATGCCCCTGTAAGGCTTCATTCAGACGTCCGGATGCGTTTTGCGGATCCGATCCATCTATCAGTGCATCCGTAAAAATCATGCGGACATCTGAATGGAGCTTTACAGGGGGGTAATCAATGACAGGGGGGTGATCACCACAGTCATTGATCATGCCCCTGTAAGGCTTCATTTAGACGTCCGTATGCGTTTTGCGGATCCGATCCATCTATCAGTGCATCCGTAAAAATCATGCGGACATCTGAATGGAGCTTTACAGGGGGGTGATCAATGACAGGGGTGTAATCAATGACAGGGGGGTGATCAGGGAGTCTATATGGGGTGATCACCACAATCATTGATCATGCCCCTGTAAGGCTTTATTCAGACGTCCGGATGCGTTTTGCGGATCCGATCCATCTATCAGTGCATCCGTAAAAATCATGCGGACATCTGAATGGAGCTTTACAGGGGGGTGATCAGAGAGTCTATATGGGGTGATCACCACAGTCATTGATCACGCCCCTGTAAGGCTTCATTCAGACGTCCGGATGCGTTTTGCGGATCCGATCCATCTATCAGTGCATCCGTAAAAATCATGCGGACATCTGAATGGAGCTTTACAGGGGGGTAATCAATGACAGGGGGGTGATCAATGACAGGGGTGTAATCAATGACAAGAGGGTGATCAGGGAGTCTATATGGGGTGATCACCACAATCATTGATCATGCCCCTGTAAGGCTTCATTCAGACGTCCGGATGCGTTTTGCGGATCCGATCCATCTATCAGTGCATTCGTAAAAATCATGCGGACATCTGAATGGAGCTTTACAGGGGGGTGATCAGGGAGTCTATATGGGGTGATCACCACAGTCATTGATCATGCCCCTGTAAGGCTTCATTCAGACGTCCGGATGCGTTTTGCGGATCCGATCCATCTATCAGTGGATCCGTAAAAATCATGCGGACGTCTGAATGGAGCTTTACAGGGGGGTAATCAATGACAGGGGGGTAATCAATGACAGGGGGGTGATCAGGGAGTCTATATGGGGTGATCACCACAGTCATTGATCACGCCCCTGTAAGGCTTCATTCAGACGTCCGGATGCGTTTTGCGGATCCGATCCATCTATCAGTGGATCCGTAAAAATCATGCGGACGTCTGAATGGAGCTTTACAGGGGGGTGATCAATGACAGGGGGGTGATCAATGACAGGGGGGTGATCAGGGAGTCTATATGGGGTGATCAGGGGTGATCAGGGGCTAATAAGGGGTTAATAAGTGACGGGGGGGGGGGGTGTAGTGTAGTGTAGTGGTGCTTGGTGCTACTTTACTGAGCTACCTGTGTCCTCTGGTGGTCGATCCAAACAAAGGGGACCACCAGAGGACCAGGTAGCAGGTATATTAGACGCTGTTATCAAAACAGCGTCTAATATACCTGTTAGGGGTTAAAAAAAACACATCTCCAGCCTGCCAGCGAACGATCGCCGCTGGCAGGCTGGAGATCAACTCTCTTACCTTCCGTTCCTGTGAGCGCGCGCGCCTGTGTGCGCGCGTTCACAGGAAATCTCGGCTCACGCGAGATGACGCCTATTGGCGTTAGCGTAGCCTGGGGGAGCCGCCGCAATGACGCCTTTCGGCGTTACAGTTGCGGGAAGTGGTTAAAGCAGTTGTTTCCTCATGACAACCCCAGTTAATATGTTCTGTTAGGGCATATGGACATTATAAACAGAGCCCCCTGCTTGTCACATCTGTGTCAGCTTGGTGGACCCAATGCATTACATTTAATTTGGGCAACTGCCAAGTAGTTCTACAGTTCCCCTGTAGTGGTCACTAGAGGGTAAGTGGAGACTATACACAGCGACTGCCAGTGAATCAGCTGATCAAGGAGGGTTACAGCAGCCAGCTGGTCCACTGCCAAGGCCCCTCATTGCTTTCACAAACTGCAGCTTGTCCCCTTCATTTATGTGGGGCTTCTTCACTGTACTGATTGACAGGGTTCCTCAGGGGACTGTCCTAAAGATAGCCTATGAATGTTTATAAAGAATCCTACTAAACACTGGAAGTAAATATTAAACCAGGCATTAATGGTATAACTTCCCCTATCTACAGGATTCTGGATAACTATTAGATTGATGGGGGTCCCTCACCCCTGATTTCTAAAGCGGTGATGGCACCTTCGTCCTTGTTTGCCATTTGGATGCTGGCTCCCTTGGCCTTGATTCTCTCTTGGATGCTGGCACCCCTGCCCTTGATTCCCCTTGGATGCTGGCACCTTCGCCCTTTATTCCCCCTTGGATGCTGGCACCCTCTCCCATGATTCCCCCTTGGGTTCTGGAACTCTCGCCCTTGATTCCCCCTTGGATGCTGGCAACCTCACCCTTGATTTTCCCTTGATTGCTGGCACCCTCACCCTTGATTCCCCCTGGATGATGGTACCCTTGCGCTTAATTCCCCCTTGGATGCTAGCACACGCACCCTTGATTTCCCCTTGGATGATGGCTCCCTCTGCCTTGATTCCCATTAGATGCTGGCACCCTCACCATTGATTCTCCCTTGGATGGTGGTACCCTCACCCTTGATTCCCCCTTGGATGCTGGCACTGTCACCCTTGATTTTCTCTTGAATGCTGGCAACTTTACCCTTGATTTTCCTTTGGATGCTTGCACCCTCACTCTTGATTCCCCCTTACTTGGGGATGATGGTGCTTAGGAAAATTGAGGATTATGTTTATCTGAATATGATCCCCTTGATCCATAGATTGAGGGGAAAAATTGTCTTCCTTTATCTATAGCTTCTGATGGCATGATGTAAAATGGTTGTACTTCCCTAACTTTTCATTTGTTTGTTGGCAAGTAGCCCAGTGTGAATTCCACCCTAAAGTGTTTAGGACAATTGATGCACTATTTACTGAGTTAATTTTGGAGGGATAAACGGCCCAGAATGGCTCTTTTCCATTTGCAGGTGCCAAAAGATAAAGGGGGACTTGCAGTTCCTGATATGTTCTTTAAAGTTTTTTTTAGCAGGCCAATTGAAAGATTTTTTTGAATTGGGAGTCAGGTTGTGTTGGTCAGTATTGTGTAAATGTCCGAAGAATCATCGGTGTTGGGAAAATCAGTGGAGTTTAAAAGGGCACCTCTTGCTAAGATCAACCCTATTGAGCCAGAGTTGATCCTGCAGATTAAAATAATACCTGTCTTGTGAAAATCGGCTGTGGCGTTCCTGAGAAAAAAAGTATTTTATTCTTTATGTTTTTCTCAGGAACGCCACAATAGATTTTCACAAGACGGGTATCGTTTTAATCAGCAGTATGCCTGCTTTAATAGATTCGATCCTGTCGACCAGTACTTTTAAAATACTGCAGCTGAAAGCACTATATATAGCTGTGGGCAGGATGTTGGCCCATTTTACTATCCAGTTGTTACCTCTTATTAAATTGGCATACACAAATAGCAGGTGGAAGTGGTAGAAGAAATAGGGGTTCCCCTTCACTCAAGTGGTTTCTCTGAAACAAAGATTGAGAAGCTGCAGCGGCATCTCCCTCCTCTCCTCCATCTCTACCCGACCCGAACTTCGTCCCGAACCCGAACCCCATTGAAGTCAAAGCCTGTAAAACAGCCCAGGAAAGAGCTAGAGGGCTGCAAAAGGCAGCAACATGTAGGTAAATCCCCTGCAAACAAATGTGGATAGGGAAATGAATAAAAATAAAATAAATAAAAATTATCCAATATCAATTGGAGAGAGGTCCCATAGCAGAGAATCTGGATAGCAGAGAATCTGGCTTCACGTCACCCACCGCTGTAACAGTCCATTGTCATATATTTAGGCCCCGGCACCCAGGCAGAGGAGAGAGGTCCCGTAACAGAGAATCTGGCTTCATGTCAGCAGAGAATCAGTCTGCATGTCATAGCAGAGAATCAGGCTTTACGCCACCCAACACTGGAACAGTCCATTGTCAGATATTTAGATCCAGGCACCCAGGCAGAGGAGAGAGGTCCCATAACAGAGAATCTGGCTTCATGTCAGCAGAGAATCAGTCTTCATGTCATAGCAGAGAATCAGGCTTCACGTCACCCACCACTGGAACAGTCCACTGTCACATTTTTAGGCCCAGACACCCAGGCAGAGGAGAGAGGTCCCATAACAGAGATTCAGGCTTCATGTCAGCAGAGAATCAGTCTTCATGTCATAGCAGAGAATCAGGCTTCACGTCACCCACCACTGGAACAGGCCACTGTCAGATATTTTTAGGCCCCGACACCCAAACAGAGGAGAGAGGTCCCATAACAGAGATTCAGGCTTCATGTCAGCAGAGAATCAGTCTTCATGTCATAGCAGAGAATCAGGCTTCACGTCAACCACCACTGGAACAGGCCACTGTCAGATATTTTTAGGCCCAGGCACCCAGGCAGAGGAGAGAGGTCCCGTAACAGAGAATCAGGCTTCACGTCACCCACCACTGGAACAGGCCACTGTCACATATTTAGACCCAGGCACCCAGGCAGAGGAGAGAGGTCCCATAACAGATATTCAGGCTTCATGTCAGCAGAGAATCAGTCTTCATGTCATAGCAGAGAATCAGGCTTCACGTCACCCACCACTGGAACAGTCCACTGTCACATATTTAGGCCCAGGCACCCAGGCAGAGGAGAGAGGTCCCATAACAGAGATTCAGGCTTCATGTCAGCAGAGAATCAGTCTTCATGACATAGCAGAGAATCAGGCTTCACGTCACCCACCACTGGAACAGTCCACTGTCACATATTTAGGCCCAGGCACCCAGGCAGAGGAGAGAGGTCCCATAACAGAGATTCAGGCTTCATGTCAGCAGAGAATCAGTCTCTATGTCATAGCAGAGAATCAGTCTTCATATCATAGCAGAGAATCAGGCTTCATGTCACCCACCACTGGAACAGGCCACTGTTAGATATTTTTAGGCCCCGGCACCCAGAGAGAGGAGAGGTTCATTCAACTTTGGGTTGCCCCGCAATATAATGGTAAAATGAAAATAAAAATAGGATTCAATGAGGAAGTGCCCTGGAGTACAATAATATATTGTTAAGGGGAGGTAGTTAATGTCTAATCTGCACAAGGGATGGACAGGTCCTGTGGGATCCATGCCTGGTTCATTTTTATGAACGTCAGCTTGTCCACATTGGCTGTAGACAGGCAGCTGCGTTTGTCTGTAATGACGCCCCCTGCCTTGCTGAATACACGTTCAGAAAAAACGCTGGCCGCCGGGCAGGCCAGCACGTCCAAGGCATAAAAGGCTAGCTCTGGCCACGTGGACAATTTGGAGACCCAGAAGTTGAATGGGGCCGAACCATCAGTCAGTACGTGGAGGGGTGTGCACAGGTACTGTTCCACCATCTTATTGAAATGATGCCTCCTGCTAACACGTTCCGTATCAGGTGGTGGTGCAGTTAGCTGTGGCGTGGTGACAAAACTTTTCCACATCTCTGCAATGCTAACCCTGCCCTCAGAGTAGCTTGCCGTGACACAGCTGCGTTGGCGACCTCTTGCTCCTCCTCTGCCTTCGCCTTGGGCTTCCACTTGTTCCCCTGTGACATTTGGGAATGCTCTCAGTAGCGCGTCTACCAACGTGCGCTTGTCGTTGCGCAGGCACTGCAGCATGTAGTCGCTCATGTGTGCCAGGCTGCCCAGAGGAAAGGACAAGCTGTCCTCTGTGGGAGGCGTATCGTCATCGTCCTGTGTTTCCCCCCAGCCACGCACCAGTGATGGACCCGAGCTGCATTGGGTTCCTGCCCGCTGTGAACCTGCTTCATCCTCATCCTCCTCCACCTTCTCCTCATCCTCGTCCTCCTCGTCCTCCAGTAGTGGGCCCTGTCTGGCCACATTTGTACCCGGCCTCTGCTGTTGCAAAAAACCTCCCTCTGAGTCACTTCGAAGAGACTGGCCTGAAAGTGCTAAAAATGACCCCTCTTCCTCCTCCTCCTCCTGGGCCACCTCCTCTTCCATCATCGCCCTAAGTGTTTTCTCAAGGAGACATAGAAGTGGTATTGTAACGCTGATAACGGCGTCATTGCCACTGGCCATGTTGGTGGAGTACTCGAAACAGCGCAACAGGGCACACAGGTCTCGCATGGAGGCCCAGTCATTGGTGGTGAAGTGGGGCTAATCCGCAGTGCGACTGACCCGTGTGTGCTGCAGCTGAAACTCCACTATGGCCTGCTGCTGCTCGCACAGTCTGTCCAGCATGTGCAAGGTGGAGTTCCACCTGGTGGGCACGTCGCATATGAGGCGGTGAGCGGGAAGGCCGAAGTTACACTGTAGCGCAGACAGGCGAGCAGCGGCAGGGTGTGAACGCCGGAAGCGCGAACAGACGGCCCGCACTTTATGCAGCAGCTCTGACATGTCGGGGTAGTTGTGAATGAACTTCTGCACCACCAAATTCAGCACATGCGCCAGGCAAGGGATGTGCGTCAAACCGGCTAGTCCCAGAGCTGCAACGAGATTTCGCTCATTATCGCACACCACCAGGCCGGGCCTGAGGCTCACCGGCAGCAACCACTCGTCGGTCTGTTGTTCTATACCCCCCACAACTCCTGTGCGGTGTGGGGCCTGTCCCCCAAACATATGAGTTTCAGAACGGCCTGCTGACGTTTACCCCGGGCTGTGCTGAAGTTGGTGGTGAAGGTGTGTGGCTGACTGGATGAGCAGGTGGAAGAAGAGGAGGAGGAAGCTGAGTAGGAGGAGGATGAGACAGGAGGCAAAGAATGTTGCCCTGCGATCCTTGGCGGCGGAAGGACGTGCGCCAAACAGCTCTCCGCCTGGGGCCCAGCCGCCACTACATTTACCCAGTGTGCAGTTAGGGAGATATAGCGTCCCTGGCCGTGCTTACTGGTCCACGTATCTGTGGTTAGGTGGACCTTGCCACAGATGGGGTTGCACAGTGCACACTTGATTTTATCGGATACTTGGTTGTGCAGGGAAGGCACGGCTCTCTTGGAGAAGTAGTGCCGGCTGGGAACAACATACTGTGGGACAGCAAGCGACATGAGCTGTTTGAAGCGGTCTGTGTCCACCAGCCTAAATGACAGCATTTCATAGGCCAGTAGTTTAGAAATGCTGGCATTCAGGGCCAGGGATCGAGAGTGGCTAGGTGGGAATTTACGCTTTCTCTCAAATGTTTGTGAGATGGAGAGCTGAACGCTGCCGTGTGACATGGTTGAGATGCTTGGTGACGCAGGTGGTGGTGTTGGTGGTACATCCCATGTTTGCTGGGCGGCAGGTGCCAACGTTCCTCCAGAGGCGGAGGAAGAGGCCGAGGCGGCGGTAGCAGCAGAAGAGGCTGAGGCGGCAGCAGCAGAAGAGGTAGCAGGGGAGCCTGAGTGACTTCTTTGTTTTTAAGGTGTTTACTCCACTGCAGTTCATGCTTTGCATGCAGGTGCCTGGTCATGCAGGTTGTGCTAAGGTTCAGAACGTTAATGCCTCGCTTCAGGCTCTAATGGCACAGCGTGCAAACCACTCGGGTCTTGTCGTCAGCACATTGTTTGAAGAAGTGCCATGCCAGAGAACTCCTTGAAGCTGCCTTTGGGGTGCTCGGTCCTAGATGGCGGCGGTCAGTAGCAGGCGGAGTCTCTTGGCGGCGGGTGTTCTGCTTTTGCCCACTGCTCCCTCTTTTGCTACGCTGTTGGCTCGGTCTCACCACTATCTCTTCCTCTGAACTGTGAAAGTCAGTGGCACGACCTTCATTCCATGTGGGGTCTAGGACCTCATCATCCCCTGCATTGTCTTCCACCCAGTCTTGATCCCTGACCTCCTGTTCAGTCTGCACACTGCAGAAAGACGCAGCAGTTGGCACCTGTGTTTCGTCATCATCAGAGACGTGCTGAGGTGGTATTCCCATGTCCTCATCATCAGGAAACATAAGTGATTGTGCGTTAGTGCATTCTATCTCTTCTACCCCTGGGGAAGGGCTAGGTGGATGCCCTTGGGAAACCCTGGCAGCAGAGTCTTCGAACAGCATAAGAGACTGCTGCATAACTTGAGGCTCAGACAGTTTCCCTGATATGCATGGGGGTGATGTGACAGACTGATGGGCTTGTTTTTCATGCGCCATCTGTGCGCTTTCTGCAGAAGACTGGGTGGGAGATAATGTGAATGTGCTGGATGCACTGTCGGCCACCCAATTGACTAATGCCTGTACCTGCTCAGGCCTTACCATCCTTAGAACGGCATTGGGCCCCACCAAATATCCCTGTAAATTCTGGCGGCTACTGGGACCTGGGGTAGTTGGTACACTAGGACGTGTGGCTGTGGCAGAACGGCCACGTCCTCTCCCAGCACCAGAGGGTCCACTAACACCACCACGACCATGTCCACGTCCGAGTCCGCGTCCCTTACTAGATGTTTTCCATATTGTTAACGTTCACCACAATAAGAAAAATATTATTCGGGCCAATGTCTTGAATTAAAATTCAGGCCTTTTTTTACAGACACCTAACACTATCTGGCTATCTATTTAGGTACCGTATTACACTAATACAGGCACACCAGTAATGACAGATTTAGCTGAATATAAATGTGAGGCCTATTTTTTAGGCGCTGGGTGACAGGTATACGTTTAATCACAGAATTAGACTTGAATCTTATATACCCTTTTAGGGATAGATTTAAAGTAGGCCTGATACAGCAGAAACCACTAATTTTGAGAATTGCAAATTTGGGAATTGTTTTTCAACCCAGAACAAAAACTGTGCTTTGACGGTCACAAAAAATAACTTGACCAGCTAAAACAGTACAGATTTGGATTAATATAAATGTCAGGCCTATTTTTTAGGCGCTGGGTGACAGGCTCAACTTGCCCCTGATGTAGTATATGGCCAAAAAATAACCACACTATTGATGGTTAAATGCACTTGATGAAAGCTTGACCCTGATGTAGGATATAGCAAAAAATAACCACACTATTGATGGTTAAATGCACTTGGGTGACACAGGCTCAGCCTGCCCCTGATGTAGTATATGGCCAAAAAATAACCACACTATTGATGGTTAAATGCACTTGGGTGACACAGGCTCAGCCTGCCCCTGATGTAGTATATTGCCAAAAAATAACCACACTATTGATGGTTAAATGTACTTGGTGGCAGCTTGTGCTGGCGCACCACAAGCCACAAAATGGCCGCCGATCACCCCAGAAAAAAGTGACTGAAAAACGCTCTGGGCAGCCTAAAAACACTGAGCAATTGAATATCAGCAGTTCAATGATCCACAGCTGTAGATCGATCACTGAATGAAGTCTTTTGGAGGAGTTAATCTGCCTAATCTCACCCTAACGTCGCAGCTGCAACCTCTCCCTACGCTTGTATCAGCAGAGTGACGTGCAGCGCTACGTGACCCAAGCTTAAATAGAGGCTGGGTCACATGCTGCACTGGCCAATCACAGCCATGCCAATAGTAGGCATGGCTGTGATGGCCTCTTGAAGCAAGTAGTATGATGCTTGTTGATTGGCTGCTTTACAGCCTTTTAAAAAGCGCCAATAAAGCGCTGAACACCGAACCCGAACCCAGACTTTTACGAAAATGTTCGGGTTCAGGTCCGTGTCACGGACACCCCAAAATTCGGTACGAACCCGAACTATACAGTTCGGGTTCGCTCATCCCTAGTTGCTATCGCATGTCCATGGAAAATTCAGCTGTGACCCATTTGGTTGTAAGGTGTGCCACACGACTATGGATTCAGACTATATGACCCTTTTCCCCGCCCAAAACAAAGTGAGCCACCCTCTGACAGAAGGAAAAAAAATTGGGTAACAGTCAATATGACCAGCACTTACTTGACTTAGCAAATTTCTTAAACGGTTATAAAAACATGTTTTGTTTTGTTTTCCAGACATAGCGTGTTGATGTTTGGTATTGTCGGTCAGCAACAATGAAGTGAATGGGTTGAGCTGCAATACGCTTCACAACCTGTAGACAGGTGAGGTGCTGTTTTTGGAAGAAAGCAGCCATGTTATTCTGACATTGTGCAACTTGTGAGCAATGGAGGTCAATTATCCGTATTTATTCCCATCCCCTTCCTAAATTACTTGTCATAGGAATTCCCAGTTAGGGAGGTAGGGTAGTAAAAATTTGCTCTTTGGGGAGGGGGAAACTAAGAGGGGGAGGGTCCCATTCTGATTTTGATGTCTGATGTTATATATTTTTTTACTAGATAAAAACTCTTAATACAAAAACCACGTAATAATTACATATATTTCCTAATAAAAATTATATAATTTCACATGTTTTTCCAAATCTCATTTGAAGTAATTCCAGTAGACATCCACCGCTTAAAAATCTACATCTTGGCAGACATCCAGGCTCTCACTGTACACTTTGGAACTTTAAGGGATGTAGTATCTGCTTATATACAAATAACAGGACAAAGTGGAGTTGTAATCTGATAAAACTGGTCGAGTATTAAAGTAACTAATTCCCAACACAGATGTTGCTTCGGACATTTTCAAAATACTGACCAACACAACCTGACTCCCAATTCAAAAAAATGCTTAAATTGGCCTGCTAAAAAACGTTAAATAAAACCTATCAGGACTTGCAAGTCCCCCTTTATCTTTTGGCAACAGTAAATGGAAAAGAGCCATTCGGGGCTGTTTATCCCTCCAAAATCAAATCAGTAAGTAGTCCATCAATTGTCCTAAACACTTTGGGGTGGAGTTCACACTGGGCTACTTGCCAAAAAAACTAACAAAAAGTTAGGGAAGTACAACCATTTTACATCATGCCATCAGAAGCTATAGATAAAGGAAGACAACTTTTTCCCTCAATCTATGGATAAACATAATCCTCGATTTTCCTAAGCACTATTACCCCCAAGTATTTAAATGTTGCATGTCTTTTTTTTTTATCATTATCTTCAAGGGGGAATCAAGAGTGAGGTTGTAAGCATCCAAAGGGAAATCAAGGTTAAAGTTGCCAGCATCCAAGAGAAAATCAAGGGTGACAGTGTCAGCATTCAGGGGGGAATCAAGGGTGATGGTACCACCATCCAAGGGGAAATCAGGGGCAAGGGTACCAGCATCCAAGTGTGAATCAAGGACAAGGATTCCAGCATCCAAGGGGGAATCAAGGGCAGGGGTGCCCGCATCTAATAGGAATCAAGGGCAGGGGTGCCAGCAACTAAGGGGAACCAAGGCAGGGGTGAAAGCATCCAAGGGGGAATCAAGGGCGAGGGTGCCATCATCCAACTGGGAATCAAGAGCGAGCTTGCCAGCATCCAAGAGGGAATCAAGGGATAGGGTGCCAGCATCCAAGGGAAAATCAAGGGCGGGGGTTCTAGCATCCAAGGGGAATCAAGGGTGAGACTACTAGCATCCAAGGGGGAATCAAGGGCGAGGGTGCCAGCATCCAAGTGGAAATCAAGGGTGAGGGTGCCTGCAACAAAGGGGAATCAAGGGCAAGGGTGTCAGCATTCAAAGTGAAATCAAGGGCAAGGGTGTCAGCATCCAAGGGAGAATCAAGGACGAGTGTGCCAGCATCCAAGGGTGAATAAAGGGCACCAGCATCCAAGGGAAAATCAAGGGTGAGGGTACCAGCATCCAAGGGGGAATCAAGGGAAAGAGTACTAGCATCCAAGGGGGAATCAAGGGCAAGGGTGCCAGCATCCAAGGGAAATTCAAGGGCTAGGTTGCCAGCATCCAAGGGAGAATTAAGGGAGAGGGTGCCAGCATCCAAGAGGAAATTAAGGGCGAGGGTGCTGGCTTCTAAGGGGGAATCAAGGGGTGAGCATTCCAGCATCCAAAGGGAAACAAGGGTGAGGGTGCCGGCATCCAAGGGAGAATCAAGGGTGATGGTGCCAGCATCTAAGGGGGAATCAAGGCTAATGGTGTTAGTATCCAAGGGGAAATCAAGGGCGAGGTTGACAGCATCTAAGGGGGAATCAAGGGTGAGGGTGCCAGCATCCAAGGGGGAATCAAGGGCGATGGTGCCAGCATCCAAAGGAGGAATCAAGGGTGAGGGTTCCAGCATCCAAGTGAGAATCAAGGGCGAGGGTGTCAGCATCCAAGTGGGAATCAAGGGCAAGGTTTCTAGCATCCAAGGGAAATCAAGGACAATGGTGTCGGCATCCAAGGGAGAATCAAGGGCAAAGGTGGCAACATTCAAGTGGGAATCAAGGGCGAGCGTACAAGCATCCAAGTGGAAATCAAGGGTGAGGGTGTCAGCATCCAAAGGGGAATCAAGGGCGAGGGTGTCAGCATCCAAGGGGCAATCAAGGGTGAGGGGTCCAGCATCCAAGGGGGAATCAAGGGCAAGGGTGCCAGGATCCAACTGAGATTCAAGGTTGAGTGTGCCAGCATCCAAGGGGGAATCAAGGGAAAGAGTACTAGCATCCAAGGGGGAATCAAGGGCAAGGGTGCCAGCATCCAAGGGAAATTCAAGGGCTAGGTTGCCAGCATCCAAGGGAGAATTAAGGGAGAGGGTGCCAGCATCCAAGAGGAAATTAAGGGCGAGGGTGCTGGCTTCTAAGGGGAATCAAGGGGTGAGCATTCCAGCATCCAAAGGGAAACAAGGGTGAGGGTGCCGGCATCCAAGGGAGAATCAAGGGTGAGGGTGCCAGCATCTAAGGGGGAATCAAGGCTAATGGTGCTAGTATTCAAGGGGAAATCAAGGGCGAGGTTGCCAGCATCTAAGGGGGGATCAAGGGTGAGGGTGCCAGCATCCAAGGGGGAAACAAGGGCGATGGTGCCAGCATCCAAAGGAGGAATCAAGGGTGAGGGTTCCAGCATCCAAGTGAGAATCAAGGGCGAGAGTGTCAGCATCCAAGTGGGAATCAAGGGCGAGGTTTCTAGCATCCAAGGGAAATCAAGGACAATGGTGTCGGCATCCAAGGGAGAATCAAGGGCAAAGGTGGCAGCATTCAAGGGGGAATCAAGGGCGAGCGTACAAGCATCCAAGTGGAAATCAAGGGTGAGGGTGTCAGCATCCAAAAGGAAATCAAGGGCGAGGGTGTCAGCATCCAAGGGGCAATCAAGGGTGAGGGGTCCAGCATCCAAGGGGGAATCAAGGGCAAGGGTGCTAGGAGCCAACTGAGATTCAAGGTTGAGTGTGCCAGCATCCAAGGGGAATCAATGCCGAGGGTTCCAGCATCCAAGGGGGAATCAAAGCCGAGGGTGCTAGCATCCAAGGGGGAATCATGGGTAAGGGTACCAGCAGCCAAGCGGGAATCAAGGGCGAGGTTTACAGCATCCAAGGGGGAATCAAGCGTGAGGGTGCCAGTATCCATGGCGAGATTAAGGGCAAGATTTCTGGCATCCAAGGGGGAATCAAGGGCGAGGGTGCTAGCATCCAATGGGAACTCAAGGGCAATAGTGGCAGCATCCAAGTAAAAATCAATGCCGAGGGTGCCAGCAATTAAAGGGCAAACAATGACGAGAGTGCCCTTACCAAGGGGAAATTAAGGGGCAGGGTGCTAGCATGCAAGGGGGAATCAAGGGCAAGCGTGCAAGCATCCAAATGGAAATAAAGGCATAATATGCCAGCATCCAAGGGGGAATAAAGGGTGAGAGTACCAGCATCCAAGGGGGAATCAAGGGTGCTGATGGAGATGTGGATATCATTCTTGATCAGCTAAAATGGCCCGATATCTTCCAGCTCTCAAACAACGCCTTATCCACTCAAGTTGGGACTAAAAGTACAGAGGCTTCACCCTTCTCAAGAGGACCCTCCTACTTGATGTGTCATATGCAACGTATGCTATACTGCTGTTAGTAGAAACTCCATAAAAGTGACCCCATCTAAGAAACTACACCCCTCAAGGTATTCAAAACTGATTTTACTAACTTTGTTAACCCTTTAGGTGTTGCACAAGAGTTATTGGAAAATGGAGATGGAAAATTTTCCAAAAAATTAAAATTCTCAAATTTAATTTCAATCTATTTTTTCCAGTAACAAAGCAAGGGTTAACAGCCAAACAAAATGCTATATTTATTGCCCCGATTCTTTAGTTTTCAGAAACACTCCATATGTGGCCGTAAATTACTGTACAGGCACACGGTAGGGCGTAGAGGGAAAGGTGGGCTGTGTGGTTTTTGGAAGGCAGATTTTACTGGACTGGTTTATTTACACCATGTCCCATTTGAAGCCACCCGATGCACCCCTAGAGTATAAACTTCATAAAAGTGACCCCATTTTGGAAACTACGGGATAAGGTGGCAGTTTTGTTGGGACTATTTTTAGGGTACATATGATTTTTGGTTGCTACATTTTTGTGAGGCAAGGTTACCAAAAATAGAAATTCTGAAATTTCATCTCCATTTGCCATATACTGTTGAGGAACACCTAAAGGGTTAATAAAGTTAGTAAAATCAGTTTTGAATACCTTTAGGGGTGTAGTTTCTTAGATGGGGTCGCTTTTATGTAGTTTCTACTCTAGGGGTGCATCAGGGGGGCTTCAAATGGTACATGGTGCCCAAAAAAAAGGCCATCAAAATTTGCCTTCCAGAAACCATACGGCATTCCTTTCCTTCTGCGCCCTGCCGTTTGGTCATACAGCAGTTTACGACCACATATGGGGTGTTTCTGTAAACTTATATGAACAGAGTAGGAATGGTGATTTGAGTTAAAACTTAACTTTTAATTATTTAGGGTAGAATATGTCCCTACATGTGATACTTCGATACAAGGAGAGTGTATGATAGCACAAGGGATACAAAATATATACTTGGTGCACGGCGGCACCTTTACATACACAGTAAATAAGTGCACGGCGGCACCCAGAGTAACCGGTGGTCTTACCCTTTCAGCCACGGACCTCTGGTCTTAGGTGATGTCCAGCGCAAGCAGGTATGCTGTGGAAAAAAGAGCGAATGGGGGGCCGGCGGGGATGAGATTGGGTTGAAAGGTGCCTAGACAGCCCTAATATATAAGTACTATCACGGCCCTAGCGTCCTATTTACGAAGCACCCGTTCTGATAAGAACGACCCCGTCCGGAACCTGGCCCTTTCGCTACTTGGCCCTATTGTGCCCTAGTGTAGCTAGTCCCTACACGCATGTTTCGTTTTTCGGAACTCATCAGGGGAATTTAGGCACACACAGGGGGGCAATATGATATGGTGACGTATCGTGTTGGTATCTTTAGTTAGTCAACACATACATCACCATAGTTATGATAATGACACAATTGATACTTCAAAGTGGCAGCCTACTATCGGGGCTCCACTCCTGTATCAGGGCTGGGTACTTGCCTAATGATGTAGAGACAAGATGGAAGGGGTCGCTTGATGATGGCCCGATCCCTCGTGTGGAGCTCAGCGGCGTGTCCAGAGGCTGTGATGAAGCCTGCTCCCAGGGAATCGCCCGCTCCTGCTCCCAGGGAATCGCCACATACACGAATACCACCAGGGCAACCCACGGAGTATTACAGCCATGGGTATCGAGGTAGTCACCCCCCTCCCCCTACGAGGAGGGGACTGGGACCGCATACTTCTACAACATGAAGCACGCTGGATCCACACGCTACGTACGACAACCCCCCAAGGTCTAAACGAGCAACTTTGTTTTGGCTGCTTCATCTGACGAGCCAAGTTACTCATATATCCCAACATGATTGGGACCGACTGCCTTTAATAGACAGAAGAACTACACTGCTACACTCCACACGAGGGATCGGGCCATCATCAAGCGACCCCTTCCATCTTGTTTCTACATCATTAGGCAAGTACCCAGCCCTGATACAGGAGTGGAGCCCCGATAGTAGGCTGCCACTTTGAAGTATCAATTGTGTCATTATCATAACTATGGTGATGTATGTGTTGACTAACTAAAGATACCAACACGATACGTCACCATATCATATTGCCCCCCTGTGTGTGCCTAAATTCCCCTGATGAGTTCCGAAAAACGAAACATGCGTGTAGGGACTAGCTACACTAGGGCACAAATAGGGCCAAGTAGCGAAAGGGCCAGGTTCCGGACGGGGTCGTTCTTATCAGAACGGGTGCTCCGTAAATAGGACGCTGGGGCCGTGATAGTACTTATATATTAGGGCTGTCTAGGCACCTTTCAACCCAATCTCATCCCCGCCGGCCCCCCATTCGCTCTTTTTTCCACAGCATACCTGCTTGCGCTGGACATCACCTAAGACCAGAGGTCCGTGGCTGAAAGGGTAAGACCACCGGTTACTCTGGGTGCCGCCGTGCACTTATTTACTGTGTATGTAAAGGTGCCGCCGTGCACCAAGTATATATTTTGTATCCCTTGTGCTATCATACACTCTCCTTGTATCGAAGTATCACATGTAGGGACATATTCTACCCTAAATAATTAAAAGTTAAGTTTTAACTCAAATCACCATTCCTACTCTGTTCATATAAATTTCTAAATATACTGGTGATCAAGTCATCAACATAGTATATAGCTCCCCTTAGCTGTTTCTGTAAACTGCAGAATCAGGGTAATAAATATTAAGTTTTTTTGGCTGTTAACCCTTTCTTTGTTATTGGAAACAACAACACTAAAACAGATTAAAATGGAAAATTTGCCAGAAAATTGCTGTTTTGGCACCTTATTTTATTTTATTTTTTGGACCGTGTTCATCTGAGGGGTTAGGTCATGGGGTATTTTTATAGAGCAGATTCTTACGAATGCGGTAATACCTAATATGTCTACTTTTTTAAAATGTATTTATTTTTTACACTATATTATCTTTTTATAAACAAAAAAAATCATTTTAGTATCTCCATAGTCTAAGAGTCATTTTATTTTTTTGTTTTTAGCCGATTATCTTAGGTATGGGCTCATTTTTTGCGGGATGAGAGGATGGTTTTATTGAACTATTTTGGGGGGCATATGACGTTTTGATTGCTCGCTATTACAATTTTTGTGATGGAAGGTGACAAAAAAATATATTTTTTTGCACCGTTTTTATTTTAGTTTTTTGACCGTGTTCATCTGAGGGATTAGGTCATGTAATATTTTTATAGAGCAGATTCTTACAGATGCGGCGATACCTAATATGTCAACTTTTTTTTATTTATTTTAGTTTTACAAAATAATATTTTTGAAAAAAGTTTTTTTTGTTTTAGTGTCTCAAGTCTGAGAATCATAGTTTTTTTTATCCGAGTAGTAGTGTGGTGTCCGAGTAGTGGTGTCCTTCCATATCCCCCTACTGTGACACACTATGCACCTTTTTTGAGTCCGTCCCTTCTTTCCAGTATGGGGGACCACACCTGGAAAGTGTTGGCCAGGGACGATCCGGGCGCCTCCAGTTCCCGAGGTACTCCAGCCTGCTCTTTCCCGGTCAGAAAAGATCAGGTCCTTGAGGACTGCCTCATAGAACTGAAGGAATGTCTCTGTGTTGCCAGCGCTCCGGGACAGCACAAAAGAGTTGTACAAGGCAACCTGTACCAAGTAAACCGCAACTTTTTTGTACCATGCCCGGGTTTTGCGCATGGCATTATATAGCTTGAGGACTTGATCAGAGAGATCAACTCCTCGCATATACCAATTGTAGTCGACGATACAATCGGGCTTGAGGACCGTTGCCGCGGTACCTCGCACAGGGACAGGGGTGATGCTGTTACCATGAATTGTGGACAGTACAATGACATCCCTCTTGTCCTTATATCTGATCAGCAACAGGTGTACACCGGTAAGGGCACAGGTCTCACCCCTGGGAATAGGTACCTGGAGGGGGAGGGTAGGGAGGCCGCGTTGATTTTTCCGCACGGTCCCACAAGCGGACGTGCATCTGGTGGCGAGGGACTGGAACAAGGGGATACTAGTATAAAAGTTATCAACGTACAGGTGGTAACCCTTATCTAGCAGTGGGTGCATAAGATCTCACACAAGTTTCCCGCTAACACCCAGAGTAGGGGGACATTCTGGGGGTTGAATACGGGAATCTCGCCCCTCATACACACAAAACTTGTAAGTGTACCCTGAGGTACTCTCACAAAGTTTGTACAGCTTCACGCCATACCTTGCCCGCTTAGAGGGAACATACTGGCGGAAAAGGAGTCTCCCCTTGAAAGCAATGAGAGACTCATCAACCGCGACCTCCTTTCCAGGTACATAGGTCTGTACAAATTTGGCCCCAAAGTGATCGATGGCCTGATTTTGTACAGGCGGTCATAGGCAGGATCACCTTGGGGGGGACATGCTGCATTATCTGAATAATGCAGGCATTTCCGGATGGCCTCAAACCGGGAGCGTGTCATGGCCGTGCTGTAAAGTGGGGTCTGGTAGAGGACGTCCCCACTCCAGTAATGCCTGACACTAGGTTTCTTAACTAGGCCCATGTGCAGCACGAGGCCC
Source organism: Bufo bufo (assembly GCF_905171765.1). Lineage (NCBI taxonomy): Eukaryota > Metazoa > Chordata > Amphibia > Anura > Bufonidae > Bufo > Bufo bufo. The sequence continues at coordinate 31,636,529 of NC_053392.1, read as the reverse complement.
CAAAACGTCCTCATCTCGGCTGCACTGACCGGAGTCCAGCCACCGGGCCTAGCCAAAAAGGAGCCCGGGTGTTGAGCAACAAACTGTTGGGCGTACAAGTTTGTTTGCTCCACCATTAGATTTACAAAGTGGTCCGTGAAAAAAAGACTAAAGTAGTCGTACTCAGTGAAGCCCACTGTGGAAATCTGGATTCCTGGTTGGTCTACAAAATCAGGAATCACGGGCTCAAAACGCTCTGGGGTATACCAGACATGTTCACCGGCAAGGAGCTCCGGTGGATTTAACTGGTGGGCCGGAAAACTAGTACGAGCCCCAGAGCTGCTCGTACTAATGTGGGCCACAGGGTCCCTAGCATGGCAGTCCCCTAGCTCCGCCGCCTTGGGGGCTCATCATCATCGCTAGATGATGAGGAGGACACGAATGACAAAAGGAAAGTGGGGTTAAAAAATTAAATACAATTGTCATAATCATTTTTGGGTCAAATTCACCAATTTTTGGGTGTGATGTACCACTGCTATACCTAGTCTGCCGGTTAAAAAAAAATATATATATCATTAACATTTTTGGGTAATATTTACCAATTTTTGGGTGTATAGTTCCACTGCTATACCTAGTATGCCGGTTAAAAAAAAATAATAATGTCATTAACATTTTCGGGTGAGATTCACCAATTTTTGGGTGTATAGTACCACTGCTATACCTAGTAGACAGGTTAAAAAAATGAATAAATAGTCAGTTACATTTTCCGGTGAAATTCACCAATTTTTGGGTGTGATGTACCACTGCTATACTTAGTAGGCCAGTTAAAAAAAAAATAAAAAATATTGTCATTTACATTTTCGGGTGAAATTCACCAATTTTTGGGTGTATAGTACTACTGCTATACCTAGTAGACAGGTTAAACAATTAAAAAAATTGTCTGTTACATTTTATGGTAAAATTCAGCAATTTTTTTGTGTGAAGTACCACTGCTTTACCTATTAGACCGGTAAAATAAAAAATGACATTTGTCAGTTACATTTTAGGGTCAAATTCACCAGTTTTTGGGTGTAATATACCCCTCCTCTACCTAGTTGACAGCTTAATTGACACGTTCAATAAAATGAACCAGGCATGGATCCCTCAGGACTTATCTGTACCTTGTCCAGAATAGACATGTATTCCAGCACTAACCAGCCATTGTTATACTATAGCGCAATTGCTCATGTTTGTATTTTGGATATTTCACACTCTTTTGGAGTGTACCCAAAATTTAAAAAATTAAATTAAAACAAAAACCTGTGTTGGCTACCTCGTCCTCCTCCACCGCCGCTTCCACCTACACCGCTATGTCCACTGCCTCCTCATACTCCTACTCCATATGGAACTCCACCTCATAAATCAATTTTTTTTTTTTTGTACGTGTTTTATTTTATATCATTTCACTACTTTGTCATTTAAATTTTCGGGTGAAATTTACCAATTTTTGGGTGTATAGTACCACAGCTATACCTAGTAGGCAGGTTCAAATAAAAAAAAAATTGTCATTAACATTTTCGGGTGAAATTCACCAATTTTTGGGTGTATAGTACCACTGCTATACATAGTAGGCCATTTAAAAAAAATATATGAATTGTCATTAACATTTTCTGGTGAAATTAACCAATTTTTGGGTGTATAGTACCACTGCTATACCTAGTAGACAGGTTAAACAATAAAAAAAAAATTGTCTGTTACATTTTATGGTGAAATTCAGCAATTTTTTTGTGTGAAGTACCACTGCTATACCTATTAGACCGGTAAAATAAAAAATGACATTTGTCAGTTACATTTTAGGGTCAAATTCACCAGTTTTTGGGTGTAATATACCCCTCCTCTACCTAGTTGACAGCTTAATAAATTTCAATAATTTTTATTTTTCATTTTTGGGTGACAATAAACAATTGTTTTCTGTCATAGACCCCTGCTCTACCAAATAGACAGGTTAATTAATTTCAGTAATTTTTGTGTTACATTCTTGGTGTAACGGTCACGTACACACACAGGGGGGAGGATAGTGACCACTGCGCTCCACCCTCACCCCTAGCCCTGCCTACTTGCCTCACGAGTCCTGATGACAGGGGACAACTGGACGGCAGTCCCTAACTTAGTATAGGTGCGGGAAGGACAGACAAGACAAATAACGGATAGTGAACGGACTGGGTAAAAACCAAGAGGACAACGCAGTACAGAGGGATAAGCAAAGAAAGGTTAGGAGAAGCCGGGGTCATAAATACCAGGAGAGTCGAGAAGTACCAAAGGAGTCCGCAAAGAATAGTCAGGTGGAAGCCGAGGTCAATATACCAGGAAGGATGTGCAGTACAGGAGAAGCAGGCAAAGGATCGTCAGGGAACAGGATCAGGTAAGTGCACAGGTATCCAACAACTGCCAGGAGGAGACGGATGACCCAGAATGAAAACGGGGATGGAAACCATGGTTACAAAAGAAAGGTGAAACCCCAGCAGAAGAATTGACACGGCTATTCAAAGCAAATTCAGCCAATGGAAGAAATTTCACCCATAATTGCTGGTCATCAGCAACATACAACCTCAAGAATTGTTCCACAGACTGATTAAGGCGTTCAGTCTGCCCATTACCCTCAATTTGGACACAAACTGCACACCCCTGTCAGAAACAATATTTTCCGGGATACCATGCAATCGAACAATTTCTTTCACAAAAATAGACGCCAGGGTTTTGGCATTCGGGAGTTTAGCCAGGGGAATGAAATGGACCATCTTGCTAAACCTATCGACCACTACCCAAACTACAGTCTTACCCTCCGCCGGCGGTAGGTCAGTTATAAAGTCCATCGAGATATGGGACCAGGGTCTACTGGGAATGGGTAGGGGTCGTAGGTTACCAGCAGGGCGAGTCCTAGGTGTCTTGGACCTAGCACAAACCTCACAGGCTGACACGTAGGACTTGACATCCCTAGTTAGAGTGGGCCACCAATAAGATCTAGAAACCAGATCCTTAGTGCCCTCAACACCCGGATGTCCACAAAAGGCAGAATCGTGACACTCACTTAACAGCTGGAGATGAAATTGTACGGGAACAAACAACTTATCTGTTGGGGTGGATACTGGTGCCAGATGTTGTTCAGACCTAATGCAAGCCGAGATATCCTGTGTTAGAGCTGCTATGAAGATTTTTGTTGATAGGATGGATTCAGGTGATACCTCAGTAGGTTGAAAAGCATGGAAGGTCCGAGATAATGTGTCCGCCTTCACATTTTTACTTCCCGGCCTGAACGTAATGGAAAAATCAAAACGAGTAAAAAACAGAGCCCATCTGGCTTGACGGGGATGTTAAAGATGTGTGAATTTTATTCCATTTTTTGTATAACTAGGACTGTAATGAGTTAACTTTTTCTTCTCCAAGTGCCTCCCCCCCCCACCCCTCTCTTTGTTTCAAGGCTGGAGAGGAGAGAGAGGGGGGCAAAGTGCTGTGCTGTGAGAAGTGTCTGATTTCTCATCTTTCTACAGGTGTCCCATAGAGTGTGGTAGAGATGCGTAAGCCAATCATATGGCTTGATGATATATATATTATTCACTGCCTATAGAGAAGCACCTCTTTGAAGTGTCACATATGACGTATGCAGTATTATTGTTAGATTGTCCGCCATTACAAAATGGCGAACACTTAGATGTTTACATTAGTTCACATTCCAAAGTGGTATTCACTGCGCAGATGTTGAAGTGTTATCTCTGTTTCTCTTATCTCTTCTTCCTTTTTGACCAATGAAACAATGTTTTAGCCTCAGAGAGGACTGCCCTCTTCTGAAGATGTATATACGGCTTATCCCATGTAATAAAAGTTAGAGATTGCATTGACCATCTATGTGTCAGCGTCTAGTCTCTCAGCCACGCGTGGATATTAACCCCTGGGGGGGTACATTGATCTGGAACACCAGAGTGTATCTAAAATCCCCTAATTTAGGGCTGCTTTAACAAATGGCGCCCCCAACGTGGGGCCCCAAGGCGAAGGGAGCATCAACAGCCGACACACAAGAGGCCCCAGGACTTGACGAACGGCAGAGAGGAGATGGCCGGCTTTCATAGAATGGTAAGAATATTCTTACCTGCCTTTCTGCCATTTAGTTCGTCACTTCATGTTGGCTTAGTCTGCTGTGAGGTGGTACCCATGTAAGTATAGTAGTCGGCTGTAATGCTGAAAGCCTGGGGCCCATAGACCATAGTCTGAAATCATAGATCACTCTGGTGTGTATATGCTTTGTGTGTGTCTGTGATTTATGTGAGGAGTGAGTTGAGCACAGACGGTAAAACCACAGATATGGAAAAATTGATCCAGCTCACCTTCCTGGTCTGATGTATAATCCCGGCTCCAGAGGCCCTGGGGAGTGTTCCCGTAGCAGGCTGCAGGTAAGTAAAGAAGGATCCCGGAGACAAATAGAGTTCCTCTGTCAGCTCGTCTTTATTGTTCGCTTACAGTTGACAGACATAACCATCAAGTACACGGCAGGAACGTTGACGCGTTTCGGGTGAGTACCCTTAGTCGTAACAAATTGCTAAGTGTGGCCCTTCGATATAAAGGAGTTGGAGTACCCCTCCTCCAATAGCGAGGAACGAGTCTCAAACACCATAGGTTGCTGCACACTTTGACACACCTTTTCGTTTGTTGTATCAATCACAGTCGTAATTGATGACACACTGTGTAGACCTTTCTCTGGACATATTAACCCTGGATTAACCAGTGTTTTCGTTCGGTAACAAGAAAACCGCACAGTGTGAACGTGTCATTGTTCCATCAATTAAAAGCATATAATACATACAAAAGCTAAATACAAAACTAATAACAAACCACTTATGACCTTTTGCCTTCCAGCATTAGTGATGAGCGGGAGGTGCCATATTCGATTTCGCGATGTTTCGCGAATATTCGCATGAATATTCGTGTTATATTCTTCGAAATCGAATATTTGAAATTATTCCAATTATCGCAAATAATATGCGATTTATTTTTTTCGCATATTGCGAATATTTATCTTGATAGTATAAGGCAACGTTCCTATGCTAATTGACTATGGCTCGGCTAATATGTGTATTTTACGAAATTTCATAATATTGCTCTAACTTCGTCTTTTAGAATATTACGAATATTCTAAAAGACGAAGTTAGAGCAATATTAACCACCTCAGCCCCCAGTGCTTAAACACCCTGAAAGACGAGGCCACTTTTTACACTTCTGACCTACACTACTTTCACCGTTTATTGCTCGGTCATGCAACTTACCACCCAAATGAATTTTACCTCCTTTTCTTCTCACTAATAGAGCTTTCATTTGGTGGTATTTCATTGCTGCTGACATTTTTACTTTTTTTGTTATTAATCGAAATTTAACGATTTTTTTGCAAAAAAATGACATTTTTCACTTTCAGTTGTAAAATTTTGCAAAAAAAACGAGATCCATATAGAAATTTTGCTCTAAATTTATTGTTCTACATGTCTTTGATAAAAAAAAAAATGTTTGGGTAAAAAAAAAAATGGTTTGGGTAAAAGTTATAGCGTTTACAAACTATGGTACAAAAATGTGAATTTCCGCTTTTTGAAGCAGCTCTGACTTTCTGAGCACCTGTCATGTTTCCTGAGGTTCTACAATGCCCAGACAGTACAAACACCCCACAAATGACCCCATTTCGGAAAGTACACACCCTAAGGTATTCGCTGATGGGCATAGTGAGTTCATAGAACTTTTTATTTTTTGTCACAAGTTAGCGGAAAATGATGATTTTTTTTTTATTTTTTTTTCTTACAAAGTTTCATATTCCACTAACTTGTGACAAAAAATAAAAAGTTCTATGAACTCACTATGCCCATCACGAAATACCTTGGGGTCTCTTCTTTCCAAAATGGGGTCACTTGTGGGGTAGTTATACTGCCCTGGCATTCTAGGGGCCCAAATGTGTGGTAAGGAGTTTGAAATCAAATTTGTAAAAAATGACCAGTGAAATCCGAAAGGTGCTCTTTGGAATATGGGCCCCTTTGCCCACCTAGGCTGCAAAAAAGTGTCACACATCTGGTATCACTGTATTCAGGAGAAGTTGAGGAATGTGTTTTGGGGTGTCTTTTTACATATACCCATGCTGGGTGAGATAAATATCTTGGTCAAATGCCAACTTTGTATAAAAATATGGGAAAAGTTGTCTTTTGCCAAGATATTTCTCTCACCCAGCATGGGTATATGTAAAATGACACCCCAAAACACATTCCCCAACTTCTCCTGAGTACGGAGATACCAGATGTGTGACACTTTTTTGCAGCCTATGTGGGCAAAGGGGCCCATATTCCAAAGAGCACCTTTCGGATTTGACTGGTCATTTTTTACAGAATTTGATTTCAAACTCCTTACCACACATTTGGGCCCCTAGAATGCCAGGGCAGTATAACTACCCCACAAGTGACCCCATTTTGGAAAGAAGAGACCCCAAGGTATTCGCTGATGGGCATAGTGAGTTCATGGAAGTTTTTATTTTTGTCACAAGTTAGTGGAATATGAGACTTTGTATGAAAATAAAAAAATAAAAAAAATCATCATTTTCCACTAACTTGTGACAAAAAATAAAAAATTCTAGGAACTCGCCATGCCCCTCACGGAATACCTTGGGGTGTCTTATTTCCAAAATGGGGTCACTTGTGGGGTAGTTATACTGCCCTGGCATTTTCCAGGGGCCCTAATGTGTGGTAAGTAGGTAAATGACCTGTGAAATCCTAAAGGTGCTCTTTGGAATGTGGGCCCCTTTGCCCACCTAGGCTACAAAAAAGTGTCACACATGTGGTATCGCCGTACTCGGGAGAAGTTGGGCAATGTGTTTTGGGGTGTCTTTTTACATATACCCATGCTGGGTGAAAGAAATATCTCGGCAAAAGACAACTTTTCCCATTTTTTTATACAAAGTTGGCATTTGACCAAGATATTTATCTCACCCAGCATGGGTATATGTAAAATGACACCCCAAAACACATTCCCCAACTTCTCCTGAGTACGGCGATACCACATGTGTGACACTTTTTTGCAGCCTAGATGCGCAAAGGGGCCCACATTCATTTTATGAGGGCATTTTTAGACATTTGGATCCCAGACTTCTTCTCACGCTTTAGGACCCCTAGAATGCCAGGGCAGTATAAATACCCCACATGTGACCCCATTTTGGAAAGAAGACACCCCAAGGTATTCAATGAGGGGCATGACGAGTTCATAGATTTTTTTTTTTTTTTGGCACAAGTTAGCAGAAATTGATATTTTTTTTTTTTTCTCACAAAGTCTCCCTTTCCGCTAACTTGGGACAAAAATTTCAATCTTTCATGGACTCAATATGCCCCTCACGGAATACCTTGGGGTGTCTTCTTTCCGAAATGGGGTCAAATGTGGGGTATTTATACTGCCCTGGCATTCTAGGGGCACTAAAGCGTGAGAAGAAGTCTGGAATATAAATGTCTAAAAAATTTTACGCATTTGGATTCCGTGAGGGGTATGGTGAGTTCATGTGAGATTTTATTTTTTGACACAAGTTAGTGGAATATGAGACTTTGTAAGAAAAAAATAAATAATTTCCGCTAACTTGGGCCAAAAAAATGTCTGAATGGAGCCTTACAGAGGGGTGATCAATGACAGGGGGGGTGATCAATGACAGGGGGGTGATCAGAGAGTCTTTATGGGGTGATCACCCCCCTGTCATTGATCACCCCCCTGTAAGGCTCCATTCAGATGTCCGTATGTGTTTTGCGGATCCGATCCATGTATCCGTGGATCCGTAAAAATCATGCGGACATCTGAATGCAGCATGACAGGGGGGGGTGATCAATGACAGGGGGATGATCAGGGAGTCTATATGGGGTGATCACCCCCCCTGGAAGGCTCCAGGGAGACGCCTGTATGTGTTTTGCGGATCCGATCCATCTATCAGTGGATCCGTAAAAATCATGCGGACATCTGAATGGAGCTTTACAGGGGGTTGATCAATGACAGGGGTGTAATCAATGACAGGGGGCTGATCAGGGAGTCTATATGGGGTGATAACCACAGTCATTGATCACGCCCCTGTAAGGCTTCATTCAGACGTCGTATGCGTTTTGCGGATCCGATCCATTTATCAGTGGATCCGTAAAAATCATGCGGACATCTGAATGGAGCTTTACAGGGGGTTGATCAATGACAGGGGGGTGATCAGGGAGTCTATATGGGGTGATAACCACAGTCATTGATCACGCCCCTGTAAGGCTTCATTCAGACGCCCGTATGCGTTTTGCGGATCCGATCCATCTATCAGTGGATCCGTTGATCAATGACAGGGGTGTAATCAATGACAGGGGGGTGATCAGGGAGTCTATATGGGGTGATCACCACAGTCATTGATCACGCCCCTGTAAGGCTTCATTCAGACGTCCGTATGCGTTTTGCGGATCCGATCCATTTATCAGTGGATCCGTAAAAATCATGCGGACATCTGAATGAAGCTTTACAGGGGGTTGATCAATGACAGGGGTGTAATCAATAACAGGGGGGTGATCAGGGAGTCTATATGGGGTGATCACCACAGTCATTGATCACGCCCCTGTAAGGCTTCATTCAGACGTCCGTATGCGTTTTGCGGATCCGATCCATTTATCAGTGGATCCGTAAAAATCATGCGGACATCTGAATGAAGCTTTACAGGGGGTTGATCAATGACAGGGGGGTGATCAGGGAGTCTATATGGGGTGATCACCACAGTCATTGATCACGCCCCTGTAAGGCTTCATTTAGACGTCCGTATGCGTTTTGCGGATCCGATTCATTTATCAGTGGATCCGTAAAAATCATGCGGACATCTGAATGAAGCTTTACAGGGGGTTGATCAATGACAGGGGTGTAATCAATGACAGGGGGGTGATCAGGGAGTCTATATGGGGTGATCACCACAGTCATTGATCACGCCCCTGTAAGGCTTCATTCAGACGTCCGTATGCGTTTTGCGGATCCGATCCATCTATCAGTGGATCCGTAAAAATCATGCAGACATCTGAATGGAGCTTTACAGGGGGTTGATCAATGACAGGGGTGTAATCAATGACAGGGGGGTGATCAGGGAGTCTATATGGCGTGATCACCACAGTCATTGATCACGCCCCTGTAAGGCTTCATTCAGACGTCCGTATGCGTTTTGCGGATCCGATCCATCTATCAGTGGATCCGTAAAAATCATGCGGACATCTGAATGGAGCTTTACAGGGGGTTGATCAATGACAGGGGTGTAATCAATGACAGGGGGGTGATCAGGGAGTCTATATGGGGTGATCAGGGGTGATCAAGGGTGAATAAGGGGTTAATAAGTGACAGGGGGGGTGTAGTGTAGTGGTGCTTGGTGCAACATATTTACTGAGCTACCTGTGTCCTCTGGTGGTCGATCCAAACAAAGGGGACCACCAGAGGACCAGGTAGCAGGTATATTAGACGCTGTTATCAAAACAGCGTCTAATATACCTGTTAGGGGTTAAAAAAAACACATCTCCAGCCTGCCAGCGAACGATCGCCGCTGGCAGGCTGGAGATCCACTCTCTTACCTTCCGTTCCTGTGAACGCGCGCGCCTGTGTGCGCGCGTTCACAGGAAATCTCGCGTCTCGCGAGAGGACGCGCCGGCGCGTCCACCCAGAAGAGCAGGGCCGCCGCAAAGACGCAATCCTGCGTACGGCGGTCCTGAGGAGGTTAAGAACATTTGCAAAAGTCGAAATTGCGATGTGAGTAATATAACACGAAATAGTCGCATAAAGATTTAAACTTAGCACTGCTATATTCCATATTCTAGCCTAATATGGAATATAGCTGTGTTAAGTTAGCACTGCTATATTCCATATTAGGCTAGAATATGGAATATAGCTGTGCTAAGTTGAAATCTTCATGCGACTATTTCGTGTTATATTACTCGCATCGCAATTTCGACTTTTGCAAATGTTCTTAATATTGCTCTAACTTCGTCTTTTAGAATATTCGTAATATTCTAAAAGACGAAGTTAGAGCAATATTAGGAAATTTCGTAAAATACACATATATTGTATTTAAGCTAATATACTGCTATAGTAATATTTTTTAATAGTGTACATATTTTACAAAACTTAAGTTCAGAAGAGGCAAAAAAAAATTACAGGAAAAAAAAGGGATTATAGCACTATATTAGCTAAATTACAATCTATATGTGTATTTTACGAAATTTCGTAATATTGCTCTAACTTCGTCTTTTAGAATATTCGTAATATTCTAAGAGACGAAGTTAGAGCAATATAACGAAATTTCTAAAAGACGAAGTTAGAGCAATATTAAGAACATTTGCAAAAGTAGAAATTGCGATGCGAGTAATATAACACGAAATAGTCGCATGAAGATTTCAACTTAGCACTGCTATACTCCATATTCTAGCCTAATATGGAATATAGCAGTGCTAACTTAGCACAGCTATCTTCCATATTAGGCTAGAATATGGAATATAGCAGTGCTAAGTTGAAATCTTCATGCGACTATTTCGTGTTATATTACTCGCATCGCAATTCCGACTATTGCGAAATTTCGTAAAATACACATATAGATTAGATTGTAATTTAGCTAATATGGAATATAGCAGTAAGTTGAAAACGCCACTGACTGGAGCAGCCAGGAAGCCAGGAATCCAAAGGACAGGTAAGAACAACTTTAGGGAAGTGGGAAAGAAAAAAATATAATAATAAAAAAAAAAGAAAAAAAACGAATATTCGATTTTGCGAATATATAGAACGATATTCTAAATATTCGCGAAATCTCGAAATTGCGATATTCGAGAAAAAAATTCGCAATTCGAATATTCGCGCTCAACACTATCCAGCATGTTGGAATTCATTATATAACAGCAGATAATATAAACGGATTCCTCTGAAGACCTGATATTAAATAGCAAAAATGATATAATAGCCTTGCAATCATAACGGCAGGCTGAGATTTTTGCTTACAAGTAATACAAATGGAATATATAACAAAACAGTACATGACTTCTAAAATATCCTGGGTGCGCTGTATTAGAAATTTTCATGCACAGTCAAGATAGACAGGGAAAACCGCCTTGTCTGAACAGCGTCTCAGAGCAGATGAACAGAGATGTGTGCAAGGTCCGGACACTATAGGCTGCCTATTTTAATTTATTGCATGGCATAACCCAATTGGGAATATATGTCCTATCACATTATATTTGTTATTTATGATATACATTAAGGCCAAACCACATAACTTGATAAAGCCTACTGGTAAATGTGTTATTAGTTCTTTTTTCAAATTAAGACCTGCTGGAACCCTGGTGCCCAGTCTAAAGATCCAGTAGGCCTCACGGAGAAGAATTTTCTTCCGATGATCCCCACCCCTTTTGGGGGCCAAAACTCGCTCTATGGCAAAAGCCTGGAAAAATGATGCCTGGCGGGCATGTACTTGGATGAAGTGCCTCGCTAAATTGGAAATATTCAAAATATTAGGATTGCTGATGTAATTGAGGTGTTCAAGAATGCGGATTTTGAATTTGCGAACTGTGCTACCCACGTACATCAAATCACAACAGGTGCATCTGATGACATAAATGACACCCTCCGTATTACAATTGATGTAACTACGGATCGGATACCTGGATGAGTGTACTGCATTGTCAAATGATCTCGTGGGGAGCACATAGTCACAAGTCTTACAGGGGTTACTTCCACATTTCGTGAATCCTTTGTAAATGAGCCAGCTTGATTTAAAATTAGTTCCAGTGCTGCTGGCAGTGTAGAGAGACGGGGACAGCGAGCAAGACAAGGTAGGAGCTTTTCTAGAGACTATTCTGCAACCTGATTTAAGTGCTTGATATAAAATATCGTCATCAAATAAAATAGGTAAACACTTTTTTATTGCAGAACTGATTGTGTTGAATTCATTACTATATGTCAAATATAGAGTGGGAACACTGTCCTGGTCACCGTCTACCCGTGTCTCCACACTACCAGCAGGGGTCTTCTTATTTGGCCTATATTTTGACTTTCCAAACAGCATATCTTTTCTCTCTTTTTGTAGTGCTAGCTCTCTTCCTCTATTTATCATCCAAGCTGGATAGTTTCTGTCCCTCAATCTCTTCTCCACTTTGTCAAATTCCTCTTCCAAATCATCCACTCTACTGCAATTCCTAACAGTTCGCATAAATTCACCCACGGGGATTGCTCTGACGGTATGCATTGGATGGTGGCTTTTTGCATTCAATATAGAATTGCCTGCCACCTCCTTCCACAGACAAAGGGAGGGGACAGTAACCTCCTGGTTTGGAAGGAGGCGCTGTAGCGCCGAGGTGTGGGACAAAGAAACTCCGGCTGACCTGACCAGGAAGACGCGTAGAGCCGTATGACCTTTTGATCTAATGGAAGACTGCGGAGACTACCTGACCTGACCCTAGGAAGACGGTAGAACCTCTCATGACCTTTTGATCTAGGGGAAGACTGCAGTGATATTCTCTACCTGACCTGACCCCAGGAAGACGCGACGGAGCCCGCCTGACCCCTGGTTTTGGGGAAGACGTGCGGGGAGTCCCGGCTGACTAGTCAGACGTGATAGTCAGATTTGAGAAAAACAGTGGGGAGGGTGAATCCTTTGTCTGCGGAGGAAAGGGTTAAAGGCGCTGATCACTCCTCTGTTTTGTGTGTGTGTCAGTTTGAAATACTGTTGTTAAGATGGGCCAGTCCCACTCACTTGGAGATGAAGGAGAAAATACAGTAGCTAGTAGCGAGGAAAGAGGGAGATTATAGAATGTGATATGGAGAATTGAAAGTTAAAATGTGACAAAGAATGTTAGAGAAAGTGTGGCCCCGGACAGAAGGTCGCCCGGCTGGCAACAGGGATGAAAATCTGTAAGAAACTGTGAAGTTAGAGCTTACAGATTGAGGGCATCAGAACTCCGGTGATGTTGAAGGGGGAGTTTTAACGAGTGAGAAAACAGAGCAGTGTCAGGAAAAGCTGAATGATGAAGGATTATTAGGTGCAGCACAGGCATGGCACCGAGCGGCAAGTCGATTTATGGCAACTGGAGGGACAAAAAGATGGTCAGGAACTGTGAAATAGAGAAATTCATTTCCCCCCCACCTTCACACAAAATCATTCCTGAGATAAGAGGAGCAGGGAAAGGGGGGAGGGAATCATGCAGAGTAAGTGATGTTATATGTGTAATATTATTATAGAAGACAAAGAATTGTTCAATAATCTTCTTTCTTCTTTCCCAAGCAGTGTACTGTGGGAATCCGGCTTTTAACAAAATGACTGTATGATTATAACATGTATATTGTCTTACAGCGACAGACCATCTGCAATTCTCGGTGTGGTGTGGCTATCTGTTTCCAGGAAAGCTGTGTTTGTCTGTGCTGCAAGTTTTGGGATGAAACAATGTGGGTTGGAAGACATAAATGATTCAGTGGAATGTGAATGGGTGTGGCTTTGAGTTGTAATTGAGGCGAATATGTGTGAAGACTGATTATGAGCTGTTAATGAAAATGAGTACATGAAAATGTACCGTATTTTTCGCCCCATAAGACGCACTTTTTCCCCCCCAAAAGTGGGGGGAAAATGCCCCTGCGTCTTATGGGGCGAATGCTTCCATTTTACATCGCAGTCTGCGACGCTGCAGCATCGCGGACTGTGATGTATGAGAGGAGAGAGAGGAGGGGCTGTAGTCCGGAACTAGGGGCGGGGCCCGGTGAAGTCACTGTACTCTTACACCGGCCCCGCCGCTCACCGCAGTATTTATAAACATGAATCCTCATCCTGTAACTAACGCTGCGCTCTCCCATGTTCCCATGTCCCCTGTATCCCCACAGCACTTACGAACAAGCTCCCATAGCAGGCAGAGCGGACGGCGGCAGTAACGTCACTCACTGACGTTAAGCGTCTGCTCCGCCCACTTTATGAATGAAGCAGGCGGAGCAGGCGCGCGACGTCAATGAGTGACGTAACGCTGCCAGCCGCTCTGCCTGCTATGGGAGCTTGTTCGTAAGTGGTGTGGGGATACAGGGGACATGGGAACATGGGAGAGCGCAGCGTTAGTTACAGGATGAGGATTCATGTTTATAAATACTGCGGTGAGTGGAGGGCCGGTGTATTTTGGGGTACACTGTTAGGAGGGGGATCTGAGGATGACATATAGCAGTGTCATCCACAGATCCCCCCATAACAGTTCCATCCACAGATCCCCCACCCCATTCAATGCCATCCACAGATCCCCCACCCCATAACAATGCCATCCACAGATCCCCCCACCCCATAACAATGCCATCCACAGATCCCCCCATAACAGTTCCATCCACAGATCCCCCACCCCATTCAATGCCATCCACAGATCCCCCACCCCATAACAATGCCATCCACAGATCCCCCCACCCCATAACAATGCCATCCACAGATCCCCCACCCCATTCAATGCCATCCACAGATCCCCCACCCCATAACAATGCCATCCACAGATCCCCCACTCCATAACAATGCCATCCACAGATCCCCCACCCCATAACAATGCCATCCACAGATCCCCCACTCCATAACAATGCCATCCACAGATCCCCCACCCCATAACAATACCATCCACAGATCCCCCGCCCCATAACAATGCCATCCACAGATCTCCCACCCCATAGCAGTACCATCCACAGATCCCCCATAACAGCGCCATCCACAGATCCCCATAACAGTGCCATCCAGAGATCCCCCATAACAGTGCCATCCACAGGTCCCCCATAACAGTGCCATCCACAGATCCCCCACATGACAGTACGTCATCCACAGATCCACCATAATAGTGTCATGCACAGACAACCATTAATTCAAAACCCACCAAAAGCACACCTTTTGGTTAAAAATATTTTTTTTCTTATTTTTGTCCTCAAAAACCTAGGTGCGTCTTATAGGCCGGTGCGTCTTATAGGGCGAAAAATACGGTATATGAATGCGTATGGAGTACGGTATATATTTTTTTTTATAATATGCGCATTGAGGATTTTATTTTATTTTATTTTTCTTGGAAGTTTTTGGTTTTTTATTGGTGCCAACAGCATTGATCAAGCTGTACATTTTTTTTATCAAAGTCAATGAAAAGTTTCTTATGGGCCCTTTGTGTGTTCATGTCTGTATTGTCAGATCTGTTTGTTTCAATGTTTGAAGTTTCGTGTTACATGTTAAGTGTTGTGCTAAACATCGGAGCTCTGTTCTGATGGATAGCTGCCACATTACTGACGGACAAAAGGAGGACCACAGCGTCCGACTGAAGGGAGTTGACTGAGATGACTCAGAGCGGAGGGGGGAGGATAGGGGTGGACGTTACAGACAACGACAGCCCTTGTGCCCATCCCCTAGTTAAAAGACACTCCCATGGAAGATGAGAAGTCCTGTTTTGTTTTCCAGTCTATTAATTCCGCGATAGGGAAAGTTGGATACTTCTGTAAGCCAAAATGCAGAGTAACATCAAGCGGCATTGGGTGGTTCAGTAGTGCCAACCATAGGTAGTGTTCCTTTGGCATTGCTTCAGACCTGATTCCAAACGCCTCATTGAAGTGAGGAAAAAGTAAGTCTGCCACCCTGTGATGGGCCTGCAGAGTCTGTGCGACCCAGATCCCAGAAGAGAGAGAGTTGTGCTGTGTGTGGTACTCCTCGTCCACACCACATGAGAGGATTGTATTCTATGTTGACCATGCCCGGATCACTGTCCGTCCCCACAGACACCCATGTTTTGTTGTCATAAGGAGAACACAAAGACAGGGAGGGGGGAGTTAGATCAAGATTAGGAAACAGGAAATCCAGTATCGGCTCTACTTTTAAACATTTTTAGCAGATTCATTCTGGCCCAATGATATCCCTCACACTGGGTGATAAAGAAGTAGTCCCATTTTTGATTGATACTGGAGCAGCCAAGCCAGTTGTGCACAGCAAACATGGCCTCCCCTGATTTACTCTCCAAGGACACCAGTCTTTGGGTAGAAGTGAATGGGAAAGTAGTACACTCCCTTTTCAACAGAAACCATCCATATTAGATTTTCCCCTAACCAAGATGCGCTTGCCCGTTTGCTGGTCAGTGGTAACGCCCCTTGTTGCCTCCTAGGTGCAGATTTGCTTGCAAAAGTACATGCTGGTATCTCATATCAGGAGGACGGCACTGTGAAGCTTACAGGTGCCCTCAACGACCAGGAACTTTGTTTGTTGGCCATTAGTGATAAAATTCCCTGGTCCATGTTTGTATCAGTACTCCCAGAAGCTGAGAAAAGCAAAACCACTCACCATTGGATGGTACATGACCTACATGCAGTTAATGAAGCCACAGTTTCTAACACCCACATCGTGCCCAATACACACACCTTGTTGGCTCAGGTTCCCATTACCCCTACTCACTCCACTGTGATTGATTTGTCCTTTTGTCCCTACCACCTCACTGATGAGGTGGTAGATGCTTTTTATCCCTAGAACTGGCAATTTTGTGTTCCCCCACAATGTACTATCAGATTATTACATTTAGATTGTATTGTTATGAAGTGAGTGGCCATGACTCAGCTGTCCTCACCCAACTGCATGGCCAGCAATAACGTCCCTTAGCATATTATTCAGTCAGACTTGATCCCGTGGCCAGAGGTGCCCCTTTCTGCATCAGAGCTGTAGTAGTTGTACTAGCTATGCTTGATGAAAGCTCGGAGATAGCTCTGAACCACAAAGTGATGGTGATATTACATCTATCCTCATGAACGTACAATCCAAATGATTGTTTTGTTGCCCGTTATTTGAGAATGCAGTGTTCCATTTTGTTGCCTGACAATGTTGCTCTCCAAAGGTGTAATACTTTGGACCCAGCCACCCTGTTGCCTCTGGACCAAGGGGGAAGGGAAGAGTTAGGGCACCGCACTTTAAACTTTTCTTCCAGATTCAAAGGAAGAGGCTCCTGACTGTTTGCAGATGATGTCACAAGAGGTAGTGGGATTTGGTAAATCAGCCATTAGGTAATCTAGATCATGTGCTCTTTGTGGATGGATCGAGGTATGGCCAGGATGGCAGGTACTACACAGGTTGGGCAGTGGTGATTAAACGTGAACTACCACACATGTCTGCTCAAGAAGTGGAGCTAAAAGACTCTGAAGATGGCTTGCAGATATGCAGATGGAAAAACAGCCAACATTTACACTGATTCCAGGTGTGCTTTTGGGATAGCCCATGACTATGGGCCCATATGGAAAGCCAGAGACTCCTTGATCGCTTCAGGTAAACCCATCGAAAATGGGGAAGCAGTGAGGTCTCTGATGGAAGCCCTCTTGTCACTAACATGAGAGGTGATGATAGCAACGAAAGGCCACTGTAAACAGATGCAGAGGAGGCAAAGGGGAAAGCCACGACAGATCAGGCGGCAAAAATGGCTGCCAAATTACCTAAGCAGACCCCTGTCTTAAGTGGCCACAGTTCAGGTCCCTGAAATAACTCCTCCTGTCTCCCGAAAGTTCTTAACACCTTATAGAACCAGATGGGGAAGGAGGAAAGGGACTGGTGGATGGAAAAGGGGGGACTACAAATAGGAAGGGAAACTTTACCTTCCCAGGTCCCTCTAATCCATGATGGCACAGGCAACCCATGGAGTGACGCACCAGACAAAAACTGCTATGTGTGATTTAGTACGTAGCATATGGTACGCCCCAGGGTTCAGCACTGTAACAGTCAGACATACTCAAGGATAGACGGTTGTGCCCACAACAACGTGGGCAAGGTGGTTAAGGTACCCAAGAAACACGTCTTGCTTTTTGTATCTGTTTCAACGTTTGCAGACTACCTTCAACTACACAAGGTGGGCATGTATGAGTATGTATTGATATGTGACTTGTTTTCAGGATGGCCAAAACCGTACCCAAAGAAGTAAAGAAGATTATGGCCGAAGTTGTGTGCAGGTATGGGGTACCTTAGATCATTGGAAGTGACACAGGTGTTCACTTCACAGGTGAAGTGATGCAGAAGATGATGAAGGTTTTGGGTGTAGGACAGGCCTTACATGCTTTGTACCATGCAGCAGTAGAGTAGGGAAAAGGAACTGAACGGGACACTAAGTTAAAGATTCAAAAGCCTTAGAGTGCCTGCTGGTAGCCCTCTTTTAGTAAGGTATACGCCTAACCGTGAGACAGGCCTTTGTCCCTATAAGGTCCTTTTTGGGTCAGCCCCTAGGATAGGATTTATTTCCCACAGCAGCTTCAGATGCAACATGGTTGTCTGACAGATTATGTGATCAGTTTTGTACAAGCATTTGACTAAAGTACATTTTCGAGTTTTTGCTTCACTTCCAGGTTTTGATAAAGTACCAGGAACCCACCCACTTGTGTCTGGAGATTGGGTGGTAATAAAAGACACGTTAGAAAAGTCCTAAAACCCTGGTTTGATGGTCCATTCCGAATGTTGTTGACCACAAGCACAGTGAAGCTCAAAGAAAGCATAATTGGATTGATTTCAAGGAAGTGTTGAGACTGGTTTTCCCTTGTGTTACTGTTGATCTTGACTCAAAAGAATATGGAAAATTGTATGAAAATATCGATCCAGAAAATCAGAAGCACTGATGACCTCCAGTCCCCCCCATATAATGTCAACACCAGTTAGGGAAAGATCATCTGACTTCCCCGTGCTCAAATCCAGTGTCACGGGAGGCTGTTCGCTAGGTATGACTTGTCGAGGAAGCTGGTGAAGAGGAGGCGGAGCATTGGGACAGATGTTTAGGTTTAGGGAGAGAATTAAATTCAAGGGGGGACTGGTAAAGATGTGTGAATTTTATTCTATTTTTTGTATAACTAGGACTGTAATGAGTTAACTTTTTCTTCTCCAAGTGCCTCCCCCCCACCCCTCTCTTTGTTTCAAGGCTGGAGAGGATAGAGAGGGGGGCAAAGTGCTGTGCTGTGAGAAGTGTCTGATTTCTCATCTTTCTACAGGTGTCCCATAGAGTGTGGTAGAAATACGTAAGCCAATCATATGGCTTGATGATATATATATTATTCACTGCCTATAGAGAAGCACCTCTTTGAAGTGTCACATATGATGTATGCAGTATTATTGTTAGATTGTCCGCCATTACAAAATGGCGAACACTTAGATGTTTACATTAGTTCACATTCCAAAGTGGTATTCACTGCGCAGATGTTGAAGTGTTATCTCTGTTTCTCTTATCTCTTCTGCCTTTTTGACCAATGAAACAATGTTTTAGCCTCAGAGAGGACTGCCCTCTTCTGAAGATGTATATACGGCTTATCCCATGTAATAAAAGTTTGAGATTGCATTGACCATCTATGTGTCAGCGTCTAGTCTCTCAGCCACGCGTGGATATTAACCCCTGGGGGGGTACATTGATCTGGAACACCAGAGTGTATCTAAAATCCCCTAATTTAGGGCTGCTTTAACAGGGATTCAACCTCTTAGCAGACTCGAGAAACATAAGGTTTTTATGGTCAGTGACAGCAGTTACACAATGCCTTGCCCCCTCCAGAAAATGCCTCCACTCCTCAAATGCCCATTTAATGGCCAGCAGCTCCCTATTCCCTATGTCGTAGTTTCTCTCCGTGGGAGACAATTTCCTGGAGAAGAAGGCACATGGTCTCAGGTTAGTGAGGCTAGCAGGACCTTGTGAAAGGACTGCTCCTGCGCCGTCCTCGGACGCATCCACCTTCACAATAAAAGGTTTCTCCTGATCAGGCTGGATCAGAATGGGAGCGCTACTGAATGCCTTTTTTAATTTTTCAAATAAAAAAATGGCCTCAGTAGACCAATTCTCCAAATCCGCCCCTTTCTTAGTAAGGTTGGTCAACGGTTTAGCAATTACGGAAAAATTCATAATAAATTTACGATATTAATTGGCGAAACCTAAGAACCGTTGTAAGGCCTTTAAGGATGAAGGTCTTACCCATTCCTTAATTGCTAGTACCTTACTAGGATCCATCTTGAAGGTGTGAGGAGTCAGAACATGCCCTAGAAACAGAATCTCCTGTACACCAAAGACACATTTCTCTTGCTTAGCGGATAGCTGATTCTCCCTCAACACTTCTAATACTTGTTTAACATGAGACACATGGGATTCGAAGTCAGGAGAGAATATCAAAATGTCGTCAAGATAGACAATAACAAATTTACCTAAGAACTCCCTAAGAATGTCATTCATGAAGTTTTGGAACACAGCTGGGGCATTGCTGAATCCAAAAGGCATCCCCTGATATTCAAAGTGTCCTACCGGAGTATTGAACGCCGTCTTCCATTCGCCTCCCTCCTTGATTCGGATTAGATTGTATGCCCCTTTCAGGTCAATCTTGGAAAACCAGGTTGCCCCCAGAACCTGATTAAATAAATCCGGAATCAAGGGAGGGAGTATCTATTCTGGACAGTGATTTTATTTAATCTCCGGTAATCGATACATGGCCTAAGACCACCATCTTTTTTCTTAATGAAGAAAAACCCCGCCCCCATAGGAGAGACAGAAGGTATAATATGCCCTTTACCAAGGCTCTCCTTAATATAATCTTCCATGGCCTTGTGTTCGGGCTTAGAAAGATTATAAATTCGCCCCTTAGGAAACTTGGCCCCCTCTACTAGCTCTATAGTACAATCATAAGGTCTATGGGGCGGTAGAACCTCCGGGGTTGGTGATGAGAATACATCAGAATATTCCTTAACAACAGTGGGTAAAGTATCAGACTTTACTGAGACCCCAGCCTGTACCACGGACAAGCATGAGTCACACTTAGGCCCCCATCTCACCAACTCCCCCTTGGACCAATCTATAGTGGGGTTATGTAGTCGGAGCCAAGGCAACCCTAGTACCACCTAAGCCGGTAGGTTCTCCAGGACTAAAAGGGAACATCTCTCTGAGTGGCACACACCCACGGTTAGAGAAATCTCTGAAGTACGTGAGATCACTGTACCACCAATAAGAGGAGTAGCATCAATAGCCATGACATGGATAGGAGTTGGTAAGGCAAACATAGGAATACCCAATCTTACAGCATACTCAGAGTCAATAAAGCTAGCCGCTGAGCCAGAATCAATAAAGGCCTTACCCGGCCATTTATCTACTCCCAGAGAAATCGTAATGGGTACCAAAAGCTTACATTTAGAAAAATCAGGGTGTACCTGGTCTTTAGGTTGCCTTGCCTTAGGAGACTTGACAGAGAGGACCTTCTTAGGACACTGGTTGATCCAATGGTCAGGATCTCCACAGTAAAAGCATTCTCCACGTCTGCGGCGAAGATTCCCTCGGGTCATGCCAACCTGCATGGGTTCCTCGGTGGAGACCTCAGAGTTGTCTCTGGGATAGGCCTCTGGCTGGACCACCATCTGGGAAGAGAACTGTTGTTCCTGTCGTCTCTCTGTAACCCGTCGGTCAAGTTGGACAACAAGGGTCATCATCTCCTCTAAGGTCTCTGGAAGTGGATAACTGACCAGAAGATCCTTTAAATTATCAGACAGACCTGACCTGAACTGACTCTTCAGGGCTGGTTCATTCCATCCTGAGGGGACACACCACCTTCTGAATTGGGTGCAATAATCCTCTGCAGGTAGATTGCCCTAAACCAGTGCCTTTAGAGCCGTCTCGGCTACTAGAGCCCTGTCTGGTTCATCATAGAGGGTACCCAGGGCCTGAAAGAACCCCTCCACAGAAGATAAACAACTGGCGCCAGCAGGTAAAGAGAACGCCAGTCCTGGGGATCACCCTGTAGTCGGGAAATGATAATGCCCACTCATTGACTCTCCGGGCCAGAGGACACGGGGCGCAAACGGAATTAAAGTTTGCAACTCTCCTTAAAAGAGAGAAACTTCTTCCGGTCTCCAGAAAAGGGTTCTGGGAGCTTAATCTGGGGCTCAAAATAGAGGCCTGAGGAGTGGAAGAACCTTGCCCTAACTCAAAAGAACAGAGTTTTTCCCCTAACTCCTGCACCATCTGTGTCAGATTAGAGATATGGTCAATCAGGGTTACTAGAGGATTCATTATACAGTGGTTATTGGGCCTGTTAATCTGTAACGGTCACTTACACACACACACACAGGGGGGAGGATAGTGACCACTGCGCTCCACCCTCAGCCCTGGCCCTGCCTACTTGCCTCACGAGTCCTGATGACAGGGGACAACTGGACGGCAGTCCCTAACTTAGTATACGTGCAGGAAGGACAGACAAGACAAATAACGGATAGTGAACGGACCGGGTCAAAACCAAGAGGACAACGCAGTACAAAGGGATAAGCAAAGAAAGGTCAGAAGAAGCCGGGGTCATAAATACCAGGAGAGTCGAGAAGTACCAAAGGAGTCCGCAAATAATAGTCAGGTGGAAGCTGAGGTCAATATACCAGGAAGGATGCGCAGTACAGGAGGAGCAGGCAAAGGATCGTCAGGGAACAGGATCAGGTAAGTGCACAGGTATCCAACAACTGCCAGGAACCTAAATTAACAGGCAACCTGTGGCCAGCAGGCTGCCTGTATTTATAGTGGGGAGTGAGGGTCATGTGACGTGGCCAGCGTCACATGACCGACAGTCCGACCAGTCGAGCACCGAGTGATCAGCTTGGCGCTCAAGGCAGACCTAGGAGCAGGGAGCCTCCCAGCTAGCAAAGCCGCCCTGGGAACGATGTCAAACACAGATCCTCGCTCCCGAAGCTAAGCAGCAGGTCTGCGGCTGATGGGAGACCGAGTGTGCCTTCGGCACCCCGTTACGCTTGGTTTGACTTTATACAATTTTAGACGTGAATAAACCCCTGCTCTGCATAGGTGACAGGGAATAAAATTTCTGAAATGCTTCTTTAATTGATGCGCGCCACTTCCTTTGATTCAATGCTTAAATTTAAACAAGTTGTACCACATTTGCGCTTCAATACTTTGTCCCACATTTCCACTATACTCTTTTGGCCAACATTTGCACCTCAATAGCTTTTCCCACATTTTTGCTCGATCCCAAAAAATGTTTATAAATTTATCTCCCTTAAATTTGGTCTCTTTTTCCACGCTCCCTCTCCGGCCTGGAACCCTGATTCCCCGCCACCAGTGATCACCATGGTAGGCGTATAAAAGAACATCGAAAGTTGATACAGCAGATATAATATTGGATCGTGAACAACACGGGGACGTGCGACATGGTGGGACAGTAAGTATGCACACGCCTACACGAACTGACAGGGGTCAGGCCCTGCAACTTCTGGGTCTCCAAATTTGGCACATGGCCTGAGCTTGCCCTTTACGCCTTGGAGGTGCTGGCCTTCCCTGCAGCCAGTGTATTGTCTGAACGTGTGTTTAGCACGACTGGAGGGTTATATTTTCCAATGTTTTGGGGTGTACCCTAATTTTAAAAAATACAAATACATTTAAAACCAAAAAGCAGTGTAGGCTACCTCCTCCACCACCACTTCCACCTACACCTCCACATCCATCGCCTCCTCAACCTCCTACTCCATATGGACCTGGTCCTCATAGAGCAAGAATATAATTTTTTATTTTTATGTATTTTATGGTATTTTAAGTCATTTCCCTATCCACATTTGTTTGCAGAGCAATTGCCATGCTCTTAACCACATTTTGATGACATTTGCAGCCCTCTAACCCTTTCCATGACATTTTTACAGCCATTTTAGTGCTCAAAAGTTCGGGTCCCCATTGACTTCGAACTTTTTTCCGAAGTTCGACTGAACCCGTCGAACCCGAACATCCAGGTGTCCGCTCAACTCTAATTATAAGTTTAAACACGATAAAAAAAAACCAAGAGGGTTGCACATAAATATAGGCTGGATAAATACAGTTGCAAGAAAAAGTATGTGAACCCTTTGGAATGATATGGATTTCTGCACAAATTGGTCATAAAATGTGATCTGATCTTCATCTAAGTCACAACAATAAACAATCACAGTCTGCTTAAACTAATAGCACACAAAGAATTAAATGTTACCATGTTTTTATTGAACACACCATGTAAACATTCACAGTGCAGGTGGGAAAAAGTATGTGAACCCTTGGATTTAATAACTGGTTGAACCTTCTTTGGCAGCAATAACTTCAACCAAACGCTTCCTTTAGTTCATATTCCGGGCAAAAAGCTAGCTGCTTTGGTAGCGACCCAGTTAGAAAAACAACAATTATGTTCATTGCTTAGTAGACAAACTAGGACATAAAATTACTGAACAAGTGGCCAAAATAGAACTGCTCAAAGAATACTTTGAAGACATGTACAGCAGTAAGAAAAATAATAATCAGGCTCAAATACAACAGATTTTGGAGGTAATTAATATTTCTAGGTTAACAATAGATCAATGTGTAACTCTGGAAGCCCCCTTAAATGTTTCGTAAGTGGATAAGGTACTATCTAGGATCACAAAGAATAAGGCTCCAGGAACAGATGGTATTCCGTTTGAAGTTTATGTTCAATATAAAGAAATATTAATCCCGAAATTATTGATAATGTGGGATGATTCGAGGAAGGCAGGAAAACTGCCAGACTCATTTAAGAGTAGCTTTAATCACACTGATTTTAAAACCAGAAGAGAACCCAATTCTTCTGGGTTCATATCGCCCCATTTGATTAATTAACACTGATAACAAAATATTGGCTAGGATTTGTGAACACTCAGCTTGAACCCACCAACTGTGGTGAACGATTGATTGTTGCCATAGACGCCTCAAAGGCATTTGATACCATAAAATGGCCCTTCTTGATTATAACACTGAAGAAGATGGGATTTGGTGACAATTTTATATCATGGGTAAGACTGCTATATACTGAAATCTCAGCAAGATGTATGAGAAGCTTTTTTTTATAATAATATAATGATATGTAATCAAAGATTGTTATGATATTTTTTTTGTATGAAGAAAAAAATAATAAATATTTATAAAAAAAATAAAAATAAAGTATATTATTGTGCATTTGCATTGTGCGGCAGTTGTGTGCGGTTCTGCTGCGATACTGCAGGTATATAGAGGGACAAGCGTTATTGAAACAAATAATTTCTACTGGTGTTATATACCAATCGTCTCCCCAAAAAACTGATTGAAGCGGGGTGTTATATACTAATATATTGTCTTTATAGTGCATTTGGGTACTGTATAGTGCATTTGCACATGCGCGTACGTGAAAATAATATTGCCGATATTTCGCATTGAAAAAAATAATGAATGGAGATCGCAAATTCAAATAATGAATCTGGTATGTCACTGTCCAAGTTGTGGGACTATTTGTGCACTTCTAGTAATTATTTCTTGGCTGCAAATATGAGCTGAAGGTTTTTCAGGTTCGCCTGCCATTAAAATGAATAAGACCCGCTGCGAACTTGCGGTTCACGAACAATTGATCGCGTTTGCGTGATCACGAACCATCCCGGCAGATGTTCGTCCATCACTACTTATCACTCTGTCATTGTTCCATTCTATGGTCTCTTCATGCTGCTGCCACCTCCAGACTCTGTCATTGTGCTGCTCTGTGGTCTCCTCATGCTGCTGTCACATCCACACTCTGTCATTGTGCCGATCTGTGGTCTCCTCATGCTGCTGCCACCTCCAGACTCTGTCATTATGCCTCTTGGTTGCCTTCTCCTGATGCTGCTGCCGCCAACTGCAGATTCTGTCCTTGTGCCACTCGGTGGACTTCTCCTGATGCTGCCACCTCCAGACTCTGTCATTGTGACACTCTGTTGTCTCCTCATGCTGCTGCCACCTCCACACTCTGTCATTGTGCCACTCTGCGGCCTACGTAAGCTGTTGCCACCTCCATACTCTGTCATTTTACCCCTCTGTGGTCTTCTCATGATGCTGTCACATCCACAGTTTGTCGTTGAGCCACTCTGCGGCCTCCTCATGTTGCTTCCACCTCATCACTATGTCATAGGTCCACTCTGTGGACTTCTCATGCTGTTCCCACCCTCTCCACTTTATGACTGGGCCACTCTTTTGCCTTTCGGCCTGGCTGACATCATCATTAATTTGACCTTTCTTTTCATCTGTCAGAAGGAAGGAAAAATCAGATGCACAACAGATCCTGTCTGTGTAGCAGTTGTAAGGCCTGTATGGTCCCATTAGAATTGGCTTATGATTTGGTAGCCAAAAGCAGGAGTGGGTACAAAACACAGACAACATGCAAATATTCAATTTAGGTGTCATCTCTGTTTTAGATTCACTCCTGCTTTCTTTGGTATTAGCAATACTGAGGGATTATTGAGCAAATGCTGACCAAGTGAAGGCGTATACTCAACAGACAGGATCCATTTTTTGGGGATTATTGTTCGGACGGATTAGAGGAAGGGCAAAATATCAGTGACGTCAAGACAAACTTACTGCTATCACCCTCTCCACTCTGTCAGGGGCTCTACTTGTATAAGCATTTAATAGAACAGGTTCTGTAGACATCTATGTGGAATCAGCTGACGAGGGTGTAAATGAAGTGCTCTTCTTCTTGGAGCTAACATCGACCTGTAAGGCTGAGTTCATGCTTGAGTTATTTGGTCAGTTTTGGCCCCGTGACTGCCCAAATAAGTGAAGTGTGCAGTGATTCTAATAGCAACGCCTGTCATCTGAATGTCATACTGACTGACAGTATTATTTCACTACAACAGCAGACTCCCTATGCATGTTACTGCAAGGCACAGTATTCTACACCACTAGAAATGCTCTCTGTAGCCCGGAAATAGCAGTTTTATATCGCGATTTGCCAAGAATATATTCAGATCGAAGCAAATTTATTCAGAGAATTCGGTGAACCAGCCTAATCGAATTTTTGAAAAGGATACACTCATGATTTGGAAGCCAAAAGCAGAAGTAGATACAAAACACAGAAGACATACAAACTTTCCAATTATGTGTAATCTCTGTTTTGGACCCACTCCTGTTTGTTTTTAGGCCTTAGCAATGCTGATGGATTACTGACCAAATACTGACCGAGTGAAGGCGGATGCTCAAAAGACAGGATCCTTTTTCTTGAGGGGTTGTTTTTATAACGGATCAGAAGAAGGGCAAAATTATCAGTGACGTCAACACAAACTTACTGCTGACACCCTCTCCACTCTGTCGGGGGGCTCTACCTGTATCATTGTGTAACAGAACAGGTTCTGTAGAAATCTATGTGGAATCAGTGAATCGGTGTAACAGGAGTGCTCTCTTTCACTCTATAGTAGAATCTTGGGCCACTGCACGGTTCTTTATACCTGCTGCTAACATTGACCTGTACACACTTCTTATTTGATGAGTTTTGGCCCCGTAACTGACCAAGTAAGTGAAGTGTGAACTGATTCTAAAAGTGACGACTCTCATCTACATGTCATACTGACTCACAGTATTATTTCACTACCACAGCAGACTCCCTATGCGTGTTACTGCAAGGCAAGGTGTTCTACATCACTATGCAGGCTCTCTGCAGCCAGGAAATAGCTGTTTTTTAACACGATTTGTCACAAATATATTCAGATCGAATTGAATCTTTTTGGGAAATTCGGTGAAAAATTTGAAAAATTTGCTCATCTCTAGTCATTTAATTGGTGAGGGTCCAACATTCGGGATCAAGCACAGTGCCGTACATTGTACTGTGGCTGTGCTTGGTATCGCAGCTCAGCTTCATTCACTTCAATGGTTGCTGAGCTGTGCCTAGGCCATGTGACCGATAATCGTGATGTGACTGGCCTAGAAAAAGCAGGGAGACGGCTGCTGTGAGCACCAGTGCCTTTTCAAATAGCTGATTGGCCAGTTATCACTTAAAATATCTTAACATTAGCATATTGATATGAATTGCTGTTGGTGGTCCAGTTATATAAATTAACAATAGTGCAAATATGATATCAGCTAAAATCATCTGAACTAGAAATTCCCATTAGTATTACCCACTAAGGTATAATACAATCCTGCTGAATTATAATATCCCCCAGAGACGTCTTAGAAATGATGCAGGGGAAATAATTTACATCAGCGGAATAAATAAAAATAACTTGATTAGAAATAAGAAATTGATCTCCAGAGGATTCAGCCTTCTCTAAAACTGAAGGTGAAATAATATAAAAGAACCACATAGAAAATAGGACTGGAGGCCATAAAGATTCCAGACGGCTGCCTCAGGTATTTCATTATTTTATGTACACAATTCTTTATTATGTCTTTATGTCTTTATTATGTTTCATAATGTCCAAAAAAATCAAATTTCAATTAATTGATTTAAACAGATATAAAGTACAATCATAATGGTTGGAAAATATTAGTTTCAATATTCTGTAAAAAGAGCCTTAGTATCAGTTCTACTTCTTGGACCAAAGTGCAAATTCTTTTTTTTTCCATCTTTGCTGGAGGAGCTGCAGTACAGTATTAGTACGAAGTTTTATGCGAATCAACTTCGGATGTTTCATCTGAAGCTGATTTTCTCATCCCTAATAGCAACCAATCAGATTCCGCCTTTCATTTTTCATAGCTCCTTTGAAAAATGAAAGGAGGAATCTGGTTGCTACGAGCAACTAAGCCAGTTCTACTTTACACCAGTTTGATAAATGACCCCCATGCTGCGTTAACTTAAATGCAAACTCATCTGAACTTGTAGAAACACACAGGTAGGATGGAAACAGAACTTTGAGCATGGCAGGTACACAGGCAGTAAATAACAGAGGATAAATGCAGGAAAATTGCAATAGCACTACTTGACTATAAAATGCCTTTGCTGGTCACCAGGGAACCTAAAGCTCAAGCAACCTCTGCCTCGAGAAGGTGCCTAAATTACCCAGGGATCTTAAGTCTTTGCCTGGGCAAGGATTTGGGAATGCTCACACTGGCCCTTTAAGAGGCCAGAGGTGAGGGTGCATCTACCCTAAGGGAGAATAAGGCAGTAACAATGAGGCAGCAGCCTGGAGGGGATTCTGGTAACCAGGATGTCAGATTGTATGGTGAGTGCCATGATCAGTGATGAACAGTTCGCAGTGTTCGCCAGCGAACACATGCGGGCTGCCATCTTTAGTAAGGTAGACTCACCCGTCCGACGATGCACAGGTAAGCCCTTACCTATGTCGGGAGCCGGTCTGAAATCAAATGCAGTCACCCGGAGCAGGCAGTTCCGAGAACAGCCGCCGGGGGCCTTCATTGGGCTGTTCTTGGAACTGCCTGCTCCCGGTGACTGCATTTGATTTCAGACCGGTTCCGGGCACAGGCACAGGTAAGGGCTTACCTGTGCATCGCTGGACGGTTGAGTCTACCTTACTAAAGATGGCAGCCCGCATGTGTTCGCTGGCGAACACTGCAAACTGACCATCACTGGCCACGATATTTTCAAGAGGGGGGTGGGAACGGACTTCAGACCTAACAGGTATGTGCTATTCTTTTGGAGTAAATTCATCTAACCAAGATTTGACTTTATGGAAAAGAAATGTGTCTAACATTTCTAGAGAGATTATATTAACATTCCTCATGCAGAGTGAGGCTGTGTGATTTTGCCAGTCGGGAATAGATTTAGCCTGTCTATCCTAGGACATTTATAAAAAGACATCTCCCTTTCTTCCAAAGGTCTTAATGTGTACCCAAGTGTCCACAGAATGTTGTGTTCCCTGATGTTCATTCTGCACAGTATGAGTGTAATGCAAGGCACCAACAAACAGACCAGTGATGAAAGCAAAAAGGTGTTTATTCACCAGAAACATAAACGTCCAGGAAACTGGCTGGTAACAAGGAATAATAACAAAAACCAGGCAAGGAGATTCCAGGAATAGTCCCAACCTGTGCTGAATGATGCTTTGCACTTGGCAGTCGAGTCACTCCAGATCTTGGGTCCGTTGCAAAGGACAAAGTTCCTGGCAGTCTTCAGTCACTAGCAGTTGTGACCTATACCTGGTTCAGGGAAAATAACAGTGGGCACTGATCACCCTGAGAGACCTCCTTTTAAATGCCTGCTGACCAATCCCAGGGTGCCAAGTGTCCACTACCATAGGTGAACAAATTGCCCTGCACTTGAGTACATGGCCTAAGGCAATCACAAGTTGATTAACCCATGGCTGGCTCCCTAATTCACTTTGCTCTTGTGAGTCAGTATATTATGCGCCACTGGTCGACGAAGCGCATAAGAAGCGCGTACTCGCGACCGTGTATCCCTTTGCGAACCTGCCCTCGTGCGTACGCACGGACGCATGATTGACTCAGCGCGAGTATGCGAGCGCGTGGACCCAGATGCGGAAACGGAAGTCGCAGGAGACATCGGAGACAACCCTGGCCGCGGCGTCTTGTCACTCGCCTGGCCACTCTGTCCCCGGGACTCCGACGGTCCTCCCCTCCGATGTCCACGCGAACGCATCCCCGCACTGGTTCGCAAAGGGGTCAGCGCTGGTGCATCAGAGACACGCATAACCTGTCCCGCAACTCCACGAGGACCCCTCTTGGTTCCCCTGGAGTGCAAAGCAGGTAAGGATCTTACATTACCCCCCCCCTCGAGGAGGCGGCTCTGAAGACTCCAAGCAAGCTTTCCCCGGATTATCCCGGTGAAAGGCTGCCACCAACTCATCCGCATGCACCTGGCGAGCAGGTATCCAACATCTCTCCTCTGGACCAAAACCCTTCCAGTCCACCAAGTATTGAAGAGACCTTTGGACAAAACGAGAGTCCAAAATTCTGTTCACCTCGAACTCCGGTACCCCTTGGACCTCCAGCGGGGATGGGGTCGGAATGAAGGGAGCAGAGTCGGCTGCCGATTTGAGAAGTGAAACATGAAAGGTGTTCACTCCTCGGATCGACGGTGGAAGAGCAACCTTGTACGTAACTCGGTTGATCTTTTGTGTCACTGGGTATGGGCCAATGAATCGAGGACCCAACTTGGAAGATGGCTGACGCAGCGGAATGTTCCGGGTGGAGACCCACACCTGATCTCCCACCTTAAACTTTTGCTCTACGGTGCGATGACGATCAGCAAATTTCTTCTGTTGCGCCACCGCACTGCGGAGATTCCGCTGGGCCGACGACCAAATGGGACGTCTATCCTCGAACCATTGATCCACCACTGGTGAGTCAGTGGAGGGTCCGACCAAAGAAGAGAGTCTTGGATCCCTGCCCCCCACGCACCTGAACGGAGACATCTTAGTGGAAGCATGCTCAGAGTTGTTATAAGCCACCTCCGCAAAGGGTAGATACGCTGCCCATTCCTCCTGGCAGTCTGACACGAAGCACCGGAGATATTGCTCCAGGGTCTGGTTAGTCCTTTCCGTCTGACCGTTGGTCTCTGGGTGAAAACCAGAAGAAAAAGACAAATTAATACCCAATCGGGAGCAGAAAGAACGCCAGAAGCGAGAGATGAATTGCACTCCTCTGTCTGAAACAATGTCATCCGGCGCTCCGTGTAATCGAAAGACATGATTCAAGAACAGATCTGCCAATTCTCTGGCCGAGGGCAATCCAGGGAGTGGGATAAAATGGGCCATTTTACTAAAACGGTCCACCACTACCCAGATTACCGTACTTCCAGAGGACCTTGGCAAATCTGTGATGAAATCCATGGAAATGTGAGTCCATGGAGACTGGGGAATTGGCAGTGGGAGTAAAGTCCCAGAAGGGGCAGAACGGGACGGTTTACATCTGGCACAAACAGCACATGCCTGGATATAGGCCTTAACATCCACGGACATGTTGGGCCACCACACGTGACGTTTAACAAGGGCAAGTGTTTTCTTAACACCCAAATGCCCGGCAGACTTTGAGTCATGAAGCTGTTGGATGACCTTCAATCGAAGGTTAATGGGTACAAACCATCGACCCTCGGGTTTGTCAGGTGGACTCTCTGCCTGTGAACTGGGTTCATGCAGTGGGCGGGTGGACACAAGGCGCAGTTCACAACCCAGTTGAGGATACGAAGTATTTTTTATTTTTTTTTTATTAGCAAAGACGACGCGTTTCGGGGTACGCAGACCCCTTTATCAAGTCTGTATCCTTGTCACCGTAGGCTAATTGGAGGTCACTCTTGTTGGAGATCCCTTATTTGGGGGGTGTACGGCGGTCCGCACTGCTTGGTAATGCGGCCGGTGAGTGTCCTCCAGTGGTAGCGCTTCTGCACGTGTAGCCAGTGCAGAAGCACTGGCTACACGTATCCTCAACTGGGTTGTGAACTCAACTGGGTTGTCAACTGGGTTGTCAACTGCGCCTTGTGTCCACCCGCTCACTGCATGAACCCAGTGCAGACGAGCCCCCTCCCCATACACCACAATTCGCACCAAAGTGGCGGCTTGGCTCCCGCCCATGGTCAACTTGGACGACAACCGCCTGCACCAACCCACATCACCCCACGATTTTACCTCCACCAGAACTGCACTACCAAAAGTACAACCTAACCAAGGTGAGTAGCAACCACTCACCCTGGCCAGGAACAAATAACAACATATCTTGTCTACCACCACCTATGAGCGCCTTCTCCCCTTTTCTCTTTGGCCATTTACTCTCTGCCTGTGAAGGCTCAAGAAGAGAGGACAAGTCCTCCATTACTTCTGCGGCCCCCAGGGCAGCAAGAAAACATTTAGTTGGGAGAATGGTTTCTGGCTCAGAGTCCAGGACGGAAGCAACCTCAGGGAAGCAGCGGGACAGGGCATCTGCCTTCACGTTTTTGGAACCTGGTTTATAAGTGAGGCGGAAATTGAAGCGGGTGAAAAACAATGCCCACCGGGCTTGTCGGGAGTTGAGTCTTTTGGCACTCTCTAGGTACTCCAAATTTTTGTGGTCAGTGTAAACCGTGATGGGATGTTCTGCACCCTCTAGCCAATGTCTCCACTCTTGAAAAGCCAATTTTACTCCCAGAAGCTCTCTATTGCCGATATCATAATTACACTCGGCTGGAGAGAGCTTCCGAGAGAAGAAGGAACAGGGATGTAACCTCTCAGGGTCCCCAGAATACTGTGAGAGAACTGCCCCTACACCGACCTCTGAGGCATCGACCTCGAGAACAAAAGGTCTGGAGGTGTCTGGATGAGTAAGAATTGGTGCCGTGCAAAAGGCCTGTTTCAGCGTCTCAAAGGCTCTGACTGCCTCTCTCGTCCACTTAGAAGGATTAGCTCCCTTCTTAGTGAGGTTGGTGAGAGGTACTACTATCGCAGAAAAATTCTTAATAAACTTGCGGTAGAAGTTGGCAAAGCCTAAGAAACGCTGCAACCCCTTAAGATCCTTAGGCTGAGGCCAATCCAAGACAGCAGAAAGTTTGGATGGGTCCATAGCCAATCCCTTTTCTGAGATAATGTACCCCAGGAAAGGCAATTCCTTCACCTCAAACAGACACTTCTCAAGTTTGGCATAGAGGCGGTTCTCCCTCAGCTTCTGGAAAACCTGACAAACGTGTCTCCGATGAGAGACCAGATCCGAAGAGTAGATTAGTATGTCATCTAGATAGACAACAACACATCTATCCAAGAAATCTCTGAGAACATCGTTGATGAACTCCTGGAAGACCGCGGGAGCTTTACAGAGACCGAAAGGCATCACGAGATACTCGTAATGCCCGTCTCTGGTATTAAATGCGGTCTTCCATTCGTCACCCTCTCTAATGCGAACTAAATTATAAGCACCCCTTAAATCAAGTTTGGTGAAGACTCGGGCCCCTGCCACCTGAGAAAACAGATCATCAATCAGAGGCAGTGGATACCGATTCTTCACCGTAATCCGATTAAGGGCACGATAATCGATGCAAGGTCTCAAGCCTCCATCCTTCTTCTCCACAAAGAAGAATCCAGCTCCAGCAGGGGAAGTGGATGGACGAATGAAATTCTTCTCAAGGTTCTCTTTAATATACTCCCGCTGAGCCTGAACCTCAGGCCCAGTGAGATTATAAAGATGCCCTCGTGGTGGCATGGTACCTGGCAACAGGTCTATAGGACAATCATATGACCTGTGGGGAGGTAACACATCAGCCCCCTGAGGACTGAACACATCTCGGAAATTATGATACTGCTGTGGTAAAGTACTTAATACTTCCATGGAGGCTAGTGACAGGTCGGGACGAATGCACTTAGTAAGGCATTCCGTACTCCACTGACAAATAAGACCCGAGCGCCAGTCCACTACTGGATTATGGAGCCTTAACCAAGGGAGACCCAAAATCACGGGAGTGGATGGCATGTCAAGGACAAAAAGGCTTAAGGTCTCCCGATGATCAGCCCCCACCGTTACCTGTATTCCCGGAGTCATCCACACTGCACGACCATCTTGAAGAGGGGAACCATCAATCGCGGTCACTGACATGGTGGTTTTCGGCTGGATCAACGGGATGCCAAGTCGACGAACCAAGGTTGAGTCCACAAAATTCCCAGCGGCCCCAGAATCGATTAGTGCTGAAAACTCATGGACCTTGTCTTGCCACCGTAAGGATATGGATACCATCACCCGGCTTGGAGGAGGGATAATAGCACCTAGGGGGTTCTCCTCTATGCCCCCTAGGTTCATTCGTTTCCCGCCGGCAGGAGGGGACAGGTTTTAACGAGGTGTCCAGACTTTCCGCAAAATAGGCACAGGCCTTTCTGTTGTCGACGAGCTCATTCTGCCTGTGTGAGATGGGAGGATCCAACCTCCATTGGCTCTTTGGCCGATTTAAGAGGCCCTGGATGTGGTCGAGAGGATGAAAACCGAGACGACCGTTCCACTCGCCTCTCACGGATTCGCCTGTCGGCATCGATTGCCTGAGAGATAGCCATTTCTAACGAGAAGGGGGTAGGTAAGGCCAAAAGAAGATCCCGGACCGCATCCGAAAGTCCCAAACGGAAGCGATGGCGTAGGGCTGCGTCGCCCCAGGTGGTGAAAGCTGCCCATCGCCTGAATTCTGCAGCGTATTCTTCAGCTGGGCGGCGGCCTTGTTGAATATGCTCAAGATTGGTCTCTGCGGTGCGAGTACGATCCGGGTCATCGTAAATCACAGCCATAGCCTCGAAGAAGGCGTCCACTGACGAAAAAGCTGTATGGTCTTGAGGCAAATTAAATGCCCAACGTTGGGGGTCTCCACGTAGCAGTGACATTACAATCCCAATTCTCTGCCTGAGAGTGCCAGAAGCCATCGGACGCAACTGGAAATAAAGGAGACAGGAGTCCCTGAAGTTTAAGAACTCCTGTCGCTCTCCTGTGAAGGGGTCAGGTAGAGGGATCTTAGGTTCTGTTTGATGCCTTGCGATAGTGATGGGTAGTGCTGAGGCTCCCTGGATAAGCTGCTGAACCTCCTCCATCACAGTTGTCAGCTGCTCTTGGATTTGCGCTGCAGCGGCTGCTGGTATTTTTGGGCGTCGTTGGAACAGCAGGTTAACGGCTCCCGTTAATTCACTCAGCTGCTGCTGGATATTGTCCATGGCAACTGTTAGTTGGGCCCACTGTTCTGTAATGCAAGGCACCAACAAACAGACCAGTGATGAAAGCAAAAAGGTGTTTATTCACCAGAAACATAAACGTCCAGGAAACTGGCTGGTAACAAGGAATAATAACAAAAACCAGGCAAGGAGATTCCAGGAATAGTCCCAACCTGTGCTGAATGATGCTGTGCACTTGGCAGTCGAGTCACTCCAGATCTTGGGTCCGTTGCAAAGGACAAAGTTCCTGGCAGTCTTCAGTCACTAGCAGTTGTGACCTATACCTGGTTCAGGGAAAATAACAGTGGGCACTGATCACCCTGAGAGACCTCCTTTTAAATGCCTGCTGACCAATCCCAGGGTGCCAAGTGTCCACTACCATAGGTGAACAAATTGCCCTGCACCTGAGTACATGGCCTAAGGCAATCACAAGTTGATTAACCCATGGCTGGCTCCCTAATCCACTTTGCTCTTGTGAGTCAGTATATTATGCGCCACTGGTCGACGAAGCGCATAAGAAGCGCGTACTCGCGACCGTGTATCCCTTTGCGAACCTGCCCTCGTGCGTACGCACGGACGCATGATTGACTCAGCGCGAGTATGCGAGCGCGTGGACCCAGATGCGGAAACGGAAGTCGCAGGAGACACCGGAGACAACCCTGGCCGCGGCGTCTTGTCACTCGCCTGGCCACTCTGTCCCCGGGACTCCGACGGTCCTCCCCTCCGATGTCCACGCGAACGCATCCCCGCACTGGTTCGCAAAGGGGTCAGCGCTCGTGCATCAGAGACACGCATAACCTGCCCCGCAACTCCACGAGGACCCCTCTTGGTTCCCCTGGAGTGCAAAGCAGGTGAGGATCTTACAATGAGTAAGTTCACACACAGCACATTTATTGTAGAAATTTCCTCAACTACAATTTGGGTCCATTCAACTGAAAGAGTACATGAACGTCTGCAAGGCAAATTCAGATATAGTCACAGAAATTTCTGCAATAAATCTCATCTGTGAATAAACTTAAAGCTCTTCCTCTGGCACGTAACATAGTTTATAAGGCTGAAAAAAGACATCTGTCCATCTAATTCAGCCTGTGATGTGCAGTGACCAGGAACGGGTGGATAAAGTTCTGTATTAGTCGTGACGCCAATTGCAGCGTGCACAGGGTATTATCTCAGGGCCCTTCCAAGGTGTTATAACGCACATCCCAGGTAAGGAATGGCAGTATCACAGGAGGAGGGTATGATAATCCCATGAAACTCCTGGAGGACAACACAGGATGGGGGTATAGTAATCCCATTACTAATCCTGGCACATACAGCAAACAGGAAGGAGGGCTATATAACTCCCCTAGCCATTCCCGAAGCGGCGGGGTGACCCGTGTTGATGCTGGACCTGCCTGGGAATTACCACTTGGTCCTACCTGGGTACCCAAGTTATGAAGTAAGGTGTAGGCCATTAGTATTAAGCGTTCAAAGAGGCAGTCCGTTTAAAGAGAACAGAGCTGTAAAGCAAAATGACACAAATGAAAGGTGCTACATATCTGGCTAAGTGCAAAAGTTAAGTGCAATTTCGCAAAAAAGTGCATAGGTTCACATTGCGGCACCTGGGAAAGAATGCACACCATGGGCATAAGTGCTTGAACCTTGCTCAACCTGTAAACTTGAGTGCAAAAACATAGTGCAAAAATATCACAATAGAGATCACAAAGAGCTCAGGTACACATTTGAGTCCTTTCTTTGGGTCCTGGCTAGGATTGAGCAAAACCGAACTGTAAAGTTCGGGTTCGTACCGAACTTTAGGATTTTTGGATGCCAGACACGAACCCGAACTTAAAAGTTCGGGTTCGGTGTTCGGTGTTCGCCGATTTATTGGCGCTTTTTGAAAGGCTGCAGAGCAGCCAATCAACAAGCGTTTAACTCTGTGCCCTTAGAACCCATCACAGCCATGCCTACTAATGGCATGGCTGTGATTGGCCAGTGCAGCATGTGACCCAGCCTCTATATAAGCTGGAGTCACGTAGCGCTGCACGTCACTCTGCTGTTACTAG
Organism: Bufo bufo; assembly: GCF_905171765.1. Classification (NCBI taxonomy): domain Eukaryota; kingdom Metazoa; phylum Chordata; class Amphibia; order Anura; family Bufonidae; genus Bufo; species Bufo bufo. Next base: position 31,599,173 of record NC_053392.1, on the reverse strand, counting down.
TGTAGGGAGAGGATGATGCTGTGAGGGAGAGAATAGGAAAGAAACTTTAATCAGAACTGCAATTTACCTCAGCGATCTACATAGATTTAGTTAAGTGGGTGCAGTGTACAATCTTTTTACCCTGCCCTGAGCCCAGTGACTGAGAAAAATAACTTTTATCCGTCTGTTAGTTAGGTGGGCGGTGGCGGCCATTTTATGCAAGCTCAGTGCACCAGCACAGCATATGTGCATTTGTGACAATCAAATCCAAGCTTGAAATACTGCAATGATAATCTGGGTTTTAAAAAACACAATTTTTTGGCAATACCCTCCATCTGGTGCATTTGCAGGATTAGTCAGTGTGCAATTTAAGCTAGAAATACTGCAATAATTTTCTGGGTTTTAAAAAACACCCTTTTTGGGCAAAATACTAAATTTTACAGCCCTTGCTGCATCTGCACGTGTGAAATTCAAGCGTTATATACTGCTGTCATATTCTGTTAGTAAAAAAACACCCTTTTTGGGCAAAGTACTTAATATTGCAGCCCTTGCTCAATCTGTGATTGTTAAAAACAAGCTTGAAATACTTTAATAATTTTCTGGGTTTTTAAAAAACTTAATTTTTTTGCAATACCCTCCATCTGGGGTCTCTGCAGCATTAGTCAGTGTGCAATTTAAGCTAGAAATACAGCTATAATTTTCTGGGTTTTAACTCCTTAAGGACACAGCCTTATTTCATATTAAGGACCAGGCCATTTTTTGAAAATCTGACCAGTGTCACTTTAAGTGGTAACTTTAAAACACTTTGACTTATCAAGGCCATTCTGAGATTGTTTTTTCGTCAGATATTGTACTTCATGACACTGGTAAAATAAAGTAAAAAAAAAAACAATTTTTATTTATAAGAAAAAACTAAATTTCCCAAAAATGAAGTAAAAAATTGTAAATTTCCAAGTTTCAATATCTCTAATTCTATATTACATAGTAATACCTACAAAAATTATTACTTTACATTCCCCATATGTCTACTTTATGTTTGGATCAATTTGGGAATGATATTTTTTTTTGGGGGGATGTTACAAGGCTTAGAAGTTTAGAAGCAAATCTTGAAATTTTTCAGAAATTTTCAAAAACCAACTTTTTAGGGACAAGTTCAGGTCTGAAGTCACTTTGTAAGGCTTACATAATAGAAACCACCCAAAAATGACCCCATTCTAGAAACTACACCCCTCAAGGTATTCAAAACGGATTTTACAAACATCGTTAACCCTTTAGGTGTTCCACAAGAGTTAATGGCAAATGGTGAAACAATTTCAGAATTTAGATTTTTTGGCAAATTTTCCATTTGAATCCATTTTTTTCCAGTAACAAAGCAAGGGTTAACAGCCAAACAAAATGCTATATTTATTGCCCTGATTCTGTAGTTTGCAGAAACACCCCATATGTGGCCGTAAACTACTGTACGGGCACACAATAGGGCGTAGAGGGAAAGATTTTGCTGGACTGGTTTATTTACACCATGTCCCATTTGAAGCCCCCCTGATGCACCCCTAAGTAGAAACTCCATAAAACTGACCTCATCTAAGAAACTACACCCCTCAAGGTATTCAAAACAGATTTAACAAACTTTTTTAACCCTTTAGGTGTTGCACAAGAGTTATTGGCAAATGGAGATTAAATTTGAGAATTAAAATTTTTTGTCAAATTTTCCATTTTAATCCTTTTTTTCCAGTAACAAAGCAAGGGTTAACAGCCAAAAAAAATGCTATATTTATTGCCCCGATTCTGTAGTTTGCAGAAACACCCCATATGTGGCTGTAAACTACTGTACAGGCACACAGTAGGGTGTAGAGGGAAAGGTGTGCCGTATGGTTTTTGGAAGGCAGATTTTGCTGGACTGGTTTATTTATACCATGTCCCATTTGAAGCCCCCCTGATGCACCCCTAGAGTAGAAACTCCATAAAAGTGACCCCATCTAAGAAACTACATCCCTCAAGGTATTCAAAACTGATTTTACAAACTTTGTTAACCCTTTAGGTGTTGCACAAGAGTTTTTGGCAAATGGAGATGAAATTTGAGAATTTCAATTTTTGGGCAAATTTTTTCATTTAATCCATTTTTTTCAGTAAGAAATCAAGGGTTAACAGCCAAACGAAATGCTATATTTATTGCCCTGATTCTGTAGTTTGCAGAAACACCCCATATTGGGCTGTAAACTACTGTACGGGCACACGGTAGGGCGTAGAGGGAAAGGTGCGCCGTATGGTTTTTGGAAGACAGATTTTGCTGGACTGGTTTTTTTACACCATGTCCCATTTGAAGCCCCCCTGATGCTTCCCTAGAGAAGAAACTCCATAAAAGTGACCACATCTAAGAAACTACACCCCTCAAGGTATTCAGAACTGATTTTAAAAACTTTGTTAACCCTTTAGGTGTTCCACAAGAATTAATAATGGAAAATAGAGATACAATTTCAAAATTTCACTTTTTTGGCAGATTTTTCATTTTAATAATTTTTTTCCAGTTACAAAGCAAGGGTTAACAGCCAAACAAAACACAATACTTATGGCTCTGATTCTATAGTTTACAGAAACACCCCATATGTGGTCGTAAACCGCTGTACGGGCACACGGCAGGGCGCAGAAGGAAAGGAATGTCATACGGTTTTTGGAAGGCAGATTTTGATGGACTGTTTTTTTTACACCATGTCACATTTGAAGCCCCCCTGATGCACCCCTAGAGAAGAAACTCCAAAAAAGTTACCCCATTTTAGAAACTATGGGATAGGGTGGCAGTGCTGTTGGTACTAGTTTAAGGTACATATGATTTTTGGTTGCTCTATATTACACTTTTTGTGAGGCAAGGTAACAAAAAATAGCTGTTTTGGCACCGTTTTTATTTTTTGTTATTTACAACATTCATCTGACAGGTTAGATCACGTGGTATTTTTATAGAGCAGGTTGTCACGGACAGGGCGATACCTGATATGTATACTATTTTTTTAGTTATGTAAGTTTTACACAATGATTTCATTTTTGAAACAAAAAAAATCATGTTTTAGTGCAGGGCTGGCCAACCTGCGGCTCTCCAGCTGTTGTAAAACTACAACTCCCACCATTCCCTGCTGTAGGTTGATAGCTGTAGGCAGACTGGGCATGCTGGGAGTTGTAGTTTTGCAACAGCTGGAGAGCCGCAGGTTGGCCAGCCCTGTTTTAGTGTCTCCATAGTCTGAGAGCCATAGTTTTTTCAGTTTTTGGGTTAATATCTTGGGTAGGGTATGATTTTTGCAGGATGAGATGACGGTTTGATTGGCACTATTTTGAGGTGCGTATGACTTTTTGACCGCTTGCTATAACACTTTTTGTGATGTAAGGTGACAAATATTTTTTTTATTTTTTACACCGTTTTATATATTTATTTTTTACGGTATTCACCTAAGGGGTTAGTTCATGTGATATTTTTATAGAGCAGGTTATGACGGACGCGGCGATACCTAATATGTATACTATTTTTTATTTATGTAAGTTTTACACAATTATTTCATTTTTGAAACCAAAAAAATCATGTTTTAGTGTCTTAATATTCTGAAAGCCATAGTTTTTTCAGTTTTTGGGCGATTATCTTAGGTAGGGTCTAATTTTTTACGGGCTGAGGTGACAGTTTGATTAGTGCTATTTTGGCGTACATACGACTTTTTTGATCACTTTTATTATCTTTTTTGGGAAGTAAGGTGGGCAAAATTTTAATTTCATCATATATTTTTTTTTTATGGGGTTCACTGTGTGTGTAAAGTAACATAACCGTTTTATAGATCAGGTCGTTACGGACGCGGTGATATCAAACATGTGTAGGGAATTTTTTTTTTTTTCATTTTTAATCAGGCGATAAATGCGTTTTTTGATTTTTACATTTTTTTTCACTTTTTTCACATTTTTTTTTTTACCCAGACCTACTTGGTTCTTGAAGATCCAGTGGGTCTGATGTCTGTATAATACAGTACAGTACACTATATAGTGTACTGTACTGTATTTTCACTTTACAAAGTCTGATTAGACGTCTGCCTTTAGCAGAAGTCTAATCAGCACCATGGATAGCCTCCGATCAGTACCATGGACAGCCTGTGAAGGCGTCCGATTGCCATTATAACCATCACTCGCTGCAGAGCAGTGGGTGATGGGGAGGGAGGGGGGCCCCTCCCTCTCCCATCGGAAGCTGAAAAGGCACAGCAGCCCCCGATGGGAGAGGGAGGGAGAGGGAGGGAGCTCCCTCCCTCTTAACCTCTTCCATACAGCGGTCCCTACGGCCCGCGGCATGGAAGGGGTTAAACACCTGCCATATGTGCCAGCACAGATGTCAGGTAGAGTTGAGCGAACACCTGGATGTTTGGGTTCGAGAAGTTCGGCCGAACTTCCCGGAAATGTTCGGGATCCGAACCCGACCCGAACTTCAGCCCGAACCCGAACCCCATTGAAGTCAATGGGGACCCGAACTTTTCAGCACTAAAAAGGCTGTAAAACAGCCCAGGAAAGAGCTAGAGGGCTGCAAAAGGCAGCAACATGTAGGTAAATCCCCTGCAAACAAATGTGGATAGGGAAATGAATAAAAATAAAAATAAAATAAATAAAAATTAACCAATATCAATTGGAGAGAGGTCCCATAGCAGAGAATCTGGCTTCACGTCAACAGAGAATCAGTCTCTTCATGCCATAGCAGAGAATCTGGCTTCACGTCACCCACCACTGTAACAGTCCATTGTCATATATTTAGGCCCCGGCACCCAGGCAGAGGAGAGAGGTCCAGTAACAGAGAATCTGGCTTCATGTCAGCAGAGAATCAGTCTGCATGTCCTAGCAGAGAATCAGGCTTTACGTCACCCAACACTGGAACAGTCCATTGTCAGATATTTAGGCCCAGGCACCCAGGCAGAGGAGAGAGGTCCCGTAACAGAGAATCTGGCTTCATGTCAGCAGAGAATCAGTCTGCATGTCATAGCAGAGAATCAGGCTTTACGTCACCCAACACTGGAACAGTCCATTGTCAGATATTTAGGCCCAGGCACCCAGGCAGAGGAGAGAGGTCCCGTAACAGAGAATCTGGCTTCATGTCAGCAGAGAATCAGTCTGCATGTCATAGCAGGTAATCATGCTTTACGTCACCCAACACTGGAACAGTCCATTGTCAGATATTTAGGCCCAGGCACCCAGGCAGAGGAGAGAGGTCCCGTAACAGAGAATCTGGCTTCATGTCAGCAGAGAATCAGTCTTCATGTCATAGCAGAGAATCAGGCTTCACGTCACCCACCACTGGAACAGGCCACTGTCAGATATTTTTAGGCCCCGGCACCCAGACAGAGGAGAGAGGTCCCATAACAGAGATTCAGGCTTCATGTCAGCAGAGAATCAGTCTGCATGTCATAGCAGAGAATCAGGCTTTACGTCACCCAACAATGGAACAGTCCATTGTCAGATATTTAGGCCCAGGCACCCAGGCAGAGGAGAGAGGTCCCGTAACAGAGAATCTGGCTTCATGTCAGCAGATGATCAGTCTGCATGTCATAGCAGAGAATCAGGCTTTACGTCACCCAACACTGGAACAGTCCATTGTCAGATATTTAGGCCCAGGCACCCAGGCAGAGGAGAGAGGTCCCGTAACAGAGAATCTGGCTTCATGTCAGCAAACAATCAGGCTTCACGTCACCCACCACTGGAACAGGCCACTGTCAGATATTTTTAGGCCCCGGCACCCAGACAGAGGAGAGAGGTCCCATAACAGAGATTCAGGCTTCATGTCAGCAGAGAATCAGTCTGCATGTCATAGCAGAGAATCATGCTTTACGTCACCCAACACTGGAACAGTCCATTGTCAGATATTTAGGCCCAGGCACGCAGGCAGAAGAGAGAGGTCCCGTAACAGAGAATCTGGCTTCATGTCAGCAGAGAATCAGTCTTCATGTCATAGCAGAGAATCAGGCTTCACGTCACCCACCACTGGAACAGTCCATTGTCACATATTTAGGCCCAGGCACCCAGGCAGAGGAGAGAGGTCCCATAACAGAGATTCAGGCTTCATGTCAGCAGAGAATCAGTCTTCATGTCTTAGCAGAGAATCAGGCTTCACGTCACCCACCACTGTAACAGGTCACTGTCACATATTTAGGCCCAGGCACCCAGACAGAGGAGAGAGGTCCCATAACAGAGATTCAGGCTTCATGTCAGCAGAGAATCAGTCTTCATGTCATAGCAGAGAATCAGGCTTCATGTCACCCACCACTGGAACAGGCCACTGTCAGATATTTTTAGGCCCCGGCACGCAGACAGAGGAGAGGTTCATTCAACTTTGGGTTGCCCCGCAATATAATGGTAAAATTAAAATAAAAATAGGATTGAATGAGGAAGTGCCCTGGAGTACAATAATATATTGTTAAGGGGAGGTAGTTAATGTCTAATCTGCACAAGGGATGGACAGGTCCTGTGGGATCCATGCCTGGTTAATTTTTCTGAACGTCAGCTTGTCCACATTGGCTGTAGACAGGCGGCTGCGTTTGTCTGTAATGACGCCCCCTGCCGTGCTGAATACACGTTCAGACAAAACGCTGGCCGCCGGGCAGGCCAGCACCTCCAAGGCATAAAAGGCTAGCTCTGGCCACGTGGACAATTTGGAGACCCAGAAGTTGAATGGGGCCGAACCATCAGTCAGTACGTGGAGGGGTGTGCACAGGTACTGTTCCACCATGTTATTGAAATGTTGCCTCCTGCTAACACGTTCCGTATCGGGCGGTGGTGCAGTTAGCTGTTGCGTGGTGACAAAACTTTTCCACATCTCTGCCATGCTAACCCTGCCCTCAGAGGAGCTGGCCGTGACACAGCTGCGTTGGCGACCTCTTGCTCCTCCTCTGCCTTCGCCTTGGGCTTCCACTTGTTCCCCTGTGACATTTGGGAATGCTCTCAGTAGCGCATCTACCAACGTGCGCTTGTACTCGCGCATCTTACTATCACGCTCCAGTGCATGAAGTAAGGTGGGCACATTGTCTTTGTACCGGGGATCCAGCAGGGTGGCAACCCAGTAGTCCGCACACGTTAAAATGTGGGCAACTCTGCTGTCGTTGCGCAGGCACTGCAGCATGTAGTCGCTCATGTGTGCCAGGCTGCCCAGAGGTAAGGACAAGCCGTCCTCTGTGGGAGGCGTATCGTCATCGTCCTGCGTTTCCCCCCAGCCACGCACAAGTGATGGGCCCGAGCTGCGTTGGGTGCCAGCCCGCTGTGAACCTGCTTCATCCTCATCCTCCTCCACCTCCTCCTCATCCTCGTCCTCCTCGTCCTCCATTAGTGGGCCCTGTCTGGCCACATTTGTACCTGGCCTCTGCTGTTGCAAAAAACCTCCCTCTGAGTCACTTCGAAGAGACTGGCCTGAAAGTGCTAAAAATGACCCCTCTTCCTCCTCCTCCTCCTCCTGGGCCACCTCCTCTTCCATCATCGCCCTAAGTGTTTTCTCAAGGAGACATAGAAGTGGTATTGTAACGCTGATAACGGCGTCATCGCCACTGGCCATGTTGGTGGAGTACTCGAAACAGCGCAACAGGGCACACAGGTCTCGCATGGAGGCCCAGTCATTGGTGGTGAAGTGGTGCTGTTCCGCAGTGCGACTGACCTGTGCGTGCTGCAGCTGAAACTCCACTATGGCCTGCTGCTGCTCGCACAGTCTGTCCAGCATGTGCAAGATGGAGTTCCACCTGGTGAGCACGTCGCATATGAGGCGGTGAGCGGGAAGGCCGAAGTTACGCTGTAGCGCAGACAGGCGAGCAGCGGCAGGATGTGAACTTTATGCAGCAGCTCTGACATGTCGGAGTAGTTGTGAATGAACTTCTGCACCACCAAATTCAGCACATGCGCCAGGCAAGGGATGTGCGTCAAACCGGCTAGTCCCAGAGCTGCAACGAGATTTCGCCCATTATCGCACACCACCAGGCCGGGCTTGAGGCTCACCGGCAGCAACCACTCGTCGGTCTGTTGTTCTTTACCCCCCACAACTCCTGTGCGGTGTGGGGCCTGTCCCCCAAACATATGAGTTTCAGAACGGCCTGCTGACGTTTACCCCGGGTTGTGCTGAAGTTGGTGGTGAAGGTGTGTGGCTGACTGGATGAGCAGGTGGAAGAAGAGGAGGAGGAAGCTGAGTAGGAGGAGGAGGAGACAGGAGGCAAAGAATGTTGCCCTGCGATCCTTGGCGGCGGAAGGACGTGCGCCAAACAGCTCTCCGCCTGGGGCCCAGCCGCCACTACATTTACCCAGTGTGCAGTTAGGGAGATATAGCATCCCTGGCCGTGCTTACTGGTCCACGTATCTGTGGTTAGGTGGACCTTGCCACAGATGGCGTTGCGCAGTGCACACTTGATTTTATCGGATACTTGGTTGTGCAGGGAAGGCACGGCTCTCTTGGAGAAGTAGTGCCGGCTGGGAACAACATACTGTGGGACAGCCAGCCACATGAGCTGTTTGAAGCTGTCTGTGTCCACCAGCCTAAATGACAGCATTTCATACGCCAGTAGTTTAGAAATGCTGGCATTCAGGGCCAGGGATCGAGGGTGGCTACGTGGGAATTTACGCTTTCTCTCAAACGTTTGTGAGATGGAGAGCTGAACGCTGCCGTGTGACATGGTTGAGATGTTTGGTGACGCAGGTGGTGGTGTTGGTGGTACATTTCATGTTTGCTGGGCGGCAGGTGCCAACGTTCCTCCAGAGGCGGAGGAAGAGGCCGAGGCGGCGGCAGCAGAAGAAGAGGCCGAGGCGGCAGCAGCAGAAGAGGTAGCAGGGGGAGCCATGAGTTACTTCCTTGTTTTTACGGTGTTCACTCGACTGCAGTTCATGCTTTGCATGCAGGTGCCTGGTCATGCTGGTTGTGCTAAGGTTCAGAACGTTAATGCCTCGCTTCAGGCTCTGATGGCACAGCGTGCAAACCACTCGGGTCTTGTCGTCAGCACATTGTTTGAAGAAGTGCCATGCCAGGGAACTCCTTGAAGCTGCCTTTGGGGTGCTCGGTCCCAGATGGCGGCGGTCAGTAGCAGGCGGAGTCTCTTGGCGGCGGGTGTTCTGCTTTTGCCCACTGCTCCCTCTTTGTCTTTTGCTACGCTGTTGGCTCGGTCTCAACACTGCCTCTTTCTCCGAACTGTGAAAGTCAGTGGCACGACCTTCATTCCATGTGGGGTCTAGGACCTCATCGTCCCCTGAATCGTCTTTCACCTAGTCTTGATCCCTGACCTCCTGTTCAGTCTGCACACTGCAGAAAGACGCAGCAGTTGGCACCTGTGTTTCGTCATCATCAGAGACGTGCTGAGGTGGTATTCCCATGTCCTCATCATCAGGAAACATAAGTGGTTGTGTGTTAGTGCATTCTATCTCTTCCACCCCTGGGGAAGGGCTAGGTGGATGCCCTTGGGAAACCCTGCCAGCAGATTCTTCAAACAGCATAAGAGACTGCTGCATAACTTGAGGCTCAGACAGTTTCCCTGATATGCATGGGGGTGATGTGACAGACTGATGGGCTTGGTTTTCATGCGCCATCTGTGCGCTTTCTGCAGAAGACTGGGTGGGAGATAATGTGAACGTGCTGGATGCACTGTCGGCCACTCAATTGACTAATGCCTGTACCTGCTCAGGCCTTACCATCCTTAGAACGGCATTGGGCCCCACCAAATATGGCTGTAAATTCTGGCGGCTACTAGGACCTGAGGTAGTTGGTTCACTAGGACGTGTGGCTGTGGCAGAACGGCCATGTCCTCTCCCAGCACCAGAGGGTTTACTAACACCACCACGACCATGTCCGCGTCCCTTACTAGATGTTTTCCTCATTGTTACCGTTCACCACAATAAGAAAAATATTATTCGGGCCAATGTATTGAATTCAAATTCAGGCCTTTTTTTTACAGACACCTAACACTATCTGGCTATCTATTTAGGTACCGTATTACACTAATACAGGCACACCAGTAATGACAGATTTAGCTGAATATAAATTTGAGGCCTATTATTTAGGCGCTGGGTGACAGGTATACGTTTACGGACAGAATTAGACTTGGATCTGCACTGTAGCGTGTGTGTGAAGTTCTTGAGAATTACCCTATCAGCACCTTGAATCTAATCTACCCTTTTAGGGATAGATTTAAAGTAGGCCTGATACAGCAGAAACCACTAATTTTGAGAATTGCAAATTTGGGAATTGTTTTTCAACCCAGAACAAAAACTGTGCTTTGACGGACACTAAAAATAACTTGACCAGCTAAAACAGTACAGATTTGGATGAATATAAATGTGAGGCCTATTTTTTAGGCGCTGAGTGACAGGTATACGTTTAATCACAGAATTAGACTTGGATCTGCACTGTAGCGTGTGTGTGTTAAGTTTTTGAGAATTACCCTATCAGCACCTTGAATCTAATATACCCTTTTAGGGATAGATTTAAAGTAGGCCTGATACAGCAGAAACCACTAATTTTGAGAATTGCAAATTTGGGTATTGTTTTTCAACCCAGAACAAAAACTGTGCTTTGACGGACACAAAAAATAACTTGACCAGCTAAAACAGTACAGATTTGGATGAATATAAATGTGAGGCCTATTTTTTAGGCGCTGGGTGACAGGCTCAACTTGCCCCTGATGTAGTATATGGCCAAAAATAACCACACTATTGATGGTTAAATGCACTTGGGTGACAAGGTCAGCTTGCCCCTGATGTAGTATATGGCCAAAAAATAACCACACTATTAATGGTTAAATGCACTTGATGAAAGCCTGACCCTGATGTAGGATATAGCAAAAAATAACCACACTATTGATGGTTAAATGTACTTGGTGGCAGCTTGTGCTGGCGCACCACAAGCCACAAAATGGCCGCCGATCACCCCAGAAAAAAGTGATATAAAAACGCTCTGGCAGCCTAAAAACACTGAGCAATTGAATAGCAGCAGTTCAATGATCCACATCTGTAGATCGATCACTGAATGAAGTCTTTTGGAGGAGTTAATCTGCTTAATCTCGCCCTAACGTCGCAGCTGCAACCTCTCCCTACGCTTGTATCAGCAGAGTGACGTGCAGCGCTACGTGACCCAAGCTTATATAGAGGCTGGGTCACATGCTGCACTGGCCAATCACAGCCATGCCAATAGTAGGCAAGGCTGTGATGGCCTCTTGGGGCAAGTAGTATGATGCTTGTTGATTGGCTGCTTTGCAGCCTTTCAAAAAGCGCGAAGAAAGCGCCGAACACACGAACTCGAACCCGGACTTTTATGAAAATGTTCGGGTTCGGGTCCGTGTCACGGACACCCCAAAATTCGGTACGAACCCGAACTATACAGTTCGGGTTCGCTCATCCCTAATGTCAGGCGTTTCAAGCAGAGTGTCAGCAATGTGCTGACACTCTGCAAACCGCTCGGCTATCCTGAAAAATGAAGCGGGCGGATGATCGCATGCCTGCCCGCCCCCCGCTGCGCCCCGCCGGCAGATAACAAAGAGGGCAGCAGGGGGGGGTTAAACATTAAAATAAAGGTTATTTGAAGTTTCTGATACCCGCGGTCACAGACCGCGGGGATCAGAAACTTCCAAAAACCTCTGCAAACCGCAGGTCTGAATTGACCTGCGGTTTTCTGCAATCGCCTACATGGGGGGGGGGGGGGGGTCAAAGGACGCCCCTCGCATTTAGCCAAGGTGCCTGCTCAATGATTTGAGCAGGCACCGGGTTCCGATCACCGCCCGCCGAGCGTCGGTGATCGGAAATACATTACGCCCAGTGTCCTTAACGATCGGGAAATCAGACTGTTCCGGTACGCCCTACGTCCGGAACCGGTTAAAACACAACCATTTTGGGTAAAATTTAATTTGTGGCCTTGTCTGCATCTGTACGTGTGAAATTCAAGTGTTATATACTGCTGTCATATTCTGGTATTAAAAAAACACCCTTTTTAGGCAAAGTACTTAATATTGCAGCCTTTGCTGCATCTGTTATTGTTAAAACAAACTTGAAATATTCAATAATTTTCTAGGTTTTAAAAAACACCAATTTTGGGAAAAATACTTAATTTGCGGCCTTGTTTGCATCTGTACGTGGGAGATATACCCTTTAGATACTGTTGTTCTATTCTGATATTAAAAAACACCCATTTTGGGCAAGATCCTAAATTAGAGAAATATGAGGAGAGCATCAAATAAGGGACATGACCCCGGTCATGGTGCTGCAGGTGGAGCTCCTGTTGCAAGGAGAGGATGTAGTCGATCTGTGCCAGCTACACGCACAAGTGAAACACCTTCCTGAAGGTTCTGCAAGTAGGCGACAGAACCTGCAGCGGTATTTGGTTAGGCCTAATGCTGCTCTATGAATGGTGAGGCCAGATCAAGTACAGGCGATAGTAGATTGGGTTGCTGACAGTGCCTCTAGTTCTTTTACATTGTCTCCCACCCAGTCTTCTGCTGAAAGATTACAGTTGGCACCTGCAGCCGATGTCCATCAGTCTTTCACCTCACCCCCTTGAAAATCAGCTAAGCAGTCTGAGCCCCAAGTCATGCAGCAGTCTCTTCTGCTTTTTGATGACTCTGCTAACAGGGTTTCCCAGGGACATCCACCTAGACCTGCCCAAAAAGTGGAAGAGATTGAGTGCACCAATGCTCAAAGACTTATCTTTCAAGATGAGTACATGGGAGGACCATCGCAGCACGTATCGGATGATGACGAAACGCAGGTGCCAACCCCACATGAAATGAAGGTCATGCGAGTGACCTGTGTAGTTCGGAGGAATAGGCGGTGGTCGCACAGAGCCACCAGCACAGCAGAAGAGGGAGCAGGGTACAAAAGCGTAGCGGCTGTCCCCTAGACAGTACACCTGCTACTGCCCACCGCAGCAAGGGACCGAGCACACCAAAGCCAGCTCCAAGGAGTTCAATGGCGTGGCAGTTCTTCAGACAATGTGCTGACGACAAGACACGAGTGGTTTGTACGCTGTACAATCAGAGCCTGAAGCGAGTCATAAACGTTCTCAACCTGAGCACAACCTGCATGACGTGGCATATAAGTGCAGAGTACGAGCTGCAGTGGAGTAGGCACCTCAAAAACAAAGAAAGGTCTCTGGCTCCTCCTGCTTCCTCTTCTGCTGCAGTCTCGGCTTCTTCATCCACCTCTGGAGTGACAGTGACACCTGGAATCCCGCAAACAGAGGATCTGCCAGCAACACCACCACCTGTGTCACCAAGTATCTCCACAATGTCCCACGGAAGCGTTCAGCTCTTCATCTCCCAAACACTTGAGCGTAATAGGAAGTACTTATCTGTTTGGGGGACAAACCCCACACCACGCAGAAGCTGTGGACGGGCCTTGAACAACAGACCGATGAGTGGTTGGTGCCAGTCAGCCTTCATCCCAGCCTGGTGGTGTGCGATAATGGGCAAAATCTTGTAGCAGCTCTGGGACTAGCCAGTTTGACGCACATCCCTTGCCTGGCGCATGTGCTGAATTTGGTGGTGCAAAGAATCTTAAAAAATTACCCCGATATGTCTGAGGTGCTGCATAAAGTGCATGCCGTCTGTGCGCGCTTTCGGCGTTCTCACCCTACTGCTGCTCGCCTGTCAGCGCTGCAGCCTAACTTCCGCCTTCCCGCTCACCGCCTCATATGCGACGTGCCCACAAGGTGGAACTCCACCTTGCACATGCTGACCAAACTGTGCAAGCAGCAGGCAATAGTGGAGTTTCAGCTGCAGCACGCACGGGTGAGACTCTCTGCGGAACAGCACTACTTTACCACCAATGACTGGGACTGCATGCAAGACCTGTGTTCCTTGTTGTGCTGTTTCGAGTACTCCACCAACATGGCCAGTGCCGATGACGCCGTTCTCAGCGTTACTATCCCACTTCTATGCCTCCTTTAAAAAACGCTGCTGGCGATGATGGAAGAGGATGTGGCACAGGAGGAGGAGGAGGAAGAGGGATCATTTCATAGGGTTTCCAGCCATCATTAACAAGTGGCTCCGAGGGTGGGTTCCTGCACACACAAACGCCAGGTACACAATTGTTCAGCCAGGGCACAGTTCTGGAGGATGATGAGGTGGAGGATGAGGAGGAGAAGATGGAAGAGGAGGAACCGTGTTCAAAGCAGGGTGGCACCCAAACCAGCTCATGGCCATCACTGGTGCATGGCTGGGGGGATACAGAGGACACAGACGATACACCTCCCACAGAGGACAGCTTTTCATTGCCTCTGGGCAGCCTGGCACACATGAGCGATTACATGCTGCAGTATCTCCGCAAAGACTGCCGAGTTGGCCACATTCTAAGTTGTGCTGATTACTGGGTGGCCACGCTGCTGGATCCCCGTTACAAGGACAACGTACCATCCTTAATTCCATCACTGGAGCATAATCGTAAGATGCGCGAGTACAAGCGCACGCTGGTAGATGCGCTGCTGGTGGCATTCCCACCTGATAGCGGGGGCACAGTGGAAGCACAAGGTGAAGGCAGAGGAGGAGGTAGAGGTCGTCAACGCAGCTGGGGCACCGCCAGCACCTCAGAAGGCAGGTTTAGCATGGCCGAAATGTGGAAAAGCTTTGTCAGCACGCCACAACAACCAGCACCACCAGCTGACATGGAACGTCTTAGCAGGAGGCAGCATTACACCAACATGGTGGAGCATTATGTGTGCACACGCCTACACGTACTAAAGAACCAGTTTGCCCCCTTCAACTTCTGGGTCTCCAAATTGGGCACATGGCCTGAGCTTGCCCTTTACGTCTTGGAGGTGCTGGCCTGCCCTGCAGCAAGTGTATTGTCTGAACGTGTGTTTAGCACGGCAGGGGGCGTCATCGCAGACAAGCGCAGCCGTCTGTCCACAGCCAATGTGGACAAGCTCATGTTCATTGAAATTAACCCAGGCATGGATCCCACAGGACTTGTCCGTACCTTGTGCAGAACAGACATGTATACCAGCCTTAACCAGCCATTGTTATACTACAGCGCAATTGCTCATTCTTGTATTTTGGATATTTCACACTCTTTAGGAGTGTACCCAAATAAAAAATAAAAAATAAATAAAACCAAAAACCAATGTTGGCTACCTCGTCCTCCTCCACCGCTCCACCTACACCGCTACGTCCACCGCCTCCTCAAACTCCTACTCCATATGGACCTCCACCTAATAAATCACGTTATTTAAAAAAAAAAAAAATTTGTATTTATATATTTTATTTTATTTCATGTCATTTCACTAATTTGTCTGTTACATTCACCAATATTTGGGTGTGATATACCCCTGCTGTATCTAGTAGACAGGTAAAAACATTTCACTAATTTGTATGTTACAGTTTCTGGTGAAATTAACCAATTTTTGGGTGTGATATACCCCTGCTATACCTAGTAGACAGGTAAAAACATTTCACTAATTTGTCTGTTACATTTTTGGGTGAAATTCTCAATTTTTTGGGTGTGATTATACCACTGATATACCTAGTAGACAGGTAAAACATTTCACTAATTTGTCTGTTACATTTTTGGGTGAAATTCACCAATTTTTGGGTGTGATATACCACTGCTATACCTAGTAGACAAATACAAACCCCTGCTCTGCATATGTGACAGGGAATTCAATTTCTAAAATTCTTCTTTAATTGATGCGCGCCCCCTCCTTTCATTTAATGCTTAAACTTAAACAAGATGTCCCACATTTGCACTTCAATATTTTGTCCCACTTTTCCGCTCGATCATATTTAATTTGAAACATTTAACTTCCCTTGGATATGGTCTCCATTTCTCACGCTCCCTCTCCGGCGTGGAACCCTGATTTGCCGATAACCTTGATCAACATGGTAGGCGCAGAAAAGAACATCGAAAGTTGATAGAGCAGATATCCAATTGGATCGTGGACATCACGGGAACGTGCGACATGTTGGGGCAGTATGTGTGCACATGCCTACACGAACTGACTGATGGGTCTTCCCCCTGCAACTTCTGGGTCTCCAAATTGGGTACATGGACTGAGCTTGCCCTTTATGCCTTGGCGGTGCTGGCTTGCCCTGCAGCCAGTGTATTGTCTGAACGTGTGTTTAGCATGACTGGAGGGGGTTATCACAGGTTATATTTCCCAATGTTATGGGGTGTACCCTAATTTAAACCCAAAAAAAAAACATATTAAAACCAAAAACTAGTGTTGGCTACTTCCTCCTCCCCCACCACCACTTCCACCTACACCGCCACATCCACTGCCTCCTCAACCTCCTACTCCATGGACCTCATTCTCCTAGATCAAGATTATAAATTTTTATTTTTTACGTATTTTATGTTATTTTAAGTCATTTCCCTATTTGTTTGCAGCACTTGCCAGAGTCTTAACCACATTTTGCTGCCATTTGCAGCCCTCTAGCCCTTTCCATGACATTTTTAGAGCCATTTTAGTGCTCAAAAGTTCGGGTCCCCATTGACTTCAATGAGGTTCGGGGTCAAGTTCGGGTTCCGAACTCGAACTTTTGTGTGAATTTCGGGCCGAACCCGTCGAACCCGAACATCCAGGTGTCCGCTCAACTCTAGTGCTGGCTTGTTACGTTGCATAATCTGTAAACATGTTGGGAAAAACAGTGCAAATATATTATGCATTTATTAGTGCAATCACTATTATCATAATACGCTCAAATATGATTTGAGTCCTTTTTCTTGAAGTGCTTGATGTGGACCTGAAGAAAAGTCCATCAGTCTCTTGGAATCCTTTGGAAATAAACATAGTCAATTGTAATCCACGGGAAACAATAAGAGTTAATTGTAATACAATAAGAGGTATATTTGTAATCCAAGGAACGGTATAAAAGGTGGTATAAAAACACATAAAATAGCAGCATGATGAGAACCATAGTTCCATGAGGCTCTCAAGTAACCTAAAATTGGGGTAGAAAGGAAAAACAAAAATGTGCATACTTTGGCGCAAACTGGGATGCAAAGGGTTAATGTAGTTGGGGGAGTCCTGACAAATGTGGCCATCTATCTGAGGCTGCAATAAATGGCAACAACACATAAAACAAACTGGCCAGCAGTCCTGCATATTTCAAGACCAGTCCACACTGAGGATCTCAGATAGTTCTTTTATTGGAGGCATAGAACAATGTGTGGGGCCCTTTAAACAAGAACCTCCACCTCCTCTTCACTACTGGAGCTACTGAGGCGCTCCTGCCTCTGAAAGCTGATTTTTGCGGCTGTGGAGGTGCGCCATTGCCCTCTAGTGGCGTTTCCTGGTGCTGCTGGCTGAGCAGCCTGGTGAAAGCGTCTGCAACCTGCTGCAAGCCGTTATCCCTTGCCGGTGCATAGGCAGGTAGAATCTCTGGCTGTATGGTTGAACCCTAGGGTTAAAAGTCAACACTGAATTGTTGATCTGGCCCACACGTACTGTTGGGGGTGCAGCCAGGTCAGGGACAAGGGGCTCTGGTTCGGGCTGAGCTTGTTCCCTGAACCGTAGTTGGCCATCTGGGCATACTTGTAGGCATCGGACTCTGCCCGTAGACTCTGGTTCCTCCTGCCAGACTACTGGGGTAATGGCAGGGGATAGCAGTTTGGCTAGTTGGGTGACTCCTGTGGCAAACGGTCCTTGCACAGACTGCATTGGGTTATACTCGACTTGGTTCCTGACATATAAGCTGTGGCGGGTCTGTGGTAAGTAGGTCCACTTAACGGAGCTGCGGCCCACAAATAGTAAGCCACTGCAGGACAGACATGGAACAGAATGAATCAGAAGCAGTAGGCACTGTCAGGCTGGACATAAAACAGGCAGGCTCAGAAGCAGTTTAGCACTGCTAGGCTAAACAAGGAACAGAGTGGACCCAGACACAGAACAGGTACAGAAGAACAGGCAAGGGAATAACATCAACATCATCACAAAACAGGTACAGAAGAACATCATCAACAACACGTTACCAGGCGACACCACAAACAAGGGCAAATGACAAAACCCCCTGGGTCAGCAGCAAGGGGCTACAACCAGCAAGGCAGAAGATAGACTGACCTCCAGACCCACAGCTCACGGATATAGCTGCATAATGAGGGCACCTGGTAAGCCAAACCCAGGAACAGACCAGGGGAAGGAAACCCCATCAGAACCAAACAGGGTGAGGAGTCTGCATGAACAAAGACATGAACACACAGGCTGAAGTACTGGATGTTGCCCCTGGCAACCAGCATACACGGAGGCCACTGCAGCCAGTACGCTAGAGCACAAACAACCCATAACTTAAACAGAAATGCATCCATACATGTTCACAAACAAGGTCGCAGCCAGCACGCATCACTGAACCAGCATACATGGGGAAACCCACAGCCAGTACACAAAGAGCATGCAGCCAGCCTGCACGGCACCGGTGACAGGAGCCACAGAGATGCAGACATGAGGAGCCACAAACACAGGCCAAAGTTCACACACTACACTGCAGCCAGCACGCAGTCCCGAGCAACCAGCATACACAGGATTCAGCCTGCAGCCAGTACGCGAGACGGCATGCAGCCAGCCTACACAGCCACAACTGTCACATTGAACCGACCAGTGACAACGTGGGAAAGCGCGGTGATGTCGTCACTCACATCACAGGTCCTTTGGCAGGTCCTCTTCAGTGAAGATAGAAGAAGCTGCTGCAGTGCGTTCAAGAAGATGAGGTGAGGGTTTTTTAACTCCTAAATGGCCATATTGTTTTACATTCTATCTTAAGAATGCTATTATTTTCCAATATAGCCATGTTATAACTGAAAATAAAATCACCCGAACACCGAACCCGAACCCGAACTTCAGTAAAAAAGTCCGGGTTCGAGTTTAGTTACCCGAACTCGCAAAGTTCGGTACGAACTCGAACTTTGCAGTTTGGGTTCGCTCATCCCTACTATTGACACTTTTTTAAAATCATCTTAAATCCTCTTCCAGCTTCAACAACTAGACTCTTCTTTCTAAAGGCTTTAAGATTCAAAGGTCTGTGGATCCAAAACTGGTGCTACTGCCAGTAAGGCCTCATGCAAACGAACATATGTATTTTGCGGTCAGTAAAAAACGGATCCGCAAAAAATACGGATGACATCTGTGTGCATTCCATATTTTGTGGAACGGAACAGCTGGCCCCTAATAGAACAGTACTATCCTTGTCTATAATGCGGACAATGATAGGACATGTTCTATTTTTCTGCGGAACAGAAATACGGACATACGGAAACAGAATGCACACAGAGTATATTCCATTTTTTTGGTGGACCCATTGAAATGAATGGTTCCGCATACGGTCTGCAAAAAAACGGAACAGACATGGAAAGAAAATAAGTTTCATATGCATAAGCCCTAATCTAAACCTTAACAACGTAAAAAAAAAAATATGCGGCGATACACATGATATGTATTATTTTTATTTATTTTTTGGGAGGGGGAAACGGGGGTAATTTAAATTTTCATATTTTTTTATGTTTGAAAAACGTTATTCCCTATAAAAATATAATTATTTTTATAGGGAACCATAATAAACAATCATTAGATTGCTATTCTCATAGACTCCAATGCATTAGCACTGGAGTCTATGAGAATAATTGCTGCTGTCGGGAACTCCATAGTGTTAAGTGTCCGCTGCACCCGACCATGGCATCTAAAGTGTTAAATGTTGGTCGGAATAAAACAGCAGGCACCAGCGGTAATGGCGTCTGCTCCTCTCCAAGCTGCGTACTAGTACAGCACGGGTCAGGAAGGGGTTAAATACATTGTGTGTTAAGCAAACATGCCTTTACCCGTAGCTATATATGCTAGTGACCCTCTGACATGATTTCTATGCATAAAATATTTTCATAAAAATAGGATAGTCATAGAGGTTATTATAGACCAATTTTTAAGGCAATTGGAGCAACTTTGATTCATGATGAATCGATTTGCGTATGAACTGAACTTTCAGAACAATTCCCTGAATCGGACACAAAGCGAATTTCAATAATTTCTCTCACCGTTGAATTAGATATGAGGAATCTGACTGTGAAGAAATCAAATATGTCTTGAATCTGAATTTTTGCAATTCGATTTGGGAAAAGCTCTCAAAATGTCACACACTATTTTACAGGTCAGAAGACAGACAAGAAGACCCCTGCCACTGAAAACCGATCATTTTTGGTTCACATTTTAATTAAAAATAAAATCCAACAGGCTGTTACCACCGGCTACCATACATTTACCCAGAGCTATAAATGCCACTGTCACGTTCACATTACTAATGGTGACTTGACATAAAATAGCTTGAAAGAGGTTGGATACAGTCCTAGGAATCCTCAGAGCATCATTCACAACTTTTCAGGGCAACCTGAGCACATTTGATTCAAGCTGAATCGGAACCAAAATGAATTTAAAGAAATTCACTTATCTCTAACAGATGTTATCTGGAGATTTTTTTAAACATTCAAATGTACTACATTTATTATTAAATTACATACTGAAACATTTTAAAAAGTTACAAAATCTTCATCTCTAGGTGACGCCTACTTGGCTTGGAAGATGGTACTTGCAAATCAAACTTTTATTACAGAATTCATCCTGATGGGGTTCTCCGAAAATTTCCAGATTTGCATTTTTCTTTTTGTTGTGTTCTTTCTAATCTATATACTGACCATCCTGGGGAACAGTTTCCTGATCCTCACAGTCATCTTCAGCCCTCAGATGCACACCCCTATGTATTATTTTCTCAGTAATTTATCGTTTCTGGATTTGTGCTACTCGTCTTGCAATCTTCCAAAAATGCTGTTTGATTTATTTTCGAAGGAGAGAAGGATCTCCGTCATCTGCTGCTTGGCCCAGATGAATATCGACCTCTTCCTTGGAGGGATTGAGTGCATATTATTGGCTGTTATGGCCTATGATCGGTATATTGCTATATGCCTCCCATTAAAATACACCATCATCATGAGTTGGAGGGTCTGTAGATACCTCACAATCATTATGTGGGTAGGAAGTTTCATCTTTTCTGTCATTCCTGCTCTTTTAAGGCCTCTCGTCTTCTGCAAAGAGAGAACTCTAGACCATTTTGCTTGTGAGATTTTGGCCCTCCTCAGTCTTGCCTGCGGTGACCTCTCCTTTTATAAAATTAGTATTTTTGTAGTCAGCTTATTTACACTGCTCTCACCACTTATTTTAATTCTGGTCTCTTATATTTGTATCATTATTTCTATATTAAAAATCCATTCAGCTGATGGGAGATCTAAAGCATTCTCCACCTGCGCCTCCCACCTGACTGTGGTATTTATGTTCTTCGGGACAAGTATAACCATGTACATGGGGCAAACGAGAACTTCTTCAACTAATGTTAAATACATGTCTCTGTTCTATGCAGTTATTACACCCTCCCTAAACCCTTTGATCTATAGCTTGAGGAATAATGAAGTGAAGAAGGCCACCAAGAAATTATTGCTAAAATATTTGGCATAATTTTCGGTATTATGACATAATCATGGAAAGCAACAGAGAGACATGGAGAGGTTACCTGTTTCATTTGCCAAATTTTTTTCCCAGTCTCTGATCAAATATACCATCAAATAATGCAAGAATAAGTGTGATGGACCAGTACAGAGGAAGAAAGGACCCACGCATGAGGATTCACAATCTAAAAAGAAAGGTGAAAAAGACAGTAGAGTTTATGTTGGTTTCCAGAAGAGGTGGATTTTTCCAGTTGTTTTTGAAAGTTTGGATCATGGGGGAGAATCTTATGTGTTGGTCTAGTGAGTTCCAGAAAACACACACCTTTTTTTAAATAATTTTTTAATATGAATTTATAGTAAGGTTTTTGGGATGCATTTGGAGAGAGGGTGTCATAATGAGGCCTACACAGCTAGAAAAGCCCCAACTTCAGGGGCAGTATTCACATACCGTAGATAGATACATTTCAGTAGTTCTAAAATTCTGATACAGCAAGACCTCAGAAATCCTGCCTTCTTCCAGAAACAGCACCACTAATGCCCACAGGTTGTGCCTGGTATTGCAACTCAGGTCCAATGAAGTGAATGGGGTTGAGCTTTAACTCCACCTAGTACAGGAGTGCACTTTATTATGCGGAAAACTTCAGCCTTGTTCCTCTAATAGTGGTCATGTCTTTTACATTGTTAAAATAAAATATGAGTCAGATCCATGCTCGGAGTATTCACATAGTCTTTAGGCACCATTCACACGACCGTATTTTTGGTCAGTATCCGATACACTTTTTTTGCGGATAGATTGCGGTCCTATTATTTTCCATTGGTCTGCAAAAAATTTGGACACCACACTGTCCGTTCCGTAGTCCAAAAAAGATAGAACATGTTGCATTCTTGTCCTTTTTGTGGACAATAATAGGCATTGTTACAATGGGTCTGCAAAAAATTTGGACACCACACTGTCCGTTCCGTAGTCCAAAAAAGATAGAACATGTTGCATTCTTGTCCTTTTTGTGGACAATAATAGGCATTGTTACAATGGGTCTGCAAAAAAAAACAAAAAACGGATGCAACACAAACGTCATCCGTATTTTTTATGGTTCCATGTTTTGCTGACCGCAAAATACATACGGCCGTGTGACTCGCTCCTTATTGTTGAGACATGATTTATTTTATTTTTTATTTTTTTCAAAATTAGTAATATAGTGAATAGTGATCAATTATGTGATTATGTCTTATCAGGCTGGTGTCACACATAGCAGTTTTTGGAAAGATGCCACTTTTTAGATTTTTTTTTGCAGTAAAAAAGCCTCAGCTTTAGTGTATATTACCTGTGAGGCAATAGGAAACTATGAAACACAAAAAATGTTTGTTTGGTTTTTTTTTCATTTGTTTGACTTTTTTGGACCTTTTTTTTTAAATGCAGCATGCTCTGAATATGGTGTTTAAATTATTTTTTTCTAAGCATTTTTCCACAGGCTTCTTTGAAAAAAAAACAGAGAAAAACCCATTAAAAATATGCAACTGAAAAGGGCCAATAACATTCTGTAAAAAAAAAAAAAAGATTTTCATGGTGTTTATTTTTATTTTTTTAACAAGCCTAAAATTGCCTTAGGGTTGTTATATACATAAATAGATTTTTATTTTTTTTGCTGCAAGTTTTTGTGGAATTTTACTGTGGCCCTTTTTATCTTAATAGGTAATATTTATCAAATGAGATCTCACACGTTACATAGTTACATATTGTTACATAGTTAATAGGGTTGAAAAAAGACATAAGTCCATCAAGTTCAACCAAGGGATTAGTGGGGGCGCAAATCCCAGAAGGAAGTGAGACTCAGATTTCTACACTTTTTTATAAGCATTAATGTTTTTTACTTTTAAGAATTCATCTAAACCCCTTTTAAAACTGTCCACTGTTCCTGCTGTGACCACGTCCTGAGGAAGTCTATTCCACAGATTCACAGTTCTCACAGTAAAGAAGCTTTGACGGTTCTGGAGACTGAACTTTTTCTTCTCCAGTCAGAGGCAGTGCCCCTTTGTCTTTTGAGGGCTTTTTACATGGAACAACTTTTCACCGTATTTTTTGTATGGCCATTTATATATTTGTACAGGTTAATCATGTCCCCACTTAGATGTCTCTTCTCAAGACTAAATAAATGTAATTCTGTTAATCTTTCTTCATAACTAAGACCCGCCATGCCCCTTATCAGTTTAGTCGCTCTCCTCTGTACTTTTTCAGCTGCAGAGCATCCTTTCTATGGACTGGTGACCAGAACTGAACTGCATATTCCAGATGAGGCCGCACCAACGCTTTGTAAAGTGGTAATATTACATCCCTGCCCCGCGAGTCCATGCCTCGTTTAATGCATGACAATATCCTGGTGGCCTTAGAAGCAGCTGATTGACATTGTGCTGTTGTTTAATCTACCATCTACAAGGACACCCAAATCCTTCTCTATAAGTGACTCTCCCAGTGCTACATCACCTAGGACATATGAAGCACAGAGATTATTACTACCAAGATGCAGAACTTTACATTTATCCACATTGAACCTCATTTGCCAAGTTGATGCCCAATCACTCAGAGTGTTCAAGTCAGCTTGTAGTTTGTGGACATCTTCCATAGACTGAACAGTAGTGTCATCTGCAAAAATAGATATAATGCTATTAATCCCGTCCTCGATATCATTAATAAATAAATTAAATAACAGAGGACCCAGCACTGAACCTTGCGGTACACCACTTATAACCCAGGACCATTCTGAATAGGAATCATTGACTGGAGATGGCCTTGCTGTTCGCCCGGCGGTCGTTTCACAGCGAACTTTGCTCGTTCGCCAAACGGGTGAACATATGGTGATGTCCACCGTTGCCATATTCTTTAACATTGTGAAGAACTTTGACCCATGACACATCCATCAGGTGGTACAGGACAGCAAATTGAGACGTTTCAGCACATGGACATACCCCTTACCTTATAAATGCACCCTAACTAGCCGCCATTTTACATTCAGTCTTTTGCCAGTGTACGGAGAGGTTGCTGTGTGGAGCAGGGACAGGCTGTTAGGGACACCAAACGCTAGCTAATAGGGCCACAAAAGTCAGATTAAGGACTGGTAACGTTGTGCTATCGATAGGTGTGACTTACTGAGGGGTGTAATATACGTATAATATACTTTCCAACATAGAAAGTATATTATAATGCACGCTCCAGAAAGAAGGTGTAAGGTACGATGTCACTGATGGCACCCTGGCTGCAACTGACCAGTTTGGTGATCTCATCAAATGGCCGCAGAAGTCTGCATGCTTCGTGCATGAGCATCCACTGGTGCGGTGAAAAAAGACCAAGCTCCCTAGAACCTGTCCTGCCGCAGAGTTAGTACAGGTAGTCGTTAAAGTGCACGTTTCTGCTGGAGCAGCCTATGCACGGCACGTAAGTCATTTTGCACTGTTTCAGCGTGCTCAGCAGATTGGCACCGTTGTCGCACACCACTTTACCAACTGTCAAATTGAGCGCGGCTAGCCACTGATCGGCCTGTGATCGCAGAGGTCAAAGCAGTGCAAAACTGGTGTGGCTCTTGGATTCCAGGCACAACAGACGCAGCACAGCATGGCAACGGGTGCCACGGGTTACATGCTTGACAGCCTGTACCTCACATTCAGACTAGGAGCTTTTACACCTCCAAACAATTCTATATATAAACTACAAAATGGCGTGGTAATGAAAAGCAGGAAGTGCTCATCCCCATATGTTGTGGCGCATCTATACAGAGTGGGCAGATCCTGCACTTGTGGTCCGCTGCTAATGGCAATCCCCAGCAAAAATGCATACAATGGAGGATGCCCGCAGCGGACCACAAGTACCACAATAGACATCCTACACAGGATAGCAAATGTGTGGATGTGGATTGTAGTTTAAATAGAATTGTTTGGAGGTGTAAAAACTCCTAGTCTGAATGTGCCTTTATTTCCATCTACAAGCAGCATTCTGGTGCACATGTGAGGCCTGGGCTATATCAGCCAGTCTTAGGTGGGGCTCAGAACTCTCTCCCTCTTCCCATTGTAAGCATTGCTGCATGTTGGAGGTAACTGGGAGTTTGCTGCGAGTCAGACCTTGCACTACTGTAATTTGCAAACTGGCTCCTGGTATTGCCCGTATGTCACAGGTAGGGTTACTTGAGAAACCTTGGCGTGGTGCTCAGGCTCAGATATGTCCTCCACAGTAGGATATGTTGGCTAATCTCTAAATTTTACATCAGTATGGGGGTTTAGTAAGACCGCAAAGTGCACCTGTCTTTGTAAAAGTTATTGTTATTTTGTTTGTTGCAAATACACCAGACAAAAGTATTCATAAAATTTAAATGCACAGTAGAACGTCAGGAAAATTATTTTGTTTCGTTGCAAATACACCAGACAAAAGTATTCATAAAATGTAAATGCAATGTATAAAGTCAGGCAAATTTTTTGTTTTGTTGCGAATACACCAGACAAAAGGTATTTATAAAATTTAAGTGCACCGTAGAACGGCAAAAAATTTATTTAGTTCTGCCGCTAATACACATGACAATGTGGAGGTGGCAGCAGCATCAGGAGACCACAGAGTGACAAGGTGACATAATGTAGAGGTGGCAGCAGCATCAGGAGACCACAGAGTGACAAGGTGACATATTGTAGAGGTGGCAGCAGCATCAGGAGACCACAGAGTGACAAGGTGACATAATGTGGAGGTGGTAGCAGCATCAGGAGAACAAAGTGTCAAGGTGACATAATGTGGCAGTAGAAGCAGGAGGCCACAGAGTGGCAAGGTGACACAATCTGGCACCAGCAGCAGGAGGCCACAAAGTGGCAAGGTGACATAATCTGGCAGCAGTAGCATCAGGAGGCCACAAAGTGGCAAGGTGACATAATCTGGCAGCAGCATCAGGAGGCCACAGAGTGGCAAGCTGACATAATCTGGCAGCAGCAGCAGGAGGCCACAGAGTGGCAAGGTGACATAATCTGGCAGCAGCAGCATCAGGAGGCCACAGAGTGGCAAGGTGACATAATCTGGCAGCAGCAGCATTAGGAGGCCACAGTGTGGCAAGGTGACATAATGTGGCAGCAGCAGCATCAGGAGGACTCAGAGTGGCAAAGTGGAATAATCTGGCAGCAGCAGCAGCATCAGGAGGCCACAGAGTGGCAAGCTGACATAATCTGGCAGCAGCATCAGGAGGCCACAAAGTGGCAAGGTAACATAATCTGGCAGCAGCAGCAGGAGGCCACAGAGTGGCATGGTAACATAATCTGGCAGCAGCTGCAGCAGGAGACCACAGAGGGACCCGGTGACAGTTTGGGTGAGGCAGCTTGGATGATCTAATCTGATGCATCAGGCATTGGTGGTTTGAAATCCTGGCCTGATTCATCTTGACAAAGGTCAGTCTCTCCACATTTTGGCTGACAAGCCAGTTCTCCTTGGGGTAACTATGGACCCCGCCGCACTAAACACCCACTCTCATGCCAGGACAGCTTTCCCAGGGCAAACTCGGCCAGTAAAAACAGAGAAAAAAGGGTGGAAGTTATTCCAATCCTAAAGGATCATGACATCCTGAAGGAAAGAAAATGTATGGGCGCCAACAGAGGTGGGTTAGTAAGAAGATGTAGAGAGAAAGGTTGCAGTATTAAAAATAGTGAAGGCAGCTACATATACCAAACCAGAAGGTAGGTGTCCACAAATTAAAAAGTGATGAGTGCCACTCCCTTAGTGTTACAAATACCATACTCAATATTAGAGTGAGCAGTAGTAGTTAAAAACTAGTGAAGAGGCAGCTGAATAGGTTAAACACCCCTAGAGGGTTAATTTTAAAAGATTCTAGAATCCCAGTGTGGAGAAAAGATAAGTGTGCACAATCATATATATAAAACAAATAATCAAAAGTAGGCATCAAAATAAAATAATATAATATTAAATGCACTCAGTTCGATGAGGGGTAGTCAACAGGATAAACTCCTGATAAGACACCTGAGACTTTAAACCACCCTGGCCAGGATCGCATGTAGAGGTGTTAGAAATTGATGGCTGCACACGTCTGGAGGCTTCTGATTAATTTCTTTATTTAATGAAAAATATGTGGCTCAACGCGTTTCGGGGACAATGTTCCCGTTCCTCAGGAGCAGGTACATATACACGAAATTGTTATTAAAAACAAGACAAACATACACTCACCATTTATAGCCATGTGGCTAAGTGAAAATGGCGTGCAGAATGGCCGATAGTGGAGGTGACGTCTCAGGGGAGCTTCACCCTGAAACGCAACCGGAAGTGTGGGGAGCACTGCCAGAGACGGCCCCTGAGTAAGAGTGGAACGCAACCGGAAGCGCGGGGAGCGCAACCAGAAGTGGCCATCCACAAGAAACTGCGGATGTTCGCTGCGTTCCAACTTGGTACGCAACCTACAGTAGCCCCCCACGCATCCTACAGGAGCATCCTAGATCAAGAAAAATATATACTGAGAAGTGGCAACAAACGGGCCTGGTGTGAAAATGAAGAATCTAATCAACCGCAGTTTTGGACGTAATGAGATAGATAAATCCAGCAAATAAATAACTACAAATACATCAAAACAGATTAATAAAAAAATAAAGAAATATGCATAAAATACATATGCCCGTAGATCAAATAAATAGATAGAAATAAATCAAATCAAATTAATGGAGGAATAGAGAAAATGCATATAATACGTAAAATACATATGCCCATCCATCGGGGTCCAACAATAATCCCCAATCCAGTCATCACTGGTTGGGGCTATATACAGTCAGGTCCATAAATATTGGGAAATCAACTCAATTTTAACTTTGTTGGCTCTATACACCACAACAATGGATTTGAAATTAAACAAACAAGATGTGCTTTAACTGCAGACTGTCAGCTTTAATTTGAGGGTATTTACATCCAAATCAGGTGAACGGTGTAGGAATTACAACAGTTTGCATATGTGCCTCCCACTTGTTAAGGGACCAAAAGTAA
Source organism: Bufo bufo (assembly GCF_905171765.1). Taxonomy (NCBI): domain Eukaryota; kingdom Metazoa; phylum Chordata; class Amphibia; order Anura; family Bufonidae; genus Bufo; species Bufo bufo. The sequence goes on along the minus strand of NC_053392.1, from coordinate 31,570,771 downwards.
TGGGACAATTGGCTTCTCAGCTGTTCCATGGCCAGGTGTGTGTTATTCCCTCATTATCCCAATTACAATGAGCAGATAAAAGGTCCAGAGTTAATTTCAAGTGTGCTATTTGCATTTAGAATCTGTTGCTGTCAACTCTCAAGATGAGATCCAAAGAGCTGTCACTATCAGTGAAGCAAGCCATTATTAGGCTGAAAAAACAAAACAAACCCATCAGAGAGATAGCAAAAACATTAGGCGTGGCCAAAACAACTATTTGGGACATTCTTAAAAAGAAGGAAGGCACCAGTGAGCTCAGCATCACCAAAAGACCTGGAAGACTTTGGAAAACAACTGTGGTGGATGATCAAAGAATTATTTCCCTGGTGAAAAAAACACCCTTCACAACAGTTGGCCAGATCAAGAACACTCTCCAAGAGGTAGGTGTATGTGTGTCAAAGTCAACAATCAAGAGAAGACTTCACCAGAGTGAATACAGACGGTTCACCGCAAGATGTAAACCATTAGTGAGCCTCAAAAACAGGAAGGCCAGAGTGATGGGAAGAGAAGAGTATGGAGAAGAAAAGGAACTGCTCATGATCCTAAGCATACCACCTCATCAGCGAAGCATGGTGGTGGTAGTGTCATGTCGTGGGTTCTCTTGTATTTATTGATGATGTGACTGCTGACAAAAGCAGCAGGATGAATTCTGAAGTGTTTCGGGCAATGTTATCTGCTCATATTCAGCCAAATGTTTCAGAACTCATTGGACGGCGCTTCACAGTGCATATGGACAATGACCCAAAGCAAACTGCAAAAGCAACCAAAGAGGTTTTTAAGGGAAAAAAGTGGAAAGTGAAATGGCTAAGTCAATCACCTGACCTGAATCCGATTGAGCATGCATTTCACTTGCTGAAGACAAAACTGAAGGGAAAATGCCCCAAGAACAAGCAGGAACAGAAGACAGTTGCAGTAGAGGCCTGGCAGAGCATCACCAGGGATGAAACCCAGCATCTAGTGATGTCTATGCGTTCCAGACTTCAGGCTGTAATTGACTGCAAAGGATTTGCAACCAAGTATTAAAAAGTGAAAGTTTGATTTATGATTATTATTCTGTCCCATTACTTTTGGTTCCATAACAAGTAGGAGGCACATATGCAAACTGTTGTAATTCCTACACCGTTCACCTGATTTGGATGTAAATACCCTCAAATTAAAGCTGACAGTCTGCAGGTAAAGCACATCTTGTTTGTTTCTTTTCAAATCTATTGTGGTGGTGAATAGAGCCAAAAATGTTAGTATTGTGTCGATGTCCCAATATTTATGGACCTGGCTGTAGGCCATAAATGTATACACTTAAATCTTCCAAGGAAAAATCCCCCCTATTCAAAACCTTATCCTTTTAATCTGCCTTGAATGTATGGACCAATTAGGTCTAATGGTAATTAGTGATGAGCGGCAGGGGTATTATTCGAATTAGCAATATTTAGCAAATATTTTATACAATATTCGTTGAATATTCGCAAATTTGAATATTTGTTACATTTAGAGTTGAGTGGACACCTGGATGTTCGGGTTTAGGGTTGAGCGAACCTGAACTGTAAAGTTTGGGTTCGTACCAAACTTTAGGCTTTTGGGACCCCGGACCTGAACCCGAACATTTCTGTAAAAGTTCGGGTTCGGGTTTGGTCTTTGCCGCTTTCTTGCCGCTTTTTGAAAGGCTGCACAGCAGCCAATCAACAAGCGTCATACTACTTGCCCCAAGAGGCCATCACAGCCATGTCTACTAATGGCATGGCTGTGATTGGCCAGTGCAGCATGGGAACCAGCCTCTATATAAGCTGGAGTCACGTAGCGCTGCACGTCACTCTGCTGTTACAAGTGTAGGGAGAGGATGCTGCTGGACTTCTGATTTCAGGGAGAGCATAGGAGAGAATCGAACTCAGCGATCTACAGACAAATAGTTGTGTGGGTGCAGGACACTATCGTTTTACCCTGCCCTGAGCTCATTGATCAAAAAATACAAACTTTTAGAATTCTGTTAGTTTCGTGGGTGGCGGCGGTGGCCATTTTATGCATGCTCCGTGCACCAGCACTGCATCTGAGCTTTTGAGACATTGCAAATCACCATTTTTTGGGGGAAAACTACAACATCTGGATTAGTCAGTGTGCAATTTAAGGTAGAAATACACCCATCATTTTCTGGGGTTTTAAAAACACACCTTTTTTTCAAAAAACAGTATTTTCCTGATCTAAAAGTGTTAAATTCAAGTTTAATATATACAGCTTTCATATTCTGTTAGCAAAAAAAGACTTTTTTGGCAATCTACAACATCTGTATTAGTCAGTGTGCAATTTAAGGTAGAAATACACCCATCATTTTCTGGGGTTTGAAAAACACACTAAAAAAAACACTATTTTCAGGCCTTGCAGCATCAGCACGTGTGAAATTACAGGCTATATACTGCTGTCAAATTCAGTTTTTAACAAACACTCATTTGGGCACAAAAAATGTAGTTGCCAGCCTTTGATGCAGATGTCATTATGAGATACACCCTTAATACATTTGGGTTACATTTAGAGATTTTAAATACCGCCATTTGGTGCACCAATATTGAATTCAGGCCTACACTGGTTCAGGCCCTGTGAGATATCGCCTCTATATACAGGGGTTTGAATCAGGCATTTGAAATACAGCCATTTGAAATACAGCCATTTTGTGCAAAGATATATTTACTTCAGGCCTACACTGGTTCAGGGTGTGTGTGATCCCCACTATACATACAGGGGTTTGAATTAGGCATTTGAAATACAGCCATTTGAAATACAGCTATTTTGTGCAAAGATATATTTACTTCAGGCCTACACTGGTTCAGAGCGTGTGTGATCCCCCCCTATACATACAGGGGTTTGAATTAGGCATTTGAAATACAGCCATTTTGTGCTAAGAAATCTTTAATTGAGGCCTAGTCTGGTTCAGGCCATGTGAGATACACCCTTAACATACTGTCGTTCTTTTCTACTATTAATTAAACACCCATTTAGGGCAAGATCCTAAATTCAAAAAATATGAGGAGAGCATCAAATAAGGGACGTGGCCCAGGTCGTGGTACTGCTAGTGGAGCTCCTGTTGCAGGGAGAGGACGTGGTCGATCTGTGCCAGCTACATGCACAAGTGAAACCCCTTCCTCAGGTGCGAGTAGGCAACAAAACCTGCAGCGGTATTTGGTCGGGCCTAACGCGGCTCTACGAATGGTGAGGCCTGAACAAGTACAGGTGATAGTAGATTCGGTTGCTGACAGTGGATCCACTTCCTTCACATTGTCTTCCACCCAGTCTCCTGCTGAAAGACCACAGTTGGCACCTGCAGCCGATGTCCATCAGTCTTTCACCTCCCCCCCTTGCAAATCAGCTAAGCAGTCTGAGCCCCGAGTCATGCAGCAGTCTCTTCTGCTTTTTGATGACTCTGTTAGCAGGGTTTCCCAGGGCCATCCACCTAGCCCTGCCCTAGAAGTGCATGAGATTGAGTGCACCGATGACTAACCACTTATTTTTCAAGATGAGTACATGGGAGGACCATCGCAGCACGTCTCAGATGATGACGAAACACAGGTGCCAACGGCTGGGGCTTTCGAAAGTGTGCAGACCGACAAGGAAGGCAGGGGTGAAGACTGGTTGAAAGATGATGTGGAGGACTATGAGGTCCTCGACTCCACATGAAATCAAGGTCATGCGAGTGACCGATGTAGTTCGGAGGAAGAGGCGGTGGTCGCACTGAGCCACCAGCACAGCAGAAGAGGGAGCAGGGTCCTCTAGACAGTATGCCTGCTACTGCCTACCGCAGCAAGGGACAGATCACACCAAAGCCAGCTCCAAGGAGTTCCCTGGCGTGGCAGTTCTACAGACAATGTGCTGACGACAAGACACGAGTGGTTTGCACGCTGTGCAATCAGAGTCTGAAGCGAGGCATAAACATTCTCAACCTGAGCACAACTTGCATGACCAGGCATTTAAGTGCAAAGCACGTGCTGCAGTGGAGTAGACACCTCAAAAACCAAGAAAGGTCTCTGGCTCCTCCTTCTTCCTCTTCTGCGGCAGTCGAGGCCTCTACATCCACCTCTGGAGTGACAGTGCCAACTGGCACCCCACAAACAGAGGATCTGCCAGCAGCACCAACACTTGGGTCACCAAGCATCTCCACAATGTCCCACGCAAGCGTTCAGCTCTCCATATCCCAAACGCTGGAGAGAAGGAGGAAGTACCCCCCTACCCACCCCCAATCCCTAGCCCTGAATGCCAGCATTTCTAAATTACTGGCATTTGAAATTATGTCGTTCTGTTTGGTGGAGATGGATAGTTTTAAAGGCCTTATGGTGGTGGCTGCCCTACAGTACGTCGTACCCAGCCGCCACTCTTTTTCAAGGCGAGCCATCCCTTCTCTGCACAACCAAGTAGGGGACAAAATCAGGTGTGCACTGCGCAACGCCATTTGTGGCAAGGTGCACCTGACTACGGATACGTGTGTAACATCCCAGAGTATGTCACAAAACTCTGTCACCCAGCTTCATTATGTTGAGATGTGAATGTGTTAATATCCTGTGTAATCTCAATGTGCATTGCCATCTCTATGTCTGTATTTTATATATATGCTGTAATTCCAAATGTACACCAGCAGGTGGCAGCAGTATGTATCAGATAGTCTGTAGGAAAGTTAGTATACCTAGACTGGAATATACCATTCCAGGCTAGCTTCCCCCATCTGAGGAGGAGTGGAACATGCCCACTCTTACTTCAGAGGGAGGACAGAAGGTTCTAGGCAGTGTACCAGCCACCCTCTGTTGGGGAAGGCTGTGTGAATAGGAGCTCCCAGAAACAGGGATCCCAACCAAGGATTCAGCCCTAACCTGAGGCCCAAAGCAACCTTCCCAGTCTTAGTTCCTTACCTCAGTTGGATGACAAAGAAAGCAGCAACTGCAGAACTTCTAGATCTCCAGGACGAAACCAGCATTCCCTGCGAGCAGTCCTGTAAGTACAGATTCCAGTACAAGGAGAAGAAAAGTACCTCCATAGCTAGTCAGGCCCAAACCAAAGCAGAACCCAAGACAGAGCAGAAGACAGATACCTGCCAGATCTATAGGCGTATGTTCAGATGCAGAATATATATATCTAATTCCTGCCACATATTGCCACTACCTGCTGGGACCCCAAGACTATTGCTGTATAATTGTATGGATGTAAAGCTGCCACTTATAGCATCAAGTAAAGACAAGTTGGACCCTCTTTTCTGTGTGAAATTCCATCATTCCTCCATTACTCCTATTTACAGCACTAATTTTGTTGCATGTGAGCCAGGATACAGGAGTCCAGCCGTACTACAGGTAGGAGACACCGTTGACACAATACAGAGACAATATCCCCCTCTGGCATTCCTAACCTGGTATGTGTGCTCATACCATCTTAAAGGGCCCTTTTACAGTACCTCCCCAAGCTGCAATTGGCGTCACAAACTTAACTACACCTAAATCTGACCCACTGCATCGCAGCCCCAACTGACCCAGTGTCCTGCTCGTTGCATCAAGTGGCGTCACGAACAGGATAGGATCCCTAAACAGCAGCACCGCATCTAATTGTGCGCAAAAACTTAAATCGCATGCTGCACAGTATATCAAAAAGGGCTGAAGATTGTACCAGAACTGCTTAAAAAGAATTGCTGGGGGGCGTGGCCGGATGCCGGGAGGAGAGGCCGCATAGTGCCTGAGCTCCGTCTGTGGAACTCCGTTCAGCGGCCCAAAGCGACTAAAACAAAGAGATTTTTCACATACTTACCTGCCCCAGGACGGACCTTGTTCCTGCAGCTCCGCCGATGATGACAAGAGGGAAGACGAAGGGAGCACAGCCTCAGTAGATGACGGCGTTCTTCCATCCAGCCTCTGGGTCTTCACAAAATGGCGCAGATTCCCGCCACACAGAAGGAGAGCTCCGTTCCTCCTCTGCAGCGATATGCGACCAGCGATCTTCTGGGTCTCCCTCTTCAGCAGGCTCCAGTCCTCCAACTTCACAGGAACCTAAAAAACAAAAGAGGGTGAGTGAACAACAGCCATATAGTCCTCCCCTTGATACTTACCCTGCTTCACCAGGCAAATACCCTGGATTAACAGTAGCCACAATGCAGGACATGCTGGCAGATCTAAAAAGATCTATTCATGGCGACTTTAAAGAGACAATTTCTGTTATTCATGCAGATATAGTCGCTATTGGAGAAAGAACCGCACATTTAGAAGAAAAAATGGAGGAATTTGTTACAGCACATAACTCACTAGTAGATAATCATAATGTGGTTGAAGATGACATAGCAGCCATTAAACTTAAAATCGCTGATCTGGAGGATCGCTCCAGAAGAAATAACATTAGATTCAGAAGCATCCCTGAAAGAGTCTTGGAATCTCAGCTGCAAGAATTTATTTCAGACCTTATAGTGTCATATTTACCAGATACCCCAGGGTCAGAGTTAATTATTGACCGGGTACATCGGGTTCCAAAACGCAAAGCTCTACCAGCCTCTATTCCCAGGGACGTCCTTGCCAGGATCCACTTTTATCATCTAAAAGACTCCCTGATGAGAGAAGCTCAAAAAAAGAGGAAAGATATCCCTGAAAGATTCTGTAATGTCCTCCTATTCACCGAGCTCTCGCCAGCGACACTGAACAGGAGGCGTGATTTCCAAATCTACACCAAAGCATTAAGGGATAACAATATCCCCTACAAATGGGGTTTCCCTGTTAAGCTAATAGTGAGATATCAAAACTCATCAACTGTTCTAGTTTCTCCTCAGGATGCATCAGAAGCTTTTTCCAAATGGAACATCACTGTGCCAATGGAGGGCGCCAAAGACAAAGCAATGAACTCTCCTTCTAACAACTCCTCTTCTGACAGAAACCATCTCAACCTAACACCAGAATGGACCAAAGTAGGAAGAAACCCTCCGTGATTTCCTTTCTGGACAGTAACTAAAATACCTTATGTTTACTCCCATGTTATACTAATTTTACGGGGTTCCACACCCTGCTGCTCTACCTCTCAGAACACGTATGTTCATATTCCCTAATCCATTGTTTCCCGTACGCCTCTCGTACTAAGTGAGACACATCACATTTTGTGGTCACTGTTGGACCATTGTTATGTTATTGTTATTTATTACTTACTTTATTTTCTATGTTTTAGTCTATTGTTTTGCAAGGTTACACATAAGAGGGCTTCCTCTATCTCCTCGACTATCTGAAAGCAAAGGTACAATTCTACGTTCCCCTCAACAATTATTATACGGTAACACCTGGGTACTTTATACTATTAGTCATGTACTTCTAGACAGTTTAATCAGATCAGAGACTCTAGCATGTTGCTCTGAAGTTCCAAGATGGCCAGCAAAGGTATAAAAATTTTCTCAGCAAATGTTATGGGTCTTAATAGTCCCTTTAAACGCTCCACATGTTGGAATGAGGTGAGAAGACAGAGAGCTGACATTATCTGTATTCAAGAGTCTCATCTTAACGAGGAAGACTCCTACAGATTCTGCCATCCCTCCTTTCCACACATTTTTTTTCCGCCAGCTTAAAAAAAAAGGAAGGGTGTGATTATAGGCTTTAAAAATACTATTGCTTTTCAATGTCATAATATAATTTCAGATAAAGAGGGCAGATATATCATTATTATATGTGACATAAACAACTCTAGATACACAATAGTGAACCTATATGCCCCTAACTCCGACCAGATAAATTTCATCAAACGAACTATTAAACTAGCTCAAGATTCCAAACAAGGATCTTTATTGATCTGTGGCGACTTTAATATGTGTCCTGACTCTTCAATAAATAAGCTACCCTCCCCTCCCACCTCTCTTAAAAAATCCCACCTCCAAGATTTCTTATTTCAGGAAGGGCTCCTTGATATTTGGAGGGTCCATCATGCCAATGAAAAAGATTTCACTTTTTTTTCACATCCACATAACACATACTCTAGAATTGACCTCTTCATCTCTGATAAATGGCTTCTCCAAAAAGTGCTGGAGGTATCTATTTCCAATATTACATGGTCTGATCATGCGTTTATAACCCTCATATTAGATGACATGTATAGCAATAGAGTATTTTCCCCGTGGACACTTAATAATTCCTTACTCCAAAATTCCTCTATACGCACAGACGTAGAAAACTCATTAAAAGAATATTTTAAAACTAATGACAACAATTTGGTATCAGATATCACATTATGGAGTGCGCACAAGGCGTTTATAAGAGGTGTGCTACTAAAACATGCGGCTATTCAGAAGAAAAATAGAAGGAAAATTCTAGATAAATTACTAGCTGACATTAAAACCCTGGAAGAATCCTCAAAATCTTCTCTAGATCCAAAAATTTTCAGCAAAATAAAAACAGCCAGACATCACCTTTACCTCCACCTTCATGAAAAACATGAATTCCATCTTCGTAAAGTTAAATCAGATCACTACTCTCAAGGTAACAAAGCCTCAAAAATTTTAGCAAATAGAGTTAAAAAAAGAGAAGTCAAATCAAGAATCCCCTTTCTATATTACAATCAGGGTCAAAAACTGTGTAACCCCAAACACATAGCAGAGGAATTCGCCAAGTACTACGAAAATTTATACAATTTAGAAAAATCTACTGACATTGTCCAACCTACTACTAAATATATTAATGATTTTCTTAGTGGCATTTCCCTCCCGTCCCTATCCCAATACCAAAATCAATCCCTTAATTCTAGAATCACGCACTCGGAAATCTCCGAAGCAATCCAGTCCCTCAAAAATAATAAGTCCCCTGGCCCAGATGGACTTACAAATGAATATTACAAGAACTTTTCATACATTCTAAATCCCTTCCTGAACAGAACATTTAATTTGATAGCAGAACAAAACTCAATCCCAAAAGACATGTTAAATGCACTGATCATTACGCTCCCAAAACCTGGTAAATCTGCAGATAAACCGGCTAACTTCAGACCTATATCTCTATTAAATTCTGATATAAAGATCTTTGCTAAAATCTTGGCAAAGAGATTATCTAGCATTCTACCTTCTTTAATTTCCAATGATCAGATTGGTTTTGTCCTCAACAGACAGTTATCAGATGGTATGTCCTTATGTCACTTGAAAAAAGTTTAATGGGATCTCATGATATAAGTCTACGCCTTTCCGCTACGGCGGTCTTTGGTATCAAAAATAATTCTTCATTATCTACTCTAAATGCAATACATAGCACCTGGTACTCCATTGCTAGAATAGAAAAGCTAATTTCCACTTCAGTCTCCTCATTACCTTTGGAAATCTGTGAATTAGCCATCCCAGACCTACGGATTAAAAATTGGGTGTCCTCAGGCGTTACTGATATTGGTCAACTAAGGAAGGATGGTGTTTTTGTTGAATTTGCACATTTACATAGAGAATTCAACATCCCCAACTCAGATTTCTATAAATATCTAAGAATTAGACACTTACTACAATCCCCAAAAATTTTCAACTTTAACTCACATAACCACATTCTGATGGACTGGATACACATGTCCCATAGTCTAGATAAAGTAATCACTAAAGGCTACCAATTATTGAAAGAATCAAGCACAAACCCTCTACAACATACCTTGGACCTGTGGAATTCTGAGTTGGGTTCTGTTCTTACGGACTCAGACTGGAATGAAGCTTTTATTTCTGTATCTAAACTCTCTAAATGCTCAGGTCATTTAGAAGGGGCAAGGAAATTTTTATATAGATGGTACAGAACCCCTCTCTACTTAAATAGGATCTTCCCTGAAATATCTTCAGAGTGTTGGAGATGTGGCCATGCACCGGGCTCATATCTTCACATGTGGTGGGAATGCCCTACAGTTAAGTGTTTATGGGACTCAATTTTTAAGTTTATATCTCTAGCCTATTATCCTATTAGACCTTCATCTAAGATGGCTCTTCTATCTATAGGTCTTATAGACCTTCCCCACCACTTCAGGTCTATAGCCAGCCACTTAATATTTGCCACCCGATTGAAAATTGCTGCCTGCTGGAAATCTGGAAACCTTCCTAATTTTAATAGAATTTTTAGAACTCTGGACAACAGCTGCTTATATGAAGGTCTATGGGCATCATCTAGGAACTCAAAAGTTTCCTTTCTAAAGAACTGGGATGTGTGGCTAAATAATAGTAAATGTAAAATACCTCCTAATGCATCCATTAGATTATAAATTTCCTGCTCTCTGACATGGATTTCTGCACACTAGTACTTACCCCTTTATTTATGTACCTGTTATGATGTATTCTCTTATTGGTATAATATTCTCTGTCTTAAGAGGTGCAATTATTTCCAATTTTAGATGTTTCACAACTGCCTTAATTCTCCTTGTTACAAACATGTTCATATGACTGTTATTCATTCAGTATGTAACCTATTTTTATGAAAATGATAATAAAAATTATTGTTAAAAAAAAAAAAAGTGCTCAAATTCTATTACACATACATATATCCGTTAATCCCTATCTGTGGAGTTGGTGTAAAATTGCGGTCTGATACAACTAGTTTGGGGTGTTTATTTTATATATAAGTAAATACATTCATTATTGTTTTGGGGGTGAAACAGTGGCCTAATACTACTGCTCTTTTATCATTACAGTTACTGTTACAGTACTGTATGTCCGACAGACACATGACAGGCCCTTCAAAGGAAACAGGCAGTGGCCAAAATGTTTCTGGAGCAGGCAAGGCAGGAGTAGCAGCAGAAGAAGTGTGGTGGCAGCTGTAGTCACAGTGACAGGCCTGAGCTCCCAGTGTCATCTAGCAGTCGTGTCTTGACTCTGTCTTCTACTTCGTCGCAAGTGACATCAGACACCGCCAGCCAGGAGTCGGTGGGTTCCTCTGTCACCATGCTTAGTTGGCATGGCCCGGAAACAAGCTCTGTGCCCCCAACTGTCCTCAACCTGCCTATGTCATTTTCTGTTCCTTTAAATCAGGGGTGTCAAACTCAAATTCATCGGGGGCCGCATCAGCAGTTTGGTCACCCTCAAAGGGCCGGAAAACTTACAGTTACTTGGCTTGGCCCTTGGGGATCTCGGACGCCACTTCCACACTTTGGCCGGGGGCTCGGGGGAGCTGATGAGGTGTTTTATCCTAATGAGAAAGATTTCATAATAAGTATTTGGAGAAGGTGCAGAGGGATAGCAGAGCAGGGAGAGGCTGGTGCTGCTACTAGGGGGTCATACCATGGGGGAGTAATAAAGCCCACCATAATGCCCCCCCAGTAGTAATAATTCTCCTTATAATGTGACAGTGCAAAAAATACCCCCTTGTAATGTCCCCATTTGAGCTAATGTCCTCATAGTGCCCCCATAATGTGCCTGTATAAAATACCCCTATATAGTGCCCCTAGTAAATGACCCCATAGTGCTCCACACCCTCCTCCCTCCTAGTGCCCCCCATAATGTACAAGTATAAAATGCTCCAGTAGATGCCCTCAGTGTCCCCCATAATTTGCAAGTATAAAATACCCCTTCTTAGTGTCCCCCGTAGATGACCCCATAGTACTCCTCTCCCCCCTTCCCCATAGTACCCACCATGTGTCCCAGTATAAAATTGTACAGTACAGAGAGCCCATATAAAATACCCCTTCTTTGTGGCCTCAGTAGATGCCCCTATAGTGCCCCCAATCATGTGCCAGTATTAACAGCCCCCCCTGTGCCAGTAATAATAGCCCCCTATGCCAGTAATCGCAGCCCCCCTGTGCCAGTAATAGCAGCCCCCAGTAATAACAGCCCCCAGTAATAACAGCCCCCAGTAATAAGAGCCCCTCTGTGCCAGTAATAACAGCCCCCAGTAATAAGAGCCCCTCTGTGCCAGTAATAACAGCCCCCAGTAATAAGAGCCCCTCTGTGTCAGTAATAACAGCCCCCAGTAATAAGAGCCCCTCTGTGCCAGTAATAACAGCCCCCAGTAATAAGAGCCCCTCTGTTTCAGTAATAACAGCCACCAGTAATAACAGCCACCAGTAATAACAGCCCCCAGTAATAAGAGCCCCTCTGTGCCAGTAATAACAGCCCCCAGTAATAAGAGCCCCTCTGTTTCAGTAATAACAGCCACCAGTAATAACAGCCCCCAGTAATAAGAGCCCCTCTGTTTCAGTAATAACAGCCACCAGTAATAACAGCCCCTCTGTGCCAGTAATAACAGCCCCCAGTAATAAGAGCCCCTCTGTGCCAGTAATAACAGCCCCCAGTAATAAGAGCCCCTCTGTGCCAGTAATAACAGCCCCCAGTAATAACAGCCCCTCTGTGGCAGTAATAACAGCCCCCAGTAATAAGAGCCCCTCTGTGCCAGTAATAACAGCCCCCAGTAATAATAGCCCCTCTGTGCCAGTAATAACAGCCCCTCTGTGCCAGTAATAACAGCCCCCAGTAATAAGAGCCCCTCTGTGTCAGTAATAACAGCCCCTCTGTGCCAGTAATAACAGCCCCCCCTTTGCCAGTAATAACAGCCCCCCCTTTGCCAGTAATAACAGCCCCCGCCAGAAATAACAGCCCCCCCTTTGCCAGTAATAACAAACAGCCCCCCCTTTGCCAGTAATAACAGCCCCCGCCAGTAAAAGTATTGTACATAATAAAAAAAATAAAAAAAAATACATACTTACCTCCATGTCAGTGATGCGATGCAGGCCTCTTCTGGCCTGTGTCCCACACTGTATGGCTCAGGCAGCGCGATGACGTCATCGCGCCGCCTGCGCCAGCCTCTGATAGGCTGCAGGCACTAGGCCGGCAGCCTATCAGAGGAAGGGAAAGGGACACGCCTCTCCCTCCCCTACCGCAGCACAGGCAGGCATCTGTATCGCTGTCCTGAGGACGGCGATACAGATGACTGGAGATGAGCGCTTCAACAATGGAATCGCTCATCTCCCTGTGCCCAGCCGCCGCCGCCAGCTCGCTCGCTGCGCAGGCCACATGACCAGGTCTGGCGGGCCGGATTCGGCCCGCGGGCCTTGTGTTTGACACCCGTGCTTTAAATCGAGAAGTATTGTATGCCGTCGGCTCGGCTCCACTTTTCAGCAAGGACGAGTTTCTAGAGGACATTCAGCAGCTACTGCCCATCCAAGATGTGGAGGAGACATCCGCTGCTTTCTCCAGTAGGTGGGCAAGTAGCGACGATGAGAGTCACGTGGGAGCAGGTGTTGTGAGCTGTCTTACACATGACATCAGTTGCATGCCAACAGAAGTGGATGATGATGTAGCCGATCACAGGTGGGAGAAAAGGGTTGCAGTTTGCGCAGTGGCTGAGCCAGCAGGGTGGCCATGAATCAGCAGGGTGGCAGCAGTGTGCGGTCTGGAGCCAAACATTCCCGGGGTAGACTGTCTGCTACACAGGAACATACCTGTCTGGACAGAAGTAGTGGTGCTTGGGTTCACAGAGGCAATGGTAGCAGGTAGAGAGGAGCGAATTTCTCAAAAATTTGATTCGGCCGGTTAGCCGAATTTTAAGAAAAAATTTAGTTTGATCTAAATTTGTTCGTGGCGAATCGCTTTAAAAAATGGCTGTTTCCTGGCTGCAGAGAGCCTTTATAGTGGTGTATAACACTGTGCCTTGCAGTAACACGCATATGGAGTCTGCTGTGGTAGTGAAACAATACTGGCAATATGACATGCAGATGACAGGCGTCGCTCTTAGAATAACTGCACACTTTACTTATTTTGGCAGTTACGGGGCCAAAACTGACCAAATAACTCAAGTGTGAACTATTACAGGTCAATGTTAGTGCCAGGTATAAAGAACCGTACAGTGGCTCAAGATTCTACTATAGCGTGAAAGAGCGCACTCCTTTTACACCAATTCACTGATTCCACATAGATTTATAAATAACCTGTTCTACTAAACACTTATACAAGTAGAGCTCCCCCGACAGAGTGGAGTGGGTGTCAGCAGTAAGTTTGTGTTGACGTCACAAATTATTTTGCCCTTCCTCTGATCCGTCAGAACAATAACCCCAAAAAATGGATACTGTCTTTTCAGCATCCCCTTCACTCGGTCAGCATTTGGTCAGTAGTCCATCAATATTGCTAAAGCCAAAAAAAACAGGAGTGGATCCAAAACAGAGATGACACGTAAATGGAATATTTGCATATTTTCTGTATTTTGTACCCACTCCTGCTTTTGGCTACCAAATCATAAGCCAATTCTTATGCAAAATAGGGACCATGTAATGCAGGCCTTACAGCTGTTACATAGACAGGATCCGTTCTGTGTCTCATTTTTCCTTCCTTCTGACAGAATAGAAGAAGGGTCAAATAAATGATGATTTTTCAGCCAGGCCGAAAGGCAAAATAGTGGCAGTCATGAAGTGGGAAGGGTGGGAACAGCATGAGAAGTCCACAAAGTGGCCCTATGACATAGTGGTGAGGTGGGAGCAGCATGAGGAGACCAAAGAGTGGCCCAATGACAGAGTCTGGAGGTGGCACCAGCATCAGGAGGAGGCCACCGAGTGGCACAATGACAGTGTGGAGGTGGCAGCAGCAGCATCAGCATCAGGAGGCCAAAGTGGCACAATGACAAAGTTTGGAGGTGGCGGCAGCAGAAGCATCAGGAGGAGACCACAAGGTGGCACAATGACAGTGTGGAGGTGGCAGCAGTAGCATCATGAGATCTGAGTGGTGAGGTGGCAGCAGTATCAGGAGACCACAAATTGACCCGTTGACAGAGTGGGGAGGTGGGTGGCAACACCAGTACCAGCTGAAAATGGTTGGTGAAAGAAGGAGCACTTGGCATCAGGCGGGTGGCAGCATCAGAATAGTAGCTGAGGCAGGAAGCCAGAAAAAACGGCACCATGGATGATTTAGTCTGATGCAACAGGCATTGGTGGGCGGAAATCATGGCAGATCCAACACTCATTCATCTGGACAAAGGTCAGTTTCTCCACATTTCAGTTGAGTTCTTTTTGGGGTAACTATGGCCCCCGCCGCACTAAACACATGCTCTGATGCCACACTACTAACCGGGCAGGACAGCTTTTCCAAGGCAAACTCTGCCAGTTGCGGCCATAAATCCTGTTTGGCTTCCCAGTAGTCCAGCGGATCTTCAATGTGGGGTGGAAGGGTTCTGTCCAAGTATGCCACCACCAGGTGGTTCAGGTCCTGCTCCAGGTCTAGCTGCTGCTGGTGAGTAATTTCTTCACTAGATGGGTGAAGAAAGCTGCTCATCAGCGACTCTAGATTCAAGTTGCTGCTGATGGAGCAGGAACTTATCCTACCCTTCCCCCCCAGTAGCCATGGCAGAGGAACTTAAGCGCAGAGGGCACCCCCGATCAGACTTGCGAGAGGCTGAACGATGGCGCAGATAGGCAGCAGCCAACTGACTTATTTATAGTAATTCAGTTTGTCCTCCCTCTCAGTGGGTGTAAAAAAAGGCCCCCATTTTGGACCAGTAGCAAGGGTCCTACAAGGTGGAGAGCCAGAAGTCATCCCTCTGCCGAATGGTGGCAATTCGGCTGTCACTATGCAAGCAAGTGAGCATGCATCGGGACATTTGTGCAAGTGACTCGGAGGGACTCCCTGTCTCCATCTCCACTGTATACTGCAACGGTGTGTCTGGGTCCTCTGCTTCGTCTTCCTCATTGCCCTATAGCTCCTGCTCCTCCTCTCCTGTCACCTATGTATAAAAACCACCCATTTCGCTACACATTGCATGTGCTCCAATCTCCTCCTCCAGTTCAGCCACCACAGGGCTCATGTGGCTATGAGATCTAGGCACTATGTCTCCAGTCCCCTGACAAGCCATTGTTACCACCATCTGTTCTAGAACATGAAGCAGTGGAATGACGTTGTTCATCCTGTAGTACTGGCGACTGACAAATAACGTGGCCTCCTCAAAGGGCCTGAGCAAACAGCATGTGTCACGCATAAGCTGCCACTGGCTGACATCGACTTTACACAGGGGAGTACCCCTGTCCAATAGGATCATCAAAAAATTGTTTATGGCCTTTCTCTGTTAGTATAGTCGGTCCAACATATGGAGGGTGGAATTCCAAAGGGTGGAAACATCGTATATCAGCCAATGTTGGGGGATGCTGTTCTGCCACTGCAGATCAAGGAGGGTGTGCTTTGCCGTGTACGAGTGGCTGAAGTGCATGCAAAGTTTCCTGGCCATTTTTAGGATGTCTTGCAGATTGAAGACTTTGGAAGACTTCAGGAACCATTTGACAACCAGATTGAACATGTGTGCCATGCAGGGCGCATGGCTCAGCCCTCCTTGATGCAGCGCTGATACAATGTTCTTCTAGTTGTCGGTCACCATAGATACGATTTTCATTTGCCGTGGAGAAAACCAAGATTTAATTTCTTGATGAAGGACAAGGAGCAGTTCCTCCCCTGTGTGACTCCGTTCACCCAGGCAAACGAAGTGCAGAACAGCATGACACCGCCATGCCCTGCACATGTGGTATGCTGGAGGGGCACTTTGATTTGTTCCTGCAGAGGTGGCTGAGGACACTGGAGGATGAGAAGGCAGAGGCGGACATTGTCGCAGGACCAATGGCGTGACAACGTGGAGGAGGAAGCAGCGTCACCTGGCCAAGTTGCTGGTGTGGCTGTGCAAGAACCACATTAACCCAGTGGGCCATAAAGGACATGTATTGTCCCTGACCGCAGTTACAGCTTCACACGTCCGCGCTGCCATGCGCTTTGACAGATAGCGACAGGCTCAAGGACTGACCCACCTTCTGTTCTACATACGTGTGCACGGCTGATACTGCATTTTTGGCAAAGAAATGATGTCTTGGGACTCTCCACCTCTGCTCGGCAGAAGCCATCAGTTCTCTGAAAGGTGCACTACTTGGAAAATGAGGGACTGCAGCACCAGCAAATTGGCCAGGAGCACATTCAGCTTGTGCGCCGTTGGATGAGTGCACGCATACTGTTGTCTCTTGGCAATTGCTTTGGTGATCGATTGCTGACGGAATGACTGATGAGGACTGGAGTAGGAGGGCGAGGAGCAGGAGCATCAGGACCAGCAGATAATGGGAAGGACAGACAGCTCCCTTCGGCTGAGGTGGTGGATCCTCGACTGCGTGAAATCAGGTGCAAGCCATGAGGTGATGCAGCGGTTGCTGCGGCAGGTTTGACCACAACATCTGAGACACAGTTCTCCCAGGCCACTTTATGATGATGCTGCATATGTTGATGCAGGGCCGTGGTGTCAACATTGGCACGCTGGCCACGCTTCACCTTCTGCCCACAGAGTCTTCGAATGGCCATGTTCACCTCCTCCGGTGGCTTAACAAAAAACTGCCACACCTGCGAGTAGGTGATTTTACCCCCAAAATTCTGCATTTACTGATTGCTACCAACGCTGCTTCCATGAACCCCTGCACCACTACTTTCCAGGCAGGTAGGCTCCTGCAAAGCAGGTGGTCTTCCCCGGGCAGGTTTGGCTCCCATACCTCTTACTGCTGCCACCCTGCTGACTCCCGGCCATGATAGCGACTTGTTGGCTCCTCCACTGCCTCACGGGCAAGCTGCCACCCTCTTCTCCCGATAATGGTAAAACCTCTAATTCACCCGACTCCCAAGTGTGATCAGCTACATCATCATCCTCCACTACTGTCTGCACATCACTGATGTCCTCCTCAACGGTCTCTGGGTCAGGAGCCTGACCGCTCGAAACACTAGCTCCCACGCCACTCTCCTCATCACTACTTGCCGGCCTACCGGATGTGTCTCCTCCACATCTTGGCTGGCCAGTAGCTGCTGACTGTCCACTAGTAGCTCATCCTCACTGTATAGTGGAGCTGAGCCCACAGCATACAATACTTCTCTGGCTGAGGGAACAGAAAAGGACAGAGGCAGGTTGAGGATACTTGGCAAGAGCGGGAGAGGCGCTAATAGGGCAATAGTATCAAAGTTATGCTCACCTTTTCTTGTTGTGCAAGCATAGGCACAACACTAGTGTAGGTGTATGTTTAGATACCACACCACAAACCATTCGCCAATCAAAAAACATCCACATTTTTGTTTACCCCTACTGATAGTCCATACATCGATTCGACCACACCAACGCCACTAACACCGGGTCCTACCCATAACCCGAAAAGTCCGCTCATACCTCATTCCCAAAATTTCAATAAGCCACAGGACAACAATTTTGACAATTCTGCTCTCCTGGAGGATTCACTCATTACAATTCACAATACCAGTACCCACGCTCTTCAGGGACTACTATGATAACGGACTTCTTCCGACCGACTCTAAAAAAGGGTCTCAATAGAAGAATAAGCCTCGAAGAGGACGACGGGGTGGAAAGAGAACAATCAGCAAATCCCAAAGTAGGATCACATACAACCAAGATCCCAAATGCAAACATCCAAAGTCCCAAGAGGAACAAGATGAATCACTAGTATCTTCAACCTATCCTTTCATCAACTCACCAATACAGTAATTAACACTACAAAGACACTTCGAGATCAAAGCTCTCAAACCCCAAGCCATCCCTCAGACTACATTAGGGATCCCCTCAACCACTATAGATGAAACACCTAAGGCAATCAACACAGGATTAAGACCTAAATCCTCATTTAATCCTGTCCATCACAAAGGCAGTAATATCGAGACCTTTTCCACCCTTGTTGTCAAGGATCTAAGAAATAATAATAAAGATCTAACAGTCCCAAATAACCTTAGCAAAAGCGAGAAGGACGCTCTCAAAAACCTCATGTCCATCGTAATCAGTAATGCAGATAGAGGAGACATCGTTATACAGGATAAAGTTGATTATCTAAAAGAAGCTCAAAAAATTATGGAGGATAAAGATTATTATCAGGTTCTAACTGAAAAACCACTGAAAGAGGACATCAACAATGTTACACTCTTACTAGAAGAAGCTGAAAAACAGCAAGTCTTAACAAAAAAAGAAAGATTATATAACTGTTTATCATCCGAATCTAGCTCTGTTCTACCACCTTCCGAAAGTACAAAAATCCACCTCCAACCCCCCGGGGAGACCAATCATATCTGTCATCTCCTCTCTAACCTGCAATTTGTCCCATTACGTATACATCCTATTGCAAAAGTATCTCATCAGACTACCATCATATTTGAAGGACTCACCAAGTCTAATATCTCTACTCAAAGACGTTGAGTGGCAGGAATCATACACTTGGATGACGTTGGACGTCTCCACCCTCTATTCCAATATTCCACACATAGCAGGCAGAGAAGCAATAAGACACTTGCTTCAACAAGATACAACAATAGGTATCTCACAGAGCCATTTCGTACTAGATGCAATAGACTTCATTCTAACCCACAACACTTTCTCCTTTGAAAACAAAATATACAAACAAATTAAGGGTACCACGATGGGTACGCGTTTCGCGCAGAGTTTTGTAAATTTATATATGGGCCACTTTAAAAAACAAAACATCTACAACAACCACCACTGGACCAATAAGATAATACTGTACAAACATTAAATCATTGACCTATTATTTATCTGGAATGGAAACATGAATAAAGCCATGGAATTCACTTCATAGCTAAACAATAACAAGTTCAAGCTCACGTTTACAGCCAATCATTATACCACAGCCATCGAATACCTAGATTTATTTATTTTATTCAAAAACGAATCCGTCAAAACCAAAACCTTTTTTTTTTTTTTTTTTAAGTTGATGGCAACAGCTTTCTGGACTACCAAAGCTCTCATCATAAAAAAATGGAAGAACAACATATCCCAACATAGCCAATTCAAGCGGATACGTAGAAACTGCACAATGATGATGATTACATCACCCAAATCCAAACTGTCAAAAGCAGATTTAAAAGATTATAGAGGCGGCCTACAAGCGGGCAAAGAACCAATCCCAGGAAGAATGCCTAATATCCATGAAAAAGAGAGAGGACCATCAAAGAATATCCGCAAGCTTCAAATCCACTTTCCTGACGACATACATCGCCAACCACAATATATTATGCAACATTTTGACCAAGCATTGGTCCATCCTACAGGTGGATCCTTTTCTAAGGAAATACATCAAACCAAGACCTCAAATAACCTTCAGAAGGGCCCAGTACCTGAAAAACCTTATTGCTCCCAGTCGTATATGAAACAGAAAAAATATCAAACCTCAACAAACCACCCTCTTCTCCCAACTTCTTGGCAGCTATAAATGCGGCCACCACTGATGCAAATGTCTGAACATTTCCATCCACACCACCAAATTTTCCAGTAATATCACCAGGAAAAATTTTGAAATATATTTTTTTTGATTGCTCCTCTTCTTATATTATATATTTATTGGAATGTACCTGCCGACTCCAGTACATCGGCCGAACTTCCCTGACTCTAAGAGAGAGGACCAACAAAAATCATTAGAGCATAGTCAATGGTTACAGCAAACATGTGGTCTCTAGTCCTTTTTTACAAGTCCACATCAAAGACCCCACTAAATTCACCATTAATCCTATAGAACAGGTCCTAAATAGTGATGATCGAGCACCAAAGTATTCGTGTGCTCGGTTGAGCACCCGAGAATAATGGAAGTCAATGTGAGAGAACCAGGGGGCTCTGAAGAGGGGAGGGTGCCTGGTCCATTGGAAAAGGTCAGAAAGTGACAGAAACACCACCGAAATGGATCAGAAACACCATGGGGACGATGCATCTTGGACTCCCAGGTCGCTGCTGGGAACCATGTTATGCGAGTTGTACACCACTTTTACAGACTGACAAAAATACGCACAAAACCCCCCAAAAAAATTATTTTACAGGAAAAATTGTTAGGAAACATTCTTTCCTGTATATTCAGTTGTATATAAAGTGCAAGTGCTGCAAAAAAATTACAAGCAAGAGGCACTCTGAAACAGCCTGTATATCACATAAAAGAGGGCCTCATTCACATTGTGGTACAATTGTTCAGGTAGTGGGACTCCTACACTAATAAAGCCTATGCACTAAGTGAAAGGGCTGCCAAAAATTACAAGGAACCGGCACTCCAATACACCCTTTGTTACACATAAAGGAGGGCATCATACATAGCCTTGAAAAATTATGATTGATGGCCTGCTGGTGACCCTCAAAAACATTTGGAGCAAGGGCCTGCTGATCTGACCATCTAAAACCTTAGGGGCAAAGGCCTGCTGCCTCATTGGTGACTCTAGATAACCTCTGGTTGATTGTACTTCCCAGTGACGCGATGATCCATTCGCATGTCTGCAGTATAAACTTTCAATGTTCATTTCCGCGCCTACCATGATGATCATGGGTAATGGGGAATCAGGGTTCAATGCCGATCAGGGTTCAATGCCGGAGAGGGAGCTTGAGAAAGGGATACCACATCCAAGGGAGGTCAATGGCTGAAATCTGATTGGGTGGAGAGGGTGGTTCGTTATTAAAGCAGAAAAATCGAAGGAAGGCAGCAGGCGCACGGAAATTACCCACTGGGGAGGTAGTGACGATAAATAACAATACAGGACTCTTAAGATGCCCTGTTATTGGAATGAGTAATAAAAAATTACAGGGAATGTAACTGTGGTATTTTGAATGAGGAAACGTTATACAGGAGAGGCCCTGTTGCCGCTTTGTTAACTTCAGCCCGATCGCATGTCCCCGTGACATCCACAATCCATTTGGATATCTTCCCTATCAACTTTCGATGTTCTTTTATGCGCCTAACATAGTGACCACCGGTGACGGGGAATCATTGTTCGATTTCGGAGAGGGAGCCTGATAAACGGCTATGGCTACTACTTCAAAACAAGGCAGCATGAGTTGCGGGCCTGCAGGTGAGCTTATCCAGTAAAAGATTTGAGTTGCGGCCCTGAAGGTGAGCTGACTCTGTAAAATATTTTAGGTTTGGGCTTGCTGATGAGCTGACCCTGTAAAACATTATATGCTAGTGCCTGCGGGTGAACTGACCCTTTAAAACATTATATACGAGGGCCTGCAGCTGAGCTGACCCTCTAAAAAGTTCTATGCGAGGGCCTTCATGTGAGCTGACCCTATAAAAGATTTCAGTCGTGGGCCTGCAGGTGAGCTGACCCAGTGAAAGATTTTAGGTGCGGGCCTGCTGGGGAGTTGAGGTGGAACCGACAAACCCACCTTGATTTTGATGGCTGCATTAATCTGCAGGTGACCGTGATACAGCTCCACAGATTGTTTCCATCTCCATCTTTCTAAGCAATCTGTGGCCTTAGTCTATTATCCAGACTCAGTCATTGTGCCACTATGTGGCCTCCTCATGCTGCCAGCTCCACACCATGTCACCTTGCCACTCATTTTTATCACCATGCTGATGCAGCTTAAAAGGTCTTAAAGTGATCACCAGGCCCACAATCTAATTAAGGTTTTACGCACAAAACCAAAGTAAAAAAATCAATTTTATAGGAAAAATTTATTGAAAACATTCTTTCCTGTATATTTACTTGTATACAAAGTGCAAGTGCTGCCAAAAATTATAATGAAGAGGCATTCCGATACAACCTGTATATCACATAAAGGAGGGACTCATTCACATTGAGTTGAGGGCCTGCGGGTGAGCTGACCCTGTAAAAGATTTTAGGTTTGGGCCTGCTGGTGAGCTGACCAAGTAAAAGATTTTAGGTGCGGGCCTGCCGGTGAGCTGACCCTGTAAAACATTATATGCGAGGGCCTGCTGGTGAGCTGACACTCTAACATATTATATGCAAGGGCCTGCTGCTGAACTGACCCTCTAAAACAATAGGGGCAAGGACCTGCTGCTACACTGACCCTCTAAAACATTGGGGCGAGGGCCTGCTGCTGAACTGAACCTCTAAAACATTAACCCTTTGAGGACCAAGGGACGTATTTGTCCCATGTTTTTAATTGCCTGTATCGTCTGATTAAGAACTTAAAATACTTCTTTTTTTTTTCTGTTTGAGTCAAAATATTAGTTCTTATCAACAAAGGGATTTTGCTTTTTGCCAGTTATTTCATGAAATGGCTTAGTTACAGCAACTGAAGTGTACGAACTTCAGTTGCTGTAACAAAAAAAATGTAGCTTATTTTGGCCTTCCATTGAAAGTAATGTAAAAAGTCACATTTGTCCCGTGTCATAACTCCTCCCCCAAAAATGACACAAGTGTGGAAATGGTTTTATTTATTGTTCAAATACATTCTTAAATGGAAAAAAATATAATTATTTTTATATTGATGACGGTAATCTTATGGTCCTCAAAGGGTTAAGGGGTGAGGGCCTGCTGCTGAGCTGACCCTCTAAACATTACAGGCGAGGGCCTGTGGCTGAACTGACCCTCTAAAACATTAGGGCTGAGGCCTGCTGCAATACTGACCCTCTAAAGCATTAGAAGCGAGTTCCTGTTGCTGAACTGACCCTCTAAAACATTATGGGTGAGGGCCTGCTGCTGAGCTAAACCTCTAAAACATTAGGGGCGAGGGCCTGCTAGTGTGCTAACCCTATAAAAATTTTAGTTGAGCTGACCCTATTAAAAAAATTTGAGACAGCATACAGTGCAGTAATGCCTGCAAGGGATCGATCAGATTGGTAGTCTGTGCAGACTCACCAATCGGATTACGGCAGTGCTAAAATGCCGGTTTCAGGCTCTGATCTGCGCTCTGCAGATCAGAGCCTGAAATCAGGTAATGTGTTCTGGTGCCCCCGATCTGTGCCCCCTTCTTGTGCGCCTCCAACCCCCCACCACCACCGTGAGCCCTGCCTCTGCCTACCCCTGATGCGGTTCGTCCCCACCCCCCCATCCATGTATTGTGCCCTGCCCCCTCCCCGCCCAATACATTTATCCTGCCCCAATCTGTGCCCCCTCCATGCTGGCCGTACCCACCGTTTCCAGCCATGCCCCATTTGTGCCCCCTGCCCCCCATACGGTCCCCCTGCTGTGTTTGGCGGCTGCTCCATTCCTGAGCCGCCACCATCAACAGCGAGTGTCAGCTCTATGCTGACACTCTGCTGTAACCCCTTAGATGCCGCAGAAGCGGCATCCATGGGGTTAATAGAGGGAGTGGGCTCCCTCTCTCAACCATCGGGGCTGCTGCGCTGCGATTGCAGTGCCCGATGGTTGCCATGGCAACCGGATGGTGTTGCCACCTACAGGAAATCTGGTAGTATTATACTTTGCAATGCAAGAGCATTGCAAAGTATAGTACAGCCATCAGCTCCACTGGATCTTCAAGATCCAAGAGGGACTTGATAAAAAAAAAAGTGAAAATAATAAAAGTCAAAATAAATAAATAAATAAATAAAAATGGAAATGAAAAAAATGAATTGCCCTTTCCTATAAAAAATGCAAAAAAAAAATACACACATATTAGGTATCACCGCATCCGTAACGACCGTCTATATAAATATATCACATGATCGACCCCGTCCAATAAACACCATAAAAAAAGTGTAAAAAAAAAAGCTATTTTTGTCACCTTACATCACAAAAAGTGCAACACCAAGCGATCAAAAAGGCATATACACCCAAAAATAGTACCAATTAAACTATCACCTCATCCCGCAAAAAATTATACCGTATTTAAGACAATCGCCCAAAAAATAAAAAAGCTATGGCTCTCAGACTATGGAGACACTAAAACAAATTTTTTTGGGTTTCAGAAATGCTATTATTGTGTAAAACTTTAATAAATAAAAAAAAAGTATACATATTAGGTATTGCCATGTCGGTAACAATCTGCTCTATAAAAATGTCGCATGACCTAACCCCTCAGATGAACGCTGTAAAAATAAATAAATAAAAACTGTTACAAAACAATTTTTTGGTCACCTTGCCCCATAAAGTGTAATAATGAATGATCAAAAAATCATATGTACCCAAAAATGGTACCAATAAAAACCTCTACTCTTTCTGCAAAAAACGAGCCCCTGCACAAGACGATCGGCAGAAAAAATAAATAAATATATGGCGTTCAGAAAATGGACACACAAAAACGTAATTTCTTTTTCAAAAATGCTTTATGTAAAACTGAAACAAACAAACAAACAAAGTAGACATATTCGATATCACTGCATCCGTAACAACCTGCTCTATAAAAATAGCACATGATCTACCCTGTCAGATGAATCTTGTAAAATATTAAAAATAACAAAACGGTGCCAAAACAGATCTTTTTTTTATTACCTTGCCTCACAAAAAATGTGATATAAAGCAATTAAAAATCATATGTACCCCAAAATAGTACCAATAAAGCTGTCACCTTATCTTGTAGTTTCCAAAATAGGGTCACTTTTTGGGAGTTTCTACTGTATGGGTGCATCAGAGGGGCTTTAAATGGGACATGGCATCTAAAAACCAGTCCAGCAAAATCTGCCTTCCAAAAACCATATGGCTCTCCTTTCCTTCTGCGCCCTGCTGTGTGCCCTTACATCAGTTTATGACCACATGTGGGGTGTTTCTGTAAACCACAGAATCAGGGTAATAAATATTGAGTTTTGTTTGGCTGTTAACCCTCAATGTGTTAAAGAAAAAAAAATTAATAAAATAGAAAATCTGCCAAAAAAGTGAAATTTAGAAATTTCATCTCCATTTTCCTTTAATTCTTGTGGAACACCTAAAGGGTTAACAAAGTTTGTAAAATCTGTTTTGAGTAACATGAGGGGTGTAGTTTCTACAACGGGGTCATTTATGGGGGGTATCCACTATGTAATATGTAAGCACAACAAAGTGACTTCAGACCTGAACTGGTCCTTAAAAAGTGGGTTTTGTAAATTTTCTTAAAGATTTTAAGAATTGCTTCTAAACTTCTAAGCCTTGTAACGTCCTAAAAAAATAAAATGACATTTCCAAAATGATGCCAACATAAAGTATACATATGGGGAATGTTAAGTAATAAATATTTTATGAGGTATCACTTTCTGTTTTAGAAGCAGAGAAATTGAAATTTTGAAAATTGCTAATTTTTTAAAATTTTGGGTAAATTTGGGATTTTTTCATAAATAAAGATGAAATATATTGACTCAAATTTATGACTGTCATGAAGTACAATGTGTCACGAGAAAACAATCTTTGGCCAATGGCTTGGATAAATAAAAGTGTTCCAAAGCTATTACCACATAAAGTGACGAATGTCAGATTTGTAAATTTTGACCTGGACACTGGGGCATCAATGACTTTGGTCATGAAAGGGTTAAGCACTGGGATATCCTGAAAAAAGATGGGAGTTTGAGAGGCATAGTGGATGATAAACCGTTAGTCACGTATAGACGTAGTCACACAATAAAAGATAGGATTGTGAGAAACAGATTTTTGGGAGAAAAAAAGACTAATTGGTTACAGGAGAGGTTGCCGGCTGGTAACTATAAATGTGGCAGTTGTTCGCTATGTGAACATAATTACCAAAAAAAGATTGTCAAAATAGGTCCCATCACAAAAAGGATCACTAGTTTCATAAACTGTAGAAATACTTATGTAGTATATGTTTTGATGTGTGATTGTGGCCACTTCTATGTGGGAAAGACAATTAGAGGTTTATTTGAGAGGATCAGGGAACACTTTAACTCTATAAAGACGGGAAAAGGTTGCACCAGACTAATTGACCATGTGAGAAAGGTACATGGAGGTGATGTGAAAGCACTGCAGTTTGCTGGGATATAGACTGTCCCATACCCAGTTCAGGGAGGAGACAGACACCGCACCCTTTTGCAAAAAGAAGCAAAGTGGATCATTTGTACAGGAGCAACAGGTCAGCTTGGTCTGAATGACCGCAATGATTTAAATGCATTTTTGTAATATTGTATCTCTTTGTTGTAACATGTTTATTAATGATCTCTTGTGTGCACAGCGCCTGGTTGTTGTGGGTTTCCATGGCAACCTGACGCGGGGGTATAAGAGGTCAGCACGTATGGGCGTGCACCTGTAGTGGCCTGAGGAAGCACGATCACTCGTGTGCAAAACGGCCGTCACCACTGGTATGTGAATCTGGCTAACTGCTACCTTGCCGCATGAAGCACTTGTCTGCTTGAAATAAAGAAGCAAATGAACCATTGGTGAGTGCTGCCTATTTTTTCTTCATCTCAGTCTCCAAGATTTAATGATCTTTTGGATTGTGCACCACCTTGTTGGTTTTTGTTTGGAGGTATCGAGAGGCTTGTGCAGGCACGGACCAGTGTGAACACGCATCAGCAGTGCCACCTGTGATTCTTTTGCTGTTAAAACAAGATTCAACCATATACTCTTTTTTTGCCGTGGAAAAGGTGCATGGGAATACACTACAGTAGATGAGTACATTATAAATGATAGATTGAAAGTGCCTTTATGTTCATAATCAGCTCAGCTGTCCTCTGGTGGAGTTGAGAAGTCAGGGGCAATCCAGGCCTTGTTCATTTTTATCTGAGTCAACCTGTCAGCATTGCCAGTGGACAAGCGGATACGCTTATCTGTTATAATGCCACCAGCAGCACTAAATATCCGCTCAGACAAAACGCTGGTGGCAGGGCAGGTCACCACCTCCAAGGAGTAGAGCGCAAGTTTGTGCCACGTGTCCAGCTTGGACACCCAGTAGTTGTAAGGCACTGAGAGATCATTTAGGACGCTAATACGGTCTGCTATGTATTCCTTCACCATCTTCCAAAACGTTTCCCTCCTTGTACCACTAGGCCGCGCTTCACTGTGAGGTTGCTGGCGGGGTGTCATGAAAGTGTCCTATGCCTTGGAGATTGTTGCCCTGCCTTTGTTGCAACTGCTGTGTGTTGCCCTTGTCTCCCTTCCTCGGTTGCCTAAGGAAGTTCGGACTCTGCCACCTGCGTTGTCAGATGGAAAATTTTTGAGCAATTTTCCAACAAGGATCTTCTGGTATTGCACCATTTTGCTCGTCCTCTCCACCAGAGGAATGAGAGATGAGAAGTTATCTTTGTAGCGGGGGTCGAGAAGGGTGAACACCCAGTAATCCGTGTTATCTAAAATGTGTATAAAGCGAGGGTCGCTGGAAAGACAGCCTAACATGAAGTCATCCATGTGTGCCAGAGTACCAACAGGCAAGACGTCAATGTCGACATCAGGATGACTCTCCATCTCCTCATCCTCCACTTCTGCCCATCCACACTGAAACAGATGGAATTAAAGTTTCATGGGTACTACCCTCTGTAGCAGAGGCAACTGTCTCCTCCTCCTCTTCATGGTCCAATTCGAGCTGAGAAGACGAAATGAGGGTGGGCTGGCTATCACCCTGTGTAATGTCCTCCCCCATTTCCTCATCTGCCACATTCAGAGCGTCGTCCTTAATTGTAAGCAGCGATCATTTGAGTAGACACAGAAGTGGGATGTTTACGCTTATAATAGCGTTATCGCCACTAACATTCTGTGTGGATTCATCAAAGTTTTTTAAAACCTCAGAGGTCTGACATCAATGCCTACTCCTCGCTTGTGAATAGTGGCAGTTGACTCGAAAGGCGACGACCATGTTGCAGCTGGTAGTCCACAACTGCCCTCTGCTGCTCACAAAGCCTGGCCAACATGTAGAACGTAGAGTTCCAGCGTGTGCTCACGTCGCGCAACAGTCGGTGAGCTGGAAGCCGCAAGCGCTGCTGCAGCATTGACAGACCGGCTGAAGCTGTGGACGATTCGCGGAAATGGGCACACACGCGGCACGCCTTCACCAGTAGCTCTGGCAAATTGGGGTAGGTTTTGACAAACCGCTGAACCACTAAGTTTAAGACGTGGGGTAGGCATGGAATGTGTGTCAGATTGCCGAGCTCCACAGCCGCCACCAAGTTACGGCCATTGTTAGACACAACCATGCCTGGTTGTAGATTGTGTGGCGAGAGCCACAGCTCGGTCTGGTCCCTTATACTCTGCCACAGCTCTGCAGCAGTGTGCTGTTTGTCCCCTAAACAGATCAACTTCAGCATGACCTGTTGATGCTTACCTACAGCAGTACTGGAACAAATAAATATGAGGCGGCACTGCCGCAAACCTCTTCAGGTAAGGGGTGGTATACTGTGAAAGCCAGTCCAGTTCAAGCAATATAAACGCGGTGTTCTGCTATTAAATAGTATAGAGCAACTTATGGTATAATCCGGAGATAAGAAACAATATCGGCACTCACCAATTGCAATCAAGATCGGTTACACGGGCTGGGGCAGACATACAGCGTTAAGCTACTGAGTGATCAGCTGGCGACGGCTGCTTCGCGGACTTGCGCTTCTTCTGGCCTCTGACCTATAGCCGTGCTACACTGCTTCCAGCAACCAACTGATGGCGGACTGCTGCTGAAGGTGGAAGTGAAGAAGGAGGCGGCAGAGAAGGAGAAGTGGGGTTTGGAGCCAGTAATATAGCTGCTGGCGAAAACTCTGATGGACGTAGAGCCCACAATTCTAAGTGTGGGTAGCACCTGGGCCATCCCAGGGTACGATTCACTCCCGGCCTCCACAACATTCACCCAGTGGGCGGTCAGGGAAATGTAGTGTCACCAGCACTTGTCCATGTGTCTCTGTGGTTAAGTGGACCTTCCCAGTAAATTGGTCAGGGCACATGTGATGTTCTGGGACACATGCTGGTGTAAGGCGGACACGGCACACCGTAAAAAATAGTGGCAGCTGGGGACTGCGTACCGAGGGACGGCTGCCGACATCAGGCTGTGGAAGGCCTCAGTGTCCACAAGCCTAAAGGGCAACATTTCAAAGGCCAGTAATTTCGAAAGTTGCGCATTTAGTGTTTTGGCCTTTGGGTGGGTGGGTATTTGCTCTTGTGTTCAAATGTGTTATGGACATTTGGACGCTGCGCTGAGACAGGGAAGTGGATGTTGTTGCTGATGGTTCATGCGAAGGTGCAGGGCGAGGGGCATCCGGGCCTGCGCCTTCGACAGGGGATTGGCCAGCAGTGCGTAACACAGGGGAAGAGGAGGCAGTGGTGCGACCTACAGACCCAGATTGTGGACCCAGGCATAGAGTGCTTGGATGTCATGTGGTGGATCATGCTTGTGGTGTTGAGGTTGCTTGTGTTCACGCCCACGGCTCATTTTGGTACGGCACAGGTTACAAACTACCACTCTTTTGTCGTCTGCACTTTCCTCAAAAAAGTGCCATACTGCGGAACATCTACTCCTTGGCAAGGTAAATTTATGCATTGGAGTGCTCGGTGTAATGGTTGCGGCCTGTTTGGTGTGGGACGACTTCTCCCTTTTGCAACCCCACTGCCTCTTTCAGCCTGTTGCGGTGCTGCGGATACCTCCCCCTCTGTACTGCTGTCCTCGCTCGTCTTTTCACCTTCCCATGTTGGGTCAGTGACCTCATTGTCAACCACCTCCTCTTCCACTACCTCACTCTGCTCATCCTTCTGTCTTGATCTAACCACAACCTCAGTGATTGACAACTGTGTCTCATCATCATCCACCTCGTGAATGAATGATTGACGTTCACTACCGTCATCTTCTTGAGACTGTGAATGCTCAAGAGGTTGGGAATCAGGGCACAATATTTCAGGTCCCTCTTCAAGCGTGCTGGGTGTGAGGGCCAAATGTAATAGTAGCGCTGGATAGAGGTCCTCAGAATATTCGAGTGTGGGATCACTCATTTAGCAAGCCTCTCCATGGTGGGAGGAAGGATGATCAGAGAGAGGATTCGGTTGACCAGACTCTTGGCTACAGAGACTGGACTGGTGGAAGAGAGGGTGGTGCTTAACTCAATGTAAGCATTATCTTCAGCAATCCAACTGACCAATAGAGATGTCCCGAACTATTTGCCGGCGAACAGTTCCCGGCGAACATAGCTTGTTCGCCGCTGCGGGCGAACATATGTGATGTTCGGTCCGCCCCCTATTCATCATGATTAAGTAAACTTTAACCCTGTACCTCACAGTCAGCAGACACATTGCAGCCAATCAGCATCATACCCTCCCTCCCAGACCCTCCCACCTCCTGGACAGCATCCATTTTAGATTCATTCGGAAGCTGCATTCTCAGTGAGAAGGAGGGACAGTGCTGCTGCTGATTTAATAGGGAAATCGATAGCTAGGCTAGTGTATTCAGTGTCCACTACAGTCCTGAAGGACTCATCTGATCTCTGCTGTAAGGACAGCACCCCAAAAAGCCCTGCTTTTTTTCCCCTGTGTAATCTAGTGTCAGGCTTACAGCGTATACTGTTCCCACTTGCCCAGTGCCACCACTAATATCTGGTGTCACGGTAGCTTGCATTTAAAAAAACAAAACATTTTTGACTGTAATATAATAGCAGTCAGTTGCCTGCACGCGTGTGTGTTTCATGCCCTGCAAGTGCATAGTGTCACCAGTGCAACTTATATCTGGTGTCACCGTTTTTTACATTTAAAAAAACACTTCAATTTTGACTGTGAAATAATAGCAGTCAGTTGCCTGCACACGTGTGTGTTTCAGGCCCTGCAAGTGCATAGTGTCACACCAGCGCAACTCATATCTGGTGTCACAGTAGCTTGCAAGCATAGTACCACTAATCGAAAAAAAAAAGACAGGCAGAGGCAGGCCACCCCGCAGGGGCTGTCGTGGTCGTGATGCTGTGATTCCCTTTGGCCCTAGAATAATGCCCAGTATTCAGAGGCCACGTACCCTGAACTCGAAGTTCTGAGGACATAGTTGACTGGCTAACACAGGACACCCAATCTTCTACAGCTTCCGCTCGGAATCTTGATGCACCATCCTCCTCCAGCTCAGCTTCGGGCACCTCTCAAGTTACCACTCGCCCGCCTGCCGCCACCACCAACACTAGCACAGCTGCTTCACCTTATCTGTCAGGAGTTATTTACACATCAGTTGGAAGAAATGAGTGGTGCGCAACCATTATTGCCAGAGGATGTAGATAACAGGGATATGTCTCAGTCAGGCAGCATTACACACATGGACATACGGTGTGATGATGATGATGATGTTATACCCGCTGCTTCCTTTGCTGAGTTGTCAGATACAAGGGAAGCAGCTGTTGCCACCACCAGAATGACGTCATTGCAGAGATCAGCAGTGTGGCATTTTTTTTTGTGTATCTGCCTCTGACATCAGCGATGACATTTGCAACCTGTGCCAAAGGAAACTGAGTCGTGGGAAGTCCAACACCCACCTAGGTACAACTGCATTGTGAAGGCACATGATCTCAAATCACAAACGCCTATGGGATCAACACTTGAGTACAAGCAGCAAACAAACTCAAAGCCGCCATCCTCCTCCTGGTCCATCATCTTCAGCCACGTCATACACTGCTGTCCTCCTTGCCCCCTCTCAACCATCCGCCATTCCGTCTCTCGCCTTGAGTAGTTCCTGCTCATCTGCCCACAGTCAGGTGTCTGTCAAGGATATGTTTGAGCATAAGAAGCCAATGTCACAAAGTCACCCCCTTGCCCGGCGTCTGACAGCTGGCTTGTCGGAACTCTTAGCCCGCCAGCTTTTACCATACCAGCTGGTGGAGTCTGAGGCCTTCAAAAAATTTGGAGCTATTGGGACACCGCAGTGTAAGGGACCCAGCCGAAATTTCTTTGCACAAAAGGCAATCCCCAACCTGTACTCGATTGTGCAAAAGGAAGTCATGGCATGTCTGGCACACAGTGTTGGGGCAAGGGTCCACCTGACCACTGATACCTGGTCTGCAAAGCACGGTCAGGGCAGGTATATCACCTACACTGCGCATTGGGTAAACCTGCTGACAGCTGCCAAGCTTGTATTGCGTGGCTCTGCAGAGGAGTTGGTGAGACCGCCACGACTTGCAGGCAGGCTGCTGCCACCTCATCTACTCCTCCTACTCCATCCTCTTCCATAACCTCCTTGGCTGAGTCCTCTTCTGCTGCTGCGCCTTGCTCCACATCAACGGCACCCCCCCAGCTCCCCAGGGGCTATTCCACATCCCGGATACAACAGTGTCACGCCGTCTTGGGGTTGACTTACCTGAAAGCAGAGAGTCACACTGGACCAGCACTCCTGTCCGCCCTGAGCGCACAGGTGGATCAGTGGCTGACCCCGCACCAACTGGAGATCGGCAAAGTGGTGTGTGACAACGGAAGCAATTTGTTGGCGGCATTGAATTTGGGCAAGTTGACACATGTGCCGTGCATGACACATGTGTTGAATCTGATTGTACAATGCTTTGTGCATAAGTACCCAGGCTTACAGGACGTCCTCAAGCAGGCCAGGAAGGTGTGTGGCCATTTCAGGCGTTCCTACACGGCCATGGCGCACTTTTCAGAAATCCAGCGGCGAAACAACATGCCAGTGAGGCGCTTGATTTGCGACAGCCCAACACGTTGGAATTCAACACTCCTAATGATCGACCGCCTGCTCCAACAAGAAAAGACCGTCAACGAGTATTTGTATGACCGGGGTGCTAGGATAGCCTCTGCGGAGCTGGGAATTTTTTTGCAACGTTACTGGACGCTCATGCGCAATGCCTGTAGGCTCATGCGTCCTTTTGAGGAGGTGACAAACCTAGTTAGTCGCACCAAAGGCACCATCAGCGACATCATTCCATTTGTTTTCTTCCTGGAGCGTGCCCTGCGAAGAGTGCTGGATCAGGCCGTAGATGAGCGGGAAGAGGAAGAGGAAGAGTTGTGGTCACCATCACCACCAGAAACAGCCCTATCAGCATCGCTTGCTGGACCTGCGGCAACGCTGGAAGAGGAGTGTGAGGGAGAGGAGTCAGAGGAGGAATGTGGCTTTGGGGAGGAGGAGAAAGACCAACCACAG
Source organism: Bufo bufo (assembly GCF_905171765.1). NCBI lineage: Eukaryota > Metazoa > Chordata > Amphibia > Anura > Bufonidae > Bufo > Bufo bufo. Next base: position 31,537,136 of record NC_053392.1, on the reverse strand, counting down.
CAGGCATCCCAGGGTGATCGTTGTCACCTATCTGGTACCCGTGGTGTTGTACATGGCTGGGGGGAAAAACAGACTTTCAGTGAGATCACTGAGGACGAGGAACGGGACATGAGTAGCTCGGCATCCAACCTTGTGCAAATGGCGTCTTTCATGCTGTCGTGCCTGTTGAGGGACCCTCGTATAAAAAGGCTGAAGGAGAACGACCTGTACTGGGTGGCCATGCTACTAGACCCCCGGTATAAGCAGAAAGTGCCTGGAATGTTACCGAATTACCGCAAGTCGGAAAGGATGCAGCAGTTCCAAAATAAATTTAAAAGTATGCTTTACACAGCGTATAAGGGTGATGTCACAGCACAACGGGAATCTAACAGGGGAAGAGGTGAAAGTAATCCTCCTCCTACCATGACCACGCCGGCAAGGACAGGACGCTTTACAGACGTGTTGTTGATGGAGGACATACAGAGCTTTTTAAGTCCTACGCATCGCCACAGCTCTTCGGGATCCACCCTCAGAGAATGACTCGACCGACAGGTAGCAGACTACCTCGCCTTAACTGCAGATATCGACACTCTGAGGAGCGATGAACCCCTTGACTACTGGATGTGCAGGCTTGACCTGTGGCCTGAGCTATCCCAATTTGTGATAGAACTTCTGGCTTGCCCCGCTTCAAGTGTCCTGTCAGAAAGGACCTTCAGTGCAGCAGGAGGTATTGTCACTGAGAAGAGAAGTCGCCTAGGTCAAAAAAGTCTAGATTACCTCACCTTTATTAAGATGAATGAGGCATGGATCCCGAAGGGACTGACAGTAGGCGATACATTTCACTAATAAAGGCCTGGTGATGAGATGAGCTGCCTTGGGCTAAAAATGGTCCACACGCTGCTGTATTTTATCTCTGCATGCCGGATGACTTGCGTGACTTCTCCGCCACCAACTAGGGTTCAAGCCGCAATGTTTTAGTGCACTTTCTGCCTGGAAAACAGCAGCGGCTGCAACAATACCTAATTTTTCAGGCATGTGTACATGCCTAATTTTTCTGGGCTCTGGTGCTGCACTGTGGCTGCAAAAACAAAACAAAAAAAAAGGCACATACATGTGTCAATTCCCCTTCGTGATCATTACCTTGTTGTTGTGAAGAGGCTTGCGTATCACAATGAAGCGATCACCTCTATGAGCGTGTTTGCAATGGCAATGTTGGCACACCGATAAGGTCATTGCTTCATTGTGAACAGACCAAAAGCGATTGGCTGGATAACTTTGCATAGAAAAATCATACATTTTCTTTGTGATCATCTAAGGTGATCATTAAAGCCTACTAGGACAACAATGGGCCCACACTGCAGAATCATTGTTTTCTGGGTCACTTAACTGTCACTGAACTACCTCAGCATGACCATAGGCTTTTAAAAACCCCCATCGCCTGCAATCTCCCAAACGTGCGCACGAGCACAGTCATCACTACACCAAGATTGACACATAGAGGAATAAAATTTATGTCATGAGTGTGTCAACTATTGACAACTCTTTGCGGTTGTCTAAAATCTATTCCATAGACCGGCTCCTGATAGGGGACGTAACAGGGATTAAACTGATAGGAATAGTACTACTTAACACACCACTCATATCTGGTGGCACAGCACATTGCACGGCGCACGCCCAGTGCCCCAAATTGGAAGTAAGAGGACCGACCAAGCATCTTTTTCCATCTCCCGGTTCCTAAAATCTATTCCATACACCGGCCCCTGATAGGGGACAAAACAGAGATTAAACTGGTAAGAACAGATTATTATTTTTTTTTAAAAGAGGACAGCCTTTGCGGAGCTGGGTATTTTTTGGCCGCGTTACTGAACGCTCATGCACAATGGCTGTAGGCTCATGCGTCCTTTTGCGGAGGTGACAAACCTGGTCAGTCAAACCCAAGGCAACATCATCGACCTCATCCCATATGCATTTTTTCTGGAGCGTGCCCTGCGACGAGTGCTGGATCAGGCCGTAGATGAGCATGAAGAGGAAGAGTTGTGGTCACCATCCCCACCAGAAGCAGCCTTGTCGTCGTCGATTGCTGGACCTGCGGCAATGCAGAGAGAGGAGTCTGAAGAAGAGGAGTCAGAGGAGGAAGGTGGCTTTGAGGATGTAGAAGACCAACCACAGCAGGCGTCCCAGGGGGCTTGTTGTCACCTTTCGGGGACCCTTGGTGTTGTACGTGGCTGGGTGGAGGTAGAGACCTTCAATGACGTCAGTGAGGACAAGGAACGGGACATGGCTAGCTTGGTATCCAACCTTGTGCAAATGGGGAGTTTGCAGTTGTGCAAATGGACTGTTTGCGGTTGTTTGCGGTGCGTTAAACGGGGAATTTGGTCTGTCATAGTTTGGTCTGTCACTGTGAAGCGGGCGTAACTCTTACACTACCTGATCGATACAACATCATACCTGATGTTTTAAAGCACGCTATTCCAAACAATTTAGGAATGTTAGGGGATTTATGCCCTTTATGGATTAAAACCCGACTCTGCGTCAACTACGTAATTTTCCATGGGAGTTTTGCCATGGATTCCCCTTCGGCATGCCACAGTCCAGGTGTTAGTCCCCTTGAAACAACTTTTCCATCACTATTGTGGCCAGAAAGAGTCCCTGTGGGTTTTAAAATTTGTCTGCCTATTAAAGTCTATGGCGGTTCGCCCGGTTCACCCGTTCACGAACATTTGCTAAAATTTGCATTCGGCATTCGCGAACGGAAAATTTTATGTTCGCAATATCTCTACCGACCAACTGTTCGCACTAGTCCGACTTGGACAATGTTGTCCTGCGCCGCCCAGCTAAGTTGGACATGAAGCTAGGTACGATGGATTATTTTTTTTTCTGGTGCACTGGCAGTAGGCACAGTTTCATTGCGCCCAGAGCCACGGCCTCTGCGTGCACCATCAGCATCAAGCCCATGTCACATGACCCCTGGTGATGTCAGTGATCCTCCAATATTAATGTTGCCGCTTGAGTTCTTTCTGGTAGCGGTGCTCTTCATCATTTTAGTACTAAATGTAGCCCATGGTTTATAGGCCCTATGTGGCACTTTACCTTTGTATGTGTGTTACAGTTTTGTTTAATTGTCTCCATCATCAAGTCATGGGGTTGCCTTGGGAAACCGCCCACCTCCCCTTTGACCCTGATTGTTTGCATGTGGGTGTATGTGTATATATACCCAGTCTGTTTGATAAGGTGATGACACTATTCACCTGAAGAAGGGGAAGTGGTCCCCGAAACGCGTAGTGATTCTGCAATAAACATTAAAGATTCTTCATCTGCACCTGGTTGGTTCTTTGCGCCGAGTGATGTCTTTTCCTTCTACTCTGCATTAATCCTCCATGAGGGCCCAGGCGCGCTCATCTGAGGAGACCTGCATCCGTGGCTGCATACCTACCTCTCTATTGGGGATTGATCTTATTCCCTATACACCATCATTAGTGTTGTGCCTATTAATTGCACAACCATCTAAGGTGAGCCTCCAATTTGGAGTTTATTTTACCTTTCCCCATACGTTTTCACCCTATGGTGCGCCCTGTTTTTTGTTTATTTAGTAAAAAAACACCTGTATATTTGTCACTAGATGTGGCGCTGATTTTTTTACAGTCCGCTAAAGACAGTTTTCTGATGCAGGACAGTATATGTCACAGAAACACACAGAATATGGACACTATATTAAGCCCAGATTATTGGAATCTGCGGTACAGACACTGTTTTCTGATGTATTTTATATTTATATTTTTTCCGATATCTAGGCCTGACAACCACACAGATCGCACAATTGACGGATTACACCGTTGACAGCAAAAATGTGGATAGATTATGGGAAAAAAATAGTGTTTTCTGTACTATAATTTTTTCCCTATATCTGGGCCTGACAACTACACAAGGTATTGAAGCACAGATCACAAAATTTACGGATCACACCGTTGACAGCAGAAATGTGGATTATGGGGATTTTTTTTTTATTTTCACTAATATTCTTCCTATCTCTGCCCCTGACACACAGAAGGTATTGCTGGACAGATGTCACAAGTCACTGCAGACACCTTCTATATAGCAAAATAATCGCTATTTCGAAAAGTACAACTTTGCACAATTAAATTGCTGCCACCACACACAAGAGTCCCTAAAAGGACTTTTGGGTCTTTGAAACGTTTTAACATTGAATAAATTGCGATCACAATCTCCCTACACCATCTGTCCCTTCCTAAGCGCAGCTCTCCCTGACTCGCAATGAGCCGAACTCGCGTAATCGGGTGCTGTATTTGGCCGAGCATGCTCGCTCATCACTACTGCTGTCCCATAGACATACAGCAGCAAAGCAGGAAGAGAGACGGCACGTACACACAGCACACGCTGTCTCCTCAAACAGCTGATTGTCCGGAGTGCCGGGTGTCAGACCCACACCGATCTGATATTGATGACCTATCCTGAAGACTGGTCATCAATATGAAAAAACCTGGAGAACCTCTTGAAGCTACCCCCAATACTGTGCCTGATCTGCTCTCCCACCCATGTCCACAAACACTGTACTATCCACCCAGACTGCCCTCATTAGTAATAGTGCCCCCAATAGTGATAATACTCCCCAAGATAGCCCCCATTAGTAGCAATTAGTGATGTCCAGAAATATTCGCCGGCGAACAGTTCCCGGCGAACATAGCTTGTTAGCGTTTGCCGCGGCGGGCGAACATATGCGATGTTCGGTCCGCCCCCTATACATCATCATTGAGTAAACTTTGACCCTGTACCTCACAGTCAGCAGACACATTCCAGCCAATCAGCAGCAGACCCTCCCTCCCAGACCCTCCCACCACATGGACAGCATCCATTTTAGATTCATTCGGAAGCTGCATTCATAGAGAGAGGAGGGACAGTGCTGCTGCTGCTACTGATTCAATAGGGAAAGCGTTAGCTAGGGCAGTGTTCTGTGTCCACAGACTCATCTGCTGTAAGGACAGCGTCCTGACAGCACCCCAAAAAGCCCTTTTCAGGTCTGGTACATCAGTCTGCTTTTTTTTAAATATATATTTCAGTTGCCTGGCTGCCCGTGTGTGAGAGGCTACAGGCTCAGTCACAGACAGCACAGTGCACACCATTCATACAGGGTATGACAGAAAATACCTCGCAGATAAAAAAAAAATTATATTTAATATTTTTCTGTGACATAATCACATTTGCAAGCCCGTGTGTGTCAGGCCCACACAGACTGTATTGTGGCCACTGGCTAGTAGCTGGCTAGGCCTCCACTCATACCGTTACAGGGTGTCATTCACTCAAATACCTTGCAGATAAAAAAAATTATATTAAAATTTTTCTGTGATATTATCACATTTGCAAATTGCAAGCCCGTGTGTGTCAGGCCCACACAGACTGTACTGTGCCCACTGCCCACAACTTATATAGGGTGGCACAGTACCTTGCACGCATAGTACCACTTATCTAAAAAAAAATGTCAGGCAGAGGCAGGCCACCCCGCAGAGGCCGTCGTGGTCGTGGTGCTGTGATTTCCACTGGCCCTGGAATAATGCCCAGTGTTCAGAGGCCACGTACCCTAAACCCAAAAAATTCGGAGAAAATAGTTGACTGGCTTACACAGGACACCCAATCTTCAACAGCTTCCGCTAAGAACCTTGATGCACCATCCTCCTCCAGCTCAGCTTTGGTCACCTACTCTCAAGTTACCACTCTCCCGCCCGCCACCACCACCACTACCACCACAGCCACCAAAGCCGCTTCACTTGATCCCTCAGAGGAGTTATTTACACATCAGTTGGATGAAATTAGTGATGCGCAACCATTATTGCCAGGGGATGTAGATAACAGGGATATGTCTCAGTCAGGCAGCATTACACACATGGACGTACAGTGTGATGATGATGATGATGTTGTACCCGCTGCTGCTTCCTTTGCCGAGGTGTCAGATACAAGTGAAGTGGTTGATGATGACGATGTGTCCGTGGATGCCACGTGGGTGCCTGCTCGAAGAGAAGAAGAGGGGGAAAGTTCAGAAGGGGAGACAGAGAGAAGGAGGAGACGAGTTGGAAGCAGGGGGAGGTCGTCGCAAGGAGCTAGTGGCACAGTCAGACAGCATGTATCGGCACCCGGGGTCAGCCAGACAGCACGCCAATCAACGCATGCTGTTGCCACCACCAGAATGCCGTCATTGCAAAGCTCTGCAGTGTGGCATTTTTTTTGTGTGTCTGCCTCTGACAACAGCGATGCCATTTGCAACCTGTGCCAAAAGAAACTGAATCGTGGGAAATCCAACACCCACCTAGGTACAACTGCTTTGCGAAGGCACATGATCGCACATCACAAACGCCTATGGGATCAACACATGATGACGAGTAGAAGCAGCACACAAGCTCAAAGCCACCATTCTACTCCTGGTCCAGCATCTTCAACCACTGCTGTCCTCCTTGCCCCCTCTCAACCACCCGCCACTCCGCCTCTCACCTTTAGCAGTTCCATCTCATCTGCCCACAGTCAGGTGTCTGTAAAGGAAATGTTTGAGCGTAAGAAGCCAATGTCACAGAGTCACCCCCTTGCCCGGCGTCTGACAGCTGGCTTGACGGAACTCTTAGCCTGCCAGCTTTTACCATACCAGCTGGTGGAGTCTGAGGACTTCAAAAAATTTGTCGCTATTGGGACACCACAGTGGAAGGTACCCAGAGAATTTTTTTTTTAAAATAAGGCAATCCCAAACCTCTACTCAGTGATTGAAAAGGAAGTCATGGCATCTCAGGCATACAGTGTTGGGGCAAGGGTACATCTGACCACTGATACCTGGTCTGCAAAGCACGGTCAGGGCAGGTATATCACCTACACTGCGCATTGGGTCAACCTGTGACTGCTGCCAAGCATGGAATGCGTGGCTCTGCAGCGAAGTTGGTGACACTGCCACGACTTGCAGGCAGGCCTACTGCCACCTCCTCTACTCCTCCTACTCCATCCTCTTCCATAACCTCCTCGGCTGAGTCCTCTTCTGCTGCGGCGTCTGGCTGCACATCAACTGAATCCCCCCAGCTCCCCAGGGGCTATTCCACATCCCGGATACGACAGTGTCACGCCGTCTTGGGGTTGACTTGCCTGAAAGCAGAGAGACACACTGGACCAGCACTCCTGTCCGCCCTGAACGCACAGGTGGATCAGTGGCTGACCCCGCACCAACTGGAGATCGGCAAAGTGGTGTGACAATGGAAGCAATTTGTTGGCGGCATTGAATTTGGGCAAGTTGTCACATGTGCAGTGCATGGCACATGTGTTGAATCTCATCGTACAACGCCTTTGTGTCTAAGTACCCAGGCTTACAGGACGTCCTCAAGCAGGCCAGGAAGGTGTGTGGCCATTTCAGGCGTTCCTTCACGGCCATGGCGCACTTTTCAGACATTCAGCGCTGAAACAGCATGCCAGTGAGGCGCTTGATTTGCGACAGCCCGACACGTTGGAATTCAACACTCCTAATGTTCGACCGCCTGCTCCAACAAGAAAAAACCGTCAACGAGTATTTGTTTGACCGGGGTGCTAGGACAGCCTGTGCGGAGCTGGGAATTTTTTTGCCACGTTACTGGACGCTCATGCGCAATGCCTGTAGGCTCATGCGTCTTTTTGAGGAGGTGACAAACCTAGTCAGTCGCACCGAAGGCACCATCAGCGACCTCATCCCATTTGTTTTCTTCCTGGAGCGTGCCCTGTGAAGAGTGCTGGATCAGGCTGTAGATGAGCGTGAAGAGGAAGAGTCACCATCACCACCAGAAACAGCCTTGTCATCATCGCTTGCCGGACCTGCGGCAACGCTGCAAGAGGAGTATGAGGAAGAGGAGTCAGAGGAGGAATGTGGCTTTGAGGAGGAGGAAGACCAACCACAGCAGACATCCCAGGGTGCTAGTTGTTGTCACCTATATGGGACCCGTGGTGTTGTACGTGGCTGGGGGGAAGAACAGACCATCAATGACATCAGTGAGGAGGAGGAACGGGAAATGAGTAGCTCGGCATCCAACCTTGTGAAAATGGAGTCTTTCATGCTGTCATGTCTGTTGAGGGACCCTCGTATAAAAAGGATGAAGGAGAACGATCTGTACTGGGTGGCCACGCTACTAGACCCCCGGTATAAGCAGAAAGTGGCGGAAATGTTAGCAAATTACCGGAAGTCAGAAAGGATGCAGCAGTTCAAAACCAAACTAAAAAATATGCTTTACTCTGCTTATAAGGGGGATGTCACAGCACAACGGGAATCTAACAGGGGAAGAGGTGAAAGTAATCCTCCTCCTACCATGACCACGGCGGCAAGGACTGGACACTTTACAGATGTGTTGTTGATGGAGGACATGCGGAGCTTTTTCAGTCCTACACATCGCCACAGCCCTTCTGGATCCAGCCTTAGAGAATGACTCAACCAACAGGTAGCAGACTACCTCGCCTTAACTGCAGATATGGACACTCTGAGGAGCGATGAACCCCTTGACTACTGGGTATGCAGGCTTGACCTGTGGCCTGAACTATCCCAGTTTGCGATAGAACTTCTGTCCTGCCCCGCTTCAAGTGTCCTGTCAGAAAGGACCTTCAGTGCAGCAGGAGGCATTGTCACTGACAAAAGAAGTCGCCTCGGTAAAAAAAGTGTTGATTACCTCACCTTCATTAAGATGAATGAGGCATGGATCCCGAAGGGACTGACAGTGGGGAATACATTTGACTAACAAAAGGCCTGATGACATGCCTTGGCCTCTAAATGGTCCCCACGCTGCTGTATTTAATGTCTGCATACCGGATGACTTTCGTGAATTCTCCGCCACCAACTAGGGTTCGAGCCGCAATGTTTTAGTCACCTTTCTGCCTGGAAACAATACCTCATTTTTTAGGCATGTGTACAGGTCTAATTTTTCTGGCCTCTAGTGCTGCACTGTGGCTGCAAAAACAAAAAAAAGGCACATACATGTGTCAATTCCCTTTCGTGATCGGTACCTTGTTGTGGTGAAGGGGCTTGCGTATCACAATGAAGCGATCATCACCTTTATGAATGTGTTGGCAATGTTGCCACACCCCAGATGATAAGGCCGTTGCTTCATTATGATCAGACTAAAAGCGATCGGCTGGATAATTTTTCATAGAAAAAACATTATTTTTCTTTTCTTTTTTTTAAGTTGTATGTTAGAAATAATGCAGACAATTTAAAAAATCCACATCAATTCCAATACAAAGCAAGTATAGAGCTCAGAACAAAATTATTTTAGGATGTCGTTAATTTGACAATGATTAATCAATTCGACACACGTCCCCGGATAGGGGACGTAACAGGGATTAAACTGATGAGAATAGTACTATAGAAAATACCATTCATATCGGGTGTGACAGTAAATTTGCACGGCGCAGACGCAGTGACCGTGGCGTGGACTCAAACAAAGGGGAGGGAGCCAGCGTTTTTTTAACCGTCTCCCCGTTGGAAAAATCAATTCAATTCACCTTTCGGGGACCCTTGGTGTTGTACGTGGCTGGGTGGAGGAAGAAACCTTCAATGACATCAACGGGACATGGCTAGCTTGGTATCCAACCTTGTGCAAATGGGAAGTGTGGCGAAACCAACCTCGCCACTGGGTTTTGGAGAGGCCTATTTACCAGCCTCTTGCCTCAGGATTACGGCCCTTTAAGATACTTTTACTAACTTTTAAACCCCTGAACCTATTCAAGTGAATTTTGGATAGGATTGTCCCCAAGTTATACTGGTTAAATTGATATAAGTTATATGTATGTACAATGTAAACTCACAAAGTTGTAACAATTTATAAGAAGTGTAACTTTTCAGCTTAGGAGATAGTTGAGTAGATACAGAAATTGACTCAATTATCTCCTAGACAGAGGGGAGGAATATGCTGGGTGTGTTTCTATTGTCCCATTGTGCCATTGTCCCATTGTGTGTTTAAATGGTGATTTCTGTCACATGTGTATTGGCGATTTCCCTTTGTCCTGAGAGATAATTGGATTGCTCCTCGGGTGTCTCCAGGGCAGAGAGGAGGAAACCATGATGTGGGGATGTGTTGTGTGTGTGTATTCTGAATTGCTACATATCTGTCCTGTGTCACAGTCTTCCTTCTGGTCCCCTATGGGCGTGTCCGATTGTTTGCTGTACTTACATTGTATGTGTTGTAATATATTGATTGGTTGTATTTCAAAACCCTGTGGGCAGTACTATGTTTGTGGATTGTGAATAAAAGAGGCTGTACGTGCAAGTACAGTCAGGGGCTGCTTTTATACCTTCATGAAGTTTTGGCTCATGTTTGGGGAATGTGATAACTACACTCTTGGGGATTGCTATATCACAATACTCCCCTGAGTATAAGCTCTTGTAAGAGCTTGTTCATGGTTCCTGCTCTCTGGATGTAGGAGAGGTTCACCCACTGGAAGCTGAAGCCCGGTCTTGGGTCCAGAGTGGGTGGAGGACGGTGAGACCCCAACTAAGCTGTTGCGGTTCGTGGGGTCTGCAGGGCGTACGGTGTCCGGTGGAGTGCTTGGAGTCCTCGGAAAACACTAGGAGCATCTGTCGACGGAGGTACCCGGTCGGGGTGCTAGGCGTTCTGTTACAGGAAGTTTGCTGTTGGGCAAATGGACTGTTTGCACTAAAAGGGGAGTTTGGTCTGTCAATGTCTGTGAAGCGGGCGTAACCCTTACACTACCTGATCGATACAACATCATACCTGATCGTATACACACACACTGGATGTTTTAAACCACGTTGTTCAAAAAAAATTAGGATTGTTAGGTGATTTATGCCCTTTATGGATTAAAATCCAACTCTGCGTCAACTATGTAATCTTCCATGGGAGTTTTGCCATGGATCCCCCTCCGGCATGCCACAGTCCAGGTGTTAGTCCCCTTGAAACAACTTTTCCATCACTACTGTGGTTAGAAAGAGTCTCTGTGGGTTTTAAAATTCGCCTGCCTATTGGCGGTTCACCCGGTACGCCCGTTCACGAACATTTGCAGAAATTCGCGTTCGCGAACGGAAAATTTTATGTTTGCGACATCTCTAGTAGCAATGCCCTCCATATTGCATCAAATAATAAAAAACGCCCCTAAAGTACCCTAGTAGTAATAATATAATCATAATGCTCCCAGTGGCTCTAATGTCCCCCTGTAGTGCCCCCCCACTAGTTCCAATATATAATGCTCCCCCCATAGTGCCAGTATATATATATATAATGTTCCACCGTAGTGCCAGTATGTATATAATGCTCCTCCATTCCTCCCCAGTAGTGCCAGGTATATATAATGATCTCCTTCCCCCCTCCCTGGTGCCCCCAGCAGTGTGGACATTTAGTATAAAAAAAAAACTCCTATCCCCCCGCCACTGTTTTATATGTGGCTTGTGTTGCTGCGTCCTGATGCATGCGGTCCCAATGACATCACCGCTCCTGCCATGAGTGAGCCCCCCCCCTTTATGGGTAGCGAAGTGGCATCCTAGACGGATGACTACCCTCCGCTATCCATCATCCCGGCCCTAATTCAGAGCACATTACTGCAAGAGGTATAACAGGAGAGGAACATAACTCCCAGCATGTCTAAGCCATTATTATTATTTAACATCAGAGAACATTACAGGGAGACGTATAAGAGGATGGGACTACAACTCCCAGTATGTCCAAGCCGTTATTATATAATACCAGAGTACATTACAAGAGGAGGTATAAGAGAAGAACTACAACTTCCAGCATGTCCAATCAGTCATTATGTAATATCAGAGTACATTATAAGAGGAGGTATACAACTCCCAGCATGTCCAGGGTGTTGTAATGTACCCTGATATTATATAATAATGGCCCGGACATGCTGAGAGTTGTAGTTATCTCCTCTTATTCCTTCTCTTGTAATGTACTCTGATATTACATAACAAGCTGCACATGTTAGGAGTTGTAGTCCTCTCCTCATACCTCCTCTTGTAATGTACTCTGATATTACATACCAGGAGGTATAGGAGGAGAGGACTACAACTCCCAGGATTTCACTGGCGCTTACATTGAATCCATCCTTCTTCACATGCATGGCTAGTCTTCTTCTTCTTCATTACTTTACTGCACTGCTGAGCTCCACCTCCTGTTCTGGTCACATGATGATGAGGTCATTGCAGGTCCTTCAGCCCCTCTTCTCTGCTGAGCTCTGCCTCTTGCATCTGACATTATGGCAGGTCCTGTCAGCACTGTGGTAATGATTTCTCTTATATGTGAGGGGGGGGGGACAGTACACTGGATTACTAAAGTGCAGCTGTTCAGCTGTCCGCCCGTTTGCTTCCTTGGACGTTCAGCTGAACAGCAGCACTGAATCAGGGGGCCCCTTAGACAATGGGGGCCCTGGCCAGTTTGTCCCCTAATGCCGGCGTTAACTGTAGCCTACCGATGATTTCCCGGCTCCCCGGTGGGCCAGTCTGAGCCTGCCTAGCACTAACATCAACCTATAAGGCTGAGATCACACTTGAGTAATTTGGTCAGTTTTGGCCCCATAACTGCCCAAATAAGTGAAGTGTGAAGTGATTATAAGAGTGACGCCTGTCATCTGCATGTCATACTGACTCACAGTACTGTTTCACTACCACAGCAGACTTCTTATGTGTGTGTTTTTGCAAACAGCCATGAAATAGCTGTTTTTTAACGCGATTCGTCACAAATAAACTTGGATCAAATCTTTTTGAAAAATGTGCTCATCTCTAATATTCAGCATAAAGAACAAGTAGTCCTGGAAGTCATCCAGTCTGTATGGGATTACATGAAGAGAATGAAGGATTTGAGTAAGTCTACATTCACGGATCTGTGGTTACTTCTCCAAGATGTTTGGAACAAACTCCCTGCCGAGTTTCTTAAAAAATGGTGTACAAGTATACCTAGAAGAAGTTAAAGGGAGTCTGTCACCAAATTTTGACCTTATAGACCGCTTACATAGCGCTCTAGCATAGCAGTCTATGATTCTAATGGTACCTTTGATGTTTTCTTGTGAAGTTCCCCCAAGGCAAAAACAGACTTTTATTCATATGTAAATTAGGTCTCGCAAGTGCCCAGGGGCGGCGTTCACCTCGTTGGTGCCCAGGCTGTTCTGCCTCTTTTCATCATATCCCCGCTCCAGCCTGTTACTCTGCCCGCCCCTCTCTTCCTTTGCGTCCTCCTTCTCTACAGCGAGATCCCGCGCCTGCGCTATCCATAGCTTTGCCGGGGCATGTGCACTGTGATGCCCATTGTGGACACGGCATCACAGTAGCTACTGCGCATGCGACGGCAAACGGTGTGAAACAGCGGCGAGGAGGCGGACCAGAGACACCCACAATGGGCATCGCAGTGCGCATGCCCCGGCCAAGCAATGGAGAGCTCAGGCGCGGGATCTTGCTGCAGAGAACTTGAGAAGGAGGACAAAAAAGGAAGAGCGGGGTGGGCAGAGGAAGAGGCTGGGGCTGGGATATGACAAAAAGAGGCAGAACAGCCTGGGCACCAACGAGGTGAACGCCGCCCCTGGGCACTTGCGAGCCCTAATTTACATATGAAAAAAAAGTCTGTTTTGCCTTGGGGGAACTTCACAAGAAAACATCAAAGGTACCATTAGAATCATAGACTGCTATGCTAGAACGCTATGTAAGCGGTCTATAAGGTCAAAATCTGGTGACAGACTCCCTTTAACCACTTAAGGACCACAGGTTTATACCCCCCTAGTGACCAGTCCCTTTTTTACAAATCGGCACTTCACAACTTTAACGGTTTATTTCTCTGTCATGCAACTTGGCACCCAAATGAATTTTACCTCCTTTTCTTCTCACAAATACAGCTTTCTTTTGGTGGTATTTGATTGCTGCTGAGATTTTTCATTTTTCTGATATTAATCAAAATAGACCGCAATTTTTTTTTAAAAATGTGTATTTTTTACTTTTTCTAGTAAAATTGTTTAAATATAATTACATTTCTATGCAAGTTTGTGTCAGAATTAATTTTGTTACATGTCTTTGATAAAAAAAAAATCCAATAAGTGTATATTTATTGGTTTGCGCAAAAGTTATAGCGTTTACAAACTATGGTACAAAAATGTGAATTTCCGCATTTTGAAGCAGCTCTGACTTTCTGAGCACCTGTCATGTTTCTTGAGGTGCTAGAATGCCAGGATAGTATAAATACCCCCCAAATGACCCCATTTTAGAAAGAAGACACCCCAAAGTATTCGCATAGGGGCATGGTGAGTTCATGTATGATTTAATTTTTTTTCACAAGTTAGCGGAAAATGACACTTTCTGAGGAAAAAAAATTAAAATAAAGTTTCCCTTTCTGCTAACGTCTGGCAAAAAAAAAAAAATCTCCCACGGACTCACTATGCCCCTCAGTGAATACCTTGGGGTGTCTACTTTCCGTCATTTGTGGGGTGTGTTTACTGTTCTGGCATTTTGGGCGGGGCTAAATTCTGAGCAACCCTGAAAAGCCTAAAGGTACTCGTTGGACTTTCGGCCCCTTTACGCACCTAGGCTTCAAAAAAGTGTCACACATGTAGTATCGCCGTACTCAGAAGAAGTAGGGCAATGTGTTTTGGGGTGTATTTTTACATATACCCATGCTGGGTGAGAGAAATATCTCTGTAAATTGACAACTTTGTATAAAAAAAATGTAAAAAGTTGTCATTTACAGAGATATTTCTTTCACCCAGCATGGGTATATGTAAAAATACAGCCCAAAACACATTGCCCTACTTCTTCTGAGTACGGCGATACCACATGTGTGACACTTTTTTGCAGCCTAGGTGCGCAAAGGGGCCCAAATTCCAATGAGTACCATTAGGATTTCACAGGGCATTTTTACGCATTTGGATTCCAAACTACTTCTCACGCTTTAGGGCCCCTAAAATACCAGGGCAGTATAAATACCCCACAAGTGACCCCATTTTGGAAAGAAGACACCCCAAGGTATTACGTGAGGGGCATGGCGAGTTCATAGAAGATTTTTTTTTTGGCACAAGTTAGCGGAAATTTTTTTTTTCTTTTTCTTTCTTACAAAGTTTTATATTTCACTAACTTGTGACAAAAAATAAAATCTTACATGAACTCGCCATACCCCTCACGGAATACCTTGGGGTGTCTTCTTTCCAAAATGGGGTCACTTGTGGGGTATTTATACTGCCCTGGCATTTTAGGGGGCCTAATGCGTGAGAAGAAGTTTGGAATCCAAATGTCTAAAAATGCCCTCCTAAAAAGGTACTCATTGGAATTTGGGCCCTTTTGCGCATCTTGGCTGCAAAAAAGTGTCACACGTGGTATCGCCGTACTCATGAGAAGTAGGGCAATGTGTTTTGGGGTGTATTTTTACATATACCCATACTGTGTGTGAGAAATATCTCTGTAAATGACAACTTTTCACATTTCTTTATACAAAGTTGTCAATTTACAGCATGGGTATATGTAAAAATACACCCCAAAACACATTGCCCTACTTCTTCTGAGTACGGCGATACCACATGTGTGACACTTTTTTGCAGCCAAGATGCGCAAAGGGGCCGAAATTCCAATGAGTACCTTTAGGATTTCACAGGGCATTTTTACGCATTTGGATTCCGTGAGGGGTATGGTGAGTTCATGTAAGATTTTATTTTTTGTCACAAGTTAGTGGAATATGAGACTTTGTAAGAAAAAAAAATAATAATAATAATTTCCGCTAACTTGTGCCACAAAAAAAAATCTTCTATGAACTCGCCATGCCCCTCAAAAGTGATCTTTTAATAGCGCCGCAGCGATTTTACGGTGCTTTTGCAGTGATCAGAAAAAAAAATTCTGTCACTGCGGTGAGGCGGACTGAACGCAAGTGTGCGCACAAGATCAGGCCTGATCAGTCGATCACTGCATTTTCTATATAGTTCTGGCAATGTGCGGATCCGCAAAATGCGGAAAGCACATTGCCGGTGTCCGTGTTTTGCAGTTCCGCGAAATCTCGGGTCTCACGAGATGACGCCAATAGGCGTCATCGAGACTTGAGAGAGCCGCCACACTGAAGCCTTTTGGCGTTAGTGTGACGGCAAGCGGTTAAAGGGTGGTCACGCCAAATATTGATTACATTTAGATTTCTTCACTCACTTTGCATTTTGTTAATTGATAAAAAAAAAAAAAGAACTATTACTTCTATTTTAAAGCATTTCTACTTTGCAGCATTCTCTCCAGACCTTTTGCACAGTACAATTTTGATGACTTCAGGGTAAGTCATCGATATCAGATCGGCGGGAACCGATCAGCTGTTTGAAGAGAACACTGCACTCGTACAAGGTAGGTCATCAATATTACAAAATACTAATACTGTAGACAATCCCTTTAATTCTAGGACCTGGTTTCTGCAAGACCTTTTCTTCTTCACAATGTCCTGTTTGACGTTTGGGTTTACAGGTTGCTTAAAGATGGCTGCTTTCTTCCAGAATCAGTGCCACAAAACTGCCCATAGGTTGAGTCTGGTATTGCAGCTCAATTCCACTGAAGTGAATGGAGCCGAGCTGTAATACCATACACAACCTGAAGATGGCAGTGCACTGCTCTTGGAAAAAGGCAGCCATGTTATTCTAATGTTGGACGAGCCTTTTAAGTTGCTAAAAATAAAATATCAAATCCATGTTCTGAGTATTCATGTAGTCTTTATTGATAGTATATGATTATGTGTTTTTTTTTTTTCACAGGATGCAAAATTTGTAATATAATAATCAATTATGTGATTATGTAATATCAGGCAGGTATCACACATAGCAGTTTTTGGAAAAATTACACTTTCTGTGCCAATTTGCCATTTATTTATATTTTTCCAGCAAAAAAAGCAGCATCTATACTGTATACCAGCTGTAAGGCTACGGGAAACTATAACACATCGCAAAAAAAAATGCTTTGTTTTTTTTTCTCACTTTTGTTGCTCTTTCTGTGGCCATTTTTCTTTTTTAAAAATGCAGCATGCTGAGTATGTTTTTTTTAAGCATTTTTTCCATAGACTTTTTTTTCAAAGAAAAAAAAAAGCTTGAAAAAAATGTATGTACCGTAAAAATATATGACCAAAAAAATCCTGTAAAAATTCCCAAAATTCATAGGTTCTTCATTGTATTTTTACAAGCCCCATGAATTTGGCTTTAGCAAGTTTTTAACATTAAAAAAACAAAAACGCAATTTTTAGAGAAGGTGGTGCGAAAACCTGGGGAAAAAACCTAAGGGCTCCAGCAGGCTGTGTTTTTAAAAAGAAGTAAGGCCTCTTGCACACAAATGTTTTTTGTTAGTTTTTTTATTACGTTCTGTTTTTTGCTATCCGTATGTGGAACCATTCATTTTTAATGAGTCCGACAAAAAATGGAAGTTACTCCGTATGCATTCCATTTCCGTATTTCTGTATTTCCATTCCGTTCAAAGATAGAACATGTCCGTGACTCCATTCAAGTCAAGTCAAAAACAGAACACATATGGAATGCATCCGTATGTCATCCGTATCCATTCCGTTTTTGCGGAACCATCTATTGAAAATTTTATGCCCAGCCCAATGTAATTACTGTATACAAATATTAAATGCTTCTGTTTGCGATGCGCAAAAAAATGGATCACAAACGGAAGCGCAACGGAAACAGAAACACTACGGTTATATAAAAAAACGGCCCGTGAAAATTGGATCCGAGAAAAACGGCCTGCAAAACCATACGGTCGTGTGCAAGAGGCCTAAGAAAGACAAAAAATGCCACCTAATGAACATCAGTGGTCATTGAATGGTAATGAACATTGTGTGTCCCGCAATGCGTATTTCCCATAAGCCTTCAGCTAACACCAGGAGATGGAATTTGTATTGCAAAAAAAAAGGCTGCAAAACGCTTCACAAAAAAGAAATGCAAAAGTGCAAAATGCGCGACTAAAAAACTACATGTGAAAGCAGGCTAAAGACATTTCTATACGGGTTAATCCATACAATTATTTTGCTGAACACCATTTGTAAAGCAACGAATGCAGTTATTTCCATTACAGCGATACAATGGCATATAATTATTCAATGTTCTCCAAGAAGCCCAAGTCTGAGGTTTATCTGCATCATACCAAAACACTTGTCTAAATGCAAATACCTTGTCTTGAGGGACATTAGTCACTGACTGAAGTAAGTTAATAATATTATACTTTCCATTAGGTCTGATGCATTTTGTTATACATGGGGAGTTCAGAGAATAAAATATGGCGCAACCAGCAACAGGTTCTCTCTGCAGCAGCCTACTAATCGGGGAACTATTCTCAGGGGTTAACAAGCGATATTCGGAATGTTCAGTATAGCTCCCTTGTTTTAAGTATGAAGCGGCCACCATTCGATTTCCTTCATAAATCCCATAATTATTTACTGTCTGGACCAAGTTGTTAGAGTTTTCTCTTTGCAGGGCTTCCCGTAAGACTTGATTCGTTAAACCTCTGTTGCATTCGTCTGCAGTGAACTTGACAAAGTAGGCATACTGATAATTAAAATTTCTGCAAGAAAACAAGAACAAACATGTCATATCAAGAAGTTACATTTAGTGTAGCAGAATTCACTACTCCCATGGAATCTCAGGACATCTTCCTAGTGGTAAGGAACCATTATTCGTGTAATACACACAGTACTGTCTCCTCTTCACTAACTATTGCATAGTTGTTAATGTGTGTGTTCATATGTGTGCCTTCAGCACCATCTAGTGACCTTTAGCTGTAAGTGCATCTTCTGCCTTGTTAAACTATGCATATTCATCAGGTCGCCTGACTTCCTGCTCACAGTGCTTTCTTGGAAAGAGACGGACACCTTCTTCCTTTTCTCCTCACCTCATGGAAGGAGCAGCTGCACATTGTGTGTCTCTTACTAAAGCATAGTCGGTAAGGGATTAATTAATGTTTTTGTATAGGTTTTGTGTACATTGTGCTGTATATTCAGTTCTTGTATGTTCATTTTCTTATAGTTTACCTTATCTACTGCCGGTTAACCACTACAGGACCGCCGCACGCAGGATTGTGTCTTTGCGGCGGCCCTGTTATTCCTCCTGGACGCCCCGGGGCGTCATCTCGCGAGACACGAGATTTCGGGCAGAGCCGGCCCGCGCTTGCGCATTGATCATCGCTGCAGGCTGGTGATTTTCAAAAACGAATCACAAGCCAGTTAACACATTTATATTTATAAATATAAAGGGGTTATATGGCTTGTCTGCTCCTCTGCTGGTCCTTTTCGTCGGTTGGTCCCAGCAGAGAGCACAGATCACAGTGAGAACACCAAACAACACACTTAGCCCCCAGATCACCCCCCAGCACCCCAATTAACCCCTTGATCGCCCCCTGTCAATCACCTAGTAAAAGGGAAAAAAGTGATCAGTGTAAACTGTCACTTTTTTTCACTAGTATTGACGGTTAGGTTTTAGGATAGTTTAGGCCCCTTGGTTAGGTAGTTAGCGTCGGTTAGCGCCCAGCCCACCGCACCGCAGTCACTGATTCGCTGATTAGCGTATCGCTAATCGGCATTTGTACTTTTATAGTATCTGTAAGTGATCAGAACTGATCACAGTCAGATCTATAATAGTTGAGTAGCTAATATGAGACGCACAGGAGTGAGTGAAACCACAGAGGGAGGTGCTCTCAGTAATAAAGGATTCGCCCTTCCTTTAACAAATGAACGATACAAAACAATATACTGGGCACTCGCACTAAACGTGGAAACATACGACAATATAGTAGTTTAAACAGTTTATTAATAAGCTTGATGTGAATAATATAAAATAAAATAAAATAATACACAATATACTACACTGGGCTTATTTAAAAGTCAAAAAATGAATACATTAGGTATAAAAACCGTGAAGTAACGTTAGACTAAAATTGATACAATAAATACAAGGAATTAATAGTACAGTTGAAATAAAAGATAGCAGCGATGATGTTTCATAAGTAATGTCTCATTCCAATTTGGGAATAGATAGTAGGTTGGGAAAAAGTCTCCGATTATTTCAAAGGACAAAGATCTATAATAGTATTAGTGTCACCTTAGCTCGCCCTCCACCCAAAACAGTGTTTGCCCGATCAGGCCTGATCGGTCGCCCACACGTGCGTTCCCCCACGCCCGCCCCGCCGCAGTGACAAAAAATTATTATTTTTTTGATCGCTGCACAATCACTTTACAAGCGCTGCGGCGATAAAAAAATAAGTTTTGATATTTTTTATCGATCGCAGCGGCCTCCGGTACTTCGCTAGCCTCCCATTTGTAAGACAGGCTTGCTTTTTTTCTTGGGTAGTCTCAGGGAATACCCCCTAAATTTAGTTGTCCAAATGGCAAATAAGGGGTATTCTTCTAAAGAGGCCTACAGGCTTCTGACCCAGTCGGATGAGGAATGGGAACCCTCATCTGACGAATCCAGCGGTTCAGAATATGAACCTGTAGAAAGCAGTGGCTCTCTGACCCAAAGTTCGGACGAGGAGGTTGAGGTCCCTGATACCACCAGGCGTACCCGGCCCCGTGTTGCTAGACCATAGGTTGTGCAGGATCCGCTTCAAGGGCAGCAGAGTGGGGCTGGCGCTGTCAGATCACGTGGTGAGGCATACACCAGCAGCGCAGCCCATCCTGGACCTAGTGCCAGCACTGCCGTACAACATGGTGAAGGGGCAAGTACCAGAAGAGCAGTTGAAGCTGGTACGGTGGCACGTGCATTAGTTCCCCCGTCGCAGCCACCACACAGACAGGCCCGTAGAGCCCCTAGAGTCCGTGAGGTGCTGGCAAACCCTGATTGGCAGCCCCCAACTTCAGCCGCACCAGTAGTTCCACCTTTCACCGCCCAGTCTGGAGATCGGGTTTCCGAACTCCAGCTTTCCGGTGGAAACCCGTCCAAGTTTCCAAAATTAAAACTTTTCTGGGCCTTCTCCTCAACATGGGCCTAACAAAAAAGTATGAATTGCGGTCATATTGGTCCACGAACCCAATTCATCACATGCCCATGTTGTCTGCTGCCATGTCCAGGACATGCCAGTTTCCTGCACTTTAGTGACAACAGCACCTCTCGTCCCAGAAGCCATCCAGCTTTTGACCGGCTCCACAAAATTTGGCCCCTCATAGACCACTTTACCACCAAATTTGCAGATTTGTATACCCTTGAGCAAAACATCTGCGTAGACGAGTCCCTTATACATTTTACCGGGCACCTTGGCTTCAAACAATACATCCCAAGCAAGCGCGCCCGGTATGGGGTCAAATTGTATAAGCTCTGTGAAAGGGCCACAGGCTATGCGCACAAATTTCGTTTCCATGAGGGTAAAGATCAGACCCTGGAGCCGGTCGGTTGCCCTGACTACCTGGGGAGCAGTGGGAAGACAGTCTGGGACTTGGTGTCACCCTTATTTGGCAAGGGGTACCATCTTTATGTGGACAATTTTTACACAAGTGTGCCCCTCTTCAGGCATTTGTTTTTAGAACCGATTGGCTGTTGTGGCACCGTGCGACGTAGTCGCCAGGGCTTCCCCCAACGGCTCGTTACCACCCGTCTTGCAAGGGGGGAGAGGGCTACGTTGTGTAACGAAGAACTGCTTGCGGTGAAATGGAGAGACACGCGTGACGTTTACATGCTCTCCTCCATTCACGCAGACACGACAATCCAAATTGAACGATCAACCAGTGTCATTGAAAAGCCCCTCTGTGTCCACGACAATAATTCGCTCAGGGGAGGGGTGGACTTCAATGACCAGATGTTGGCTCCCTATTTACTTTCCCGCAGAACCAGACGCTGGTATAAGAAGGTGTCTGTATATTTGATTCAATTGGCTGTATATAATAGTTTTGTTCTCTACAGTAAGGCTGGGAGAGCAAGATCCTTCCTCAAATTTCAGGATGAGATCATCGAGAACCTTCTGTATCCAGGAGGTTCCGTGGCCCCAACCACCAGTGTAGTGAGCCGTCTACACGAGCGACATTTCCCCAGTGTCGTTGCTGGTACCTCAAACCAACCGCCACCCCGAAAAAAATGTTGCCTGTAGCAGAAGTGGAATAAGGCGTGACACCCGATATTTGTGTCCTGACTCCCCTGACCACCCTGCCCTATGCTTAGGGGAGTGTTTCCGGAAGTACCACACACAGGTACACTTAGCATAGGGATTGCATCTCACAGGACAGGCACACAGGGCTATTAGGGCCCATTCACACAGAACTGCTGCAATCTCCTTTCACCTGGGACAAAGTGCATAATGTACTTCGCCACATCTCTGGGCGATTTGCGCTTTGCACATTGTCCCATGGGGAAGGAGAGGTTTGCCCTATAAAAGGTAAAAAAAGCAAAACAGAAAAAAAATCACCGGTAAGCAAAAAAGTTAATGTTCTGTTCAAATATTATTATAAAGTACATGTTAATAAATTTATTGCGTTGCAGCCTGGTTTTTTCTTTTTTGTTTAAATTTTTTACCTTCTAGGTGGACCAACTGATGAACCAGCTGCAGCACTGATGTGCATTCTGACAGAAGCATTGCGCTGCTGTCAGATTACACAAAAGTGGGTGTATGCGGCGCTGCAGGACGAGATTTCTCCTCTGCAGTAAAAAAGATATGTTTGCCTAGGCTTATGAGCTGAGGGGGCGGTGGTGTTCATATGCTTTGGCAAATACTTTGTATATAAAAAAAAACAAAAAACCGGGCAATGATTTATTCATCCACATCGATTAATGTGAATGGAGAAATCGGGTTTGCCAGGGCATACAAGCTAAGTGGGTATGGATGTTGGGCGGAGCTCCTATGTCCTGGCAGACGCCTTTCCCCTCCTTTTTTTTTTTTTTTGGCAGAGATTTTTTCATCCACATTGATCGATGCAAATGAAGAAATCTGTGCCGTTCATTTTTTCTTTCAGCCCAGAGGCTGAACGAAAAAAAAAAAAATCTCACCCTAAGGTCTTCGCTGATGGGCATAGTGAGTTCATAGAAGTTTTGATTTTTTGTCACAAGTTAGCGGAAAATGTTTTTTTTTTTTTTTTCTT
The DNA here is from genome assembly GCF_905171765.1 of Bufo bufo. Taxonomy (NCBI): domain Eukaryota; kingdom Metazoa; phylum Chordata; class Amphibia; order Anura; family Bufonidae; genus Bufo; species Bufo bufo. Next base: position 31,514,160 of record NC_053392.1, on the reverse strand, counting down.
ACAAAGTCTCATATTCCACTAACTTGTGACAAAAAATAAAAACTTCCATGAACTCACTATGCCCATCACGAAATACCTTGGGGGGTCTTCTTTCCAAAATAGGGTCACATGTGGGGTATTTATACTGCCCTGGCATTTTAGGGGCCCTAAAGCGTGAGAAGAAGTCTGGAATCCAAATGTCTAAAAATTCCCCCCTAAAAGGAATTTGTGCCCCTTTGCGCACCTAGGCTGCAGAAAAATGTCACACATGTGGTATCACCGTACTCAGAAGAAGTTGGGCAATGTGTTTTGGGGTGTCTTTTTACATATACTCATGCTGGGTGAGCGAAATATCTCTCCAAAATGACAAGTTTGTATAAAAAAAATGTGAAAAGTTGACTTTTAGAGAGAGATTTCTCTCACCCAGCATGGGTATATATAAAATGACACCGCAAACACATTGCCCAACTTCTCCTGAGTACAGCGATACCACATGTGTGACACTTTTTTGCAGCCTAGGTGGGCAAAGGGGCACAAATTCTAAAGAGCACCTTTTAGGATTTCATTTTTTACACATTTGGATTTCAAACTACTTCTCAAGCATTAGGGCCCCTAAAATGCCAAGGCAGTATAACTACCCCACAAGTGACCCCATTTTGGAAAGAAGACACCCCAAGGTACAGTACAGACCAAAAGTTTGGACACACCTTCTCATTCAAAGAGTTTTCTTTATTTTCATGACTATGAAGGCATCAAAACTATGAATTAACACATGTGGAATTATATACATAACAGACAAGTGTGAAACAACTAAAAATATGTCATATTCTAGGTTTTTTAAAGTAGTCACCTTTTGCTTTGATTACTGCTTTGCACACTCTTGGCATTCTCTTGATGAGCTTCAAGAGGTAGTCCCCTGAAATGGTCTTCCAACAGTCTTGAAGGAGTTCCCAGAGATGCTTAGCACTTGTTGGCCCTTTTGCCTTCACTCTGCGTTCCAGCTCACCCCAAACCATCTCGATTGGGATCAGGTCCGGTGACTGTGGAGGCCAGGTCATCTGGCGCAGCACCCCATCACTCTCCTTCATGGTCAAATAGCCCTTACTTTCAAAGTTTTCCCAATTTTTCGGCTGACTGACTGACCTTCATTTCTTAAAGTAATGATGGCCACTCGTTTTTCTTTACTTAGCTGCTTTTTTCTTGCCATAATACAATTTCTAACAGTCTATTCAGTAGGACTATCAGCTGTGTATCTACCTGACTTCTCCTCAACGCCACTGATGGTCCCAACCCCATTTATAAGGCAAGAAATCCCACTTATTAAACCTGACAGGGCACACCTGTGAAGTGAAAACCATTTCAGGGGATTCCTCTTGAAGCTCATCAAGAGAATGCCAAGAGTGTGCAAAGCAGTAATCAAAGCAAAAGGTGGCTACTTTGAAGAACCTAGAATATTACATATTTTCAGTTGTTTCACACTTGTTTGTTATGTATATAATTCCACATGTGTTAATTCATAGTTTTGATGCCTTCAGTGTGAATCTACAATTTTCATAGTCATGAAAATAAAGAAAACTCTTTGAATGAGAAGTGGGGTCCAAACTTTTGGTCTGTACTGTATTTCGTGATGGGCATAGTGAGTTCATAGAAGCTTTTATTTTTTGTCATAAGTTAGTGGAATATGAGACTTTGTAAGAAGAAAAAAAAAAAAAATCATAATTTTCCGCTAACTTGTGACAAAAAATGAAAACTTCTATGAACTTACTATGCCCATCAGCGAATACCTTAGGGTGTCTACTTTCCGAAAAGGGGTCATTTGTGGGTTTTTTCTACTCTACCTCAGGAAACATGACAGGTGCTCAGAAAGTCAGAGCTGCTTCAAAATGCGGAAATTCACATTTTTGTACCATAGTTTGTAAACGCTATAACTTTTGCGCAAACCAATAAATATACACTTATTGCATTTTTTTAATCAAAGACATGTATAACAATAAATTTAGATAAAAATTTATATAGAAATGTAGTTTTATTTGAAAAAAATTTCAACTGAAAGTGAAAAATGTCATTTTCTTGCAAAAAAAATTGGTAAATTTCGATTAATAACAAAAAAAAGTAAAAATGTCAGCAGCAATGAAATACCACCAAATGAAAGATCTATTAGTGAGAAGAAAAGGAGGTAAAATTCATTTGGGTGGTAAGTTGTATGACCGAGCAATAAACGGTGAAAGTAGTGTAGTGCAGAATTGTAAAAAGTGGTCTGGTCATTAAGGGTGTTTAAGCTAGGGGGGCTGAGGCGGTTAATAAAACCAGACTACAGAAACAAGTCTCATCTTATCAACTAGTAGAATGATGATATCTGCCTGTTGAACTGCATATAGACCCCGGGGGTACATTTTGTGAGTACAGGACAGTAAACGACGACTTCTAGCGAGAGAGACGCACCTGACTACATAGAAGTCTGTTACAGTCCACGCAATCTCTGCAAATGGACACCACAGCGACTTCTATACAGTCCAGTGCTGCAAGGCGATAGCTGCTTCAAGCAATGTAGACACATTTGATTGCATAGAAAAAAATAAGGGGTTGGGTCAGCACAACCTGCCTGTAGGTGCAGATCACTATGGCGAAATACATATATAAACGGAAAATGCAAATGTGATCGCACACTACATCCAGCACTCTGCCCTCCATGCTGGATGAGACATTGGTTTATATTTTGGCCAAAGCATAGTAAGCCACTCACCGCGTCAAGGTCGTCTCATGAGTGGTCCCTAACTCTTGTTCCTACCTGTTCATGGGCCATGACAGCCACATAAAATCCAGGGAATGCAGGTCAGCATGCAAGCCAAGTACACTTTGCTTGTAACCCCGTCCGGTGCCATTACAGCTTTCATCGGATCCAGGGATGCAAGTACCAACATGCATGCTTAACCCACCATATACTTCTCCTGGAGCCAGATGGCTAATGGTAGGTTCTATACAAGCAGACTCAGTTTTATACTGACTTTAAAACCAGCCTCAAGGACAGATTAACTGGTCAGGTGTGCAATGACTCCAAGGAGATCGCCACGCCTCCAATATATACTACAAAGAAAAAAATAAGGGGTTGGGGTCAGCACAACCTGCCTGTAGGTGCAGATCACTATGGCGAAATACATATATAAACGGAAAATGCAAATGTGATCGCACACTACATCCAGCACTCTGCCCTCCATGCTGGATGAGACATTGGTTTATATTTTGGCCAAAGCATAGTAAGCCACTCACCGCGTCAAGGTCGTCTCATGAGTGGTCCCTAACTCTTGTTCCTACCTGTTCATGGGCCATGACAGCCACATAAAATCCAGGGAATGCAGGTCAGCATGCAAGCCAAGTACACTTTGCTTGTAACCCCGTCCGGTGCCATTACAGCTTTCATCGGATCCAGGGATGCAAGTACCAACATGCATGCTGAACCCACCATATACCTCTCCTGGAGCCAGATGGCTAATGGTAGGTTCTATACAAGCAGACTCAGTTTTATACTGACTTTAAAACCAGCCTCAAGGACAGATTAACTGGTCAGGTGTGCAATGACTCCAAGGAGATCGCCACGCCTCCAATATATACTACAAAGAAAAAAATAAGGGGTTGGGTCAGCACAACCTGCCTGTAGGTGCAGATCACTATGGCGAAATACATATATAAACGGAAAATGCAAATGTGATCGCACACTACATCCAGCACTCTGCCCTCCATGCTGGATGAGACATTGGTTTATATTTTGGCCAAAGCATAGTAAGCCACTCACCGCGTCAAGGTCGTCTCATGAGTGGTCCCTAACTCTTGTTCCTACCTGTTCATGGGCCATGACAGCCACATAAAATCCAGGGAATGCAGGTCAGCATGCAAGCCAAGTACACTTTGCTTGTAACCCCGTCCGGTGCCATTACAGCTTTCATCGGATCCAGGGATGCAAGTACCAACATGCATGCTGAACCCACCATATACTTCTCCTGGAGCCAGATGGCTAATGGTAGGTTCTATACAAGCAGACTCAGTTTTATACTGACTTTAAAACCAGCCTCAAGGACAGATTAACTGGTCAGGTGTGCAATGATTGCATACTGTGACCGCTCTCTAAGCACAGCGACCGGCATTCCACAGCACAGTAGTCTCCACACAGTTAAGTGTCTTCACCAACACGATGTCGCGTAGCACAGTATCAAGCTACAAGACCAGATCAGGGAAGGATGGTTCCACCAAGTCGTCTTCCGTTAGCAATGCAGCTGCCTATCACGATTGGCGTGACTATCACATACGTGACACAGAGGGAGGGAACGAGGAAGGCCCTGCCCAAGTGAGAGGGAAGGTGGTGACCCCTGACTCACCTTGCGGCTGGCACCTGGCTGCCCTGACGTCCCTAGACGGGTTCCTCACCCGTACGCCGATCACGTGCCTAAAACCCTGGCTTTCCCTGAGCTGAGCCCTAGATAGTGAACAGGGCGGTGGGAGCACTAGTCCGCACCACTAGCTCTAAAGGAAAACACCAAGGGGAGGACAAACAATACAGACTCAACATATAATCCCAGGTGGGCGACAACAGGAGACGACAAGAAGCCCAACAGGGATCCGGAGGGTAGCACTCTGGAACGACAACCAGGATTCACAACTCCAGTGGGTCAGTATAGAAGTCCAGGCAGGAAGCTCTATAACTGGCAACTAGAGAAGTGTGAGGGGAGAATATAAGGAGGTTGGGAGTGGCAGACAAGAAACAGCTGAGGAGGAGAAGTTACGGATCCCTGAGTGAGACAAAAAGGATAGCAAGGCAAACACAGAAAACAATCACTAAGAAACAACGTGATCTTTAGATATAGAGCGCGCAGCCACCCGCTGCGACTTCCTGACCCCGGGTATAACGGAGTCAGACGTGGCTCTTGATACCCTCGTGACAGTACCCCCCCTTTCACGAGGGGCCTCCGGACACTCAGGACCAGGTCTCTCCGGATGAGAGGCATGGAAAGCCTGAATTAACCTGTTGGCGTTTACCTCTGACGCTGGAACCCACATTCTTTCCTCGGGACCGTAACCCCTCCAATGCACCAGATACTGAAGAGAGCGGCGGACCCGACGAGAATCAACAATTCTGGCTATTTGAAACTCCATATTACCATCCACAATAACAGGAGGAGGTGGCAGCGGTGATGGTTCTAGAGGTGGAACATACTTCTTGAGTAACGCTTTATGGAAGACGTTATGGATCTTAAAAGTCTGAGGTAGCTCCAGGCGAAAAGCCACAGGGTTAATGACGGCTACTATTTTATAAGGACCAATGAACCTAGGGCCCAGTTTCCAAGAGGGAACCTTCAACTTAATATTCCTAGTAGACAACCACACATAGTCATTCACTCCTAGGTCCGGACCTGGCGACCGTTTCTTATCGGCCATGCATTTATATTTACCACTCATCTTTTTCAAGTTAGCTTGCACCTTCTGCCATACCGATGAAAGAGATGAAGAAAACCTTTCCTCTTCGGGAACCCCAGAAGACCCCCCCTCTTTGAAAGTACAAAATTGGGGATGAAAACCGTATGCACCAAGGAAAGGTGACTTGCCAGTGGACTCCTGATAATGATTATTTATGGAAAACTCAGCTAACGGTAAATATGAAGACCACAATTCTTGGTTTTCAGACACAAAACACCTTAAATATGTTTCTAGGTTTTGGTTGGTACGCTCAGTCTGTCCATTCGACTGAGGATGGAAAGCTGAGGAAAAGGACAAGTGTACAAAAAGGACAAAAAGCTTTCCAAAACGTAGAAATAAACTGGGTTCCCCGATCCGAAACCACATCTAAAGGGACCCCGTGAAGCTTCACGATTTCACTGATAAACACCTGAGCAAGAGTCTTAGCATTAGGAAGTGCGGGTAGCGCAATAAAGTGTACCATTTTGCTAAACCTGTCTACTACTACCAAGATAACTGTTTTCCCCGCAGACAACGGTAAGTCAGTAATGAAATCCATTGACAGATGAGTCCATGGCCTATTGGGGATGAAAAGTGCCAATAAAGACCCTGCTGGACGTGTATGAGAGACTTTCGCGCGTGCACAAGTAGAGCAAGTAGACACGAAATCCATTACATCCTGACGCAACCTTGGCCACCAGAAAAGACGAGATAATAGCTCCAAGGTTGCTTTACTACCCGGGTGCCCAGCAAGTGCCGAATTATGATGTTCTTTTAATAATTCAAGACGCAGGTTTAACGGTACAAACAATTTCTCTGAGGGGCAAGAGGCCGGGGCGTCCCCCTGGGCCTCTAACACCTTTCCCTCTAGAACAGAGTGTACAGCAGAGACAACCACTCCTCTTTGTAAAATAGGTACCGGATCACTAACATTACCCCCTCCAGGGAAACTACGAGATAATGCGTCTGCCTTGGTATTTTTTGCCCCAGGACGATAGGTGATTACAAAGTTAAATCTGGTAAAGAATAGCGACCACCTAGCTTGTCTAGGGGTGAGACGCTTAGCCGATTCTAGGTACAGAAGGTTTTTGTGATCCGTAATCACCGTGACGGGGTGGATTGCTCCCTCTAAGAAGTGACGCCACTCTTCAAGCGCCAGTTTAATCGCCAACAGTTCCCTATTTCCAATATCATAGTTCTTCTCTGCAGAAGATAATTTTTTGGAAAAGAAAGCGCAAGGACGCCATTTGCCAGGAGACGGACCCTGAGACAATACAGCCCCCACTCCCACCTCTGACGCATCTACCTCAACAATAAAAGGCTGGGAGACATCAGGTTGAATTAGAACAGCTGCCGAGGTAAACCTCTCTTTTAGAGAGGAAAATGCATTTTTAGCGGCGTCAGACCATTTGGAAAAATCAGTCCCCTTCCTAGTCATGTCGGTAAGGGGTTTAACGATCACTGAATAATTTTTAATGAACTTTCTATAGAAATTTGCGAAACCCAAAAACCGTTGTAGGGCTTTAAGGTTCTCAGGAAGATCCCAATCTAAAATTGCCTGGACCTTCCCAGGATCCATACGGAAACCTGAAGCAGATAATAGATATCCCAGGAACTGTATTTCCTGAACGGCGAAGACACATTTTTCAATTTTCGCATATAATTTATTCGTCCGTAGGACCTGCAGTACTTGCCTGACATGCACCTCATGTGTTTTCAGATCAGCCGAATAAATTAAGATATCATCTAGGTATATGACTACAAACCTGCCGATGAGATGACTAAAAATATCATTAACGAAATGTTGGAAGACAGCAGGGGCATTGGTCAGACCGAAAGGCATAACTAGATTTTCATAATGCCCCTCAGGGGTGTTAAAAGCTGTCTTCCACTCATCCCCTTCCTTGATACGAATCAGATTGTAGGCCCCCCTAAGATCAAGTTTGGAGAACCACCTAGCACCCGCAATCTGATTAAAAAGGTCAGGAATGAGAGGAAGAGGGTATGGGTCTCGGATGGTTATCCGGTTTAGCTCACGGAAATCTAGGCAAGGACGCAGGCCCCCATCTTTCTTTTTAACAAAGAAAAACCCTGCAGCCACGGGTGAAGAAGAGGGTCTGATGTGTCCCTTAGCCAGACTCTCTGAGATATAATCTTTCATGGCTTGTCTGTCGGGACCCGAAAGATTATACAACCTGGACTTGGGTAATTTTGCACCGGGAATCAGGTTACCGGGCAATCATAAGGACGATGAGGTGGTAGCTTCTGACAACCCTTTTCAGAAAAAACGTCCTCAAAGTCCGAAATAAATGTAGGTAGAGAAGCTATGGAGGCGATTAAGCAATGGTTATTTAAGCAATTCTCTCTGCAATGCTCACTTCACTCCAATATCTCCCTGGCCTGCCAATCCACCACTGGATTGTGAGCTACCAACCAGGGGAGACCCAATACCACAGGAGAGGGAAGGCCCTCCAGAACGTAACATGAAAGACACTCATTATGGTGGTCCCCTACCCGAAGGTGTAAATTATGAACAACGTGGGTGAGGTTTCTCTGAGACAGAGGAGCAGAATCTATAGCGAATACGGGAATAGGTCTCTGCAGCGTACAGAGAGACAAACCCATAGTGCGGGCAAAATGGGCATCTATCAAATTTACCCCTGCTCCACTGTCTAGAAAAAAAGAAATAGACTCCGTCTTAACACCAAAAACAATAACCGCTGGTAACACAAATTGAGATGTTCGTATGGAGGAAACGTATACCCCCCGGCTGACATCCTCCGCACAGCCTGGGGTTAGTAGTTTTCCGACGGTCTTTTGTTTTTGAGAAAGGAGGGACAGACATTAATGAAATGACCCTTCCCCCCACAGAAAAAACAAGCCCCCTCCCCCTACGGCGAACCTCAGGAGGACGGACCTGACGAGAAGTTCCGCCTAGCTGCATAGGCTCATCTAAGTCAGTACAGACTAACTGTTGCTTGGGAGAGGCGACCAATTGCTCAGGAATTTTCGATCTCTCCCTAAGACGTCTATCTATTCTGATAGAGAGAGACATAACAGCATCAAGGGAAAGGGGGGTCTCATACAGCGCCAGTGCATCCTTAACCCTTTCAGATAACCCAGAGCAGAACTGACTCCTGAGAGCCGGGTCGTTCCACTGAGTATCCGTAGCCCACCTACGGAACTCTGAGCAATATTCCTCTGCTGACCGATTTCCCTGTAAGAGTCTCCGTAACTTCGACTCAGCCAGAGCGACTCGGTCAGGGTCATCATATATGAGACCCAAAGCCCCAAAAAATCCCTCCACTGACCGGAGAGCCTGGGAACCAGGGGGTAACGAGAACGCCCAGGATTGTGGATCCCCCTGAAGCAGGGAAATGACAATCCCTACCCGCTGTTCTTCATTACCTGAGGAGTAAGGGCGCAACTTAAAATATAATTTGCAGGCCTCACGGAACGTCGCAAATTTGTCCCTTCCCCCAGAAAATCTGTCAGGAAGAACAACCTTGGATTCTGTAACAACCTGGTTACCCATAGCAACCGCTGGGGGTGCGGTCTGCTGCATTTGCTGCTGTTGTTGGAGGACAGACGCCTTCAATCCTGCCACCTCCAAAGACAGGCCTTGAAGCTGTTTTGCCAAGGCAGCAATAGGATCCATATTGGATTCTAAGTAGAGAAAAAAAAAAAAAAAAAATTTTCTATTTATTTTTTTCTCAAAAAGTAAGGGCCAGTTATAATATCACGATCGGCGTGACTATCACATACGTGACACAGAGGGAGGGAACGAGGAAGGCCCTGCCCAAGTGAGAGGGAAGGTGGTGACCCCTGACTCACCTTGCGGCTGGCACCTGGCTGCCCTGACGTCCCTAGACGGGTTCCTCACCCGTACGCCGATCACGTGCCTAAAACCCTGGCTTTCCCTGAGCTGAGCCCTAGATAGTGAACAGGGTGGTGGGAACACTAGTCCGCACCACTAGCTCTAAAGGAAAACACCAAGGGAAGGACAGACAACACAAACTCAACATATAATCCCAGATGGGCGACAACAGGAGACAACAAGAAGCCCAACAGGGATCCGGGAGGGTAGCACTCTGGAACGACAACCAGGATTCACAACTCCAGTGGGTCAGTATAGAAGTCCAGGCAGGAAGCTCTATAACTGGCAACTAGAGAAGTGTGAGGGGAGAATATAAGGAGGTTGGGAGTGGGAGACAAGAAACAGCTGAGGAGGAGAAGCTACGGATCCCTGAGTGAGACAAAAAGGATAGCAAGGCAAACACAGAAAACAATCACTAAGAAACAACGTGATCTTTAGATATAGAGCGCGCAGCCACCCGCTGCGACTTCCTGACCCCGGGTATAACGGAGTCAGACGTGGCTCTTGATACCCTCGTGACACTGCCATTGCCCGCGCAAAGGCAGAAGCCGCGAAGGTCAAAGCAGCCTTTGCTGAACAAGAAATGAAGATGAAAGAAGAAAAGGCACAACTAGAGGCTGAGAAAGCAAAGCAACAGGCTTCAATAGACATGCAAAAGGTCCTCTTAGATGCAAAGCTAGAGAAATTTGCCGTAGAGAAAGAAACGCCAGCCACCATAGCTGAAGCAGAGTTCTTGGAAGCAATGGAATACCTGAAAACCGGAAGTCACCGCAGTGTGCTTAGCCCAGAACTCGGCCAGCAAGATCCTGTACAACGCACTTCAGAGTACGTCCGTCAACACTCTAGACCAAACAGCAATGCTGATCCATTCCCAGGAACCGAAGATGTCACCTATGCCACAGAGGAATCTTACCATCCAAAAGAAAGAGTCACGCTCGGAACCCAGTCCTACAAACAAGAGAGCCCAGAGCCACGTGACAAAACTCCAGCTAACTTCCCTGCACACCAAGGAAGCCAGCTTCCAGTCCAGCCTGCAGAGCCACCTTATCCCACAAGACGGTATGACATGGGCTGGCCTAAGTCAGAGACTCCATACAGGTATGATCGCCCACCACACTCTCACTGTGACTTTCCACCTCCAACCAACCTTAGTAGTAACCAGAGCACAATAGACTTTGCCAGGTTCTTTACTAAACGAGAGCTAGTTACAAAGGGACTGGCAAAGTTCAGTGAACGCCCTGAAAACTATAGAGCATGGCGGGCCTCCTTTTATAACATTACAAAAGACTTGGGTCTGTCATACAGTGAGGAGATAGACTTCCTTGTAGATCGGCTTGGAAAAGACTCTGTAGAACATGCCAAGAGAATCAGGGATATTAATATAAACTACCCAGAGATTGGCCTAAAAATTATCTGGTATAGACTTGATGAATGTTATGGTTCTGCAGAGGTCATAGAGCAGGCATGTCCAAAGTGCGGCCCTCCAGCTGTTGCAAAACTACAACTCCCAGCATGCCTGGATAGCTTACAGTTATTAGGGCATGCTGTGAGTTGTAGTTTTGCATCAGCTGGAGGGCCGCAGTTTGGACATGCCTGTCATAGAAGATGCGTTGTTTAAAAGAATTGACAAATTCCCTAAAATATCTAGCAAAGGGTTCCAGAATTTTAGGTATTTAAGTGATCTACTGATGGAATTACAGGTTGCCAAAGCCGAAGGGGACTTACCGGGGCTTGCTTACCTCGACGCTGCCAGAGGTGTCAAACCTATTGCATTAAAGCTTCCCCACAACCTGCAGGAGAAATGGGTCTCCCACGGGTCAAGGTACAAACATACCTACAATGTGCCATTCCCTCCCTTTAGTGTGTTTGTTGACTTTGTAAGGCTAGAAGATAATATTCGTAATGACCCTAGCTTTGATCTATCACAGTCTTGTGCCACTCCCTATGACCACAGACCACACAAAGGATCAGTGGCAGTGCACAAAACTAACATTTCACCTGCAGATTCTTACAGGCATTACAGCTCCGCCAGCCGCGAAAGAGTCAAAGATCCTGGTAAGCGGTGCCCTCTACACAAGAAGCCACACCCTCTTCTCAAGTGCAGAGCCTTTAGAGAAATGTCCATAGGAGATTGCAAAGCCTTCCTCAAGGAGAACTGCATTTGCTACAAGTGCTGCTCATCAACATCACATATTGCCAAAGACTGTCAGGTTAGTGTAAAATGCACAGAATGCAACAACTCAGATCACAACACGGCCCTACATCCTGGGCCTTTCCCATGGACCTCATCACAGAGTAACAGTGCCAGAGAGCATGGCGGGGAGGAAAGTACCGCCGAAGCTAACCCACCAGCAGTTACTTCACAATGCACTGAAGTCTGTAAAGGACTCATAGGCGGCAGGTCCTGCTAAAAAATCTGCCTAACAAAAGTATACCCAAAGGGCTGCAGAGACAAAGCCATCAATGTTTACGCCATCCTAGATGACCAAAGTAATGCGTCCCTAGCCAAATCTACTTTCTTTGACATTTTCAACATCAAAGGGCCCAACACTCCTTATTCTCTAAAGACTTGTGCAGGTACTGTAGAAACAGCGGGGAGGAGAGCTAGTGGCTACCTAATTGAATCCATAGATGGTAAAACGTGTCTTTCCTTACCAACTATTACTGAATGTAACCAAATCCCTGATAATAGACACGAGATCCCTACACCAGAGGTAGCCATACATCACCCCCATTTACAGCGTATAGCCCATCTCTTACCAAAACTCGATCCTAATGCTCAGATAATCCAACTCCTAGGGAGAGATATCTTACACATTCATAAAACTAGAGAACAGATTAATGGCCCACATCATGCTCCTTATGCCCAAAGGCATGACCTAGGATGGGTCATAGTAGGAGATGTCTGCTTAGGAAGCATACACAAACCAACTTCCATTAATAGCATGCTTACAAGCACATTACATAATGGACGTCCCTCTATCTTCCAACCATGTAAAAACAACTTCCTCATAAAGGAATTACCACATAGTACTCAACTACCTTGTTCTTTCATAGACTCTGTAGACCACGACATAGCTTGTGACAGTAACAAAGACCACTTAGGTTGCTCAGTGTTCCAAAGGACCAAGGAGGACAATCAGGTAGCAATGTTCCACAAAGACAAATTGTTTTTAGAAACCATACTAAAAAACAATACGTCAAAACACAATGTCCATATTCTCACTGTTTGTAAAAATACATTAAAAAAACAATATAGGCAGGGACTGGTAGAACCAAATTCTCTCTTTTTATATTCCTAATATGGACTCAAAGGGTCCTAGATGTTGGATATAGGCTGTTGTTTATAGAGAGAAAATGGTGCAAACAGTCTCCGCTTGTTTAGGTGGTAGTCCTCCTAATAGGTTATCCTTCATAAAACATTCTCATGCACCAATCCTATATTTATATAAAGATTGCACCGATTGTGCTCATAGGTCACTGAACGTTGATAATGTCCTGTATTAGTAAGTTATATCCAGGAGTAAATATTCAAATAGCGCTCCACACACTTGACACTTTTAATAAACAGTATCTAGTTCCTATATATACTGTTTCAATTGGTTATAATTGAATCGCTGGAAAGAAAAAAATCCTTGGTAGGTGACTAATAGGTTTGTATCACTTCACCTCCTTATATCTTAGTAAAGTAACTCTTTATATTTCACCCACAAGTGTGGGCTTACCTCCGCCTGTGCTGTTGTTTTAATGGGACTTGTTGGTAAGTCTTTCCTCCGTTCTCTGAGCCGGCGTCCCGGCTGCGGAGTTCTTAGCGTCCCTCGTGTCTCTCACAGCTGATCGTGAGGTGGTGGTGAGGGTCACGAACCTTAGCTTCCAGGCGCTGGTAAATGACGTAATGCGGTCTTTTGTTGTAGAGTGAAGAGAATCCTTCTTTTTGTTAAAGTGCACTATGATTTAGTCCATATGGAATTATTTCATGTTGGGCCTTCCATTAATATATTCTGCCTTACAATATTCAATACAAGGGGGTAACTTGTGTTTCCTTGTATATTACCACTACGACTTATTCAATTCAAGCGGCAGATCTAATCTCGATGCAGTATGACGATGAAATTGGTGATGTATAGCATAAAAAATATATAATAAAAAAGATTAAAGTAAAATATAAAACCAATAAATATGTGTGCTTTTCTGTACAAAAATCCTTTATGATTAGTCTAATAAACGCAATATTGTGGATATGAGACAAAAAACACATCTATAATTAAATTAAACGCAACCAAAATCGCAGATGCGCTTTTAATTGAAATGGGTCTTTAAGGGATTTGTTACTGGAGGGAATATACCCCTTCCATATAGAACTAATAGAAACCTATATCAAGCACACATATTTATTGGTTTTATATTTTACTTTTATCTTTTTTATTATATATTTTTTATGCTATACATCACCAATTTTATCGTCATACTGCATCGAGATTAGATCTGCCGCTTATATTGAATAAGTCGTAGTGGTAATATACAAGGAAACACAAGGTACCCCCTTGTATTGAATATTGCAAGGCAGAATATATTAATGAAAGGCCCAACATGAAATAATTCCATATGGACTAAATCATATATACAAAATTGCAAGTATAATAGAAAAAAACGCACCTTTATAAAGAAACCGCACCTAAATCGCAAGCAAGCCGCAATGATATAAAATGATATCCAGGAATTGGATCCAGACCGGATTTTGGACGTAACCAAGATCCAGACCGGACTTTTTGAAAGACCAGTAGTAACTATAAAATACACTGACTTATGGAATTGGGGTATGCCACTGAGGAAGGGGAAAGCGTCTCCCCGAAACGCGTTTGGCGTGAATCCTGGACAGATACCCCGAATTTTCTATGGAACTTAGTGCACTTTAACAAAAAGAAGGATTCTCTTCACTCTACAATAAAAGACCGCATTACGTCATTTACCAGCGCCTGGAAGCTAAGGTTCGTGACCCTCACCACCACCTCATGTTTTATGAAGGATAACCTATTAGGAGGACTACCACCTAAACAAGCGGAGACTGTTTGCACCATTTTCTCTCTATAAACAACAGCCTATATCCAACATCTAGGACCCTTTGAGTCCATATTAGGAATATAAAGAGAGAATTTGGTTCTACCAGTCCCTGCCTAAATAGTTTTTTTATTGTCTTTTTACAAACAGTGAGAATATGCATATTGTGTTTTGATGTATTGTTTTTTAGTATGACATTTTTATTGTATTTCATGTGCTATTAACCCATTAAATAGTGTCCTATATTTCCATATATGAGTGCCCAACCCATATTTCTATGCAAACTATATTAAGCCTTGATGGGTGTCTCAAACTCGGGTTTGGAGCACCTATCGTGAGAGAACAGAAGTGAGCGGATCTCTTTATCTATTTTCTTGTATTTAGAAACCATGCAAAAGAAAATCACTAAGGATGAAACAAATAGTTGGGTCGCACCCCTTCCTTTCAGGCCTCAAAGGCAACATTTGCCTAACAGAGAGCAAGTCTACAGACGTTTTGTCTCTCTAAGACAGCGGTTCTCAACCTAGGGGTCGCGACCCCTTTGGGGGTCGATCGGCCCTTTCCGGGGGGTCGCCTGAGGCTTATCGTAAAAACTCAAATTCGATGGTATATTCTAACCCCCAGACGTTCCCATGGTGACAGGGACGCTTGCCTGGGGGTTAGGCTACTTTCACACTTGCGTTAGGAGCGGATCCGTCTGGTGTCTGCACAGACGGATCCGCTCCTATAATGCAAACGCTTGCATCCTTTCAGAACGGATCCGTTTGCATAACCATGAACCATGTTCTTGATAATGCAAACGGATCCGTTTTGACTTTACATTGAAAGTCAATGGGGGACGGATCCGTTTGAAAACTGAGCCATACTGTGTCATCTTCAAACGGATCTGTCCCTATTGACTTACATTGTAAGTCTGGACGGATCCGTTTGCCTCCGCACGGCCAGGCGGACACCCGAATGCTGCAAGCAGCGTTCGGGTGTCCGCCTGCTGAGCGGAGCGGAGGCTGAACGCTGCCAGACTGATGCATTCTGAGCGGATCCGCGTCCACTGAGAATGCATTAGGGCTGGACGGATCCGTTCCGGGCCGCTTGTGAGAGCCTTTAAACGGATCTCACAAGCGGAGCCCCGAACGCTAGTGTGAAAGTAGCCTTAGAATATACATGGCCACGCCGCTCACAGCAGTATATTTATAAACTAATCAGAAACTACTTTAACTTTAATCATTGCTCATTGCTGAGCTCTTTACTTAGATTATAATTTATTTGGATATGGGATATCTTACTTTGTCTTAGCTCCGGTAATAGCAGGCAGTGCGGGGGGCGGCGCTCACTCACTGACATCATGGCACTGTTTAGGGGAGGGGGGATCTGTGGATGGCACTGTTTAGGGGGGATCTGTGGATGGCACTGTTTAGGGGGGATCTGTGGATGGCACTGTTTAGGGGGGATCTGTGGATGGCACTGTTTAGGGGGGAGATCTGTGGATGGCACTGTTTAGGGGGGAGATCTGTGGATGGCACTGTTTAGGGGGGAGATCTGTGGATGGCACTGTTTAGGGGAGGGGGATCTGTGGATGGCACTGTTTAGGGGGGATCTGTGGATGTCTTTGTGATTAATTACTCTGCTTTAATTATGTTAAATTTGTAGCAATAAAAATACATCCTGCATATCAGATATTTACATTACAATTCATAACAGTAGCAAAATTAGTTATGACGTAGCAAGGAAAAAAATGTAATGGTTTGGGGTCACCACAACATGAGGAACTGTATTAAGGGGTCACGGCTTTAGAAAGGTTGAGAACCATTGCTCTAAGACGTAGCTTCCACAAGAAACCAGAAATGAAAGACCACGTCTTTACTTTCATGAGGAAAATATTTGAGACTGGTCCTGCTGAGGTAGCTCCCACCCTTAAAAACTCGGAAGATTGTTGGTATTTACCCATATTCGGGGTTTACCATCCAAAGAAACCAGGTCAAATTAGAGTAGTGTTTGACTCTAGTGCAAAATACGAAGGTGTCTCCTTAAACGACATCCTGCTCTCAGGTCCAGATCTTAACAGGCTCCTAGGAGTACTGCTTCGTTTTCGCAAAGACTCTAGACTAATTTAGTAGATGTTTCATTGCTTTCTCGTTAAAGAGGAACACAGAAACTTCTTAAGATTTCTTTGGTTTATTGACAATGACCCCACAAAAGATATCGCGGAGTACCGCATGCGGGTACATATCTTTGGTAACAGCCCCTCCCCTGCAGTTGCAACTTATGGTCTCAGACACTCTGCTCAGGAAGGCGAACTAGAATATGGGTCAGACGTCAGACAATTCGTAGAAAGAGACTTTTATGTAGATGACTGTCTAAAATCCCTACCCACTATTGAGGGTGCAATAAGTCTCCTTAAGAGAGCTCAAGAAATGCTCGCATGCTCAAACCTGAGACTTCACAAAATAGCCTTCAATAGTAAGCAGCTGATAGAAGCATTTCCCTCTCAAGACCACTCAAATGACCTACAGAGCTTAGACTTAGGGACTGACTCCCTTCCTATAAAACGTAGCCTTGGTCTCCACTGGGATCTAAAATCAGATATGTTTACCTTCCAAGTCAGCCAGGAAGAGAAGCCCTTTACCCCTAGAGGTGTCCTGTCTGTCATAAACAGTCTTTATGATCCCTTGGGATTCACGGCCCCCATTAAAATCCAGGTCAAATCATTACTTAGAGACTTAACTCAGGAGACATTGGATTGGGATCACCCACTTTCCCCTGAAAAAAGAAACATATGGATAGAGTGGAGAAACTCCCTAAAGACTTTATCTAACCTGCATGTTCCACGTTCTTATACTCCTGTGCCATCCACAGAAGTAAAAACACAAAGACTTTACGTATTCTCTGACGCGTCCGTCTAAGCAATTGCCGCTGTAGCTTATCTTAAAACTGTAGACAACAAAGGTCAATGCCACACAGGGTTTGTCATAGGCAAAGCGAAACTCGCACCACTTCCCGAACATACAATACCCAGGCTACAACTCTGTGCCGCTGTACTAGCCGTTGAACTAGCAGAATTAATTACATCAGAGATAAACCTAGAGATTCGAGACATCGAGTTTTATACAGACAGTAAAGTGGTCCTGGGCTACATTTAGAACCAAACTAAGCGTTTTTACGTTTACGCTAACAACCGAGTGTTAAGAATCAGGAGGTCCACTTTCCCAAAGTAATGGCGCTTTTTACCTACTGACCATAACCCAGCAGACTTAGCAACCAGGTCAGTTGCTACCAGTCACCTTAAGGACACAGTTTGGTTCACGGGTCCTGTTTTTCTATGCAACTCATAGGCGTGCGCACGGGGTGTGCCGGGTGTGCCTGGGCACACCCTAATAGGTTCGTCACCGTGCGCACTGCCCCCCAGCCTATTTCCCTGTCTGTTTTGCTGGTGGCCGCCGCCCGCTGCGCTGTCAGTTCATTTACAATATCTGGCTGTGGGCTGCCGGGCGGTGGCTAGTATTCAAATAGGGGGGCGGAGTCCTGGACCCGGCGGAGGCAGAGAGGGAGTGCGTGCTGTGCGGCGCAGGCTGAGTTGACGCTGACGTTACGTCACGCTGCATCTGAGTATTAGTACCCTGCCTGCGCGCCTGGCCGTCTGCTAGCTGGTGAGGTGAGGGCTGGGCATATAAAAAAAAGTAGTATGTACCCCCCCTGTCCCACAGTGCTACGAATCCTCTGTTGTCGTCTGTATTATCCTGATACCCCTCAGTTATATAATATATCTGATGGGTATCAGGGTAAATCATACAGGGGATAATATAACTAGGGGTATCAGGGTACATGAGGGGAAATATAACTGAGTAGGGCTAGGCTACTATCAGACATTATACAGGGGTAATATAACTTATCTTACCCCTCACCCCTGTATTATGTCCCTGATAGCCCTCCTCACTTGTATTAACCCTGTATAATGTACACTGATACCCCTCAGTTATATAATATAACTGAGGGGTATCAGGTTAAATTATACAGGGGGTAATATAACTAAGGGGTATCAGTGTACATTATTATACAGGGGGTAATATAACTAAGGGGTATCAGGGGACATTATTATACAGGGGTAATATAACTTAGGAGGGCTATCAGGGGACATTATACAGAGGAAATATAACTTATATTACCCCTGTATAATGTCTTTGATAGCCCTCCTCAGTTATATTACCCCTGTATAGTGTACCCTGATACCCCTCAGTTATATTACCCCTGTATAAAGTCCCCTGATAGCCCTCCTCAGTCATATGTCATCCACAGGTCCCCCATAATAGTGTGTCATCCACTGGTCCCCCATAACCAGGGCCGGCGTCATAACCCGGCATCCCTGGGCAAGTGCCGGGGCCCAATGCTCCTGGGGGGGCCCACTAAGCTGCTATGAGCACTTCCATCAATACAGATGGAAGCTCTCACTGCTGTCATTTCACTTACGTAGTACCCCTTTGGTCGGCCCTCTGAGCTGCAGAGACTCAGAACACGCCCCCTCTACACAGGACATGCCCCCTCTACACATGACACGCCCCCTCTACACAGGACACGCCCTCTCTACACAGGACATGCTGCCTGAGGAGAGAGACCTGGAGCAGAGAAGTGTGAAGACAGTCTGTCACGACCGCTAGCCCAGCAGCAGTCGTGTCGCACCAGACGGAGGGGAAGGGGGACCCTTATCTACGGATGGGAAATAGAATGGCCACCCCTGACTAACCCTAAGCTGGCACCTGTCTGCCCTGATACCCTAGATGGGGTGTGAACCCGTGCGGCGAGCAGGATGCCTAAACCCTCAGTCACCCTAAAGCCTAGAGTGGGGAAAGGCCGATGGGAGCGCTAGTCACCATCACTCACGTCTAGGAGAACAATAGGGGAAGACAGCAACAAACAAACAATCTATATCAGAGATAGACTTATCCAGTCACGAGCAGAGAAGGCGATCCCAAACACGACAGTCCACGCCGGACAAGAGCTCCACAGCATCACCATCAAACGATCTCCTTCCAAGGTCAGAGTAGCACTGGAAGTAATGACTATATCTGGCAATGACTGCAAGTGAAACTGAAACTAATATAGTAGCTGGGAGTGGCAGACAGGACTCACCTGAGAAGGATGCCTACAAACTCCCAGTCAGGACAAAAATGTTCACAAGGCAAAACCCAGATGACATACCCTGAACCACGGAGCAAACTCACAAGCTATCGCGAGTAGCAAGTCGCTGCGACCTTCTCCTCCCAGACCTGTCTGGATCAGTCACAGTCGTGACAGTACCCCCCTTTCTACGAGGGGCCCCTGGACCCTCAAGACCAGGCTTCTCCGGATGGGAGCTATGAAAGGCCCGAATGAGTCTGTCCGCTTTTATCTCTGATGCTGGAACCCACATTCTCTCTTCGGAACCATAACCTTTCCAGTGCACGAGGTACTGAAGAGAGCGGCGAACATATCGTGAATCAACAATCTTTTCTACCTGAAACTCAAGACTGCCATCAACAACCACCGGTGGAGGCGGTAGTGGCAATGGTTCAGGAGGTTCTACATATCTCTTAAGCAGAGATCTGTGGAAGACATTATGGATCCTTAGAGTCTGAGGTAGCTCCAGACGAAAAGCCACCGGGTTAATGATCTTAATTACCCTATAAGGACCAATAAATCTCGGACCTAATTTCCACGAGGGAACCTTCAACTTGATATTTCTGGTAGACAACCACACCAAGTCATTCACCCCAAGGTCCGGACCTTCAGAGCGCTTCCTATCAGCCGCACATTTGTATCTACCACCAATTCTCTTCAAACTTTCTTGCACACTCTGCCACACTGAAGAAAGTGAAGACGCAAATCGTTCCTCCTCGGGAATCCCAGACGGCCCCCCTCACTAAACGTACAAAACTGAGGATGGAAACCATACGCACCAAAAAATGGTGACTTATCGGTGGATTCTTGACGACGATTATTAATGGCAAACTCGGCTAACGGTAAATAAGATGACCATTCCTCCTGATTTTCGGAAACAAAGCATCTCAAATATGTCTCTAGGTTTTGATTGGTACGTTCAGTCTGACCGTTGGACTGTGGATGGAAAGATGAAGAAAACGACAGATGAACGCCTAAACGAGAACAAAAAGCTTTCCAAAATTTAGAAACGAATTGGGTACCACGATCCGAAACAATATCGGAAGGGACCCCGTGAAGCTTCACGATGTGGTCAATAAAAACCTGAGCCAGTGTGTTAGCATTAGGCAATGCGGCAAGAGCAATAAAGTGCACCATTTTACTGAATCTGTCAACAACTACAAGAATAACAGTCTTCCCCGCTGATACTGGTAGATCCGTAATGAAATCCATTGACAGGTGCGTCCAAGGCCTGTTGGGGATGGCCAGAGGTAAAAGACGCCCTGCCGGACGAGTATGATCTACCTTAGAACGAGCACAGGTAGCACATGCAGACACAAAATTCAACACCTCCTGGCGCCATTTAGGCCACCAGAACCAACGAGACACTAACTCAGAGGTTGCCCTACTACCTGGGAGTCCTGCCAGTGTGGAGTTATGGTGTTCTTTTAGTATCTCCAGTCGTAAATTTTCTGGCACAAACAGTTTACCCGAGGGGCAGGAGGCCGGGGCGTCCCCCTGAGCTTCCAACACCCTCCCCTCCAAACCTGAGTGTAATGCAGAGACCACCACCCCCTTTTGCAAAATGGGCTCTGGTACCTCAACATCACCCCCTCCAGGAAAACTTTAAGACAATGCATCCGCCTTAGTATTTTTTGCCCCCGGGTGATAGGTTATTACAAAATTAAACCTAGTAAAAAATAACGACCACCGAGCCTGTCTAAGGGTGAGACGCTTAGCAGACTCCAGATATAATACGTTTTTGTGATCCGTAATCACCGTGACGGGATGAACCGCCCCCTCCAAAAAATGACGCCACTCCTCAAAAGCCAACTTAATAGCCAAAAGTTCCCTGTTGCCAATATCATTGTTCCTTTCTGCAGTAGACAATTTCTTTGAAAAGAAAGCACACGGACGCCATTCACCAGGGGACGGGCCCTGAGATAGTACCGCTCCCACCCCCACCTCTGATGCGTCAACCTCTACAATAAAAGGAAGCAAGACATCTGGCTGTACAAGAATAGGGGCCGAGGTGAATCTCTCCTTCAGAGATGCAAAGGCAGTTTTGGCTGCATGTGACCATTTGGAAAAATCGGATCCCTTTCGGGTCATGTCCGTCAGTGGTTTGACAAACCAAGGAATAGTTCTTTATAAACTTTCTATAAAAATTAGCAAACCCCAGGAAGCGTTGCAATGCCTTCAGGTTCTCAGGCAGATCCCAGTCTATAATCGCCCGGACTTTCTCTGGATCCATGCGGAAACCTGAATCTGACAACACATACCCCAGAAATGGCAGTTCTTTTATGGCGAACACACATTTTTCTAACTTAGCAAACAATTTGTTGGCCCTTAATATCTGCAGCACTTGTCTCACATGGATCTTATGTGTATCCAGATCCGGGGAACAGTGTTCCCTCTAAGCTGCGCGGGTGGGCGGCCGCGCAGCAATTATTGTGGCCCCGCTCACAATTTTATAATGCCCGCTCACTCAGCCTACAGCGTGCCGCTAAGTTCGCTAACGCTGCTGGTAAAATGCCAGCACTTGTCGTCAGACTCATCTGCGTGACGGCGCCGACGTCCTCCGCGTAGTCTTGTGCAGCGGCACGGCACAGCGGGGCGCCGCCTACCAGCTACCACGTGCGACTTCTGCCTCCTCCTTCTTTTTGCAGGAAGAGGAGGACTGAGCAGCAGCAGCAGGCAGTAAGGTGCGATAGTGGCGGCGGCACCGCCATCTTAGAGCCAGGCCAGAGGCACACAGTGAGAGTGAGTTTCTCTTATGGGCTACCTACAATAAGTAAAATCCTAGAAACCGTCATTGATTGCTGAGCTGGTCTGTCCTGGTATTTCTAGAGTGTGAACTCGTGACAAGAAGTGGAGAACAGCGGGGGACAATAGTGGCACTAGTAGACTACTAGTGCCACTATTGTCCCCCGCTGTTCTCCACTTCTTGTTACGAGTTCACACTCTAGAAATACCAGGAGAGACCAGCTCAGCAATCAATGACGGTACAATGTCAGTAGTAGGGGAGAACACAACAATCAAAGTTATTTTTAATCCTATAGGCTAGAGTGAGTGAAGTGAAGGAGTCTCTCTGGCCGAGCCTGATAGTGATAAGTCCTTCATGTGGGCAGCAGGAGCTGTGTCTGTGAAAGCAATGAAAACAGCATGTTCTGTATGGGAGGTTTTATCACAGCAGACTCGCCAATGCAAAACAAGGGAATGCTGGTTGGTGCCGCCATCTTAGAGAGGCTAAAGGGAGTCTCTCTGAAACAGCATTGCATTCCCTTCAGGTTTTGCATTGGCAATGTTGCTTGTCTCAGCCAAGGAAAATGGGGGGGAAAAGTAACATATATAACTATATAAAACAGGAAGTAAAAGGTCCCCCCTGCGCTCCTATTGTTTGGATGTGTAAATCTACCTTAATAGGAAGATCCCGCTGCTTGCTGTCTATCAAGGAGCTATTGTTCTCCTTAGGAAAGTATATATAAAATGGTATATCACCCGTGGGTGATGCGAGACAAAAAGCGCTTTTTGTCTCACATCACCCACGGGTGATATACCATTTTTTATATACAACAGGAGATGCCCAGGTTATACCAGCATGTTCCATATCACTGTATACAAGAAGATGTATAACTTATACCAGCTGTACGTATATAATTATATACAGAAGATACCCAGGTTATACCAGCATGCTCCATATCACTATATACAAGAAGATGTATAAGTTAGATGTCCTAGCCAGTGTCAGGTTAGCACTTAGCAAGGTCTTTCTTCACTCCGCAGGAGACATTTTGTGTGCGGTTCTGTTCTGACCCTTATGTTAAAACATAACTTTCATTTGATTGCTTTAATACCTAAAGGAAAAAAATAATTTTAAAAACCTGCTGTTTCTCTAGATGACCTTATGTTTATGGTAGTGGTAATAGAGTCTCAAGGGTCTATAAAAGCAGCTACACTATTTTTACAGACCTTTGAGACTCTATTAACACTACTATTAACATAAGGTCATCTAGAGAAAAAGCAGGTTTTTAAAATTCTTTTTTTCCCCGTTTAGGTGTTAGAGCAATCTAATTAAAGTTATGTTTTAACACCTAAAGAGAAAGAAAAAAAAGAAAAACCTACTGTTTCTCTAGATGACCTTATGTTGATAGTAGTGTTAATAGAGTCTCAATGGTTTGTATAGTGTAGCTGCTTTTATAGACCTTTGAGACTCTATTACCACTACCATAAACATAAGGTCATCTAGAGAAACAGCAGCTTTTTAAAAAAAATAAAAAAATATTTAGTTGTTTAGGTATTAAAGCAATCAAATGAAAGTTATGTTTTAACATAAGGGTCAGAAACTGGGTTTTGTTTTAGGCTCTTGGTTATTAGTTTTTCTATGTAAGTTCTCTGGATCAAAGATTTTTTTTCCCTGTATGGTTTTTATATGGAGAGCAATGTCCAGTGATCACAGAGAGGACTATACTGTATTGTACGGGATGGTGCAGGGGTTATACTGTATTGTACGGGATGGTGCAGGGGTTATACTGTATTGTACGGGATGGTGCAGGGGTTATACTGTATTGTACGGGATGGTGCAGGGGTTATACTGTATTGTACGGGATGGCGCAGTGGTTTGTATGCTCTTTGATGTGACAATTATCTTAGGTTTTCCTATCGCCCACCTTTGATGGCGCTGTGCACAGCTCTGAGCCGACCCCGCTCAGCAGCTGCCAAGGCTTAGAGGGAACACTGCCGGGGAATAGACCAGGATGTCATCCAGATATATCACAACAAATCTCCCGATAAGGTGACTAAAAATATCGTTGACAAAATGTTGGAATACCGCAGGCGCATTAGTAAGACCAAATGGCATGACCAGATTTTCATAATGCCCTTCCGGAGTATTAAAAGCCATCTTCCACTCATCCCCCTCTTTGATGCGAACCAGGTTATAGGCTCCTCTGAGATCAATTTTGGAGAACCATTTAGCACCAGCATCCTGATTAAAGAGGTCGGGAATGAGAGGAAGAGGATAGGGATCTCGGATAGTTATCCGGTTTAAATTCCCGGAAATCCAGGCAAGGACGTAGGCCCCCATCTTTCTTTTTAACGAAAAAGAACCCTGCAGCCACAGGTGAAGAAGAGGGTCTGATGTGTCCCTTAGCCAAACTCTCCGAAATATAATCTTTCATAGCCTTCCTCTCCGGGCCAGAAAGATTGTATAACCGGGTTTTAGGTAGTTTTGCCCCAGGTAATAGATTAATCGGGCAATCATATGGACGATGAGGTGGTAACCCCTGACAACCCTTCTCAGAGAACACATCCATAAAATCTGATAGAAAGGCAGGTAAAGATGTTACAGAGAGTGTTGAGCACCTACTACTCAAGCAGTTGTCCTTACAATGTTCACTCCACTCCACAATCTCCCCGGCCTGCCAATCCACCACTGGATTGTGAGTCACCAGCCAGGGAAACCCCAATACCATAGGAGCCGGAAGACCATCCAGGACATAACAAGAGATATGCTCTTTATGGAGGTCCCCTACCTGCAGATGGATATTATGGATGATCTGAGTTAACTCTCTCTGAGTAAGAGGGGAGGAGTCGATGGCAAAAACAGGAATAGTTCTGCATACCGGTTCCGGAGTAAAACCCAGCGCCTGAGCAAACCGTGAATCCACCAAGTTGACCCCCGCCCCTCTGTCCAAAAAGACGGAACAGATCTCAGTTTTATTGCCCGCCTCAACGGTAGCGGACAACAAAAACTGAGACATGCGTATGGAGGAAACGAATACGCCCAGACTGTTATCCTCCGCACAATCTGGGGACTCTAGTTTTCCGGCGGCTCCATTGTTTGTGGTCTCTTGGGTTCTGATGGACAAACCTTTACCAAATGACCCCTCCCCCCACAACGAAAACAAACCTCTGACCTACGGCGGAACTTAGGAGGATTCATCCGTCTAGTGGCGCCCCCTATTTGCATTGGTTCGACTGGACCATAACAGACCGATCCCTGCCCTATAGAGGCCTCCAAAAAATGTAATAGTCTCTCCCTGAGCCGTCTGTCGATTCTTATGGACAGAGACATAGCAGCCTCAAGAGACCCAGGCACCTCGTATACCGCCAGCGCGTCTTTTAATTTTTTAGGCAACCCCTGGCAGAACTGACTCCTAAGGGCCGAGTCGTTCCATAACGTATCAGTAGCCCACCTACGGAATTCGGAACAATATAGTTCAGCAGACCGGTTCTCTTGCCGAAGTCTACGTAGCTTAGACTCAGCCAGTGAGACCCTGTCCGGGTCATCATATACGAGACCCAGGGCTTCAAAAAACTCCTCCACTGATCGTAAGGCCGGAGAGTCTGATGGTAGGGAGAAAGCCCAAGCCTGCGGATCTCCTTGCAGGAGAGAAATTACAATGCCCACCCGTTGTTCCTCACCGCCGGAGGATCTAGGGCGTAACCTGAAGAACAACTTGCAAGCTTCTCTGAAGGTTATAAATTGGTCTCTCCCTCCTGAGAACCTATCAGGTAAAGCCACTTTTGGCTCAGGAGTACCTTGGTTTCCCGTAGCAACGGTGGAACCCAAGGATTGCTGCTGTAGCACAGTTGTTTTTAATCCTGCCACTTCAAGGGATAACCCCTGTAATTGTTTCGCCAAAACCGAAACCGGATCCATAGTGGAACAGACAAAATACAAAGCAAAACAGCAAGCAAGAAAAATAAATAAATAAATGTCACTTTTTTTATTTTTTTTTTAAAAAGACCAGATATACTGTCACGACCGCTAGCCCAGCAGCAGTCATGTCGCACCAGACGGAGGGGAAGGGGGACCCTTATCTACGGATGGGAAATAGAATGGCCACCCCTGACTACCCCTAAGCTGGCACCTGTCTGCCCTGATACCCTAGACGGGGTGTGAACCCGTGCGGCGAGCAGGATGCCTAAACCCTCAGTCGCCCTAATAACAAGACTGGACTGGGGAAAGGCCGATGGGAGCGCTAGTCACCATCACTCACGTCTAGGAAAACAACAGGAGAAGACAACAACAAACAAACAACAGCAGAGATAGACTTATCCATTCACGAGCAGAGAAGGCGATCCCAAACACGACAGTACACGCCGGACAAGAGCTCCACAGCAACACCATCAAACGATCTCCTTCCAAGGTCAGAGTAGCACTGGAAGTAAGGACTATATCTGGCAATGACTGCAAGTGAAACTGAAACTAATATAGTAGCTGGGAGTGGCAGACAGGACTCACCTGTGAAGGATGCCTACAAACTCCCAGTCAGGACAAAAAGGTTCACAAGGCAAAACCCAGATGACATACCCTGAACCACGGAGCAAACTCACAAGCTATCGCGAGTAGCAAGTCGCTGCGACCTTCTCCTCCCAGACCTGTCTGGATCAGTCACAGTCGTGACACAGTCTGTGAGTGAGTCTGCACTGTGACTGTCTCTTGTCTGTGGGACAGAAGGAAGAGGGACTCTTCGATCTGCTGCTGCTTCATTCTATTTAGTTTTGTTACTGTTTCATTAAGCAGTTTGCCCCCATGACACCTGCCCCCCCCCCCCATATCCTGTCCTATCTCATCCTCATGGAGCCCCTGCCGTCTCCTTTCCTCCCTCATGTATCCAGGGCTCCTGTCCCACCCTCCTATCTCCTATTGCTGCTCTGCACAGACCTCCTGCCACTACTTGTTGTATGAATCCCCCTCAGAGCCCCTTCCACCTACTTGCTGTGTCCACCCCTCCTGTCCATCCAGGGCCCCTGTCTCACTCCTCTGCCTCTCATTATGGTGGCATCTGAACCGCATTCACCATAAGGACCTTCTAACGTCACAGGGTCATGTGACTGTGCCCCCCACCCTGTACTGTGCCCCCCACCCCGTACTGTGCCCTCTTATACCCTGCATTGTGTCCTCTTACCACACCCTGTGCAGTGCCCCTAGTCATTCCCTGTACTGTGCCCTCTTATACCCTTTTATCCTGTCACAGTATGGCGGTGTTATTACTATATGGCGGTGGTATCCAATAACTGCATGGCCAAAAAAAGTAGGCACTTTTTTTAGACCTGGCACGAGCGCGAAAAGATACAGATTGCGGTGCTAAGGACCTTTGCGCCACAATCTGTGTCAGAAATACGCCTAACATAGACGTATTTCTATATAATAAATGACCCCCTAATTGTATTATTATTCGGGGGTAGGGCTAATATCTTTATATTATATAGATTCTAGTGTATTATACTGGGCCCTGTATTTCCCAGTAGAAAATGATCCTTGGGAGACAGTCCTCACCCTTGACTACCAGGACCAGGCAGCGCTCTGTCAGTACATGGCGGCCTCCCCTCTCCGCTGCTCCGCTGTGTACTGGGGCTTATTCTGACACTAGGTATAAAGATAAAATATCCCAGGGTGCAAGAATCCAGTCCAGATAGTGATAGTAAATAGAAACGTATTTATTGCAGAAGTACAACGCGTTTCGGGGAGCAGTTCCCCTTCATCAGGTACATAACACTGCATATGAAATTACGCAAACACACAGCATTTAAATGCACACAAAAAAAAAAAAACGCCAATGTGAAAAGTAGGCGGGGGTAAGTAAAGGGGGAGTGGTTGGTGGGGATGTGTCCCCAGTAGATGTGCATAGGTTTGATGTTCAATATATAATGATATAGCAACAATGCAGAGGTACCATCATTGGTGGTGTGGTGAGGCCAGAGAAGTAGGAATGTTGTGCTCCGATCAGTTTCTATGCCTCTGATCAAGGAGCGCTCGCACTGAAGGGGAAGGTCACGTGATCGCGGCTTGCCGGCAGCACATAGTAACCTGGTTGCTGGGTAACCAGGACGCTTAGTGGCCGCACTGGTGTGTTGCGGACACAAGCGCAGCGAGGATGGCAGGGGAGGGAGGTGGAGTAGGTACTGCAGGGAGGGCGGACCTGTGTAATGAAATATATTAATAGCAAGGGGGGGGGGGGGCTCTGTCGTTGTGTCCCGGTAAGGGACTGAAGGGGGTAAAGAGAAGAGACAGTTATAACAGATAAAATGATGATAATGATGTATAAATGGTGCTAAAAAGATTGGATCAATCAATTCTGATAATGATAAAACCAATGATCGACAATGAAAAAGGGTAATGGATTAGTGATGCATAATTGGTAATAGATGAATCAACATTAAATAATTATCATCCATTAATCAATCAAGGACTAATGATTTGATAGGAGAATGAGGGGGGGGGGGGTAATAAATGAATTAGAAGGTATTAATCCATGGTGATGCATGTACATATTGTTCATTGCACAAATAATGAAAAATACTAATAATGGATATAATAATAATGGTTAAAAAAAAAATATATATATATATATATATATATATATATAAATAATGAATAATAAATGATAAATAATAATAATAATGATAAATAAATAAATAAAATATAAAATAAACAACAAATAAATGATAAAAAATAAATAAAAATGTTGGCTCAATATATGGAGCGTCATGCTTGGGCTACTTTCACACCTGCGTTTAGGTGCGGATCCGTCTGGTATCTGCACAGACGGATCCGCACCTGTATGCAAACGCTTAGATCCATTCAGAACGGATCCGTTTGCATTACCATGAACAAAAAAAAATAAAAAATTATTATATATTTTTTTTGTTTTGTTCATGATAATGCAAACGGATCCGTTTTGACTTTACATTAAAAGTCAATGGGGGACGGACCCGTTAGAAAATTGAGCCATATTGTGTCAACTTCAAACGGATCCGTCCCCATTGACTTACATTGTAAGTCTGGACGGATCCGTTTGCCTCCGCATGGCCAGGCGGACACCCGAACGCTGCAAGCTGCGTTCAGGTGTCCGCCTGCTGACCGGAGGACAAACGGTGCCAGACTGATGCATTTGGAGCCGCTTGTGAGAGCCTTCAAATGGAACTCACAAGCGGAGCACCGAACGCTAGTGTGAAAGTAGCCTTAAATGTGTACAGAAAATCAGGTGGTGGTGGAATATACATGTAAAATACTACATTGCACAACCTTGGGGGACCTTGGCTGTTTGAAATAGGGAACGTCACAATTGGAACATAACTGAACTCGGGGTATTTCAGAGGTTTATCTCGAAGGCCTCGTTAAGACCAAATGGGTTAAGGCAGTTGAGTTTGTATATCTAAAAACATCTCGCCCCTTTTTATCGTCTGCATGACATTATGGCAATCAGAGCCGATTTGTTCAATGGGCGTGATAGAAAAACAAGTGGCGAGGCCCTCATGGCGAATGGTTGCGTGTCGAGACACGCTGTGCTGTAGGAAACCCTTTTTGATATTTGACCGATGTTTGTTAAGCCTGTTGCGCAAGGTTTGGATTGTCCGCCCCACATACTCTAGTCCGCAGGGGCATTCCAGTAGGTAGATAACATTCTTTGATCCACAGTCTAAATGTTGTCTGATGGAGAAAATTCCCCCATTAGATCTACTTTGGAAAGAAGTTGACATCCGTATAGCGGTACAGCAGAGACATTTGGGTTGGTTGCATCTGAAGCTGCCAGGTTGTTCAGAGTGTTGGGTTCTCGTGGGGGAAAATTTGTGGTCGAATCTGTCAGCACGCAGTTTGCTTGGAGCTAATAGATTTTTTAAAGTTTTAGCTCTCCTGAACGTCAAGGGAGGATGGCTGGGTAATGATTTGGATAGAAATGGGTCGCTTCTTAGGATATGCCAGTGTTTGGATAGTATGCTCCTAATATCCTTATGATTGTTGCTGTATGTCGTGATAAAGTTAGTACTCCACTTATTTTCAGATTTCTTAGTTTTTTTGATATTTTTAGTAATATCATCTGTATTATTATTTTTATTAGTGGGTATGCAGTTTTTTTGTGTGAGGGTTTTTGCTTTGTTGAAGGTCGCTTCTATGATTGGGAGAGGATAACCATTTTGTATAAACCTCTTACGGATGATCTCACTCTGGGTCATGAAGTCTTTGTCTAGGGAGCAGTTCCTTCTAATTCATTTAAACTGGCCGAAAGGAATATTGGTTTTCCATTTTTTGTGGTGTGAACTGGTGAAGTCCAGGTAGCTGTTGCAGTCCACCTTTTTGAAATACGTGCGTGTTTCTAATTTATTATTGATGACGTTCTGTTCCAGGTCCTCAATTTGCATCTGATTGTGGGTACCGGACAAGGTGATGCCCCAATCAGTGGAATTGAGGTGTGCAACAAAATTATTAATAGAGCAAATATCACCGTTCCAAATACTTAACAGGTCATCAATGTACCGTCAATAAAAGATTATGTTTAGATCCCAAAAACTAGTTATATATGAATCTGGTTTTGAAAGCCCCCATAAAGAGATTTGCGAAACTCGGCGTGAAACGCGTGCCCATGGCGGTCCCCCTGGTTTGCAGGTAAAGTTGATCCTGGAAGCGAAACATGTTGTGCGTCAGAATAAACCTAATGGATTTGAGAATAAAGGATTTTTGGTCGGTGGGCAAGAGATGGTCGTTATCCAGATATTGTTTGGTACAGTTGATACCCAATTCATGTTCGATGTTTGAATACAGTGCCGTGACGTCTAATGTCATCAATCTGTAGCTGCCTTCCCACTTAATCTCCTTGAGCGATTGTAACAAGGAGGAGGCGTCTCGGAGGTATAATGGTAAAGTGGTGACATACTTCTGTAGGAGAACGTCAACGTAATGTGAGAGGTTACAGGTAAGGGATGAGATGCCTGATATGATCGGGCGGCCTGGGGGTTTCATTGGGTCCTTATGGATTTTTGGTAAGTGGTAGAATATTGCAATTGCTGAGTCTAGGCCTAGAATGTAATTTTGTTCCTTCTTGTATAATATGTGTTTTGCGGATTCAATAAGGGTTTTGAATGCCTTCTTGTGCTCTAAGGAGGGGTCCTCATTAAGAGGGAGGTAATAGTCTCTATTAGATAGAATGTGAAGTGCCTCTTTCACATAATCCTCTTTGTTTTGGATCACGACACCCCCACCTTTATTCTGACGCACAACGTGTTTCGCTTCAGGATCAACTTTACCTGCAAACCAGGGGGACCGCCATGGGAATTTCACGCCGAGTTTCGCAAATCTCTTTATGGGGGCTTTCGAAACCAGATTCATATATAATTCTAGTTTTTGGGATCAAAACATAATCTTTTATCGACGGTACATTGATGACCTGTTAATTATTTGGAACGGTGATATTTGCTCTATTAATAATTTCGTTGCACACCTCAATTCCACTGATTGGGGCATCACCTTGTCCGGTACCCACAATCAGACGCAAATTGAGTACCTGGACCTGGAACTGAACGTCATCAATAATAAATTAGAAACACGCAAGTATTTCAAAAAGGTAGACTGCAACAGCTACCTGGAATTCACCAGTTCACACCACAAAAAATGGAAAACTAATATTCCCTTCGGCCAGTTTAAACGAATTAGAAGGAACTGCTCCCTAGACAAAGACTTCATGACACAGAGTGAGATCATCCGTAAGAGGTTATCCTCTCCCAATCATAGAAGCGGCCTTCAACAAAGCAAAAACCCTCACACAAGAAAACTGCCTACCCACTAATAAAAATGATAATACAGATGATATTACTAAAAATAAAAAAAAGAAATCTGAAAATAAGTGGAGTACTAACTTTATCATGACATACAGCAACAATCATAAGGATATTGTAACGGTCGCGTACACACACACACAGGGGGGAGGGAAGTGACCACTGCGCTCCACCCTCACCCCTGGCCCTGCCTACTTGCCTCGCGAGTCCTAATGACAGGGGACAACTGGACGGCAATCCCTAGCTTGGAATAAGTGCAGGGATGACAGACAGACAAACAACAGGACGTGAATGGACCGAGTCAATACCAGGAAAGCTACAAAGTACAAATGGAGCAAGCAGAGAATTGTCAGGAGAAGCCGGGGTCATAAATACCAGGAGAGCAGTGAAGTACCAAAGGAGTCAGCAGAGGATCGTCAGGAATTCAGCAGGAGGTAAGTACGCCAGGAAAGACAAAATCACAGGTGGAACCTAAATTAACAGGCAACCTGTGGCCAGCAGGCTGTCTGTATTTATAGTGGGGAGTGAGGGTCATGTGACGTGGCCAGCGTCACATGACCGACAGACCAACCAGTCGAGTACCGAATGATCAGCTCGGCGCTCAAGGCAGACTAGGAGCAGGGAGCCACCCAGCTAGTAAAGCCGCCCTGGGAATGAGGTCAAACACAGATCCTCATTCCCAAAGCTAAGCAACAGTTCTGCGGGCAATGGGGGACCGAGTGCACCTTCGGAACCCCGTTACAGATATTAGGAGCATACTATCCAAACACTGGCATATCCTAAGAAGCGACCCATTTTTATCCAAATCATTACCCAGCCATCCTCCCTTGACGTTCAGGAGAGCTAAAATCTATTAGCTCCAAGCAAACTGCGTGCCGACTGATTCGACCACAAACCTTCCCCCACGAGAACCCAACACTCTGAACAACCTGGCAGCTTCAGATGCAACCAACCCAAATGTCTCTGCTGTACCGCTATACAGATGTCAACTTCTTTCCAAAGTAGATCTAATGGGGGAATTTTCTCCATCAGACAACATTTAGACTGTGGATCAAAGAATGTTATCTACCTACTAGAATTCCCCTGCGGACTACAGTATGTGGGGCGGACAATCAAAACCTTGCGCAACAGGCTTAACAAACATCGGTCAAATATCAAAAAGGGTTTCCTACAGCACAGCGTGTCTCGACACGCAACCATTCGCCATGAGGGCCTCGCCACTGGCTTTTCCATCACGCCCATTGAACAAATCGGCTCTGATTGCCATAATGTCATGCAGACGATAAAAAGGCGTGAGATGTTTTGGATATACAAACTCAACTGCCTTAACCCATTTGGTCTTAACGAGGCCTTTGAGATAAACCTCTGAAATACCCCGAGTTCAGTTATGTTCCAATTGTGACGTTCCCTATTTCAAACCGCCAAGGTCCCCCAAGGTTGTGCAATGTAGTATTTTACATGTATATTCCACCGCCACCTGATTTTCTGTACACATTTAAGCATGACGCTCCATATATTGAGCCAACATTTTTATTTATTTTTTATCATTTATTTATTTATTTTATATATTTTTTATTTTTCATTATTATTTTTTCATTATTATTATTATTATTTATTATGTATTATTCATTATTTATTTATATATATATATATATATATATATAAATATTATTATTTTTTTATCCATTATTATTATTTTTCATTATTTGTGTAAGGAACAATATGTACATGCATCACCATGGATTAATACCTTCTAATTCATTTATTACCCCCCCCCCTCATTCTCCTATCAAATCATTAGTCCTTGATTGATTAATGGATGATAATTATTTAATGTTGATTCATCTATTACCAATTATGCATCACTAATCCATTACCCTTTTTCATTGTCGATCATTGGTTTTATCATTATCAGAATTGATTGATCCAATCTTTTTAGCACCATTTATACATCATTATCATCATTTTATCTGTTATAACTGTCTCTTCTCTTTACCCCCTTTAGTCCCTTACCCGGACACAACGACAGAGTCCCCCCCCCTTGCTATTAATATATTTCATTACACAGGTCCGCCCTCCCTGCAGTACCTACTCCACCTCCCTCCCCTGCCATCCTCGCTGCGCTTGTGTCCGCAACACACCAGTGCGGCCACTAAGCGTCCTGGTTACCCAGCAACCAGGTTACTATGTGCTGCCGGCAAGCCGCGAT
The DNA here is from genome assembly GCF_905171765.1 of Bufo bufo. Classification (NCBI taxonomy): domain Eukaryota; kingdom Metazoa; phylum Chordata; class Amphibia; order Anura; family Bufonidae; genus Bufo; species Bufo bufo. Next base: position 31,479,904 of record NC_053392.1, on the reverse strand, counting down.
CACGTGACCGGGTCTGATCACGTGACCTTCCCCTTCAGTGCGAGCGCTCCTTGATCAGAGGCATAGAAACTGATCGGAGCACAACATTCCTACTTCTCTGGCCTCACCACACCACCAATGATGGTACCTCTGCATTGTTGCTATATCATTATATATTGAACATCAAACCTATGCACATCTGCTGGGGACACAAAGTATGGTCGTTCAGGAGGGGCAGTCAGAGCCTCCCTGAGAAACTGCTCAAAAGATGCAAAAAGGAAAACTAAAGGGGCAGTTAACTAAATAAAACTTCGCTTTTATTGAATAGGAGATAAAATGGCCCCTACTAACATACAACGAATAAGACGTGCCCTCTCATTAAAGTAGCAATGACAAATGACAAGACGTACATAAAATGTCACTAGGGGGATGGATCAAGTACCACGTAGAGGGTCGGGTAGGGGCGAGGGGTGTAAATGTGTACTACCCACTGGCCCTAATACCTCCCTACTTGTCCTGTTACTCCCTCAAAGTGTATCCGAAGGACGGGGTCCAAAAAGCCCCGCAAGGGGTGGCCCAGACAGGAACTCTGATCCTATTAAGAAGCCCTAATAAGGCCCTGGTCAGGATAAATGACAAAGGAAAAAGAGTTCTCACTTTGGAAAACACACTAGTAGGCAAAGAAAAAAACACATAAATATAAGTATAGCACCACCTAGACACCCAGTAAAGATCAGAGTGGGGGAATTGTTAAGATATATGACATCTTTTTATATGCCCTTATACAGCTTATCCATTGATCTACAGTCATATGAATATGTTGTCTGTTTGTTAACCAAGAAGTGTTTAAATAAAGTTGCACTCAGAGAGAAAAAAAAAAAAAGAGCGGCTGCAGTGAGCAGAGCAGTGTGTGCTCCTGAGGAAACAAAAGCATGGAGTCTGTGTGAATTTGTCCTCCATCAGAGATCTTTTGTAATCCACAAGATAGGTTCAGAAGCAACTTAATCCGTTATCCTATCTCTTAAGTAAAGAAATGGCAACAGGTTATGGGCCCAGGAGAGAGGGAACGAGCCGATGGAACAGGCTACTTTTCGATGGAGATGAGAAGAATTATGAGCTGTGGGAGACAAAATTCCTAGGCCATCTACTCTGGATGAATCTTAAAGAAACCATCCTGCGGGAACCAGCAGATGGAGTGGATCCTATGCAAGATAGGAATAAGAATGAAGAAGCTTATGCTGAACTAATACAATTCCTCTTATAATGAGAGAAGCAACTGATAATGGAAGGAAAGCGCTGACAATCCTGAGAGATCATTACGCTGGCCAAGGTAAGCCACGTATCATACATTTATACACAGAACTAACATCTCTTCAGAAATCTGAATGTGAAAGTGTCACAGACTATATCATACGCCCAGAACCAGCTATTACAGCACTCAGAAATGCAGGAGAGACCCTCAGTGATGGACTAGTAGTTGCTATGATTCTTAAAGGCCTGCCTGAATCATTCAAACCATTTGCAATCCATATAACACAAGGTAAAGAAGATATGACTTTTACTGATTTTAAAACCAAGTTAAGGATTTTTGAGGACACTGAAAAATATGGCAGCAGCACAAGCACTGATAATGTTATGAAGGTCAGCACCCCTGCTATACCAACAAAGGAGAAAGACATCATTATCTGCTACAGTTGTAATCAGAAAGGTCACAAAGCCAATGCATGTCCAAGCAGAGTGAAAAAAAGGAAGACACAGTGGTGTAATTATTGCAGGAGCTCCACTCACAGAGAGACATTGTGCAGACGGAAAGCACCAGACAATGTAAAGCATGTAGTTGATGATACAAAACAAACATTTGCTTTTAAAATAAGCGAAGACCAGTTAAGTAATCCCGTAACAAAAAGCCTGATGGTAGATACAGGAGCAACATCGCATATTATTACAGACATTAAGAAATTTTAAAGATTTGACACCTCGTTTAAGCCAGAGAAACACTACATGGAGTTGGCAGATGGGAAAAGAACTTCCGGTGTAGCGCTCAAGAGAGGCGACGCAGAAGTGTACCTAATGGACAGTAAGGGAAAACAAAAGAGGACATTGCTACAAAACGCATTATTTATCCCCACATATCCACAAGACATTTTCTCAGTTGAAGCAGCAACAAGGAATGGGGCGTCTGTTGAATTCCGACAAGCTGACAGTATTCTGGTTCATAAGAATGGGACAAAATTTATTATTAAGAAATACAACAGGCTTTACTATTTGAACACCTATAAGGGATGTGAAGACAGTTGTTACGGTTGTTATGATATTCAGATATGGCATGAAATCCTTGGTCATTGTAATTACGATGATATCTTGAAACTACAGAACCTAGTAGATGGAATGAAGATCCAAGGTAAGGTTGATAAGTCCAACCTGAATTGTGAGATTTGTACCCAAGGGAAATTTGCTCAGAGTAGAAACAGAGAGTCTGACACCCGTGCAAAATACCCACTTGAACTAGTACACACAGATTTAGCAGGTCCTATAGAGCCAGTTGCAAAGGACGGATTCAAATACATCATAGCGTTCACTGATGATTATTCTGGTGCAGTGTTTGTATACTTTCTGAAAAACAAGAGTGACACAGTTCTATCCACAGAGAAGTTTATCGCTGATACTGCCCCCTATGGGACCATCAAGAGAATGAGGTCAGACAATGGTACCGAATTCACATCGAATGACTTCCAGTCACTACTCATAAAGAGGAGCATAAGACATGAGACTTCAGCACCTTACTCACCACATCAAAATGGAACGGCTGAAAGAAACTGGAGAACACTGATAGAGATGGCAAGATGTATGCTAATAGAGAGTAAAGTACCAAAAGAGTTATGGACATATGCAGTGATGACAGCAGCTATGATTCGAAATCGATGTTTTAACAGTCGTTTGAAGCAAACGCCGTACAACATACTGACAGGGAAGAAACCAGACTTTTCAAAAATGAAGATTTTTGGATCAGAATGTTTTGCATACAAACACAATAAGAAAAAGTTGGATCCAAAATGCACAAAAGGGATTTTTGTAGGATATGACAAAAATAGTCCCTCTTACCTGGTGTATTACCCTGAAACTGGCAAAGTCTTCAAGCACAGACTAGTAAAGTTAATTGAAAAGGACGTAATCGAGAAACAAACTCAGACTGAGCTGTTGGACAATAATGATGATGACTATGAGGAAAGGAGTGTAATTCCTGTATCAAGTCCAATGACTAAAGAGACCCCAGATTCTTTAGCGGAGATTGCAGAGGACAAAGATGATAACCATGGTACAAGATACCCTACAAGAAATAGAAAAACTCCTCAGTATTTAAATGACTATGCACTAGAATCTGTTTGTGATGATCAGGTACTGATGAATATAGATTACTGCTATAGAGCACATGATGTACCCCAGACCTTCAGAGAAGCCATGGAAACACCCCAGTCACAAAGTTGGTTAGATGCAATGAAAGAAGAGATGGAATCACTAAAGGAGAATGATACCTTCACATTGACCACATTACCAGAAGGTAAAAATTCAGTGGGGGGTAGATGGGTATATGTGATAAAAAGCAATGCAAATGGAACTGAAACATACAAAGCCAGGTTTGTGGCAAAAGGTTATAATCAAGTAAAGGGAACTGACTACATGGAAACTTTTTCTCCAACTGCAAATTTTACTTCATTACGCATTTTGATGCAAATGGCAGCACAATATGATTTAATTTTGCATCAAATGGATGTGAAGACAGCTTACTTGCATGCCCCAATTGATTGTGATATATATATAGACCAACCAGAAGGTTTTAAGATCAAAGATGACACAAATAAAAAGCTAGTTCTCAAACTAAAAAAGTCACTGTATGGTCTTAAGCAATCGGGAAGAAACTGGAACAAGATGCTACATGATTATCTATGTCCAAATGCATTTATACAAAATTCTGTAGACCATTGTGTATATGTCAAACAGAATGGTAATGAACAAGCAATATTACTAATATGGGTTGATGATCTGATCATTGCTGCAAGCAATGAAAAACTACTCAATGATGTGAAGTTAACACTTGCGACAAAATTCAAAATAAAGGATCTTGGGAAACTGAACTATTTTTTGGGCATCGATTTTAGACAGACTAGTGAAACGGTGAAGATGAATCAGAAGAGATACATTTTGAAAATGATAGAAAGATTTGGTATGTCAGATTGTAAACCGAGATCTACTCCCTGTGAACAAAAATTCGATTTTGACGACAAAAGTGAACTTGCAGATGTAAAAAGCTATCGGGAGATAGTAGGCAGTTTGATTTATGTGGCTACGTGTACAAGACCGGATTTGAGTTGGACTATAAGCAAACTGTCACAACACTTTTCACAACCAAGTGTACAACACATGATCACTGCCAAACACGTACTAAGATACTTGAAAGGAACTGTCAATTTTGAACTATGCTACAGAAAATGTAAAGAGAAATTAAAACTAGAGGCATATAGTGATGCCAGTTGGGCCTCGGACCAGATTGATAGGAGAAGCACAACAGGATATTGTTTCAGCCTGACTGAAAATGGACCTCTGATTTCTTGGAAGTCAAAGAAACAACCAACAATTGCACTATCTTCCTGTGAAGCTAAATATATAGCATTAGCTGCAACCACACAGGAGAGTCTATATCTTGCACAATTGCTAAGAGAATTGGACAGTGAATGTCAGTATGAGCCAGTAAAGATTTTTGAAGACAATCAGAGTGCGATAGCTCTCGCAAAGAACCCAGTTTACCATCAGAGATGCAAACATATTGACATTAAATTTCATTTCCTTAGATCTGTTCTGAGTGAAGGCAAGATAGATCTTGAGTATTGTTCTACGGATAAAATGCTAGCTGATGTTATGACTAAACCAATAACAAAGTTTAAGCTTGATAGATTTGTGAGTTATATTTTTGGAATATAGATAGTAAAATGATGTAACTGTACCAAACTATTTCTCATAAGAAGTATAAGAGCAAGTGGGGGTGTTAAGATATATGACATCTTTTTATATGCCCTTATACAGCTTATCCATTGATCTACAGTCATATGAATATGTTGTCTGTTTGTTAACCAAGAAGTGTTTAAATAAAGTTGCACTCAGAGAAAAAAAAAAAAAAAAAAGAGAGGCTGCAGTGAGCAGAGCAGTGTGTGTGTTCCTGAGGAAACAAAAGCATGGAGTCTGTGTGAATTTGTCCTCCATCAGAGATCTTCTGTAATCCACAAGATAGGTTCTGTCACGGAACCATGAACCAGACGTACAACAAGAGATAAGTGAAAATAAGAAGGCTTTATTGAAAATAAAGCTGTAAAGCAAAAGTCCAAACGAATGGTGAAACCGAAGCAGAGTCTTTGAGAGGCCAGAGATCAGGAACCAGAAGGGTAGTCAGACGAAGCCAGGATCAGGAACCAGCAGGGTAGTCAGACGAAGCCAGGATCAGGAACCAGCAGGGTAGTCAGACGAAACCAGGATCAGGAACCAGAAGCAGCAGCAGTCTTAGAAGCATGTGAACACAGGAGGACCAAGCAAGGAACTGAAGCCACAGACCTCCTATATATATGAGCTAGGCATCCAGCTCCTCCCAGTGGGAAGGAGGAGCCGCAGGGTGGAAGGCTACAAGAAACCCAGAAACCAAGATGGCCGCCAGCACATGTCAAACGAAGGAGAACAGCAAGAAGGTAAGACCATGACAGTACCTCCCCCTCAAGGGCCCCTCCTCCGCGGAGCAAAAAACGGTTTCTGAGGGAAGCGTGCGTGGAAGGCTCGGAGCAAGGCAGGAGCATGGACATCTGCGGAGGGAACCCAGGAACGCTCCTCTGGACCATAACCACGCCAATGGACCAAAAACTGCACCCGACCGCGGACCAGGCGTGAGTCCAGGATATTGCTCACCTCATACTCCTCATGATTGCCCACTCGGACCGGACGAGGCCGAGGAACCGAGGAAGTGAAACGATTACCCACCAGTGGCTTCAACAGGGAGACATGAAACACGTTAGAGATCCGCATGCCAGGAGGAAGCGCAAGGGCATAGGCTACCGGGTTTACCCTGCGAAGCACTCGGAAGGGACCAACAAAGCGAGGCGCCAGCTTGGGAGTGGGCACTCGAAGGTTGAGGTTGCGGGTGGACAACCATACACGGTCTCCGACCTGGTAGGAAGGAGCAGGCGCTCGTCTGCGATCAGCCTGGAGTCTCTGGCGCTGCGCAGAGGCCTCAAGGGACTTCTGGATCTGTACCCAAGAAGCACGTAGGACGGAAAGGTGATCCTCCACCGCCGGAATATCCTGGGGAGAGAATACCTCCGGTAACACGGCAGGTTGGAACCCATAATTGGCCATGAAGGGAGACGTCCCAGAGGAAGAGTTCACCGCCGTGTTCCTGGCAAACTCAGCCCAAGGCAGAAGGTCAACCCAATTGTCTTGGTGATCGGAGACATAGCAACGAAGGAATTGCTCCAAGGCCTGATTGGATCGTTCTGCGGCCCCATTGGACTGAGGGTGGTAGGCCGAGGAGAAGGAGAGATGAATCCCCAACTGGGAGCAAAAGGCGCGCCAGAACCTGGACACAAACTGACTCCCCCGATCCGACACAATCTCCTTGGGCAAACCGTGCAACCGGAAGACCTCCCTGGCAAAAATCGTGGCCAACTCTTGTGCAGAGGGTAACTTCTTGAGAGGAACACAGTGGCACATTTTGGAAAACCGATCCACAATCATGAGAATGACCGTATGGCCTCGGGATGCAGGGAGGTCCACAATGAAATCCATCCCCAGGTGTGACCATGGGCGCTCCCCGATGGCTATGGGTTGCAGAAGGCCCAACGGAAGGTGCCGAGGGGACTTACTCTGGGCACAAACGGAGCATGCCGCTACATATGCGGCGATGTCGGAACGTAGGGAAGGCCACCAGAACAGACGTGAAACAGCCCAGGACAGCTGATTCTTTCCAGGATGCCCCGCGGTCTTGGAGTTATGGTAGGTTCGCAACAACCGAGTGCGCAACTCCTCAGGCACAAAACATCTGCCGTTGGGTCTCCCAGAGGGAGCACCAGATTGAGCCGCCAAAATCTGCTCACCCAGGGGAGAGGTCAGGCTGGTGCGAATGGCGGCCAGGATCTGATTCGGAGGTATGACCGAAGTCGGAATCGACTCCTCCCTGGACAGCTCGGAGTACTGCCGTGATAGGGCATCCGCCCTGATGTTCTTGGAACCGGGTAGGTAGGAGACCACGTAATTAAAACGTGACAAGAACAGAGCCCATCTGGCCTGACGTGGTGTCAATCTCTTAGCCTCAGAAAGGTAGGTCAGATTCTTATGGTCCGTCAGGATGAGAACCGGAACCACCGAACCCTCGAGCAAGTGCCTCCATTCTTTAAGGGCCTGCACGATGGCCAATAACTCCCTGTCACCAATCTGATAGTTGCACTCCGCGGAAGACAGTTTCCGGGAATAAAACCCACAAGTAAGCAGAGGACCCTCTGGTGTTCTACGCTGAGACAGAAGGGCGCCTACTCCCGTCTCAGACGCGTCCACCTCGAGGACAAAGGGCAACCCAGGGTTGGGATGCGACAGAATCGGAGCCGACACAAAAGCGGACTTTAGGGCCTCAAAAGCTCGGATGGCCTCGAGCGGCCAGACCTGGGAATTACAGCCCTTCCTGGTCAGATCCGTGAGAGGCTTGGCCAGCATGGAAAAGTCCCTGATGAACTTCCGATAATAATTGGCGAAGCCCAAAAAGCGCTGCAGGGAACGAAGACCACTGGGCTGGGGCCACTGTAAGACAGCCGAAACCTTCTCAGGATCCATGGAGAACCCCTCAGCGGAAATGATGTAACCTAAGAAGGTTACCTGGGATCGGTGAAATTCGCATTTCTCAAGCTTACCGAACAGCTTGTTCTCTCGTAACCGTTGCAACACTCGTCTGACATCCAGAATGTGGGCCTCCATGGATTCAGAATATACCAAGATGTCATCCAAATAGACCACCACACACTGCTGCAACAGGTCACGGAAAACATCGTTGATGAATTCCTGAAAGACTGCGGGCGCATTGCACAACCCAAAGGGCATAACCAAGGATTCATAATGACCGGTCCTGGTGTTAAACGCGGTCTTCCACTCATCGCCCGCCTTGATCCTTACCAGGTTATATGCCGCCCTCAGGTCGAGTTTGGTAAAGACCGTGGCCCCTTTAAGGCGATCGAACAGCTCGGAAATCAAGGGTATCGGGTAAGCGTTCTTGATCGTGATGTGATTGAGACCCCTGTAATCGATGCAAGGCCTCAACTCACCGCCCTTCTTTTTCACAAAGAAAAATCCAGCCCCTGCCGGGGACGAGGATTTGCGAATGTGTCCGCGTGAAAGCGCCTCCCTCACGTACTCCTCCATGGCCTCATTCTCCGCTACCGACAGTGGATAGACCTTGCCACGAGGAGGAACGGCACCAGGTTGTAACTCTATGGCGCAATCATATGGGCGGTGCGGAGGTAGGGCAACCGCGCGCACCTTATCGAATACATCCCGGTACTCCTCGTATTCAGGAGGCAACAGAGAGTCCGAGGAAGTACACAGCAACTTGACAGACCCATGGATGCAACTAGTCCCACACTGCGGTGACCACGAGAGGATCTCGGCCGATCTCCAATCGAAAGTCGGATTATGCTTCTGGAGCCAGGGGTACCCCAAGACCACCGAGTAGTGTGGAGACAAAATAACCTGGAGACAGACCGACTCTCTGTGAACGGCACCAATGGCTATCCCCACTGGAAGGGTCTCATGAGTCACGTGTGACGACAGAAGGGGTCTGCCGTCTATCGCCTCAAGAGCCAGTGGGGAACCTCGAGCCTGCAGAGGAATGGAATTGGCGGCAGCGAACACACTATCAATGAACAAACCACCAGCACCCGAGTCCACCAACGCCTGGGTCGTCACCGAGCCCCCGACCCAGGAGAGGACAACAGTGATCAGTGGTTTGTCAACACGGGAAACCGGGGACGAGGAGACTCCACCCAAGATCTGCCCCCGACAGGATCTCAGGTACGAGCGTTTCCCGGACGGTTCGGACATGCCAACCGAAAATGCCCACCGAGACCACAGTACATGCATCGACCCTCGTGTCTCCGGAGTACCCTCTCCCCCTCGGACAGGCGAGCAAACCCCAGCTGCATGGGTTCACCCCCAGACAAGTCATCCCCAGGAGGCGTGGGAGGAGAGGGAGGCACGGGTGGGACAGCAAACGTAGGCGCCAATCTGTTAGAAGACCTCCGCAGGCTCTCCTTAAAGGAAGGTCTCTCCCTGAGTCTGGTGTCAATCAAAATCAGGAAAGAAATAAGAGACTCGAGCTCCACTGGTAGGTCCTTAGCTGCAACCTCATCCTTCAAGGCATCCGAGAGGCCATGAGAGAAAGCAGCGACCAGAGCCTCATTATTCCAGCCCACCTCTGCTGCCAGGGTACGAAACTCAATGGCGTATTCAGCTACGGATCGTGAACCCTGTCTGATGGACATAAGGAGCTTCGCAGCAGAGGCAGCACGAGCCGGCACATCGAATACCTTCCGAAGAGAAGCAACAAAACCGGAAAACTCGGCAACCACCGGATTGTTGTTCTCCCATAAAGGGCTGGCCCAGGCCAAGGCCTTGTCCAAGAGCAGCGAGATCAAGAAGCCCACCTTTGATCTCTCAGTAGGAAAGGCATGTGGCAGCAACTCGAAATAAATGCCCACCTGGTTAAGGAAACCTCGGCACTGAGTTGGCTCTCCCCCAAAGCGCTGTGGAAGAGGGGCAGAACCGGTCATACCCCGAAACACCGCAGGCGCAACAACAGGTGTCGGGGTAGACTCTGGCGCAACAACCGGAGCGGCAGTAGAAGCGACAACCGACCCATCGGCAACGGGAGCGAAATGAGCCGTGCGTTCAAGCAGGGTTTGCAACGTCACAGCGAACCGACCCAACAGGTGATCCTGCTGATCAAGTCTGGCAACCAGCATGGGTAGCGAGGATGGCCCTGTACCGTCAGAACTCATGGCTTGGTCCTAATGTCACGGAACCATGAACCAGACGTACAACAAGAGATAAGTGAAAATAAGAAGGCTTTATTGAAAATAAAGCTGTAAAGCAAAAGTCCAAACGAATGGTGAAACCGAAGCAGAGTCTTTGAGAGGCCAGAGATCAGGAACCAGAAGGGTAGTCAGACGAAGCCAGGATCAGGAACCAGCAGGGTAGTCAGACGAAGCCAGGATCAGGAACCAGAAGCAGCAGCAGTCTTAGAAGCATGTGAACACAGGAGGACCAAGCAAGGAACTGAAGCCACAGACCCCCTATATATATGAGCTAGGCATCCAGCTCCTCCCAGTGGGAAGGAGGAGCCGCAGGGTGGAAGGCTACAAGAAACCCAGAAACCAAGATGGCCGCCAGCACATGTCAAACGAAGGAGAACAGCAAGAAGGTAAGACCATGACAGGTTCAGAAGCAACTTAATCCGGTTATCCTATCTCTTAAGTAAAGAAATGGCAACAGGAATACTCAAGTGGCCCGACGCGTTTCTTCAGTTAGAGCCCCAAGATTCTTCAGGGGACACGGGGCTATGCGTTTGCTGAAGTCAGTCTGTGACTAAGCCTGTAAATAATAAAGTGCATATATAATAATACGTCACAAAAAATAGTCAGAAGAAAGAATACCTCCCCATCCATTGTCCAGTGTAGGATCGTGGAGAGGTTTTTAACCTACTCGCTGATGGCTGCGGTCAGGGGTGGCTGTAGGCACACAGAAACGGCAGGACCCAAGGCGATGGTGTCTGCTGAGATGATGACCGGCAGCTAGTGGGGCGAAGTCCGCCACATTATAAGGGCTAGAGGGCCAGGTGAGGCGTATTTTTCGGATCAGTAAACTTCCGGTTAAGCGCCTACTCATGACGCACCTGTAAGGCGTCTGAGGCCGTGATCACGTGATCGGAGAATCCAGAAGTCACGGGTCCGCGCCTACGCCTCACACCCCTGACCCATGCGTTCCAAAGGGCTAGGGGTGGAACGCACGGCCGGCGCCGGGCCCGACGTCATCCGGCCGCGCCACATGAGATGCAATTGCGTCACCGCCGCGGTCACCTCATTGAGTCCCGGCCACGGCCGCACAGGTGCAGCAATATCCCGAATGGCCAGACTAAGAAATTACATAAACAAAAGCTCCTGTCTATTATCTGGCTACCACTCGGGATAAACAAAGTGTCCTGCCTCAGCCTCTCCTGCGACCAGCAGGACACTGTGATCATACACTAAGAGTGGGTTGCTTCCCATTCTACTACAGATGGAAGACTTGCATCGATCACGAATTTGGAGTGGAGGGAGGGAGCGCTCAGGGGGGGAGAGAAATACTGGTCGCTGGTCCGTCAAGACCACTAGCCCCCCTGTACCTCCTCCATCTCCCCGCAGGGGTTTGGCAGTATGTGCCAGAAATCCCGCGTAAGAAACCAAATAAATAGAGGTTTAATGTGGGGAAAGTGGCCACAGGGCCCGGACAGGAAAAAAATAGGCAATCAAAGGAAACAGCTGAAGTTCAGATGTTCATTAAGCCCGTTGGGGACAACCGTATTAAGTGTAAATGTCCACCAACATTCCCTTTGTGGGATGGACCTGTTCCAGTCTCCCCCCCGAATGGGCTTTGGTACGTGTTCAATCCCCATAAAGCTGATGGACGCCAAGCGTCCTTCATGGAACGTCTGTACATGACGTGCAATGGGGGTATCCCTATTGTTGCGAATGTCGCCATGGTGCTCCCCCATACGTTTGCGTAATTCCCTGAATGTTTTGCTTATGTAGCGTAGGCCACATATGCATGTTATCAGGTAAATCACAACTGCAGTACGGCAATTCAGGAAACCTTTCACATAGTAGGTGGTATTCTTGGGCTCTCCGACAAACGTCTTGCCCTGTGTCAGGCAGCCGCAGAAGCTACATCGTCCACATCTGTGGCACCCCGTCACAGGTCTATCCAGCCACGTCCGTGGTTTAGCTGCGGAAGTAAAGTGGCTGTGTACCAGTCTGTCCCTCAGGTTATTGCCCCTCCTGAATGTGAGGGAAACCGAGGGATCCAAGACCTCAGCCAGGTCTGGGTCCATCAGCAAGGTGTCCCAATGGTGTGCCAGGATCCTCCTCACCTGTGACGCAGCAGCGTCAAAAGTGCCTATCACCCGGACAGTACCTTGAGACCCGCGTGCCCTATTGTTTTTAGAATGAAGAAGTTTGGTTCATGTACGTGCCTTGGTTCTCTCATAGGCCAGTCTGAGGGTCCTATCTGGGTATCCCCTCTCCTGAAACCTAGACCTAAGGTCTCGTGCTTGATATTTAAAGTCCTTATCTTCAGAGCAGTTGCGTTTAAGTCTCAGGTACTGTCCGGTGGGAATCCCTCTCTTAAGAGGGACAGGATGACAGCTGTCCCACCTAAGGAGGGAATTTGTGGAGGTGGGTTTTCTGTAGATGGATGTATTGAGACCACCTTTGTCATCCCTAAGGATAACCACATCCAGGAAGGGAAGGCGGTCCTTAACGATAACCGAAGTGAACCTAAGGTTAAAGTTATTAACGTTAAGTTCAGAGATCAGTTTGTCAAAATCGCTCTCTGGTCCGCTCCACAACAAAAAGATGTCGTCGATATAGCGTGACCAGAGGGCGATATGATCAATGAACCACCGTGGTGGGTCCCCAAACACCACTGATTCCTCCCACCAGCCCAGGAGCAAGTTAGCATAGGATGGGGCACAAGAACTGCCCATCGCTGTGCCCCTGAGCTGGTGGTATATGCGACCATCGAACATGAAGAAATTGCTCGATAGCACGAAGTCCAGGAGTTCAAGGGTGAAGACGTTATGCATGGAAAATTGCTGCCCCCTGGTACTCAGGAAATGACTAGAGGCCTCCAACCCTCGTTCGTGTGGGATGGAGGAGTAGAGGGCCTCCACATCAATGGAGGCCAGAAACCAGTGTGGCTCTATACAGATATCCTCTAATTTCCCCGGTAGGTCACCTCAGCAGACATCATCTTAGCAGACACCATCACCTTGGGTCCTGCCGTTTCTGTGTGCCTACAGCCACCCCTGACCGCAGCCATCAGCGAGTAAGTTAAAAACCTCTCCACGATCCTACACTGGACAATGGATTTGTGACGTATTATTATATATGCACTTTATTATTTACAGGCTTAGTCACAGACTGACTTCAGCAAACGCATAGCCTCGTGTCCCCTGAAGAATCTTGGGGCTCTAACTGAAGAAACGCGTCGGGACACTTGAGTATTCCCCCACTCTGATCTTTACTGGGTGTCTAGGTGGTGCTATACTTATATTTATGTGTTTTTTTCTTTGCCTACTAGTGTGTTTTCCAAAGTGAGAACTCTTTTTCCTTTGTCATTTATCCTGACCAGGGCCTTATTAGGGCTTCTTAATAGGATCAGAGTTCCTGTCTGGGCCACCCCTTGCGGGGCTTTTTGGACCCCGTCCTTCGGATACACTTTGAGGGAGTAACAGGACAAGTAGGGAGGTATTAGGGCCAGTGGGTAGTACACATTTACACCCCTAACCCCTACCCGACCCTCTACGTGGTACTTGATCCATCCCCCTAGTGACATTTTATGTACGTCTTGTCATTTGTCATTGCCCACCTTAATGAGAGGGCACGTCTTATTCGTTGTATGTTAGTAGGGGACATTTGCTGGGGACTCATCCCCACCAACCACTCCCCCTTTTCTTAGCCCCGCCTACTTTTCACTTTGGCGGGTTTTTTTTGTGTGCATTTAAATGCTGTGTGTAATTTCATATGCAGTGTTATGTACCTGATGAAGGGGAACTACTCCCCGAAACGCGTTGTACTTCCGCAATAAATACGTTTCTTTTTACTATCACTATCTGGACTGGATTCTTGCGCCCTGGGATATTTTATCTATATACCTTTGTATCCTACCACTTCTTGGAGACTTCAGGTATCTCCGACAAGAAGTCATCCCTCCGCGGCTGCAGATCCACCAGCGAATCGTGACTCCAATACACGTATTGACAAGCTTTTACTAGAGTTGTGCCTACAGATAGCACAACCACAAAAGGTGAGCCCTGTACTGGAACCATTTATTTTATCTGTCTACCAACGGAATTACCCTATGGTGCGCCCTGCTTTATCTTTAACAGCATAAAGTAAATCCTGTGGATCCATTATTCTCACACTAGGGCTGGGTTCACATCCCATTTGTGCCATCCATTTAATGTATACCAAAAATATATGCGTTAACAGATGCCTCAGACTGATACCGTACAGTGGCGTCCGTTCACCATACAGTTCCATTGTAAAAAAACATATACGTTAACGTATGCATTTTTTACTTGACTCTGCAGGATACAAAAACGTGGAGTGCTGCACATTTGTATACATCAAACCGATAGGAAAAACGTGATGTGAACACACATTGGGGGGGGGGGGGGGGCTACTAAAATTTGCTGTAGGGCCCAATCGGTTCTAGCTACATCACTGCACATCTCCTTCTCTCCTCCAGGCCTGGCCCACTGCTGCAGCGGGCCGGAGGAGAGAAGGAGCACAGCGAGCTACGGTTAGTGAATGACAGGACCGCCGGCTCCCCTGCGCTCCAGCAATGATAGGTATGTGAGGGGGCCACTGGGGGGTCATTCATCACACTGTGAGGGCCCCTTACACAGTATAATGACTCCCAGTGCCCCCCATTTAGTATAATGATCCCCATTGACCCTCCATTTAGTATAATGACCACCAGAGCCCCATTAAATATAATGACCCCTCGTGCCCCCTCCATACAGGGGAGGGAATCCGTCTCAGTGCAGTGAATTTGTATGAGACGGATTCCCTTTTATCCCCCCTCCCCCATTACACTGTACATTTCTGTACAGTGCTTCAATGTGAGCATTCACTGTGAGTGTAGCAGGAGCCGATCTCCGCTACACTGGTGAGTTGGTGGCGCGGCATTGTTCTCCCTTAAAGAGGAACTTTAATCGTTCCAAACATTGTAAGATAACTATCAGGCTGTGTAGAGCGGCGCCCTGGGATCTCACTGCACTTACTATTATTTCGGTGTGCCAGTTCGTTCTTGCACTATGTCCCCCGGTATTTTTGCTGTATTGGTAACACTGGGAAGAGCCTGCCCTTTTTCTCCTGGGTGTCTTCTTCTCCCAGGCTGTAGCGCTGTCTACAGAGAAAAAAAACCTCATACAGCAAGCAAAAGTTTACGCATTTCGGACTATGACAAGGTGTCCAAAACGCGTAAACTTTCGCTTGCTGTATGAATTCTTCTGCACTTGTCATTGTTAGGCTTCGTTCACATCACTATTCAGCCTTTCCGTTCTCCTGATCCGTTTAGGAGCAGGAGAACGGAAAGGACGGAGAAGGCACATAACTGAGCCAAACGGAGCCTGAGGACCCCATAGACTATAATGGGGTCCGTTATGTTTCCGTTCAGAAGATGATTTTGGAGCGGAGACAAACTTTGTGCATGCAGGACTTTTGTCTCTGCTTCAAAATCATCTTCTGAGCGGAAACATAACGGATCCCATTAGAGTCTATGGGGTCCTAAGGGCTCCGTTTGGCTCAGTTATGTGCCTTCTCCGTCCTTTCCGTTCTCCTGCTCCTAAACGGAGCAGGAGAACGGAAAGGCTGAACGGTGATGTGAACGAAGCCTAACATGAATAAAGAGGAAGATTTTATTGAGAAAACTTCAGTGCCGGAACCATTTTCTTCATACCATTTGACTTATCCAGGGGTAAAAAGTGCTCAGATACAAACAGGTTCAAACCGGACAAGCAAAACCAGGACCAGATAAAAAATCCAAAATCTGATACAAATACACAGCAAAGTAAAACCAGGAGAAAACGTCAGACAAAAAGTCAGCAGGCAAAGCAAGGGCAAGGTCACAACAAGCAGAGTCAAGTACCAAACAGTGTCCAAATACCAGGAGGTCAAGCCAGAATCAAAATCAGAGGCAATGTCAGGAAAACAAGCAAAGTTTTTTTTCTTTTTTATGATTGCATGTTACTCATTTTTGTCTAAAAATATTTTTTTCAGTTGGCCTTTATTAAAAATACTGAGCTGTTCTATCACAATGGGTTAACAGTTTTTCTAGATGTGTGGCTAGTACTTTCACTTTGGTCATCTAATAACACTTCTCTCTAAACTACTGAGAGGCCATAAACACTTACTTAAGCCACATTCTTATCAGTAAAATAAGGACTGAGCTATAATGAGTCTTTAGGAGGTCAGAGAGCAGAGATAAGAAGTGAAGTCCATCTGCTCCTGGTCTGACAGAAAAGACAGAAAATCCAGTAGAGCATCTCAGTTCTATACAGAAAAAAGAACAATTTAAAAAAATACATATATTTTTAGCTCAAAATAAGTACAATGCAATAATAAAAGAAATTGCCCGCAAAGGTGTACATAGGCATTAGGCTAGGGCTACATGACGACATATGTCGTGCAACATTTTGTCGCACCAATGTTGCGTAACAATTTATATAATGATGGTCTATGGAGTCGCACTGCGAAGTGCGACATGCTGCGACTGCGACACGACAGTAGCAAAAAATCCATCCAAAATGGATTTTTCTGCGACTGTCACGTCGCAGTCGCAGACTGTCGCAGTGCAACACCATAGACTATCATAAAAATTGCTGAGCGCCATTGGTGTAACATCAATGTCGTGCAACACATGTTGCAGTGTAGTTGTGCCCTATGTGCTCTCATTGTTGCGCGACACATGTCATGGTGTAGCCCTAGCCTTAAGAAACCAGTCAGTGGAGTAAATGTCAGAGCATATCATGTGACCATCCAACCAAATGTCGGCAGTATTTTAGTATTTTAGTCACAAACCGACACAGGACTAGGGTTGTTTTGGGTATCGATACCTTTGTCTGGTCTCGACCTTGATACCGGGATTTGCCTTTTTTCGATACTAGGCTTCGCTATTGCACAGTCTAGTATCAGAGAACAAGGAGTGTGCTGCTCTCAGCGTGCTCCGTGTTCTCCTCAGCAGCACAGGGGAGAAGGAGTCACTCTCTCTCTACCCCCTAATTCTGAGTGTGACATTTAGCCATTTTTTGGGGTTTGGCTGGTATATTTCTCTACTCTGCCTATATAAGACATAAAAATCTTGAGCCAGGAAGTGGAGGTCCGAGTGGAGGAGGAGGTGGAGGTGGCGGTGCAGGCAAAGAAGCGGAGGAGGTAGCCAACTTATATTTTTTTATGTTTAAAAATTTCTATATATATATAAATGATTTTTGTTTGTTTCTGGAGGCCCCAAAACATTGGGAAATTGCAAATAGTGCTGCAGTATAACAATGGCTAGGTGCACCCGGTATATCTCTCTACTCTTCCAATATAAGACTTAATAATCTTATAAATAAATGGCACATTTTCTTAAGAACTGCTACACCAGGGAACTCCTTTGAGCTGGGTTTGGTGTGCTCAGTCACTGGGTGAGGTGGGCAGTAGCAGGCATACTGGCTAGAGGCCGGCCGCTCTGCTTTTGCACCCTGCTCCCTCTTTTGCTGTGCGGCTGGCTCTGCATGACCACCTCCTCTTCTTTAGAACTGCACGCGTCACTGGCATGACATGGAGTCCATGTGGGGTCTAGGACTAGGGTTGAGCGAACATGAACCCGAACATTTCAGGGTTTCAAGTTCGGGTTCCAGTTCGGTGCTCGGCGATTTAATGACGAGTGTTGAAAAGCTACAGAGCAGCCAATCAACAAGTGTTTAACTCTGTGCCCTTAGAAGCCATCACAGCCATGCCTACTAATGGCATGGCTGTGATTGGCCAGTCCATAATGTGACCCAGCCTCTATATAAGCTGGAGTCACGTAGCGCTGCACGTCAATCTGCTGTTACTAGTGTAGGGAGAGGATGCTGCTGCTGTGAGGGAGAGAATAGGAAACAATTCTGGTGTTCTTGGTGTTAAATCTGCAAACTACAGCGATTATTTTTGTTGGTGCTATGCTCATGTTTGTACCCCTGAGCCCAGTGCCACAGAGAAATAAGCTTTAATCAGTCTGTTTGTTAGGTGGGAGTGCAAGTGCATGTGTGCCAGGGACATTACTTTAATCCTGTTCTGGTAGCTAAGTGTGTGACATCTGGGCATTTTTAAGGACACCTGCACTGCATATGTGCCAGGGGAAGGGAAAATAATATAGGTAATCTGTCTGTGACTTCAGGGCCCCGGGGGTGGGGGGGGGGCATATTCACATTTTTTTCTGTGAAGTACGCCTGTGCTGAATATCTGACAGCGAAAATCTATTCATTAAATCCATCTGTTAGATTCAAGGGGGACAAATTCCCTTTTTTTGGTGGTCAAGTGCCCCTGCAGCCTGCAGTGCATACCTGGCAGTGAAAATAATTCAATTACATTAGTCTGTCACATATTTGTGTGACCTAAAGCGATTTTTTTCTCTTTCTTACACCGACACTGCATATCTGACAGTCCAATAAAACCAGTCAATACTGCTGTTACATTGTTGGTTGACAAATTAACATTTTTTGTGACAGTGAAGTAATTGTATTACATTCGCATGTCACACTGTTGAGTGACCTCCAAAAAATGTTTCTCTTTATGACACCGGCACGGTCTTACTCTCAGTGAACTTAATTGTTGACTATTGGCGGTTACATTGTTGCCTGACAAAAACCATCTGTTAGGGTGCATTCACACGTCAGTATTTTTACCTTTCCAGATAAACGTTCATGTTTTTTGCGGATCCGAAAATCTGGATGACATGAGGATGCTTTTAGCATGTCATCCGATTTTTGGTCGGATCCATTGACTAGAATGGGATGACGGAACGCAAAATCGGACTAATAGTAGGACAGGGTATATTTTTTTTCCAGGATCCGAATAACGGAACCCACGGAACGGAACGGAATCACGGAATCGGAGAGCACCATGAGTGCTCTCCGATTATTTGCGGATTCCATTGAAAATGAATGGATCCGCATAACGTTCCGTTTTTAATCGGAACGGATGCGGAACACCAAAACGGACGTGTGAATGGACCCTTAGTTTAGTGGGTGAACGCAAAGAATAAGGAGAGCGTCAAATAGGGGACGTGGCCCCGGTCGTGGTGCTGCTGGTGGAGCTTCTGTTGCAGGGAGAGGACGTGGTCGATCTGTTCCAGCTACACGCACAAGTGAAACCCCTTCCTCAGGTGCAAGTAGGCGACAGAACCTTCAGCATTATTTGATATGCCTGAATGCCGCTCTACGAATGGTGAGGCCAGAACAAGTACAGGCGATAGTAGATTGGGTGGCTGACAGTGCCTACAGTTCCTTCACATCGTCTCCCACCCGGTCCCCTGCTGAAAGCTCAGAGTTGGCATTTGCAGCCCATGGCCATCAGTCTGAGCCCCAAGTCATGCAGCAGTCTCTTATTATTTTTGATGACTCTGCTGGCAGCGTTTCCGTGGGCCATCCACATAGCCCTGCCCCAGAAGTGGAAGAGATTGAGTGCACCGATGCCCAACCACTTATTTTTTAGGATGAGGACATGGAAAGACCACCACAGCACGTCTCTGATGATGACGAAACACAGGTGCCAACTGCTGCGGCTTTCTGCAGTGTGCAGACCAACAAGGAAAAGTGGGTGGAAGATGATGTGGAGGATGATGAGGTCATAGACCCTACATGGAATCAAGGTCATGCGAGTGACGTGTGCAGTTCAGAGGAAGAGTCAGTGGTCGCACAGAGGCACCAGCACAGCAAAAGAGGGAGCAGGGTGCAAAAGCAGAGCGGGCGTCGCCTAGACAGTATGCCTGCTACTGCCCACCGTACTAAGGGACCAAGCACACCAAAGCCAGCTCCAAGGAGTTCCCTGGCGTGGCACTTCTTCAATGTATTGACGACAAGACACGAGTGGTTTGCACGCTGTGCAATTAGAGCCTGAAGCGAGGCATAAAAGTTCTAAACCTGAGCACAACCTGCATGACCAGGCATCTACATGCAAAGCTCGAGCTGAAGTGGAGTAAGTGCAGCACGCCAGACCTGCAGGGTATAGCGACAGTGAGGTCACGGTATGGGCAATCGAGGGTCACTCACTTTTCTGAGAAGAACCCTGGGCAGGCATGCAACAGTGAAGGAGAGGCAGACACTAGTTCCTCTGGGGTACACTCTGTAGATAGGGACAAGGCCTGTGGTGTGTGAGGTGCCCTTGATGTTGTAGGTGTTTTGAGTGCCTTAGGTAAGGTCCCTTTAAGATTCGTGACGCCAGTGCCTGTAACGGTGGCACACCGATTTGTAGGAGGATTAATAGAGTACGCAGTTGGTGAACCAAACGTTGCTTTACTTTGGAAAAACAGTCCAACTTTGTACATGTAGTTACAGTTGATAATGATGATGCAGTCCTTTGAACAATACTCCGCAAGCAGGTTTACTTTCAATAATGGCAGGTATTAATTATGCAAGATACTTGGAGGGCAAACAGTTAATGCTTTGCAGTGCAATGCTGCTCTATCCCCTTCAGCTATTCTAGCTGGCTGGATCCCAAGGCCCGGATGCCTAATTGCTGGCTTTAATCCTTGGTATATAAATCCTTCCTCCAGTATTGACCCTTGCTCTTTACTTTATAGTACTTCTGCCCATCAGGTTACTTATCTGAACTTGCTGTATTGTCCTTACTGTGAGGGATGCTGTAGGTTGCTCCCAGGAGGTACATCTCTTCTACTGGGGCAATCTTCTGAGCTAACGGAGGCTCACTTGATCTACAGGCAGGCTAGAGTTCTTCACTAGCCTCCTGGTCGTAGCTAGCAGCCAGGGCTATCAAGCTGCATGTCAGGAGGAGGCCCTCAGCATATCTCTGGCTGGTGCCTTCTCACTTCTGTCTCCACAGACTCCTGACTATGACCTAACTCCTCCCTGTCTGGGCCTGAACATTTATACTAGGGGCTCCCTATCTCCCTCTAGTGTCTAGGATGCCTAACTACACCCTAATAGGCCTGCAATGCATAATACAGGGGAAACATTGCATGTAAAAACACATAGAAAAATACATTAAAGTGCACAGTTAAATATAATATTTCTGTCCCTTGTGAGCAGGAGTAACACGTCACCCAATTAACCCTTGTGTAGTGCCCACGCCTACCTAGTGGGACACTACATAAGCACCTCAAAAACCAAGAAAGGTCTCAGGCTTCTTCTGCTTCCTCTTCTTCCTCCACCTCTGGAGTGACAGTGGCACCTGCCACCCCGCAAACAGAGGATGTGGCAGCTTTATATTCACAGCATCTTCACTATATTCTATAGTGCTTTATATTTGTTTTTGACCCACACCTGTATTTGATCGCGTAATATTCGCATATTACGCGATCATTACCTTGCCAATTTTCGAATAAAAAAAAAGAATGTGGAATATAATGAATATTCAAATTCGCAAATATTCGACGAATATTCTACAGAATATTCACAAAATATTGCGAATTTGAATATTGCACCTGCCGCTCATCACTATCTAGGATACTATATCGACTTCTAATGTTCTATGCTAGGAAGTCTACCCTGCTAAACTGGAAGCCCCCTAAAGCCCCCTCAGTCCAACATTGGATGCAACTTATCGAAGCGGCCTTGCCAATGTACAAAATGACTTACCTTGCTAGAGGAAGTCCAGAGAGATTTGATAAAATATGGGGTTTATGGTTAGCTGCTAGAACATCAGTAGCTTAGCTGAAGGTGGGGATCCTGCGGCACTTGTCTCAAAAAGCAACGGCGAAACTAGAGGCTCGAAGGAACACTGCTGACAGACTTTTGTGGAGTTTGTATCATGTACCAAGCCGCTGTTGCAATGTCTCATCGGTTTGTGCTTTATTGGTTCAGTGAACTGTTTTAAATATTTATCTTTTAACAGGATAAATACAAACTTTTAAAAAAGAAAAAGAGACTCATGGCAGTCTGCATGGATGACTAGAAGAAGACGCAGGAATGGGGTGGCTGAGCCACAGACCATGAGTCACCAGTCCTGTGATCAAGGAGCCAGCTGGACTACTGAGCCGCAGACTGTGGGCCACAAGATTTTGGCCACGGTACCAGCCTTCTGAGAGAGAGAGAGAGTGAAGGGGCCAGCTAGCTAATGTGCGTTCATACATGACCACGGCATCTTGGAGTAAAAACAGAGTGAAAAATAAAGCTCAAGATTACGTCGTCATGCAGACGGCATGGTGGAGTCATACGTCACCACGCATAGGATTTCAGCTGAGATCTTCAGTCCCGTCGCGAGCAAATGGAGGAGGCAAATATTATTATTTTTTTTACACTATTTCAGGTCAATCAATAACTTGGCTTTGTGGCGAATCAAATTTACCCTGAAATTTGGATTGAATTCCACTTTGTGGGGTTGAATTAGCTCCTCTCTAATCCTTATTAAAGAGACCGTTCTTTATTCTTACTAAACTGGCTTTTTATAGCTAAATTGGGTCATTGCCTCCATTATCTGCCGGACCTGCATCAGTTGTCCTGCCTTGCACCCCATCACCCCAAAAGATCAAGGTGACTTGAATAAAGAAAGGATGCACCCTCCGATCACTGCACGGCACCAGGGAGCGCCATGAACCACTACTACCTCTATCTGTGCCAACACTACCACTCCTCTCCTCCTCACAGCACCCCGCAGAGGGTCACTGCACAACTAATATTATTACAGTTTTAGGGTAACAGGTCTAGTGAGAGTTTACAGAAAGAAAAAACAGGATCCTGTAAAAAAAAAAAAAGATCTTGTTGCATCAGTTACGGCTCATGCACACAACCGCCCGTACTGTGGACCACAACTTGCAGACACAGACCATTCCCTTGAATGGGGTTTGTGATCTGCATCCAAGTAGTGCATTCATCACTCTCTTGCGGTTCGGAGGCATGGACAGAAAACACACGGAAGCACTCCGCAGGGCCTCTGTGGCCTTCCGATCTGTGCCTCCATTCCACACCGCACTGTGTCTCCCAGATTGCAGCCCCAGTTAAGTGAATGGGACTGCATCCGTGAGACTGTGAGCACACGGCCGCTGTCCATATATTGTTGACTCGCTGTTTGTGGGCCGCAGTATGGACATGGGCCGGCTATGGTCGTGTGCATTAGCCCTTATGCATAGGATCCGTTTTTTTTAAAGATCCTGTAAAAAAAACTGATCCTGTTGCATCAGTTGGCATCCGTTTGAGACAATTTTGTCTGAAATACGATTTTTTAGACGTAAAAAAAAACTGCATTCAGAACTTTTTTTTTCTGTTCAAAAAAACAGATCTCAGGCAGAAATGGCTCAAACAGATGCCAACTGATGCAACAGGACCATTCTTTGTTAAAGGATCCTTTTTATTTAGTTTTATTTTTTTGTTCTTCTGATGGATCAGAAAAACAAAAAATAAAATGGTGGTATGAACTCCCCCTTAGTAGAACATTACTTCTACATGTGACATCCTGAGATTCCTGACTGATGTCAATCTCATCAGCTCCACACATCTACTTACTTGGCGAACTGCTGCTGGATGTAGTTATTTGCTCTTCCCACTTGTTCCTCGTTTAGTATTGAAGTCACCGTCAGTGCACAGCTCCACAGGCAGAGCGCGGCCAGGAGAATGTGCCCCATCCTCATCTGCAACAGTAACAAAAAACTATATAATAGCAGCAACATGTAAGTCTGCATCATACAGTATACGGACACCTGGCAGTAACCAGCAGTGACGATGGGTTCACAAACAGGACTGCAAATACAATAACCCGGTTCTCTGTGATGTCATCTGAGCTTTATGTAATATAATGTATTGTAACACCACAGATAACACAGGGATAACTCTGAGTACAGATAATGTAGTAGATGTCACCTGCAGTCCTATGTAACACCACAGATAACACAGGGATAACTCTAAGTACAGATAATGTAGTAGATGTTACCTGCAGTCCTATGTAACACCACAGATAACACAGTGATAACTCTCTGAGTACACATAATGTAGTAGATGTCACCTGCAGTCCTATGTAACACCACAGATAACACAGTGATAGCTCTGAGTCCAGATAATGTAGTAGATGTCACCTGCAGTCCTATGTAACACCACAGATAACACAGTGATAACTCTCTGAGTACAGATAATGTAGTAGATATCACCTGCAGTCCTATGTAACACCACAGATAACACAGGGATAACTCTAAGTACAGATAATGTAGTAGATGTTACCTGCAGTCCTATGTAACACCACAGATAACACAGTGATAACTCTCTGAGTACAGATAATGTAGTAGATGCCACCTGCAGTCCTATGTAACACCACAGATAACACAGTGATAACTCTCTGAGTACACATAATGTAGTAGATGTCACCTGCAGTCCTATGTAACACCACAGATAACACAGTGATAGCTCTGAGTACAGATAATGTAGTAGATGTCTCCTGCAGTCCTATGTAACACCACAGATAACAGTTATAGCTCTCTGAGTACAGATAATGTAGTAGATGTCACCTGCAGTCCTATGTAATACCACAGATAACAGTTATAGCTCTCTGAGTACAGATACTGTAGTAGATGTCACCTGTAGTCCTATGTAACACCACAGATAACACAGGGATAACTCTAAGTACAGATAATGTAGTAGATGTTACCTGCAGTCCTATGTAACACCACAGATAACACAGTGATAACTCTCTGAGTACACATAATGTAGTAGATGTCACCTGCAGTCCTATGTAACACCACAGATAACACAGTGATAGCTCTGAGTCCAGATAATGTAGTAGATGTCACCTGCAGTCCTATGTAACACCACAGATAACACAGTGATAACTCTCTGAGTACAGATAATGTAGTAGATATCACCTGCAGTCCTATGTAACACCACAGATAACACAGGGATAACTCTAAGTACAGATAATGTAGTAGATGTTACCTGCAGTCCTATGTAACACCACAGATAACACAGTGATAACTCTCTGAGTACAGATAATGTAGTAGATGCCACCTGCAGTCCTATGTAACACCACAGATAACACAGTGATAACTCTCTGAGTACACATAATGTAGTAGATGTCACCTGCAGTCCTATGTAACACCACAGATAACACAGTGATAGCTCTGAGTACAGATAATGTAGTAGATGTCTCCTGCAGTCCTATGTAACACCACAGATAACACAGTGATAACTCTCTGAGTACAGATAATGTAGTAGATGTCACCTGCAGTCCTATGTAACACCACAGATAACAGTTATAGCTCTCTGAGTACAGATAATGTAGTAGATGTCACCTGCAGTCCTATGTAAGATCACAGATAACAGTGATAACTCTGAGTACAGATAATGTAGTAGATGTCACCAGCAGTCCTATGTAACACCACAGATAACAGTGATAACTCTCTGAGTACAGATAATGTAGTAGATGTCACCTGCAGTCCTATGTAACACCACAGATAACACAGCGATAACTCTCTGAGTACAGATAATGTAGTAGATGTCACCTGCAGTCCTATGTAACACCACAGATAACACAGCGATAACTCTCTGAGTACAGATAATGTAGTAGATGTCACCTGCAGTCCTATGTAACACCACAGATAACACAGCGATAGCTCTCTGAGTACAGATAATGTAGTAGATGTCACCTGCAGTCCTATGTAACACCACAGATAACACAGCGATAACTCTCTGAGTACAGATAATGTAGTAGATGTCTACTGCAGTCCTATGTAACACCACAGATAACACAGCAATAACTCTCTGAGAACAGATAATGTAGTAGATATCACCTGCAGTCCTATGTAACATCACAGATAACACAGTGATAACTCTCTGAGTACAGATAATGTAGTAGATATCACCTGCAGTCCTATGTAACATCACAGATAACACAGTGATAACTCTCTGAGTACAGGTAATGTAGTAGATGTTACCTGCAGTCCTATGTAACACCACAGATAACAGTTATAGCTCTCTGAGTACAGATCATGTAGTAGAGGTCACCCACAGTCCTATGTAACACCACAGATAACACAGTGATAGCTCTCTGAGTACAGATAATGCATTAGATGTTACCTGCAGTCCTATGTAACTCCAAATATAACAGTGATAAATCTCTGAGTACAGATAATGTAGTAGATGTTACCTGAAGTCCTATGTAACACCACAGATAACACGGTGATCACTCTCTGAGTACAGATAATGTAGTAGATGTTACCTGCAGTCCTATGTAACACCACAGATAACAGTGATAACTCTCCGAGTACAGATAATGTAGTAGATGCCACCTGCAGTCCTATGTAACACCACAGATAACACAGCGATAACTCTCTGAGTACAGATAATGTAGTAGATGTCTCCTGCAGTCCTATGTAACACCACAGATAACACAGCAATAACTCTCTGAGAACAGATAATGTAGTAGATATCACCTGCAGTCCTATGTAACACCACAGATAACACAGTGATAACTCTCTGAGTACAGATAATGTAGTAGATGCTACCTATATAACTATATGAAAAACTGCCGGTCACCAGAGAGGGAGGCTTTTTTTTCTATAGTATGTAAGCATTGCAGGGTGGTCATAACCACTGAAAACAAGCAGTGTATAATGTGATGGACAAATGGATGAAGTGAGACAACTCCTTTAAGTAACGTGAATATGGCCATTCTACATGAATGCTCGAGGACCTTTCACTACAAAAAATATGACCCATAAAATAATATCCATTACTGGTAGGTCGCTACTTCAGGATTTAATCTCACGCTCTCCTATCCCAACATATATATCTGCTTGGGGAAACAAATAGCTATATGCTAAAGAGATGACATCCTCTGTTATAAAAGTTCCCAAAACTGTATCTAGAGGTTGTCTGATTCAAGAAAAAGGCTTCAAAACTTTAAATACCTTTGACATTGAATGGTAGTGGCCCCGATGAAGTGTTGTGACATGGTATACTACCTCAGGTCATTAATCTCTGGGCATCAGTGCAGTGGAAATGCAATATTAAAGAATAAAGCTAGAATTAAATATATAAAAGTCTCTTTTACTAAGTGCAACATAGAACTTCAGGTACATTCAATAGCAGCTGATTTCAAGTGCAATTCTCTGATACTAATAAGGATTTGGAGGCAGGTTTGATTGTTACAGTTTAGCACTTATGTTCTACTGCCTAGTAGTATTCTGAGTGATGGATGTCTTAGCCGTAGTCCCTCACCTCACAGCAGTGTCTTTAGTGCTGGTTGTAGCTGTTAACTCTACTGTTGGTCTTCCCAAGGTTTTACTTGAGGCTGTCTTTAGCTATAATTCTCTTTGGAGAATCCTTCCAGGCATGTGCTTCCTCTCCACTGTGTAACTCAACAGGAACTTTCCCTCCTGGCAAGGAATCAGGACTGGCCCATTCCTAACAAGATGGGAGGAACAGGGTGGTAAGCCCTGTTCCTTGCCAACCATATCCTTAACTGGAACTAACGACCAAATAACAACAAAACGATACATAATATATACATAACTGTATACAATTGTAGTACCCCCAGGTATTGGGTGCGGCAATATAACACCACCTATGATTAACAAAATAATTAGCTCTTACACTTCCAACAAGTATCTCAGTATGTGTGTCATTGGAGCTATCACATATATGGTGGGACTGTAATGTCTCCATGTTAACTCTAAGTACAGACCTGCAGTCCTATCTAACCCATAGATAACAGACATGTTGTCCCATGTTTAAGCTATATATATACTGTGTGTGTGTGTGTGTATATATATATATATATATATATATATATATATATATAGAATAGAAAAACTACTGGCAGCACCACCATAAAGGTAGCATGAAGGCGGGTGCAAAGTCCAAGTACGGCAACTGGATCTTACCCACTTGTAGATAATGAGAAAAATTGGACTGCACTCCAGACGGTTTCTTCAGTAAAACAACAGGTAGTGTTTATTGAATAAACACTACCTGTTGTTTTACTGAAGAAACCGTCTGGAGTGCAGTCCAATTTTTCTCATTATATATATATATATATATATATATATATATATATATATAAAAAAAGAAAGTCCAACGGGAGCACCAACCTGACAAGCGGGTGCAATGTCCAAAAGGGGTCAACGGCAATCCCCAATAGTATAATCAAATAGAAAGCAGGACTGCACTCCAAAATGTGATGAAAAAAATCAAAGCTGTTTATTCACCCATGTTATGGCAAAGTTTGCGACGTTTCAGCTCTTGCGAGCCTTTCTCAAGGCTTGAGAAAGGCTCGCAAGAGCTGAAACGTCGCAAACTTTGCCATAACATGGGTGAATAAACAGCTTTGATTTTTTTCATCACATTTTGGAGTGCAGTCCTGCTTTCTATTTGATTATATATATATATATGTATATATACATTACAGACCAAAAGTTTGGACACACCTTCTCATTCAAAGAGTTTTCTTTATTTTCATGACTATGAAAATTGTAGATTCACACTGAAGGCATCAAAACTATGAATTAACACATGTGGAATTATATACATAACAAAAAAGTGTGAAACAACTGAAAATATGTCATAGTCTAGGTTCTTCAAAGTAGCCACCTTTTGCTTTGATTACTGCTTTGTACACTCTTGGCATTCTCTTTATGAGCTTCAAGAGGTAGTCCCCTGAAATGGTCTTCCAACATTCTTGAAGGAGTTCCCAGAGATGCTTAGCACTTGTTGGCCCTTTTGCCTTCACTCTGCGGTCCAGCTCACCCAAAACCATCTCGATTGGGTTCAGGTCCGGTGACTGTGGAGGCCAGGTCATCTGGCGCAGCACCCCATCACTCTCCTTCATGGTCAAATAGCCCTTACACATCCTGGAGGTCCAACTAAACACAAACGAAGACCGGATGGAATAGCATGCTGCTGCAAGATGCTGTGGTAGCCATGCTGGTTCAGTATGCCTTCAATTTTGAATAAATCCCCAACAGTGTCATCAGCAAAGCACCCCCACACCATCACACCTCCTCCTCCATGCTTCACGGTGGGAACCAGGCATGTAGAGTCCATCCGTTCACCTTTTCTGCGTCGCACAAAGACACGGTGGTTGGAACCAAAGATCTCAAATTTGGACTCATCAGACCAAAGCACAGATTTCTACTGGTCTAATGTCCATTCCTTGTGTTCTTTAGCCCAAACAAGTCTCTTCTGCTTGTTGCCTGTCCTTAGCAGTGGTTTCCTAGCAGATATTCTACCATGAAGGCCTGATTCACACAGTCTCCTCTTAACAGTTGTTCTAGAGATGTGTCTGCTGCTAGAACTCTGTGTGGCATTGACCTGGTCACTAATCTGAGCTGCTGTTAACCTGCAATTTCTGAGGCTGGTGACTCGGATGAACTTATCCTCCGCAGCAGAGGTGACTCTTGGTCTTCCTTTCCTGGGGTGGTCCGCATGTGAGCCAATTTCTTTGTAGTGCTTGATGGTTTTTGTGACTGCACTTGGGGACACTTTCAAAGTATTCCCAATTTTTCGGCTGACTGACTGACCTTCATTTCTTAAAGTAATGATGGCCACTCGTTTTTCGTTACTTAGCTGCTTTTTTCTTGCCATAATACAAATTCTAACAGTCTATTCAGTAGGACTATCAGCTGTGTATCCACCTGACTTCTCCTCAACGCCACTGATGGTCCCAACCCCATTTATAAGTCAAGAAATCCCACTTATTAAACCTGACAGGGCAAACCTGTGAAGTGAAAACCATTTCAGGGGACTACCTCTTGAAGCTCATCAAGAGAATGCCAAGAGTGTGCAAAGCAGTAATCAAAGCAAAAGGTGGCTACTTTGAAGAACCTAGAATATGACATATTTTCAGTTGTTTCACACTTTTTTGTTATGTATATAATTCCACATGTGTTAATTCATAGTTTTGATGCCTTCAGTGTGAATCTACAATTTTCATAGTCATGAAAATAAAGAAAACTCTTTGAATGAGAAGGTGTGTCCAAACTTTGTACTGTACATATATATATATATATATAGTACGAGAAAAATGACGGCACTGGTGAAAATGACTGTGGAAAGTAGGGTGCACGTCCCAAGGGGAATAGGCTTCTTACCCCAATGTATAAATACCGGAAAAACGAGCGGCACTCCGTAGGATATAGAAAAGTGAACCTTTAATCACCCAGAGGTGCAACGTTTCGGCTCTGCTCTTGAGCCTTTTTCAAGCATGCTTGAAAAAGGCTCAAGAGCAGAGCCGAAACGTTGCACCTCTGGGTGATTAAAGGTTCACTTTTCTATATCCTACGGAGTGCCGCTCGTTTTTCCGGTATTTATATATATATATATATATATATATATATATATAATATATATATATATATACACACAGGTGAAATTTGAAAAAATAGAATATCGTGCTAAAGTTCATTTATTTCAGTAATGCAACTTAAAATTAGAATATTTTGAAAAGGTTCAATATTCTAGGCTGAAAGTGTCACATTCTAGTCAGCTAATTAATCCATATCCCCTGAGCAAAGGGTACTTGAGATTGTGACTTTGGGGTTTTCATAAGCCCATAATCATCCAAATGATAACTAGTGTTGATCACAAATATTCGAATTGCAAATTTTTATCTCGAATATTGGCACGTCAAGAATTAGCGAATATTTAGAATATAGTGATATATATTCGTAATTTCGATTTTTTTTATCAGTACACATGATCCCTCCCTGCTTCTAGCTTGTGGGCCAATGAGAAGGCTGCAATATCTTTGACTTTAGGAGTAGTGTTGATTGCAAATTTTCGTAATGCAAATTTTTTTAATGAGAATTTTCGTAATGCGAATTTTCGTAATGAGAATCAATGAGATTGTGAAAACTCAGATCCGATGGTATATTACAGGGATGGCCAACCTGAGGCTCTCCAGCTGTTGCAAAACTACAACTCCCATCATGCCCGGACAGTCTACAGCTATCAGCCTACAGCAGGGCATGGGGAGAGTTGTAGTTTTACAACAGCTTGAGAGCCGCAGGTTGGCCATGCCTGGTATATTCTAACCCCAAGGCATTCCCATGGTGACATGGACTTGTCAGGGAGGAGTATGCCAAAGTGGAACTGTACAGATTTATTTTAAAAAAGACGAATATTCTAAAAAAAACTATATATTCGTTTTTTTAGAAAATTCGTAATAATCAAAAACAAGAATATATAGCAATATAACGAATATTCGGAAAAAAACTAATATAGAGCAATTTAGCTAATATAGTGCTATAATTTTCTTTGTCCAATAGTTGTAATTTTTTTCTCATCTGAAGTTCAGATTGGAAAAAAATTACAACTATTAAAAAAAAGATTATAGCACTATATTAGCGAAATTGTTCTACATTCGTTTTTTTTATATTCGCTATATTGCTATATATTCTTGTTTTAGAATATTATGAATATTCGAAAAACTAATATATAGCACTATATCGAATATATTAGTTTTCCAGAATATTCGTCTTTTTTTAAAACAACAAAAGGTGGCTACTTTGAAGAACCTAGAATATGACATATTTTCAGTTGTTTCACACTTTTTTGTTATGTATATAATTCCACATGTGTTAATTCATAGTTTTGATGCCTTCAGTGTGAATCTACAATTTTCATAGTCATGAAAATAAAGAAAACTCTTTGAATGAGAAGGTGTGTCCAAACTTTGTACTGTACATATATATATATATATATAGTACGAGAAAAATGACGGCACTGGTGAAAATGACTGTGGAAAGTAGGGTGCACGTCCCAAGGGGAATAGGCTTCTTACCCCAATGTATAAATACCGGAAAAACGAGCGGCACTCCGTAGGATATAGAAAAGTGAACCTTTAATCACCCAGAGGTGCAACGTTTCGGCTCTGCTCTTGAGCCTTTTTCAAGCATGCTTGAAAAAGGCTCAAGAGCAGAGCCGAAACGTTGCACCTCTGGGTGATTAAAGGTTCACTTTTCTATATCCTACGGAGTGCCGCTCGTTTTTCCGGTATTTATATATATATATATATATATATATATAATATATATATATATATACACACAGGTGAAATTTGAAAAAATAGAATATCGTGCTAAAGTTCATTTATTTCAGTAATGCAACTTAAAATTAGAATATTTTGAAAAGGTTCAATATTCTAGGCTGAAAGTGTCACACTCTAGTCAGCTAATTAATCCATATCCCCTGAGCAAAGGGTACTTGAGATTGTGACTTTGGGGTTTTCATAAGCCCATAATCATCCAAATGATAACTAGTGTTGATCACAAATATTCGAATTGCAAATTTTTATCTCGAATATTGGCACGTCAAGAATTAGCGAATATTTAGAATATAGTGATATATATTCGTAATTTCGATTTTTTTTATCAGTACACATGATCCCTCCCTGCTTCTAGCTTGTGGGCCAATGAGAAGGCTGCAATATCTTTGACTTTAGGAGTAGTGTTGATTGCAAATTTTCGTAATGCAAATTTTTTTAATGAGAATTTTCGTAATGCGAATTTTCGTAATGAGAATCAATGAGATTGTGAAAACTCAGATCCGATGGTATATTACAGGGATGGCCAACCTGAGGCTCTCCAGCTGTTGCAAAACTACAACTCCCATCATGCCCGGACAGTCTACAGCTATCAGCCTACAGCAGGGCATGGGGAGAGTTGTAGTTTTACAACAGCTTGAGAGCCGCAGGTTGGCCATGCCTGGTATATTCTAACCCCAAGGCATTCCCATGGTGACATGGACTTGTCAGGGAGGAGTATGCCAAAGTGGAACTGTACAGATTTATTTTAAAAAAGACGAATATTCTAAAAAAAACTATATATTCGTTTTTTTAGAAAATTCGTAATAATCAAAAACAAGAATATATAGCAATATAACGAATATTCGGAAAAAAACTAATATAGAGCAATTTAGCTAATATAGTGCTATAATTTTCTTTGTCCAATAGTTGTAATTTTTTTCTCATCTGAAGTTCAGATTGGAAAAAAATTACAACTATTAAAAAAAAGATTATAGCACTATATTAGCGAAATTGTTCTACATTCGTTTTTTTTATATTCGCTATATTGCTATATATTCTTGTTTTAGAATATTATGAATATTCGAAAAACTAATATATAGCACTATATCGAATATATTAGTTTTCCAGAATATTCGTCTTTTTTTAAAACATCTGTACAGTTGTTCCACTTTTGCATACTCCTCCCCGACAAGCATCCCCATCACCATGGGAACATCTGGGGGTTAGAATATACCATCAGATCTGAGTTTTCACGCATCACGAAAATTCTCATTACGAAAATTTGTATTGCGAAAATTCGCAACAACACTACTCAATGGGTAAATGCATAGTTGGCGATGTTAACAAACAGTGTATTTAAAAACAGACTGTGCTGTCACACGTGTTATGCTTTTTTTATGTTCTAAGGCTTCTAAAGTTGTCCCTTATCAGAGGCTGATGGTATTTAAACAAAAAAAAAAGACTATGGCTTGCTGGGTCCACGCATCCAAAAATTTAAAATTTATTTATAAACACACATTAATGTCATAAGAAACAGTGGCTTGTTCTTAACAAGTGTCCAAAAATTATTTAACAGGGGCAGAATGCTTGTCCGTATGGGTACACACACAAGTGTTATATTAGAAAAAAGAGTGACTTCTGAATAAGCCTGGAAAAATTCTCCATTTTATTTGGGAGCAGCAGCAGTATAGTGTGGATGTGTAAAGGTTAAGGTAATTATAGTGGAAACAGTAACAGCACAGCATGGAACAAACAAAACAGTACATGTCTTTGTGGCTCTTTAGGGGTAGTAGTAGTAACAGTAGTGGTGACTGTAGTGGCAATGGTAATGGCAGTAAGGATTAGTAGAACAGAGTAGCAGCTATGGCGGTAGGGTCAGCAGCAATCATACAGTATGGAACATGATGGTAGGCAGACAGACAGCTTTAGTGGCATGATGTGAGCAGATGTGGTCATACAGTACGGAACAAGATGGTAGGCAGGCAGACAGCAGCAGTGGCATGATAGGGCACCATCAGCAAGGTAGATTTATTTATCGGCCTCAGCCAGAGGGGGTGAAAATCCTCATGAATCCATGCATCCTTCATTTTGACAAAAGTGATGTTTTGGACACTGGCAGAGAACAACACGGGTAAATTAGGTGTCATAAGGCCCCCAAAATGTTGTTTTGATAATCCTCTCTGAGTTGTCACTAGAGGCCAGGCAAAACAAATTAGAGAGAGCATACTGGGCCACTGTTCTAGCCTGCCTGCTATAGGGGGATCAGGGAACATAGTATGTGCCAAAAAGAGGCTAGAGTCCAGGTAGGTCTCCATTGTTGATTTGCCTAAGCTTGCCATGGCACATAAAAAAAATTACTCCATCATTTTGATAATACTGAGCTGGCTGCTGTGGTTTCGGATGCTTGTGGTAGCAGAAATGGCGGGAGTTGGTTGACTCTGTGTGAGGAGGAGAGGTGCCTCAGACTTATGGACAGCAATACTGCGTGTGTCTGCTTGCCAAAAGCTGTGTACACAGAGTATCCTGGTCTTAAAGCAATTTGTCTTTACTCTTTCCCCCATTTTGCTTTGATAATGAGGGTCTAAAAGAATGACTATCCAGTGATCAGATTGCTTGATGTCAATATTAAAGTACGTAAGCAATGATATAGTACGTACCTGTCAGTACATAAGCAAGCAAGCATACAGCTTGCTATTCTGGCCTGCATATCCGAGGACCCAATTCTTTCCAACTCTGCCCCCCCCTTACACTGAGTTGATTGGTTATCATAACCAGTGTCATCATCATCATCATCAGCCTAGAAAGGCCGGACGCTGGAGGTAGGCCTGCATGAGGGGTTTTGGGCTCCAGGGCCAAGGAGGGCTGGAAAGGGTTAGGATAGTGAGGGGGCGGAGTTGCGCTGTGTGGGGGCGGAGCTTCAAAAAGGGGCGGAGCCAACAGACTGGCGCCATTTCGGGAGAAGAGGAGCAGGAGAGCGGACATCTCGGCATCCTCTCCAGCTCCAACCTTACCATGTCGGGCGTCGAGGAAGTCCTGGAGAGGCTGCGGGCAGCGGCGGTGGTCCGGGGTCAAGGCTGGCTTGAAGACCAGGTAGCCGGCTTGTTGCAGGGGGAGGCGGCGGGTGCAGTTTGCCCGCCGTCCGAGGAAAGACGGCCGCGGAGGGCTAGGCTGCCGGCGCGCCTGATTGAGGAGGACACCCCCAGAGTCCAGCGCCGAGTTAGGAGCCCCTCTAGGGACCCTCCGGGCCATAGGGGACACGCTCAACCCCTCCCTAAGTCCTCACGGCTCGGGAGGAATCCATATGCACGGCGGGATTCAGTGAAGGGAGGGGGGCGGCCCCCTTCATCGCGTGCGGCTGCAGACGGCGGGAGTGCAGGACCAGGTGCTGCAGGCTCCCCTCTTGGGCCTGAGGGGAGGCCTGCTCGGCGTGGGAGAGCAAGTGGAGCGAGGGGCTGCGGGGCTGTCCATCGGGAGGCGGTGCGGGTGCACAGGCCCCTTACTGATGACGGACAGCCGGCGGATGGTTTTATTGAGGAGTCGGGTGAGCAGATGGCAGGGGCTGAACAAGACGTGGCCAGCGCTGGAAGTGCTGGGTCGCCGGGCTACAGTGGAGGATTACTGGAAGCAGGGTCCAGGATGGTGCGATCGTAAGTGGAGCGGCGGGAATCCGGATCAACGGCTGCGGGGTTCACAGCGCCCGGGCAGCCAGGTGAGGCAACCTTGGGGACACTGTTTACATTATTGCAAGGTGTGGGGTTGTGGGCCAGCGGGGGTGGTCAGGCTGATTTATTTGGTGGTTTAGGGCGGTTGCTATGCGGTTTGGCTGGTGTAGGTCACGGAGGGGCAGGGCCTTTGCAAGGAGTAGGAGGAAGTACGTGGATATCTTTTCCCTTCTCCCGTTGGAGCGCTTTAATTTGGATGTTGTGAGGAAGGATTTGGGAAAGAAGGAGGAGGAGGAGAAGAAGCGGTATAGGCTGATACCTCGTACGTTTAGCAATTGGCTTCAGGCGTTTGCTATTTTGGCGAGTGTGATCGGGGAGAAGGCGCAAGACAGTTGTTCGCCTCTGTTTTGCTACATGGATGCGATAGGGGAAGCTTATCGTGTTTATGCAGGTTACGGGTGGTTGCGTTATGACGAACAGTTTCGTCAGAGGAAGGCGGTCCGCTCTAGTATGCGGTGGGACCATAAAGACATAGGGCTGTGGATGAGGGTGATGGGGGCTGGTAGACAGGGGCAGCCTTTTCGTGCGGAGCAGGGGGGGGGGGGGGGGGGCGGGCAGTCGGGTTTTGCCGCTGCCTTGGCAAAGGGCTTGTGCTTTTTGTTCAATGAGGGGAGTTGCAAGTTCGGTCAAAAATGTAAGTTTAAGCACGAGTGTTCGGGATGTGGGGGGAGCCACGGGGCCAGCAGGTGTTTCCGGGGGAATAGGCAAAGGGGGGGAGAGACGGTTGGAAAAGGGGCGGACTCCGGTCAGGGTGGACGCGATGGGGCTGTATTTAAGTAGGTACCCGGATAGGGTGGGGGCGGAGCTGTTGCGGAGGGGATTTGAGGAGGGGTTTGTGATTCCGTCTGGTCATGGGGATCTTGGGGGTGGGAGATGTAAGAATTTGAGGTCGGCTTTGATGCACCCGGAAATGGTGTCTCAGAAGCTAGCTAAGGAGGTGAGTTTAGGGAGAATGTACGGGCCGTTTGTGGAGTTACCTTTGGGGAACTTGGTGGTTTTGCCGTTGGGGGTGGTTCCAAAGAAGGAGCCGAATTCTTTCCGGCTGATTCACCATTTGTCTTTCCCAAAGGGGTCATCGGTGAATGATGGGATCGATCCGGAATTGTGTTCGGTTGTTTACACCTCTTTTGATACGGCGGTTAGTTGGGCTAGGAAGTTGGGGCCGGGTGCGATGTTAGCAAAGGCGGACATTGAGGCCGCATTTCGTTTGTTACCGGTTCATCCGGATAGTTTGCGCTTGTTGGGATGTTTTTTTTGGGGGGGGTATTATGTGGACGGGTGTTTGCCGATGGGGTGTTCGATCTCTTGCGCTTAGTTTGAGAAGTTTAGCTCCTTCTTAGAATGGGTGGTGAAGGAGGTGGCGGGGTGTCAGTCGCTCATTCATTATTTGGATGACTTCCTTTGTTTGGGGCCGGCTGATTCCGGGGTGTGTGGGTTGCTGTTGGCCTCGTTGCAGTCGATGTTTAGAGAGTTCGGGGTGCCATTGTCGGCTGAGAAGACGGTTGGCCCCACTACAGAGTTATGTTTTTTGGGTATAGTGCTGGATACGGTTCGGATGGAATGCAGGTTATCTGAGGACAAATTGATTGATGTGCGGTCGGCGAGGGTGGGGCCGATGATTCGTTTGAGGGAGTTACAATCCTTATTAGGGAAGTTGAATTTCGCTTGTAGGATTATTCCGATGGGCAGAATATTTTGTAGGAGGTTGGCGACGGCAGGTGTGGTGTCGGGTCACCATTTTATTCGGCTGGGGAAGGAATTGAAGAGGGACTTGGAGGTTTGGGACGTTTTTTTGGGACAATTTAATGGCAGGACGTTGGTTATGGGGGAGGTGGTGGAAAGTTTTAACTTGTTTTCAGATGCTGCTGGGGGGGTGGGTTTTGGGGTGTATTGTGAAGGACAGTGGTGTGCGGGTGAATGGCCGGTGAGTTGGTTTGAGAGGGGTTGGGTTAGGAACGTGGCGTTGCTTGAATTGTTCCCGATAGTGCTGGCGGTGGTGCTGTGGGGGGGCAAGTTTAAGGATAAGAAAGTGAGGTGGCATTGCGATAACTTGGGTGTTGTGCAGGCCGTTAATAGTCTGACTGCATCTTTGCCTCCTGTAGTTAGGTTATTGCAGCACTTGGTGCTGATGTGTTTGCTGCTGAACACATGGATTGTGGCGGTGCATGTGCCGGGGGTTCATAACGGGGTGTCTGACTCTCTTTCTCGTTTGCAGTGGGAGCGTTTTCGTCAGCTGGCTCCAGAGGCAGAGGAGGAGGGGTTGGAGTGCCCGGCATGGCTCTGGGACCTATTGGATGTACTATAGCGGATTTGTTTAGGAGGTCTTTGAGTGAAGGTACTTGGTCTGACTATGGTAAGGCGTGGCGTTCTTGGGAGCAGTGGTGTTTGAGTATGGGGGTTGGTGTTGATGGGGGGGGAGATCCCATTGGTGTTGTTTTTGGGACATATGGTGGAGGAGGGTTGGTCAGTGGCGAGGGTTAACCAGTGTTTTGCGGGTTTAGTTTTTGGTTTTAGGTTGAGGGGCCTTCCGGATGTTACCAAATCATTTTTGGTTAAGCAGGTACTGAAGGGTTTTCGTCGTGGGGGCCGGGTGGCGGACGGTCGGAGGCCGGTGTCCTTTGAGTTGCTGTTGAGAGTGGGGGTTTGTGTGGAGTCGGTTTGTAGCTCTGAGAGTGAGGTCCGGTTATTTAGGCTTGCATTCGCGTTGGCTTTTTTCGGGGCTTTCCGGCTGGGGGAGCTTGGGGGAGTACGGTGTGTGGGGGCGGTTTGGCGAATGACGATGTGGATTTGTTCGAGGATAGGGTGGTTGTACGGATTAGGGTATCTAAGACGGACAGGGAAGGAAGGGGTCGGAACGTGTGTCTGTATGCAGTGGCGGGGTGCTTGGTTTGTCCAGTAAATTGTTTGAGGGTATATAGGGGGGGGGGGTCCGTTGTTGAGGCATCAGGATGGTTCTTTTTTGTCAAGGTTCCAGTTTGTGGCGGTATTCAAGAAGTGTATGGCGGTGCTGGGAATGGACTCTAGTGGCTTTACGGGTCATTCCTTTCGTATTGGGGCGGCGACGGAGGCTGCCAGATTGGGGTTGGGGGACGAGGTGATTAAGAAAATTGGGCGGTGGGAGTCGGCCCGTTTTAAGTCGTATGTGCGTCTGGGGGGCTTGTGAGTTGGGGTTGGAGGGCGCAGTGGTTTTTTGTTCGTATTTTCATTCTCGTTTTTTCTTGTTGCAGGTGGGGAGGCGGCGTTAGTCTGGATCCTGGGGCATTCGTTTGTTTTTTGGGGTGCTTTGCGGGCGGATGTGAGGCCTAACGGGCGGCAGTTGGGGATAGGAAGGGATGAGGCGGTGGTGAGATGGATTGGATGCAGGGGGATGTTGTGGGGGAGTGTGATGGGTGAGGTTCATAGACATGCGAGGTTGGATAGGGCCCCGGATATTCTGGTGCTGCATGTGGGTGGTAATGACTTGGGGGTGAGGTCTTGTCGGGATTTGATCAAGGATATCAAGTTTGACTTGTTGCGATTGTGGTCCTTGTTTCCTGGGATGATCACGGTTTGGTCGGATATGGTGTATAGGCAGTCATGGCGAGAGGCCAGGTCGTTTGAGAGTGTGGATAAGACAAGGGTGAAGGTGAACAGGGCGGTGGGTAAGTTTGTGGCCAGGAATGGGGCGGTGGTGGTTCGGCATGTGGAGTTGGAGGCGGGTACAGGAGGATTTTGGAGGGCTGATGGTGTTCATTTGAACGCGGTGGGGATTGACTTGTGGTCTTTGGGCCTGCAGGGAGAGATCGAGAGGGCGCTTTGCATGTGGAGGAACGCGCGGGCTTGAGGGAGGAGTCAAGCCGCGCGTTGTTGGCGGGGGAAGGTCATAGAAGCTGGTGGTCTTGAATGGTGTGAAAAATGGGAGGGCCCCCAGGAGGGGGGGCTGGACTCTCATAGTTGGGCATTTTTGGTTCGTTCAGAGAGGCGTCCATCAGTTGGTGTCTCCGAGCTGGAGTTTTGCAGCTGGAGGCAAGATGGAAGTGCCGGGTTGGCGTGTTTATACATATATGTGAGAAATTTGGGGCTTCTATGACCTCCCTCGTCAGGGGGTATGGAAAAGTTATGGTTATATATTTATATATATATTTGTATATGTTATGTATTTATTTATTTATTAATAAACGGCTGCTGTGGCCGATTTAATCCAACTCGGACTGTGTGTATTCATTTAAGGGGTGTGAGAGGTTGGGAGGTAAAAAGGGTGGAGTTTTATGTGGAGTCAGTAGGCCCCGGGGGAATGCACAATAACCCATTCATGGCTTTTTGCACTTTTGCATCGACTTTTCCTCCTCCTGCTGCAATTTCTCCAGTGGCTCCTCATCATCCACTTCCTCCTTCATGGGATTTTCTCTGTGTGGGTTCCTAACGGCTACAGGGCGGCCAGCAAGACGTTCAAGCTATTCTTCTGCCATATCTTGTTGCAAATTTTGAGCCTGCTTCCACAGTATCAGCAACATTACAAGTTAACAAGCTAACCATAATATAACCAGATCTGGTCCTGGAGGTTTTTTGGAAGGTTCTAGCCATACATTGCCGCTTCTGTTTATTGTTGCTATGACCAACACTTTCCTCCTCTGATGACATCTCCTTAGCTCCCCCATCCAGCTCAGGTCCTGTTCAAAATAATTGTCATTCTCATCCTCCATGTCCTTTTTATGAGACTGTCATATGTCATCCTGGGCTCCTTGAATGCTTCCTGATTCCCTGCTCTGTATTTTCTCAGAGTGCTCCTTTTGCTACCACTGCCCCTACATCACCACTGTGGCTGCAAGTGCCGCTACTATCACCACCAATACAGCTACACCACCCCGCCTCCACCTGAACCACCTCCTCATTTCAGTCCAAATACTGACTGTTCTCACACTAGTCACCAAAAAGACTATCTTGACCATCTTTTATAGCACATGGGGTTTTTGTTACCTCTACTTAGAAAAAAAGAAGGCACTCCACTACAGGGGGCAGTGAAGACAGAGAGGATGCAACTAAAAAACTTCTCTGGGGTTTCAAGGAGGAGCAAGAGGATTATGGTGACCCCTGGCTCCTAGGCACAGACGTCTTAGAAGTGACATATACTGTACATCATTCTGCTGTGACTGAGAGGAGGAGTAACTCGTCCAGTCCACAATTTCATCTTCACAATAATAGGCACCTATTTGAAGCCAGGGAGAACGTTCCATACTACCCAACTTCTGGCTGGATAGCTGGTGCTGCTACTGCTGTGACTAATAGTGATGGCCCTGTGGTTTGCCCGGCGGTCGGTTCGTGGCGAACTTTGCTGGTTTGCGATTCGCTGGACATGCGAATATATGGCGATATTCGTGCCCGCCATATTCTTTTACATTGTGAAGAACTTTGACCCATGACACATCCATCAGGTGGTACAGGACAGCCAATTGAAAAGTTTCAGCACATGGACATACCCCCTACCTTATAAATAGACCTGATCTGGCAGCCATTTTACATTCTGTCTTTTGTCAGTGTATGGAGAGGTTGCTGTGTGAAGCTGGGACAGACTGTTAGGGACAAAAACGCTATCAAATAGGTCCACAAAAGTCCTTTTAAGGACTGGTATAGGTGTGCTATTGATAGGTGTGAAGTACAGAGGGATGTAGTACACTTAAAATATACTTTCTAACATAGAAAGCATATTATAGTGGATTTGTATTGTGCAGCAGTTGTGTGCGGTTCTGTAGCGATACTGCAGCTACACAGAGTGACAAAGCAATTAGAAAAAAGAATTATAGGGGCGGAGCCTGCGCTGAGCGTGGATGGTGGTGTGAAGTGCTGCTCTGTGACCAGACTATCCCTCCTAGCACAGTATTAACAGCTCCTCAGATCAAAAAATTTTCAAAATCGGTGGACAGAAGCCCACTGACTCCTCCGGACCTGCCAAATCGATGATAAATGCAGGAGATATGGACAAATTCATCAAAAAGGCAGCCGCTACATGCGTGGCAAAGAAATCCAAGATGGCGCCCGGAACACCGAAAACCTCCGGCTACAGACATCAAGCTCCTAACGGTGCTGATGGAGGTAGGGATGCTTCCCCTGGCCCAGATGCCCGGCCAATATCTAGAGGATTCCTGAAAGAATCGCTAGCTGAAGCCCTCAAACCCTGAGTTCAGAAATGTCGGCTATCAGGAGCGACATACGCCATATTGGCATGAGAGCGCAATCGCTAGAAGAAAATCAAGCTAAACTTACTACTCACCAGAAAGAAATGTCTTTAAACATGGCGGGATACCACGCACACATCAACATGTTGCACACAGCCGTGGAAGATTAAGAAAATAGGGGACGAAGAAACAATCTTCGCTTCAGAGGAATCCCCGAATCTGTTGCTTCAAGTGACATACCAGAAACGGTGATACAGATTTGCCTACATCTTCTGGGCCCAGATACTGCCCATGAAGTCACCATTGAAAGAGCACATAGAGCCCTAAGGTCTAAGCCTCAGCCCAATGAACAACCTCGGGACATTATCTGTAAGTTCCTATGCTTCCCGGTCAAGGAAGCAATTCTTACAAGTGCCAGGAACAACCCGTCCCTGAATTGGGAAGGCAATGATATCTCCATCTTTCAGGACTTGGCGCAATCGACACTTAAAAAACGTAAAGCTCTAAAACCGCTCACCAACTGGCTGCGAGCTCACAATATACTGTATAGATGGACATTTCCTTTTGGCCTCTCCTTCTCCCAAGAGACGTCGCCTTTTCTTATCCTCATTCAAAGACCTGGAGAAGATTTATGACCATCTCGGGATCCAGCCACTACCTATCGAGAATTGGGATGCGTTCCAGGGGATGACAACCTTTCCTGAGCTTCCTAACATCCTGCCCTGGGAGATTCCTCGTACCCCCAAGCCGCAAAGAGCAAGAAGAGGAAACGTCTCCACTCCTAGAAGACTCCTACTTTCGGATGAATGAATGTTCGGGACAAATTATACCACTTCTATCTGACTTTGCGGTTATTAGAATTCCTCTTTCCACAAGTTAGATATATCACCTGCTCATAGTTGCCTATTAGATCTCATCGTATTATATCCAAGTCGGTTTGATACTTAATCGCAACACAGTAAGACATGTTAATTTTTTGCGCAAATGATATCTTCGCAATGTCTATATCTCTTGGTGCTCACTTTCAGAAAATTCGGAAATCGTTGCGATTCCAGCCTGTGCTTATACATACGATCTCCTGATTTTTGCAAAGATGCAAGAGAGTCAGATGATCAATTGCCCAAAACTGAAGATACATGCCTTCATTCTTGTTGTTCACCCTTATCGATACGCCCTTGCAACCCCAAACGTGTTTAATCGCAATGCAGTAGGGCATATCTAGGTCTATGCATATGGTCTCTTCGGAATGCTCACTTCTCCCTGTACCCGCTTGCATAAAGGTCAAAACCAAAGCGATCTATAATGTTCATGGGCGCATGACCTTTTGATTTTTATAGCAACGCGAATGAGTTAGTTGACACCAAGCTTATATCGAAGAAACTTAGTAATAACTCTCGTTGCCCAGTATGCCATTTCGCCCTTGCAAATTCAGCTTTGTTTAATCGTAACTTAGAAGGGTTTTTCTCTATTTGGGCCAATGATTTTTTTCGCTTCAAATGTTCGATTATAATACAATCGGAAACCAAAGTGATTTAGCATAAGCTTATGCATACGATCTTCGGAATTTAACAATGACACAGGAGAGTTTGCCGACCCTTTGTTTAAATCGAGGTTACATGCCTCTGTTTCTATTACACAGTTATGCAAATATGCCCTCTTAGCTCCAGTGCGATTCAACACGATTATGCATACACTATAATATATGCCTCTATTTATCCTATAACGGCGTATAGGTAATATTCATTTCTTTGCATTATGATCATTACACTATTTGGTCCTTGATGATCCTTAGAGGGATAGGGTTGGGAAAACAACATTGCTTACCGGTAACTGGTTTTCTCGATACCCATGACGGCACCCCATGCGACCAGGGACCT
The DNA here is from genome assembly GCF_905171765.1 of Bufo bufo. Classification (NCBI taxonomy): domain Eukaryota; kingdom Metazoa; phylum Chordata; class Amphibia; order Anura; family Bufonidae; genus Bufo; species Bufo bufo. Next base: position 31,436,132 of record NC_053392.1, on the reverse strand, counting down.
CCCATCCTGGACAGGAAACCTGAGAAGATAAAAGGTTCACACCCCCACCAAGCACCAGTGATAGTAATAAACAGTACTCTGGAGGTGAACACACGTAAGAAAAGAGAGTGAGAGAGAGATCCAATATGGTACATTATATCTCTTCTGAACTAGACTGTACATTAGGGAATTTCTCTAAGAATCTTACCAAGGAGTAGCAGGCTACTCCATATTAAACCTATTAAGGTAACTATAATACCTATAAAGTCCTTTTTTTGGGGGGGGGGAATGGAAAAATTTTGGGGGTGCCGTCATGGGTATCGAGAAAACCAATTACCGTTAAGCAATGTTGTTTTCCCCTCACCCATGACAGCACCCCATGCGAGATAGACTATTAATGAGGAAATTAGGGAGGGACCACCACCTGAAGCACCTTCTTACCAAAGGCGGTATCCGCGTGAAGTTGGAGCCAGTAATGCTTTAAGAACGTATATGTGGAGAACTCCACGTTGCTGCTCTACAAATTTGAGCCAGAGAGGCATCCGCCTTCTCGGCCCAGGACGTAGCCACTGCTCGGGTGGAGTGAGCTCCAAACCCTGAAGGGGGCGAGAGACCCTGTGCTAGGTAGGCTTCGGAAATGGCCCTTTTGACCCATCTAGCAATGACTGCCGTAGACACTTTCCGCCCCTTATTTCTACCCCAAAACTGAATAAGGAGGTTTTCTTCCAACCTCCAGGCCGAGGTAGACTCCAAATAAGTTAACAGACATCTTTTGACGTCCAGGCAATGATACTCCCTTTCTAAATTATTGGAAGGATTTGTGCAGAAAAATGGAAGAATAACATCTTGACTTCTGTGGAAGTCCGTAACCACTTTTGGCTGGAAGGACGGGAGAGGCCTAATAATAACTTTGTCATCTAAGATCTGGGTATACGGTGGAAAAGCCGAGAAGGCTTGAATCTCTGAAATCCTTCTAGCTGAAGTAATGGCCAGTAAAAAGGAAATTTTAAAGGAGAGCATATCTATGGGGATCTCTGACAGGGGTTCAAAAGGTTTCTGTGACAGGGCCGTCAAGACCGTGTTTAAGTCCCAAGGAGGGGACAAAGGTCTTATCGAAGGGTGGATCCTGGAGGCCGCTGAAAGAAACCTTTTTACCCAAGGATGAAGGGCCAGCTGTATATCGAAAAAGTAACTTAAAGCTGCCACATGCACTCTCAGGGTGGAAGCCCTAAGCCCCTTATCCAGACCAGCTTGTAGAAAGTCTAGGACTCTTGAGACATTTGGAGGAGAGAAGGGGTCAGGATTGATCCCTAAGAAGGGAGAAGACCTCCCAGATCTTATTATATTTCCTAGCTGTAGTAGCTTTCCTACCACCCAGAATGGTGGTCACTACTGATTGGGACAGACCCCGACCTAACCAAATCCCCCTTTCAGTCTCCACACTGCCAGGTGCAAGATTTTTGGATTGGGATGCAGGATTGGGCCTTGATACAATAGATCATCCCGCTGAGGTAGAATCCATGGGGGGGCTATCGCTAAGTCTAGGAGGCAGGAGTACCAGGACCTTTTCGGCCATACTGGGGCAACTAGGGTAATTATCGCTTTCTCCCTCTGGACTTTCTTTAGGACCTGTGGAATTAGGGAAAAAGGAGGGAAGGCATAACCCTCCTCCTGAGACCAGTGCTGTGCCAATCCGTCTAGGGCTGTTGGATCGTCCAAACGATTTAGGGAGAAGAATCTCTCTACTTTCTTGTTCTTCCTGGAGGCAAACAGGTCTACTGTGGGGAGGCCGAATTTTTGAGTTAACTGGGAGAATACCTCTGGGTTTAGACACCAATCTCCCTGTTTTAGCTGGACGCGGCTCAGAAAATCGGCCACTATGTTCTCCTTCCCTTTTATGTGGACTGCCGACAGGGATAGATGTTTCTGTTCTGCTAGCTGAAAAATCTGGTGACAGAGTATTTCCAGAGAAGATACCCTGGTTCCACCTTGATAGTTGACGTATGCGACTGTTGTTATTATTTTCTTGTGGGATATGTCCGGAACTATCGCTTTTAACACCTTTTCCACTGCCTTTAGTTCTTTGAAGTTTGAGGTGGCTTTCCTGGTGTTCAAATCCCACCTCCCTTGCCAACCTTTGTTCTCCGAGTTAGCCCCCCACCCCCATGGGCTGGCATCCGCAGTTATTAGCATTGGATCCTGAAAAGACCAGGGTACCCCTGCTGAAAGATTCTCTGGCACTGTCCACGAAAGAAGAGACATCCTCGCTTCCGTGGATAAATGGAAAGACCGGTCTAACGACTGATTGCAGCCGTCCCATTGGTGCAGGATGCATGACTGTAGCTTCCTTGTATGGGCCTGCGCATATGGGACAGCCGGAATTGTTGCTGTCAGGTGGCCCAGTACTGCCATTGCCCTTCTGAACGAGCAGAGGTAGGACCTGAAAAGATCCCAAACGTGTTCCCTGATGGAGATTATCTTGGTGGACGGGAGGAATGTTTTTTCTACCCGGGAATCTAACAGGATGCCTAAAAACACACAAGTCTGAGATGGTGACAGGCAAGACTTTTTCCACTTTATTTTCCAGCCCAGGTTTTTTAACAGGGAGCAGGAAACACTGATGTTTTGTTTTAACTTTTCTTTGGTCTGGGAAATAAACAGGAAGTCGTCTAGATATGGCAGCAACGGAACCTCTGACAATCTTAGAAAGGAAGCCACCTCCGCAATCACTTTTGTAAAGATTCTGGGGGCTTGTGAAACCCCAAAAGGTAGGGCTTTGTACTGCAGGTGTAGACACTCTCCCTGAACCCAGATCGTTGTCCTTAAAAAATTTTGGGAGGACACATGAATTGGCACATGGTAATATGTGTCCTCTAAGTCCAGAGTCGCCATCCAGCAATCTCTTGCTAGGAGATCTATGGTTGATCTTATGGTCTCCATGCAAAACTTCTTGTATTTGAGGAACCTGTTTAGTTTCTTTAAGTTTAGGATTACTCGGAAGGAGCTATTGGGTTTTTTCACTAAAAAAAGAGGAGAGTAAAATCCCTTGCCCCTCTCTGCCTGTGGAACCGGGACTACTACCCCTTTCCGTAGAAGAAGCAACACCTCTGACTCTAAGGCCCGTCTTTTGATTTGGTCCTTGGGGCAGTCTGTCTGAACGAATGAATCCCGGGGAATGGTCAGAAACTCTAACCGGAACCCTTCTCCAATACCTCCCAGGATCCAACCGTTTTTGGTTACCGTTTTCCAGGCTGGGAGAAAAAGAGATAATCTTCCCCCTACCAGAGATTCGGCGTCATTGCTTATCCTTAGGTCTTGGGTCCTGGGGCTTAAAAAGGAAACCGCTGGATTTCTTAGGAAATCTATCCTTTTCCCTTCTGTCGTACTGTCTACCCCTTTGTTTTTTATTCTGGTATCTACGAAAAAAGGGGGGGGGGCGTTGAGAAACCGGAAAGCCCTTCTTTTTGTCTGAGGCTTTTTCAAGTATGTCGTCAAGAGACGACCCTCACAAGGGATAGAGCACAGTCTGACCTTCGAGCCCTGATCTGCTTTTCAGGATTTCAGCCAGATAGCTCTCCTAGCCGCATTGGACATGGCAGATGATCTGGCCGAAAACCTAATCATATCCGTGGAGGCATCTGCTAGAAAGTCGGCGGCCTTAAAAAGGTAGGAAGGGAGGCCAAAACTTCCTCTCTTGGCTTTTTTTCACTGAGATGCTGTTCTAACTGTTCCAACCAGATATGCAGTGATCTTGAATGCCATGATGCTGCGACAGCAGGTCTCAGGCAGGCAGAGGACGATTCACACGCCTTCTTTAAATAAAAATCTGCTTTTTTTGTCTAAAGGGTCAGACAGGCTACCCAAATCATCAAACGGTAGAGCAGACTTCTTGGCGATCTTTGCTACCGGAGCGTCTACTGCAGGGGCCTTGTCCCAAATAGCTGCTACTTTCTCATCAAAGGGATATTTCCTTTTAACTGAATTTAGGATAAAAAACTTCCTATCAGGATTTTTCCATTCCTTTCTAATTAATGCTTGGACGTTTTCGTGAATGGTGAAAACCCTATGCTTCCTGGGGCCTAATCCCTGAAAAGCTAGATCTGCTGTAGACTTAGCCTGCTTCACATCTTCCAGTTGCATTGTCTCTCTGACAGCTTTATGAAGGTTTTGGGTGTCCTCAGGTAAAAAAAAGGAACTCCCTGCTTCCTCATCTTCTGACGATGTAGCGTCATTAGAAAATAACTGACCCGCTTCTCTTTCCTCCATGTCGGAAAGGTCTATATCAAAATCCCTAACCTCCAGGGACTTCTCTGGTGACTTATGGCGGCTTTTATTCAATGACTTTAAGGAGGCCCTGACCTCAGATCTTATTAAGGACCTCATGTTTTTGGATAGGCTCTGAGATTCCTCTGCCACCAACTTATCAATATACGGCGTTCATAATGGTTTAGAATAAGAGAATGCCAGGGCCACTCTGTATCCCGCACACTCCTTATGTTTCGTTTTTGAAGCCGCTTTTTGGGGGGTCTTTGCAACCTAAAACATGCCAAACAAACAACACCCCATCAATAAAAAAGATCCACCTCACCACTGATCTTTGTCCACACTCCTCAGGACTGGTACCGGACTAGCAGGCCTCGAGGGTTCCAGGGGTTCGGCCCGTCCATCTGCTGGCTCAGACATTTTTGCTGGAAAGAGAGCCTCTTAAGCACAGCACTGTGTGCTACATCGGCTGGCTGGATTCCCCCCGCAGCCACATTTATATTTTAAAGGACGCGCCTAGGCTATTCCGGCGCTTTTTTCCCTACTTCCGGGTTAAGCTCCACCGAGTAGGAGGCGCGCGCATGCGCAGATGCCTCCCTGACGCCAACAGGAAGCCGGGCAAAGACGCCGAACAGCATGAGAGAAGTCGCCTGAACACGGCCACGGTGGCTCCCTCAGGATCGGCCCTGGAATGCGGGGGAAAGGAAGACTATAGGCAGCAGCCCGGAGAGCCTTCAGCCACCTGGGGGAGGCCACCTACCGGATCAGAACCTGGGCCTCCCCCCAGCTGCAGGTGAGAACCATCCTTAAGAACTTCCCAGGAACTTCCTATCTGGAGGACAGGAAACCTGAACTGGTGCTTGGTGAGGATGTGAACCTTTTATCTTCTCAGGTTTCCTGTCCTGGATGGGAGGTCCCTGGTCACATGGGGTGCCATCATGGGTGAGGGGAAATTTATATATTCCACCCCTTACAAGTTCTTAGAGCTCTTATGCTCTGCTGGATTAGTGTTTACCCTGGTCTTGTTATGTATTATTTTATGTTCTTATTTTTTCCCTTTGTTGCTGTCTTAATCTCAGGTACTGTGACATCCATACATGTTCTTCAACCCACGCGTGGACTACATGGACTGCTTCTCCCGGGGAGGCTGAGTGCTATTTGATATCTTTCTATATCTTTTTAGCCTGCTCACTATCAGTAATATGCTTTCCCACCACACCCTTTACGTTGAACCACGGCTAGCATCCGTATGGCTTCCTTCAACGTGAAGGGTTTTAACTCCCCCTCTAAAGGTAGTCAGGTTTTCTCTTACCTAAAAAAAGAAAAATGTTCAATCATTTTCCTCCAATAAATCCACTTTAAATTTGATAGATACCTGAATCTCACGAGATCTTTATATTCAAATTGGTTCCATTGTGGAGTGGGATCCTCAGCCTCCAAGGGCGTAAGCATAGGGATAAGGAAAGACCTTCCATTCTCATATCTCCACCATATTCAAGATGTTGAGGGAAGGTACATTTTGCTTAAAGGGTCTATTGCTAACCAGGTGTATACCTTTATCAATCTTTACGCACCCAATACTGGTCAGGTTACTTGGATAACAGAAGTCCTTTCGTTATTAGAGCCACACAAAGAGGGTATAGTGATTCTAGGCGGTGATTTTAATATTGCGCTTGAGCCAGAACTTGACTCCACCTCTAAAAAATCTGCTATATCCGCCAAAGCTCTCAGACATCTAAAAAAATACCTTCATGATTGGTCTGTTTGTGATGTCTGGAGACTCTTTAATCCAAAAACATGTGACTATTCCTTCTTTTCGCCAGTTCATGGGTCCTACCACAGAATTGACTACCTATTTATCTCAAAAGAACATCTCCAATTTTGTAACCTGGCCAGTATAGGTTTGATGTATTTATCGGATCACTCCCCTGTATTCTTCACAATAGATATGCCCACCTCTGATACTCGCCCCTTTAGATGGCGATTACATGAACAATGAACTATTTTCGCCTGGAGATCCCCTGACACAAACACAAAAAGTGTTAAAGGAGTTTTTCTCCCTGAATACTGGCTCAGTAACCTCTCAACAAGTACTATGGGATGCTCATAAAGCCCACTTCATATCCATGGGAGCTAGGATTAAAAAAGCCAGAAGGCTTCAGATAGATAGCTTGCTAAATAAAATTCAACATCTTGAATCCCTACACAAAAGGTCCCTGTCAGAAACACTATATAAAGATTTAACAGACTCCGCGAAGCCCTAAAAAACGTATTAAACGTTGCCTCAGCCAAATATTATCTCCAAGCACAATTTAAATATTATGCTAATGAGGATAGAGCATCTAAATTTATGATGCAACGTATTAAACAGAGAAAGTCCCTTAACTACATTCACAAAATTAAATCAGCAAATGGTGAAACGGCCTTCACTACCTCATCCATAGCTGCCAAATTTAGAGAATTTTACCATTCGCTATACAATCTACAGCCTTTCCCCTCCTGCCCTTTCCGAAAAGCAGACCCTAGCATTACAAACGCCCTTCACCTTGAAAGAACTAGAAACCGCTATCAAACAGCTCCCTAAAGGGAAATGCCCAGGCCCTGATGGCCTCCCGGCCTTATATTATTGGTCGTTATCAGATACCTTAGGCCCTCATTTGCTCAAAGTCTGTAACAACTCTCTGCTGGGTACCCCAATGTCAATAGATATGACTAGAGCCCATATCTCTTTGATTCCTAAAGAGGGAAAAGACAGCTCCAACTGCGCAAATTGTCGTCCGATTTCCTTGCTAAATTTAGATTTAAAGATTCTAGCAAAGATGCATGCGATACGCCTCTCAGACTTACTTCCCACATTGGTCAATAAAGATCAAGTAGGCTTCGTGAAGGGCAGGGAGGGCAAGGAGAACACATCAAGAGTACTTAACTGCATATATTATGCAAAAAGAAAGATACAACCATCCAATGATCCTTCTCAGCACTGATGCTGAGAAGGCTTTTGACAGAGTTGACTGGGATTACATGAATAAAGTGCTACACACGTTTGGGATTCCAGATCAATTCATTAATGCTGTAAGTTCCCTTTACTTTAACGCATCAGCCTCTGTTATCGTTAACAACTCTCTCTCCCCTTGCTATTCGCAACGGGACGAGACAGGGATGTCCCCTCTCTCCCCTATTTGTTTTAGTCATGGAAACTCTTTTACAGGCTATTAGGAGAGAGAGGGGGATTCAAGGTATGCGAGTGGGTGGTTTCGAACATAAAACAGCAGCCTTCGCTGATGACCTATTCATTATGGTCACAAATCCTACTATAAGTAAAAAACAAGTATGAGGGGGCACACTCAAAAGGAAAACACAAGCAGTGATAGTGATGATACACTTTAATATACTAAAATATTAAGAACATACCCTAAAACAATACATAAAATTCATATACCACGTATACAGATGGAAATAGGTGTGAGAACCTGTATAACCGACGCTCAGTCTCTGCGGCAAACACCAAATGATCGCAACAAAACCGCGTAGCGGCAAAGTCCCAATCAGGGAATAACGTTCCTAGTCCCTGAAGGTGATATCACAATAGGATAGAGCACGTGTCAATTCTATCACAAGTTCTGTGACGCTCTGTCCAGACTCAAATTAACCAGCAGTGGTATAATAGTGTGATAGCCCAGTTCATGTCCGGCACAATGATATACTGTAGTAGCCCAATTCACTGTCAGGCACAATGATATAGTATAATGGCCCAGATCACTGTCCGGCACACTTGTGGTATAACGCCCACAGTGGTGGGCTAACTCACACTTTCTTCCACAAAATAGCAATGCTCATAAACGAGCCCGGTCTTACCCGTCTTCACTGTTTCTTCCACAGCATAGATCCCAGGTGGCCGCACACCAGCGGTGTGCTCGGCCTGTGCGTGGCGTCCCACGTGACCTGGTTGCCTAGGGGACCAGATGCACGCTCGTGTGACGTAAATGTTGCGCGACTGCTCTCCAGTCTTTCGGTCAGAGCTACTTTAATAACTTTGCTCCTTTGGTTGCCGGCTTTCTTTTTCTTTAGATGAATCCACGCTCACTCTAAACCGCCAGACGCGTTTCGGGGTCTTGCACCCCTTCCTCAGTGGCCAACTGAGTGAGCGGATCCTCACTCCTTATATATGGGATACCTCCGCCCACATTCCTCCATATTCCTTGTGGATTTGTACTATATGGAGTGGATTTAACCCCTGTGGAATGGGTTCCCATTCTCAATATGTTAGTCATGCATACCTTTATTAACTCATTCTAAAAAGTTAAAACAATAAATACACCCCTACATAGTACATGCCCTACCATATAAAAATACATAAAAAATGCATTAAAAATAGATAATGGAGAAGACTGCAAGGTCCTACATCATATATGAATAACCGCACAAAAAACGCATTAAAAACGCATATAAGTGTATTGCGTTTTTTATTGCGATTTTCATGTTGAAGAAGAGATATTCATCCAGGGATGCTATGATATTCATCCGAAGACAAATAATATTCATCCGAAAACAAATGGCGGGGATAATTGACTAATGTAGCCTAGAGGAACCGTCCGGCAAGGAGGGGAGATCACAGTGTCGATAAACGGCCAAACTGCGATGTCCCATCCATACTGGACAACCTCCCTCACAGGAACCCAAAAACCTCCATTTCGGCGTTTAGGCCCCTGGGAATAATTGTGTCATACTCAAAGATCCTCCGGGATTCTTGTCTTGACATATGTGCGATGTGGTTCCCCCCTCGCCATGCTTTTTTAACTCTCTCTATAGCCACAAATTTCAAACCAGTGGGGTCACAGTTATGTACAGTTTTGAAATGTTTGGATAATGAGTGTGTCTCTAGGCCTTTCTTGATGTTTGCCACGTGTTCCGCTACTCTCTTTTTGAGCTTTTTTTTTGTTCTGCCTATATATTGCTTCCTGCATCCGCATTGTAGCAAATATATGACGTCTGTGGAATCACAGGTCAGGCATTCCTGTATCTCCAAACTAAATGAATTAACTGTAGACTGCACTTTTGTGGTTTTCTTGGGGAAACTAGTGATTTTACGATTAGCACATCTGCCACACTTGAAGAACCCGTTCACTGCCAACCAATTTTCTTTTTTGTGGCCATCTTTCTTCACTTTCACAGTTGGAGCTATTTTACCGGCCAAGTTACTTGCCCTTGTATAGGTTATCTTGGGTGCTTCACTTAAGAGAGGACCAACTACCTTATCATTCAATAGGTGCCCCCAGTGTTTCCAGATGCTCCTTTCCATTATTTTATACTGAGAATTAAATGGAAGGATAATCCTCAATGTTTCGTCACGTGGCTGGGGGTCACCAGCCAAAAAGAAGTCTTTTCTTTCCATTTTCTTTACTTTTTCCAGTGACCTGTCGATCACCTGGACTGGGTAATCTCTTTCTAGCAATTGTTGTTTCAAACCAGTCACTTCCTCCTTAAATTTGTTATCATCAGTACAGTTCCGCCTGAGTCTCCGGAACTGACTGGTCGGCACATTGATCAGCCATCGAGGAAGATGGCAACTAGCAAATCTAATAAAGCTGTTTTTTGCGACTGGTTTGAAAAAAGTATTACAATGCAGTTGGTCCCCCTTTACCCATATTTCCAAATCTAAAAATTCAACTTTCAATTTACTGACACTGGGGCTGAACACTAAGTTCCTATCATTGATGTTAATATTCTGGAGGAATAAATCCAGGGATTCAGTTGTACCTTGCCAAATGAACAAAATATCGTCTATGTAACGCCGCCATAGCACCAGATCCGTCCCCAGCCTGGGCATGATAGCCTCCTTCTCCCATTGAGCCAAAAACAGGTTGGCATAGCTGGGGCCGAATCTGGTGCCCATGGCGGTGCCGGTACGCTGCACATAGAACTCCTGCTCAAAAGAAAAATAATTATGGGCCAATATGTATCTCACCCCGCCCAATAGAAACTCCAACTGTTCAGTGGAGAGACCAGCATCTCCCAACAGTTGCTCTTGCAATGCCTGTATGTCCTGGGTGTGGTCAATGACTGTATATAGGGATCCAACATCCAGCGTCCCCAAGATCCATCCGTCTACCCACTTGATAGTTTCAAGAGTTTTAATAATGTCAGTAGTGTCGCTTATATATGACGGCACTCCTTTCACGTAGGGTTGAAGCCATTGATCGATGTACTTCGACAAATTGCATGATATGGATTCAATCCCTGACACTATTGGGCGACCTGGGGGTGATTGTAGATTTTTATGGATCTTGGGGATGCAATAGAACATCGGGATCCTCTTCTCAGTGTCCAGAATAAACCTAGCCTCCTGATAAGAAAGAAAGCCCATCTCTAATCCCTTTTCACAATACATCTTTAAAGTTTTATAGTACTCCTCTGTTGGGTCTCCTCTTAGTTTTTGATAGGTGTTCTCCTAATTGTCTATGACACTCTTTCAGATAATCCGCCGTATTCTGTACCACTACCGCCCCACCCTTATCGGCTGGCCTGATTACAATATCATTTATCTCTTGTAGTGATTTGATTGCCTTAATCTCCTCTTTAGTCAGATTTGCATTCACCCTGCTGCTTTTAATTCCCCTCAAGTCTCGTTCTACATTGTTTCTGAATGTAGCCATTTCACTACTGATCTCCTGCCTAGGAAATGTCTTTGATCTAGCTTTCAAATCAGTGTGTGGATATTTACTTGCATTCCCTTCTATGTCCATCTCTCTATTGATAGGATTTTTCAGAAAATACTTTTTAAGACATAACCGTCTGATGAATTTTTCCACTCCAATGTACGTGGCAAACTTATCCAGAGGGTTTGACGGGGCAAATTTTAAACCTTTGTTTAATAACGGTACCTGGGTGTCTGTAAGTACAGTGTCACTGATGTTAATTACGTTGGTCGTCGATTGTGTGGATTTCTGTGATCCCTTCTTATGTGCATGTCGTCCTCTCCTGATTGTCCGTTGTGTTTTTGCCGTTTCGACCTGGTCAATATCGGCGTGTGATAGTGTTCCGTGTTTTGGTGATACCTGTGTTCCTGTCTTTGTGACTGATAGTTCCCTCTGTCCCATGCATAATCCATCGAACGGTCCCTCAAATTGTAATTGTGTGCATATCCCTGTCTGTGATTGTGTTTCCTTACATTTTGTCGTGGTGGTGTGGGAGTGCGTGTGGTCCTCGTTCGTGCTTTGTGATGTGGTGGAGTGTAGTCTAAAAAATGAGGTGCAACAAGTGTTTCAAATCTGTTAGAAATTTTAACGTTGTCATATTCTGTGCTCATACCCTGTGTATTGGTGTACTCGACCTCCCTCTGCAAATTAGCCTCCGTGACTTCTTTCCTCTCCAAGTAATGTAGCTTCCTAGACATCTTCCCTATTATTTCCCTTTCCAAGGAGTCCAGATTTTTGCAAATCCTCTCATGCCATTTGCGTACTACCTCTGTGTCTGGGAATGCCTCCATCTCTCGTTTGAGGGTATCTATCTGCTCCGTCATTTCCTCTGACATCTGTATCCTTCTTCTAATGATCATTTGAACAAGGGTTCCTGATTGTGTTTTCAGGAAAGCATCCCATTCTTTTTTGAATTTGTCATCCACCAGATCCATAGCAGGCATCTTAGTGAGTGTCAAACCCTTGGGGATGAGTCCCTTGTCCAAATATTGTGTTAGTGACCTTATCTTCCATTTATTTCCCAACTGACGTTGCAAAGTCTTCTCCAGTCCCTTAAAAACATCATCCATTGATCTTTAGATCCCCGCCAATGCTTCACCTTCCACATTGCTTCTATTTTCTTATATTTGTTATCCAAGTGTTCCCAAATGTCCATATTAGGGAGAGGGGAGCTCAACTGTGAAGGGTGCTGTGAGTATTGGGTAAAAGAAATACAGGGGCTCACCCCCTCTCTATATGGATAAGGTGCTCACCCCCAGGTCCCACCCTCAGGACCAGTAAGGACAATGAGTAAAAAACAAGTATGAGGGGGCACACTCAAAAGGGAAACACAAGCTGTGATAGTGATGATACACTTTAATATCCTAAAATATTAAGAACATACCCCTAAAACAATGCATAAAATACATATACCACGTATACAGATGGAAATAGGTGTGAGAACCTGTATAACCAACGCTCAGTCTCTGCGGCAAACACCAAATGACCGCAATAAAACCGCATAGCGGCAAAGTCCCAATCAGTCAATTATCCCTGCCATTTGTGAATATGATGATTATTTGTCTTCGGATGAATATCATAGCATCCCTGGATGAATATCTCTTCTTCAACATGAAAATCGCAATAAAAAACGCAATACACTTATATGCGTTTTTAATGCGTTTTTTGTGCGGTTATTCATATATGATGTAGGACCTTGCAGTCTTCTCCATTATCTATTTTTAATGCATTTTTTATGTATTTTTATATGGTAGGGCATGTACTATGTAGGGGTGTATTTATTGTTTTAACTTTTTAGAATGAGTTAATAAAGGTATGCATGACTAACATATTGAGAATGGGAACCCATTCCACAGGGGTTAAATCCACTCCCTAAAGTACAAATCCACAAGGAATATGGAGGAATGTGGGCGGAGGTATCCCATATATAAGGAGTGAGGATCCGCTCACTCAGTTGGCCACTGAGGAAGGGGCGCAAGACCCCAAACGCGTCTGGCGGTTTAGAGTGAGCGTGGATTCATCTAAAGAAAAAGAAAGCCGGCAACCAAAGGAGCAAAGTTATTAAAGTAGCTCTGACCGAAAGACTGGAGAGCAGTCGCGCAACATTTACGTCACAAGAGCGTGCATCTGGTCCCCTAGGCAACCAGGTCACGTGGGACGCCACGCACAGGCCGAGCACACCGCTGGTGTGCGGCCACCTGGGATCTATGCTGTGGAAGAAACAGTGAAGACGGGTAAGACCGGGCTCGTTTATGAGCATTGCTATTTTGTGGAAGAAAGTGTGAGTTAGCCCACCACTGTGGGCGTTATACCACAAGTGTGCCGGACAGTGATCTGGGCCATTATACTATATCATTGTGCCTGACAGTGAATTGGGCTACTACAGTATATCATTGTGCCGGACATGAACTGGGCTATCACACTATTATACCACTGCTGGTTAATTTGAGTCTGGACAGAGCGTCACAGAACTTGTGATAGAATTGACACGTGCTCTATCCTATTGTGATATCACCTTCAGTGACTAGGAACGTTATTCCCTGATTGGGACTTTGCCGCTACGCGGTTTTATTGCGGTCATTTGGTGTTTGCCGCAGAGACTGAGCGTTGGTTATACAGGTTCTCACACCTATTTCCATCTGTATACGAGGTATATGTATTTTATGTATTGTTTTAGGGGTATGTTCTTAATATTTTAGGATATTAAAGTGTATCATCACCATCACCGCTTGTGTTTCCCTTTTGAGTGTGCCCCCTCATACTTGTTTTTTACTCATTGTCCTTACTGGTCCTGAGGGTGGGACCTGGGGGTGAGTCCATGACTGCCCTGGACCTCTTTCAGGAACTTCTAATAGTGCAGTAAATAGGCCATATAATCTGACAAAAGTAGATTATTCTTTGAATTGAATGATGTGTCCATTCACTTTGGTCCTCGTAGGATTGTCACAGAAGGATTGCCCTCTTTTTATGACTGTAATGCCATTTTAGTTCTGTGCCTGAGAAGTAACTTAACTGTACTATGTTATTTTCTATTATATGTAATGTCACTATTTTCTACAATAAAGAATTATAAAAAAAAATAAAAAATGGCTGTATTTCAAATAACTGAATAGAACCACAGTATGTAAAGGCGGTATCTCACATATCTTTTTTTTTAAATAACAGAATATGAAAGCTGTATATATTAAACTTGAATTTCACACGTGCAGATCTGTAAAATAGTGGATTTTGCAAAGAAAAATGGGTGTTTTTACAAACCCAGAAAATTATGGCTGTATTTCTATCTTAAATTGCACACTGACTAATCCAGATGTTGGATATTGCCAAAAAAGGGTGATTTTTTTTTAAATCAATGATTATTATTGCAGTATTTCAAGCGATTTGAATGTCACAAAAGCTTAGATGCTGTGCTGGTGCACTGAGCTTGTATAAAATGGCCGCCGCTGCTGCCCACCTAACTAACAGATGGATAAAAGTTTTTTTTTTCTGTCACTGGGCTCATTGCAGGGTGAAAAGATTGTGCACTGCTCCCACACAACTAAATCTATGTAGATCGCTGAGTTAGATTCAAGTTCTGAACAAAGATTCTCTCCTATTCTCTCCCTCACACCAGCAGCATCCTCTCCCTACACTGATCAGAGCAGAGTGACGTGCAGCGCTACGTTTCTCTAGCTTATATAGAGGCTGGGTCACATGCTGCACTGGCCAATCACAGCCATGCCATTAGTAGGCATGGCTGTGATGGCTTCTAAGGTCAGACAGTTAACCGCTTGTTGATTGGCTGCTCTGCAGCCTTTCAAAAAAAGCCAAGAAATCGACGAACACCGAACCCAAACTTTTACTGAAATGTTCGGGTTCGGGTCCAGGGTCCAAAAATCCTAAAGTTCGGTACGAACCCCAACTTTACAGTTCGGGTTCGCTCAACCCTGATGACCGGCACTCCACACTCCTGAGACAAGGCTGTCGGCACTAGTAAGAATCGCACATGCGCGATCCCTCACGGGAGCCGGCCGGCAGCCAGAGGGAGGGGGCGGGCACAGAAGGCTCTGACGTCGTGGGTCACGTGACCCACATTAGAAGAGCACTGAGGAGGTAAAAAAAAAAAACATTGAATAATTTGTAAAGTTAGGGTTAGGTAGGTAATTAAGCTAAAGGCACTAGATAACTCAGATAACCCCTTTAAGCCATTCTGTCACAAAGAGTTAACTGTCAAGCTGTGTGAATTGTACAGTACTTTGTCTTTGTGCTGGTTATCTAATAACCCTTATCTCTAAATTAACAAAAAGGTAATAAACACTTATTTACAGCACGTTCTTATCAGTAAGGGCTCTTTCACACTTGCGTTGTCCGGCGTGTACTCCACTTGCCGGAGGTGCCTGCCGGATCGAAAAAACGCAAGTGAACTGAAAGCATTTGAAGACGGATCCGTCTTCAAAATGCTTTCAGTGTTACTATGGCACCCAGGACGCTATTAAAGTCCTGGCTGCCATAGTAGTAGTGGGGAGTGGGGGAGCAGTATACTTACAGTCCCTGCGGCTCCCGGGGCGCTCCAGAATGACGTCAGAGCGCCCCATGCGCATGGATAATGTGTCCATGCGATCACGTGATCCATGCGCGTGGGGCGCCCTGACATTACTCTGAAGCACCCGGGGAGCCGCACGGACGGTAAGTATACTGCTCCCCCGCTCCCCACTACACTTTACCATGGCTGCCAGGACTTTAGCGTCCCGGCAGCCATGGTAACCATTCAGAAAAAGCTAAACGTCGGATACGGCAATGCGCCGAAACAACGTTTAGCTTAAGGCCGGATCCGGATTAATGCCTTTCAATGGGCATTAATTCCGGATCCAGCCTTGCGGCAAGTGTTCAGGATTTTTGGCCGGAGCAAAAAGCGCAGCATGCTGCGGTATTTTCTCCGGCCAAAAAACGTTCCGGTCCGGAACTGAAGACATCCTGATGCATCCTGAACGGATTTCTCTCCATTCAGAATGCATTAGGATAAAACTGATCAGGATTCTTCCGGCATAGAGCCCCGACGACGGAACTCTATGCCGGAACACAACAACGCAGGTGTGAAAGAGCCCTTAGATAAAAACTGAGCTGTGGGTGTTTATTTGGTCAGAGATCAGAGATAAGACACCGTCAGCTGAGCTGTCTGATGGAAAAAAGTTAAAATTCAGAGCCTGCTAGGAGAGAATCTCAAGGCTGAACAGAGAAAGGGACTCACAATTTTAATTAAGACTAAATAAAAAAAAGATTTTTAGCTCAAAATGAGTGCAAAGCAATAATAATAAAAATTGCCCCCAAAGGGATATCAAACCTTTAATCTAAAGTAACACCACAGATACCACAGTGATAACTCTCTGAGTACAGATAATGTAGTAGATATCACCAGCAGTCCTATGTAACACCACAGATAACAGTGATAACTCTCCGAGTACAGATAATGTAGTAGATATCACCAGCAGTCCTATGTAACACAACAGATAACACAGTGATAAATATATGAGTACAGATAACATAGTAGATGTCACCTGCAGTCCTATGTAACATCACAGATAACACAGTGATAACTCTCTGACTACAGATAATGCAGTATATGTCACCTGCAGTCCTATGTAACACCACAGATAACACAGTGATAGCTCTCTGAGTACAGGTAATGTCGTAGATGTCACCTACAGTCCTATGTAACACCACAGATACCACAGTGATAACTATCTGAGTACAGATACTGTAGTAGATGGTACCTGCAGTCCTATGTAACACCCCATATACCATACTGATAACTATCTGAGTACAGATCATGTAGTAGATGTCACCTGCAGTCCTATGTAACATCACAGATAACACAGTGATAACTATCTGAGTACAGATAATGTAGTAGATGTCACCTGCAGTCCTATGTAACACCACAGATAACACAGTGATAACTCTCTGAGTACAGATAATGTAGTAGATGTCACCTGCAGTCCTATGTAATATAGCAAGAGGGCTTTCTGTCTATATGTCACCTGTGACATCTTGCTTCTTGTGGTTGTCGGAGGCTCCTCAGTGATGTCTGTGTCTAAGCTCAAGCGTCCGGTGCTGTTGGGTTTATATCTGTGTCGGGGGGAAGGGGGGCTCATTATTTAGTCACTCATCTACAGAATGGTGGGTGATAAGACAGTTCTGAGGAAATTCTATGTTATTTATTAAAGGTATGTCGTGTATTAGCTGGAAAATTAATTGACAACAGCTGAGTAAACTCACACCCTCAGGAAAATATAATGATTGTATGTAGCGGTATTCACTATCTATCTAGCACCTGCAGGGCGCCCCATGGTGCCCCATGGTCGTGCTGCGGGCCGCAAATTGCGGGCCGCAATGCACGAGCACAGTCTGTGGCTCAGCCGCAGCGGATCGCAAAAAGATAGGACATGTTCTATCTTTTTGCTGAACGGAAGTACGGGACGAAACCCCACGGAAGCACTCCGTACTTCCGCATCATTCCACATCTCCAGATTTGCGGACCCATTGAAGTGAATGGGTCCGCATCCGTGATGCGGAATGCCCACGGAACGGAACCCGTGTATGGCGGATCCACAAATGCGGTCCGCAATACGGCACACGCCCGTGGGAAAGAGGCCTAAATTGGATGCACCTATAAAACCTCATTCAAACATCAGTGCTTTGGTCAGTGATTTCCTTCAGTGATTCTGAGCCAAAACCAGGATTTTAGCCTCCACAGAGATAAGTTTAGGAGCACTATAAGCATTCTCACTGTGTACCTACAAGGCTTGATGTTACTTGCAGCTCCAGGGGACGGTAATGGAGACGTCCTCATTTATCATTTTCTAATTTTATATTTTTTTTAATCAAAATATAAGATACAGTGAAAAATCAAGTGAGCCCTGCCAGGGCAAATATCCAGTAAGAGTTGCAACCAGGTACCTGCAAAGAGGACTGAGCAGTGGAGAGGAACAAGCCAAATCTCAGACCACCTATGATTGTCAGCCTGGGGAGTGGCTGGGGTCCTGTTAGTCTTTACGTGATTTGATTGTCTGACCTGTGAGGATGGGTGGGCTTGGCATTTCTGGGGCCCCAAGCAAAGTTATGTCTGGGGGCCCTAATCTGGACAGCCAGCCAAGAATCGCTATTCACAGAATTGGTCTCTTGTCTGTCCACAACCATGAGTATCTATAGGAGGCAGATACAGTTGAAAGCTGTGGCCATGGATGATTCTACCTCTCCTGCTGCTTGAGGTGAAAATTGAAATGGTGCCCACACCCCTGTGTCAAATTCTCAAGTCAACCCCTCCCCTGGGCCCTACTTCTAAAGGTATGTTTAAATTAGGAATTGCATACAGCACCACATACCTCTTACATCCAGTGATATCTATTCTGATGTAGACATTCTCTTTCCTCATCCTCTCCTTTCGACCAGACCACCATGACATATTATTTCAGCTGCCTCTCATCTCTGCAAAGTTTGGCACGCAGACAAGTTACTGAAGATTTCTCACTTTTCCATCCTCCTCCTTGTCCTGGACCCCAAACAGTGCTATCCTACTAATACCCCCAATATTGTGTCCACTAACAGTACCCCTGTATTTATAATTCTCCTCTCTGCACTGCTCCCAATAGGGCCCCCTGTATTATTATAATGCCCCTAGCAGTTCCCCCTATAATTTTAATTCCCCATCTCTGTTCTGCCCCCAGTATTATTATAATGTCCACAGCCCCCTGACAGTCCCATTTAAAAAACATCACTCCCCTGCCATCAGCCCCATCTGACATACAACCCCATGTAAAAAAAACATTACTGATTTCCCTTCAGCACCTGTAACATACATCATCATGCAAATAATATCACTTCCCTCCCTTAAGCCCCTCCAACATACAGTCCCATGTAAATAACATCACTCCCCTCCCTTTAGCCCCATCCAAAATATAGCCCCATGAAAGATCATCAATCTGCTCTCTTTAGCCCCCTGTAACATACAGCCCCATGTAAAACCATCAATCTTCTCTCTTTAGCCCCCTGTAACATACAGTCCCATGTAAAATCTTTTTCCTCCCTTTAGCCACCGACAAAAAGGGCCCTAAGTAAAAAATAAATCATCATTTCCATCACACACCAACCTGAAACATCCCACTCCTATTTCCACTGCATACTCTGAAGATTCTCCTGTAATCTGGAGGCCCAGCCGACTGGATAACAAGACTCCACCTCTTCCTCTGGCATCATACCAACCAGGAGCTCCTCCTTTCTATTTCCTGTGCAGCAGAAGACCTGTAGTGGGTCCCGATACGCCACAGCCTTTGCCAGTATACTGCCTCACAGGCTTCAGGCCTAATGCCTATGAGATGAAACAGCAAGCATGGGAGCTATAGGCCCCCTGAGAGGCGGGGGCCTGACGTAATTGTGTAGTTTGCATGGTTGCCAAGACTGCCACTCCCTTTGAGGGAATATCTGTGTTTTTGCTCCCATGCAGACTGGTAAGGTGTTGAAACTAAGCAGATGCCGACATGCCACTAGTGTTACGATACTGGTAGACACGGCTGGAATCCGGTAGCCAGATGGAATAAGCAAGGCACAGTTATGAACTGTGGAGTTGTAGTCCGTAGTGCGTCTTGAAGTGTAGATCGTAAGGTGAATATTCAGCAAAGAGTAGAAACAGTCTGAGAAAGATGGTTCTGAGGAGCAGGAGACTGGAACAAGTCACAATACTCAAGCAATGATTGAATTGCCTCATGGGTATAAGTAGGCCCAAATAGGACAAGCAATAAACAAGATGGCTTCGAAACAGCACACATCAGCCATCTTTGTTAAGGGCAAATCCTAGGACAAACACAGTAGCCTCCAGTGGTGAGGAGTGGAAGAGCAACACAATAGTTTAGCGGGAGTGAAACTGCGGTCACTAGTGGTAAATTAGAAAAATACATCAGATTCTCACAACTAGACTCAGTGGTAGGGGATTGACCAGTAAGGGTTTAGCCTCTTTACTGAACGAGCAGTGGTGGCCACTAGCGATGGCCTTGTGGTTCGCCCGGCGGTCATTTCGTGGCGAACTTTGCTCGTTCGCGATTCGCAGAACATATGGCGATGTTCGCACTCGACATATTCTTTTGCATTGTGCCGAACTTTGATCCATGACACATCCATCAGGTGGTATAGGACAGCCAATTGAGACGTTTCAGCACATGGACACACCCCCACTCTATAAAAAGAACCCTGATCTGGCAGCCATTTTACATTCTGTGTTTTGCCAGTGTAGGGAATAGTTGCTTTGTGGAGCAGGAACAGACTGTTGGGGACACCAAACGCTAGCTAATAGAGCCACAAAGTCCTTTTAAAGACTAGTATAGGTGTGCTATCGATAGGTGTGATACACAGAGGGGTGCGAGAAAGTATATTATAGTGCATTTGTATTGTGCAGCAGTTGTGTGCGGTTCTGCTGCAAAACCACATCTATATAAAGGGACAAACGCAATAGGAACAACTAATTGCAACGGGTGTGATATACCTGTTGCTACAAAATACTGATTGAAGGCTGCAATATACCTGCTTCCACAAATACTGCTCTTCTCTAGGGACTTAGGCACATGGTCAATTTGAAAATTACAGGCAGAGGAAGAGGCAGGCCGTTCCGCAGGGGTGGTAGGGGTCGGGCAGGTGCACTGGGCCGGAGCCTAAGTGGGAAGTTGGAGAACGAGCGTGCGATTACTCCAAAGAGCGCACCAGAGTTGGTTGAGTGGCTCACTCACCCTTCCGCTTCTGCACCCTCCTAATCCTCTGTATCTGTACCCTCCTCACTCTCTGCTGTGTGCACCCCCAACTCCACCATCACCACCACCACCACCATAGCTCCTCCACTTGAGTCAGAGGAATTATTTTCCCATCCATTCCCAGACTTTTAAGCCACTGATGAAGAGGTGAGGTCACCTTGAAACGCGTCTGGCGGGCAAAAGAAACCAAACTACTGAATATATATCCTGCAGAACCCAAAAGTGCACACTTGATATTTGAAAAAAAGATAAAAGACGAATAGAATATCTTTGTTTCTCTCCAGCACATATTCTCAGTCATGTGACCACAAACCAGCACGTGGGACGCCGACATTTGAGCTCAATAACAGTGCATCGCAATAACAGTGCACCGCAAAAGACATTGTCACACGTACAGTACGTCTGGATGACCATATGTACCTTTGCATGGTATAAGAACTAAACCACTTCAAGTGCAATCACAAACTCACTCCACAGAAATATAATACAGGATTCACAATTGGCTCATTTATATCGATTTTATTATCACCTTGATACTATCCGATTTTCATCCGATTTTTATCTGATTATTTTATCTGATCACAACTATTAACATACACTGCTATTTTATTTGATATTCTATTTTATTTGATATTAGTATTTTACCTGGTATTATACTGTCTATTGTATTTTACATGGTCCCAATTTATGCTGTGTGTTTTTAATTTTATCTCTATTTTACTTTGCTTCTACCATTCACCTTAATATTTCACAATAAATATGTTATATGTATGAAATACAGGTGGTGAGTGCCTGCTAATCATTATACAATCATTCCCAGACTTTACCAATGTGCAGCGATTCTTGACATCGGATCAGGAAGAGGAGGTAGCGACGGCCACCACCCAGCGGTCTGACATCAGTACCCAGATCAGCCCAAGGAGGGAGGTCCCCGCTGTTGCTGTCTACTCCGAGATCTCAAACGTCAGTGGTCGTGAAGGAGACGATGATGACGTCTCGATGAATGTTACGTGGATTTGGTGTTACCGCCAAGGATTGCATGCAGGCCTGCCTCTTCTCCTCCTCCTACTCCATCCTCGGCTAACGCCTCCTTTTCCACTGCTACCGCCTCTTCCGCGGCACCCCCCATGCTCCCCAGAACCTATTTGACATCCCAGGAGAGATGTTGCCATGCTGTGCTGTGGCTGTTGTGCCTGGAAGCCAAGAGCCACACTGGTCCTGCACTGCTTTCAGCTATGTGGTCACAGGACAATCAGCGGCTAACCCCGCTCAATTTGACAGTTGGTAAAGTGGTGTGCGACAATGGTGCTAATCTGCAGAGCGCGCTGAAACTGGGCAAAATGACACACGTGCCTTGCATGGCACACGTCCTGAACTTAGTCGCGCAGCGATTAGTTGATCAATACCCCGGGGTCTAGGATGTCTTGCAGCAGGCCAGGAAAATCTCTGGTCATTTTAGAAGATCTTACACGGCCATAGCTCGCCTTGCTGACGTTCAGCGGCGACACCACTTGCCCGTCAGACATCTTATTTGTGACAGCCCGCCGGAACTCCACCTTGTATATGCTTGATAGGCTACTCCAGCAGCAACGTGCCGTTAACGACTACATGTACGAACTCTGCAGCAGGACAGGTTCTGGGGAGCTTGGTTTCTTTTCACCGCGCCAGTGGCTGCTCATGCGTGACGCATGCAGACTTCTGCGGCCATTTGATGAGATCACCAAACTGGTCAGTCGCAGCCAGGGCGCCATCAGTAACATTGTACCTTATGCCTTATTTCTGGAGCGTGCATTGCGTCGTGTCATTGATGAAGCCGTCGAGGAGTTGGAATATGAGGAAGTCGCAATGCTGAAGGAATTGCCAGGGGGGGCTACTCCATCCGAGACAAGTCAGCATGAGTCTGAAGAGGAGTCAGAGGAGGATGGTGGTTGGGGGGTTGAGTAGCAAGAAGAGCAGGCTTTGGGGGGGACTTTAAACTTTTTGGGGATCCCTGGTGTTGTCTGTGGCTGGGGGGAGGAGACCAATGACAACATTCTCCTGGGCGAAGAGCAGGAGCCAGGGTGCTCCACCGCTTCCAATTTAGTGCAAATGGGGGCCTTCATGCTCCAGTGTTTGAAGAGGGACCCTCATATAAAAAGCATAAAATGGCGGACATGTTACCAGCATCACTGAGGGCTGTCAGACTATAGGGGTATTTTATACTGGCACATTATGGGGGCACTATGGGGACATTAGCTCAACTGGGGGCATTACAAGTGGGTATTTTTTGCACTGTCACATTATAAGGAGAATTATTTTTACTGGGGGGGCATTATGGTGGGCTTTATTACTCCCCCATGGTATCACCCCCTAATAGCAGCACCAGTCTCTCTCTGCTATCCCTCTGCCCCTTCTCCAAATTATTTTTATGAAATCTTTCTCATTAGGATAAAACACAACATCAGCTCCGCCGAGCCCCCGGCCAAAGTGTTGAAGTGGTGTCCGAGATCCCCAAGGGCCAAGCCAAGTAACTGTAAGTTTTCATGTGAAATATGTTTGTTATACACATAAAGCATACACTGTGCCACACAATATACAGTATACCTCTACACTGTGCCCCACAATATACAGTATACCGCTACACTGTGCCACACAATATACCGCTACACTGTGCCACACAATATACAGTATACCTCTACACTGTGCCCCACAATATACAGTATATCGCTACACTGTGTAGTCTGTTCTATAAGCACTATTGTTTTGTGGCAGCGGACAGAAAATAATCTGGAAGTGCCCCTCCCGAGACCTGGCTCTGGATCCGCCACTGTCTCCACCTGGAGACTAATCCTGTCAAGATTCATGCAAGTGCGGTATTGGCTGCTCATCGACCAAGATACTTCTGGGGGAAACCTGCCTGGCATGAACAGGCCTCCAGTAGCTACAGAGAATGAGAAGACAAAGCTTAAAGATACCTTGGAGCTCGGAAGCGTCGCAAAGTTAATCAAGATTCAAACCATAACTACAAGGACCGGTCTCCTCGTCAGAGAAAACATCACGGTTTCCCAGTCATTAGGGAAATGAAAAGGAGGGCATCCTAAATATATTTAATTAATTTAATAATAAAATATTTAATACATTTACTAATAAAATTTAAATTTTGCCTACTACAGGAGAGAATAGGCCAGTGGTGTTGCGATGGAGAAAGCATGGCAAGAAAACTATTCCTCTCCACCTGGAGACGAATCCTGTCAAGATTCATGCAAGTGCGGTACTGGCTGCTCATCAACCAAGATACTTCTAGGGAAACCTGCCTGGCATGAACAGGCCTCCAGTAGCTACAGACAATGAGAAGACAAAACTTAAAGATAGCTTGGAGCCCGGAAGAGTTGTGAAGTTAATCAAGATTCAAACCATAACTACAAGGCCCGGTCTCTTTGTCAGAGAAAACATCACGGGTTCCTAGTCATCATGAAAATGTAAAGAGATACACAGAGATGGAGAGGGTCTTCAGATTCCCCCTGCACTATACGGACGTCTCATAAATGAATCGCTGCTCCCGACAGCTGCTTCTTGACAGGTCATCATGGAGCGTCCCGGTCATTCGGCCTCTATTCGCACTGCTGAAGGATTATTTTGAAAGTGTGTAGAAGCCACACGGGGCCCCCACGCTGCATATTTATCATGGAGACACTGGATTTTACAATATTAAATTATTATTTTGTGCATTAGCAATACTGATGGATTATTGAGAACATGCTGACCGAGTGAAGGCGGATGCTCCCCAGAGACAGGATCAGTTTTTTGTAGGTTATTGTTCTGACGGATCAGAGGAAGAGCAAAATAATCAGTGACATTAACACAGACTTACTGCTACCACCCTCTCCACTCTGTGGGGAAGGGGGGGTGCTCAACTTGTACAAGCGTTTAATAGAACAGGTTCTGTAGATATATATGTGGAATCAGCTGACGAGGGTGTAAAAGGAGTGTGCTTCTTCTTAACGCTAACATGGACCTGTAAGGCTGAGTTCATACTTGAGTTATTTGGTCAGTTTTGGCCCCATGACTGCCCAAGTGAGTGATGTGTGCAGTGATTCTAATAGCGACGCCTGTCATCTGCATGTCATACTGACTCACAATGTTATTTCACTACCACAGCAGACTCCCTATGCGTGTTACTGCAAGGCACAGTGTTCTACACCCCTATAAAGGCTCTCTGTAGCCTGAAAATAGCAGTTTTTTATCGCGATTCGCCACGAATATATTCTGATCGAAGCAAATTTTGGGGGAAAATTCGATGAACCGGACAAATCGAATTTTTGAGAAATTTGCTCATCTCTATTGATATGCACATGTCGGACCAAAGCACGTTCATCTCTGTGATACAGAATCTGTCTCCTTCCTGAGCGGTATGATGGCTGGACATTCCCATTTTTTTGTACTTGCGTATAATTGTTTGTACAGATGAACGAGGCACCTTCAGATATCTTGAAATTGCACACAAGGTTGAGCCAGACTTATGCAAGTCCACAATTCTCTTCCTGATATCTTGGCTGATTTCTTTAGACTTTCCCATGATGCTACACAAAGATGCAGTGTATTTCAGGTGTGCATTTAAATGCATCCACAAGTGAGCTTCCAAGCTTCCAAACACATGAAATTATCATATGGGCAGTCCAGAATTTTTTAAAGGCATAGTGATCTTTGTGTATGTAAACTTTGGACATTGAAGAAAGTTATACAAATGCCTTAAAACATTCTCTCTCTCTCATTATTCTGGCATTTGGAAAATAATAATAATTATGGTAGTCCTAATTGACGAAAAAAACAGGAAAGGTTTATTCTAATTTCATGTCAGATATTGAGAAAAACATGCATATGGTATGTGTCTTATTATATAGTGTATGTAAACTTCTGGTTTCAA
The DNA here is from genome assembly GCF_905171765.1 of Bufo bufo. Taxonomy (NCBI): domain Eukaryota; kingdom Metazoa; phylum Chordata; class Amphibia; order Anura; family Bufonidae; genus Bufo; species Bufo bufo. The sequence continues at coordinate 31,410,522 of NC_053392.1, read as the reverse complement.
CTGTATGTGACAGAGAAGCACTCATCTTTTTTTAAACAATAGTAGTGATGATCAAGCACCTAAGTGATCGGGTGCACTGGCGGGTGTCTGGTTCATAGGAAAAGGTCAGAAATTGATGGAAACACCACCGAAACGGTTCGGGAACAGCATGGGGAGGATTTCTGCACACATCTTGGACTCCCAGGTCGCTGCTGGGAATGATGTTGTCCGAGTAGCACGCCACTTTTACAGACTGACAATAATACGCACAAAACCGAAGATAAAATTGATTTTAGCAAAAAAAATTGTTAGGAAATATTCTTTCCTATATACTTACTTATATATAAAGTGCAAGTGCTGCCAAAAATTACAAGCAGGAGGCACTCAGATACAATCTGTATATCACATAAAGGAGGGCCTTATTCACATTGTGGTACAATTGTTCAGGTAGTGGGACTCCTACACTCATAAAGCCTATGCACTAAGTGAAAGGGCTGCCAAAAATTACAAGGAACCGACACTACAATACACCCTTTGTTACACATAAAGGATGGCATTATGCACACCCTTTAAAAATTATGATTGATGGCCTGCTGGTGACCCTCAAAAACATTTGGAGCAAGGGCCTGCTGATCTGACCATCTAAAACATTAGGGGCGAGGGCCTGCTGCTGAGCTGACCCTCTAAAACATTATGGGTGAGGGTCTGCTGCTGAGCTGACCATCAAAGAAATTATGGTTGAGGGCCTGCTGGTGAGGTGACCCTCTAAAAGGGTGTAGGTGAGGGCCTGCAGATGAGCTTACCCTGCAAAACATTATATGCTAGGGCCTGCAGATGAGCTGACCCTGTAAAACATTACATGCGAGGGCCTGTAGGTGAGCTGACTCTGTAAAAGATTGTAGGTGAGGGCCTGCAGGTGAGTTGACCCTATAAAACATTATATGCGAGGGCCTGCAGGTGAGCTGACCCTGTAAAACATTATATGTGAGGGCCTGCAGGTGAGTTGACCCTGTAAAACATTATATGTGAGGGCCTGCAGGTGATCTGACCCTGTAAAACATTATATGCGAGGGCCTGCAGGTGAGCTGACTCTATAAAACATTATATGCAAGGCCCTGCAGTTGAGCTGACCCTGTAAATTACTGGTCCTGGAAATGTTGCAATTTAGGCTTGTGGACACTGAGGCCTTCTGCAGCCTGATGTCGGCAGTCGTCCTGCGATACACAGTCCCCAGCCACCACTATTTTTCAAGGTGTGCCGTTTCCACCTTAAACCAACATGTGTCCCGTAACATCACACGTTCCCTGACAAACGCAGTTACTGGGAAGGTCCACTTAAGTGCATTTGGCCTTGGATGCTACATTTCCCTGACGGCACACTTAGTGAACGTTGTGGAGGCCGGGAGCGAGACGTACCCTAGAATGGCACAGGTGCTACCGACGCCAAGGATTGTGGGCCCTAAATTGTTCTGGGTTTCTGCCAGCACCTAAGTTAGTGGCTCCAACCCCCACTTCTCCTCCTCCGCCTCCTCCTCCACTTCCACCTCTGAATTATTCACATGCAGCACCAGTCAGCCATCAGTCAGTAGCTGGAAACAGTGTAGCACTGCAGTGGGGAAGCAGCAACAGACCGTGCTGAAGCTCATATGCTTAGAGGACAAACAGCACACCACCGCAGAGCTGTGGCAGGGAATAAGAGACCAGAGTGAGCTGTGGCTCTTGCCACTCAACCTACAACCAGGCATGGTTGTGTCTGATAATGGTGCAGCACACCAGACCTGCAGGGTATTAGCGACAGTGAGGTCACGGTTATGGGCAATCGAGGGTTACTCACTTTTCTGAGGAGAACCCTGGGCAGGCATGCGACAGTGAAAGAGAGGTAGACACTAGTTCCTCTGGGGCACACTTGGTAAATAGGGACCAGAACTTATGGTGTGTGAGGTGCCCTGGATGTTGCAGGTATTTTGAGTGCCTTAGGTAAGGTCCCTTTAAGAATCGTGACGCCAGTGCCTGTAACGGTGGCACACTGGTTTGCAGGAGGATTAATGGAGTACACAGTTGGTAAACCAAACGTTGCTTTACTTTAGACAACAGTCCAACTTTAAACAAGCTGTTGCAGTGATGTATAATGCAGTCCTTTATAGTACATATGCACGGCAGGTTTACTTGATAGCACAGCAGGTTTCAATCTTGCAAGATACTTGGAGGGTATACAGTTAATGCTTTGCAGTACAATGCTGCTCTATCCCCACAGCTATTCTAGCTGGCTGGATCCCAAGGCCCGGATGCCTAATTGCTGGCTTAAATCCTTGGTGTATAAATTCCTTCCTCCAGTATTGGCACTTGCTTGAGTTTACAATACCTTCTTTTCCTAGCTGTCTTCACTGCTGGATAGGAAAGGTGGCTGCAGGTTTCTCCCAGGAGGTGCTCTCCTACTGGGGTATCTCAACTGAGCTATCCTTAGCCTCAGGAGCTTCAGGCTGACTAGGTGACTCCTCTAGTCCCCTGGAATACACTAACTCTCCCCTGTCTGGGCCGTCCTATATATAACTAGGGCTCTCTAGCTCCCTCTAACGCCTGGGAGGCTAAACTGCACCCTGACAGGCCTGACACCCAGCTAACACAGGGAAATGCACATTACACATGACAGTAAATGCAATAAACACATTAACCCTTGTGTAGTGCCCACCTTTACCTAGTGGGACACTACATACCCCCACGCTATGACGTTGCCCTTCCTCGGCGCAACATGAGGGGTCTGCCCATTTGGAAGTGGCAGCTTGAAAGACAAATGAAGAACATGCATACACAGCAATCACCACATTAACAATATAAAAAATGACAGACAGTGTCACTAAAAGGAGTGGTGAAAAAGGGCGTCGTTCTCTTCTCTCAGGATAATGTAAGGGAACAGGGGCGCTGACCTGGTGCAGCGTATCAATAATACTAGGATAGTCAATTATAAAACTTTAAATGCAAATAGTCCATAAAAATGCAAACAAACATAAGTCCTTGGAGGCTCAAAGGATATCATGAGTCCGTACCCAGGCTTGCAAAGGGTTAAACAGGGGTTCCCCGTGAGGGGCTACCTGGGCCCATAATGTAGTCTCCAAACCTCACAGGTGGGTGCCCCCTGGTAGAATGGGTGGACCTCCTTATTGGCAGGGGTTCTTCCTGCCTGGACTCAGGAAGGTCAGAGGAGCCCACCGCCTCTGGAGCTACTTCAGGAGCTCTCTGGGGTAAGGTGTCCTGAGGCTGAGGGCTAACAGGAACGGGAGCCGGAACCATTAAGTTTAACCAGGGTGTGAGAAACCAGTGGAGCGGTTCTTTGTCATGGATTAAGTTCTCCACAGCCTGCATAGGGTCCATAGGTGGAGCTGGCAATTCTGTTTCAGAAGACTCAGGCTCCATATCCTCTGCCGCTGGTTCTCCTTCTATACAAGGCTTGAGACGATTCCTATGAACAATTTGAGAACCTTTACCTTCTTTGGAGACTTGGTAAATATGTGCTTCAGCATTGGGGATGGCAGAAATAATATAGGGAATCCTTTCCCATTTACTGTCCAACTTGCTGGTCCGGTGGTTGTTTTTCAACCATACCGTGTCTCCAAGAGCCAGGGGTTCCGCATGGGCAGCCTGGTCATAGTCTTTTTGTTGCTGTTCCCGAACATTCTCCATTCGTTCCTGAGTTCCTTAGCATTGAGGAGACGTATTTGGTGCTCCACTACCCAATCAGTCCTTGGCAGTGGGTTAATCACATCCGGCACTTGCACACCCAGGGAGTGATCCGCAGGCAACCTCCCTTGTCGGCCAAACATCAAATAGAACGGGGTGTAACCGGTGGAACAATGAATGGTGTTGTTGTAAGTATACATGAGCTGCGGCAACAGAGTAGGCCAATCACCCCTCGTCTCAGGGGGTACTGCTCTCAGCATTTCAATGAGAGTTTTATTGCGGATGATAGGTGGTGGTCCGGACTTTCTGGCAGTTATGCAGCAGGCACATCTCATGAAACAGCTGTGACTCAAACGCAGACCCTTGGTCGGTGAGGATCTTTTCTGGGCAGCCGTAGGGCAGCAGGAAATGCTTCCAGAACGCCTCCGCTGTAGTCTTGGCTGTCAGGTCTTTCACAGGCACTGCTACGACAAACTTGGTGAAGTAATCAATAATAGTCATGGCATAAGTATACCCTGAGCGACTCGGCTCCAACTTCACATGGTCAATAGCAACAAGTTCTAAAGGAGTTTTACTTACGATAGGATGGATAGGCGCCCTCTGGTCATGGCGTTCAGTTCGCCCCACAGCACAGGCAGTGCATTCTCGGCACCATTTCTCAATATCTTCTCTCATCCCAATCCAATAGAATCTTCTGCGAATGGTGGCCTCAGTCTTCTGCACACCGAAGTGTCCGGACTGGTTGTGATACATATCCAGCACCAGGCTGGCATCTCGACGTGGTAGGAGAATTTGGTACACTCTATCACAGGACACTGGATCCAGACTCCTTCTGAGCAACAGGCCTCTTTGAAGGAATAGTTGGTGGCGATGTCTCCACAGTCTCGCTAGTTCTGGGTCTGCACTCTTCCTGCGGATTCTCTCAAGGATTTTCCCACTGGTAAGGAAGTCGAGGAGTTCACCGAGGACTCTACTTTCGGACTGGAGCTTAATCCACCTTTCTTGATCGCCTCTGGACTCAGGACCATCTGATGAGGAAGGATCAGCAACAGGGAGATCTTCAGTACGGATATTATCCTGCTGGGCAAATTTATTGTAGAACGCTGGCATTTCCACTTCTTCCCAGGCATCTTTTGGTTCATCTGAGGCCTCTGTAGTGGGAAGCCGCGACAGAGCATCAGCGTAATCTTTGGAGTGGCCTGCCCGGTATTTCACAGTGAAGTCATAGTTGGCAAGGCGGGAGGCCCATCTTTGCTCCAGTGCCCCTAATTTGTCTGTATTCAGATGCGCCAGGGGATTATTGTCCGTGAAGGCAACAAATGGTGTGGCAGCGAGATAGTCTTTAAACTTTTCGGTCACAGCCCACACTAAGGCAAGAAACTCCAGCTTGAAAGAACTGTAGTTCTGGTCGTTCTTTTCAGCTCCCTTCAGGGATCTGCTTGCGTAGGCAATCACCCTTTCTTTGTTATCTTGCACTTGAGCCAACACGGCCCCCAGGCCTCTTTTACTGGCATCTGTGTAGAGGTGGAACGGCTTCTGATAATCTGGGTAACCCAGAACAGGGGGTTCAGTCAACTTCTTCTTTAGGAGTTGAAAGGCAATTTCCCGTTCTTCGTTCCATTCAACAGGAATAGGAGTTTTTGGGCTCTTCTTTGGATGCCCCCTCAGGAGTTCCTGGATGGGATCCGCAATTTGTGCGAAATGCGGGATGAAACGCCTGTAATACCCTGCAAAACTGAGAAAGCTTCTCACCTCTTTCACGGTGGTAGGAGTAGGCCAGTTGCGGACAGCAGCAAGTTTATCAGGATCAGGCTGTACTCCTTCGGCACTGACAACGTGCCCAAGGTATTTGACCGCTGGTTTCAGCAGGTGGCACTTGGATGGCTTGATTTTGAGGCCATATTTAGTAAGAACTTGAAACACTTCACCCAGGTGTTTTAAATGGTCCTCATACGTCTTGGAGTATATAATGACGTCATCCAGGTATAATAGTACAGTCTCAAAATTCCTATGGCCTAAACAACGTTCCATCAGCCTCTGGAACGTTCCTGGAGCATTACACAGTCCAAACGGCATATAATTGAATTCAAACAGGCCCATAGGTGTAGTGAAAGCAGTCTTTTCTCGATCTTCTGGGGCCATGGGTACATGCCAGTACCCACTGGTTAAGTCCAAGGTGGAGAAATAGGCTGATGACCCCAGGGCGGTCAAGGACTCCTCAATGCGTGGCAATGGATATGCATCTTTGTGGGTGATTTGATTAATTTTCCTGTAATCCACGCAGAACCTTATGCTGCCATCTTTTTTCCAGACAAGAACTAGGGGCGCAGCTCAGGGACTATGACTGTCCCGGATTATATTAGAGTCTTTCATCTCTTGTATCATCTCTTTCACAAACTGATAGGTAGTAGGTGGTATGGGTCTGTATCTCTCCTTAATAGGAGGATGAGAGCCAGTGGGTATGGTGTGTTTGATTACACTGACCTCTCCGTAGTCCGTGGAGTGCTTGCTGAAAGCCTGGTGGTGCTCCTTCACCAGATTCAGGACTCCCTCTATTTGCTCCTTTGGGGTGGATTCGTTCCCCACATGTAGTTCTTCCCACCAGGATGTCATAGGGTGGCTGCTGCTCTGTGTGGTCTGGAACGCCTCCGTGGCAGGCAGACGGATCACATCCTGGAAAGACACCTGAAAAAGCTGAGCAACGGGGCAGGGTTTAAGGAGAGTAACGGGATGATCACCAAAGTTAATTAAACGGACAGGCACTTTACGTTGAGACACGGTCACCAGGCTCTTGGCTGTCCGTATGAAGGGATGATTTTCAATGGGAATAGGTTCCACTAGGGCTTGATAGTCCTGGCCCTGGATCCCTAACACAGCACGGCACCACAGGATGATCTGGGAATTTGGAGGCAGAATTACCGGCCGGTTATCCCGGATCCGGACAGTACAAATTTCTCTTTTTTTGTTGGCGAACCTTTGTTGAGCACACAGCACACTGATAGTCTTTTGAATAACTCTTCTGGAAGCAGGTGAGGCTGAAGATATAGTTTGATTCAATGCGTCAAGCACTTCGGAGTAACAATTTTTTATAACGTTAGTCCCTAAGATCACAGGGTGTCCTCCTTCATCTCCTGCTTGTACCACAATCACGCCTTGCTGTGGCAGGGTGGCTTCTCCCACCTGAAGGGTCGGTTCCCAATACCCATGGACTTTCACTGGCTTACCGTTGCTGGTGATGATATCTAGCCAGGACTCTGGTGGCTGGGTGAGGAGACTTGGATCCTAGAACTTGTCAAAGGCAGGCCGTTGAATGGTGGTGACCTGTGACGCAGTGTCCAACAGGGCTTCAAAGGGTATCCCGTTGATACATATTTAAATTTTTGGACGGGATACTACATACTTAGGCATCCAGTTTGGATCCTCTGGACCTACTGTTCTACCTCCCGAGGGGCGGTCCTCTGCCTCAGGGGTTGCCCGTTTAACTGCCAGCACATTGATTCAGTATGTCCATATTTCTTACAATGGTGGCAGACAGGCTGTTTTCTACTTCTGGGCAGGTAACTCGGTCGCCCATCAGGTTCTTTTGGATATACATCCCTATAGGCAGGTGGGAGCCTTGGAGGAAAAGGGCCTTCATCTTCCAGTAACAATGGTCTCTCCCACTCCTCGATTTTCTTACACACCTTCTCTAAGCTTAGAGTAAGATGGTTCACTTGCTCCATTAGTGCTGCCACTACATCTGTGACTGGAGCCTGGGTGGCCTGACTGACTCCTGCAGGCCCCACATTAACAGTCTTTGGCTGACAAGCCTGAGGTTCAGGGAAGGCTGCTGGCCCTGGAGCAGGGTTCTGTCCTAGTATACTGATGGCCAATTCCTTAAAATCCAAAAATGTACAGTGGGGGTGTTGAGCTGACAACATCCGTAGCTGGCCCTTTAAATGCTCAGTACTTATGCCCTCAATGAACTGCTCTCTAAGAGTCCGGTCCTGGTCCTCAGCTTCTTTGGGATCCACTTGGACTACAGCCCTCAATGTCTCTTGTAAGGACAGGGCAAAATCGCGGAGCGTCTCTACAGGCTGCTGCTTTCTGCTGAAGAAACGCATTTTAACTTCTGACACCGTTCTGGCCTCAAATGTGGTGCCCAAGCAATCAAAAATCTGTTCCAGGGTACTCTTCTCAGAAAGGGGCCATGACATGACTTCCCTGCGGGCGGCCCCTTCTAACTGAGCTAGGAGGATTTCCATTTGTTGTTCGGCAGATATGGGATAAAGCCGGAACAAGGCCAGTATCTGATCCCTAAAGTCCTTTAACTTGTGGGCTTCCCCTGAATAACGTGGGAACCAGGGGGCCCCAAAATAATACGGCATGGTTAGCGGCATCAGGCTTGGCGGTGCCGCGGCGGCAGGGGCCCTAGAGTCGGCTGTGGGTGCTTCAGAAGGCACGACTGGGGCCGCCTGTCTGATTTCCTCAGGTGCGGACATGGTGTTAATAGGCGGGTATGGCCCTTTAAATGTAGCGGAGCGGACCGGAGCGGCAATGTAATAATTTTTTTTTTTAAGTAAAGTCTTTGGTCACTAATAGGGGACCCTCTCCGGTGCGCTGGCAGGGGTAGGGAATGTTCCGGTAAGGTAATCAGAAGGGCCGGCAAAAGATTTAAGTTGGTACTTACTCCGGTGATGCTCGCTCCAGATCTCGCGAGATGCGTGGCTTCGTGCGTTGGGCGCCCTGCGTACAGCATCAGCAGGTAGGCGCGGCCTCTCGCAGCTCCGGGACTCAGGTAGGCGGCACCTTTTCTTTCCAGACAGGGCGGCGTTCTTCCTCCTTGTTGGCTGGACGATGACTCCACCTTGTTCTTGTTCGCGCCAAAGTCCTTTTTTTCGCGCCAAACGGGTCCCACAAGGCGCACTTGTAATCCAGTCAGGTTAAGCGGCCATCTTTGAGCAAAATCGCTGTCTATTCACTGACAGCAAGCGGTGGCTTACGCAAACGGCAAACAGTCCAGACAATATAATCTTCACACCGCAAATTATTACAGTTCACTTTGGCCCAGCAATTTTTAATAAAGCAATTAGGGCTTGGTCACTTTAAGGCAAATAACGGCACACAGTTTTTGTATCCGCAATTTATGCAGCACACCAGACCTACACATGACAGTAAATGCAATAAACACATTAACCCTTGTGTAGTGCCCACCTTTACCTAGTGGGACACTACAATGGCCGTAACTTGGTGGCGGCTTTGGAGCTCGGCAAGCTCACACACATCCCATGCCTAGACCAGTGGTTTCTCAAAACCTACCCGAATTTACCTGAGCTACTGTTGAAGGTGTGCCGCGTGTGTGCACATTTCCGCAAGACATCTACAGCTTCAGCCGGCCTGTCAAAACTGCAGCAGCGCTGGAAATTGCCAGCTCACCGGCTGTTGTGCGACGTGAGCACACGCTGGAACTTGACGTTTCACATGTTGGCCAGGCTTTGTGAGCAGCAGAGGGCAGTAGTGGAATACCAGCTGCAACATGGTCATCGCCTTTCCAGTCAGCTTTCGCTATTCACAAGCGAGGAGTGAGCATGGATGTCTGACCTCTGTGAGGTTTTAAGAAACTTTGAGGAATCAACACAGATGGTGAGCGGCGATAACGCTATTATCAGTGTAACCATCCCAATCCGTTCCAGCGGCACGGCGAAATAGCGGCAGGACTGATCCGAGAGGGTGAACAGCCTGTCGGATCCATCCTGCCGCTAGTGTGAAAGTAGCCTAACCAGTGTAGGGATAGGATGCTGCTGCTGCTGTGAGGGAGAGAATAGGAAAGAATCTGATATCAGAACTTGTTACCTCTGCGATCTACAGCTTTTTTTTTTTGTGGGTGCAATGCAACCTGCCCTAACCCCAGTGACACAGAAAAATAAGTTCTATCCGTCTGTTAGTTAGGTGGGCGTCGGCGGCCATTTTGTGCAAGTGCAGTGCACCAGCGACGATGTGCCAGGGACAATAATTTATTCCAGTTTTTTTAGTTCAGTGGGCAACATATACCGAGTTTTTTAAGTGCACCTGCACTGCATATGTGCCAGGGGAAGGGAAAATAATATAGGTAATCCGTGAGTTCAGGGACCCAGGGGGTGACATATTCACATTTTTTTCTGTAAAGTACCCATGTGAGTGTAATCAATTCTGTAAATCCATCTGTTAGATTCTAGGGGACAAATTATTTTTTTTTTTGCTAAAAAGTACTTTTGTGGCCTGCACTGCAAATCTGTGAAATATAATCAGTGAATACAACTGGGACATTGTGGGTCAAAAAAACACTTTTTTTTTGTCCATAAAGTACCTTTGCGGCCTGCACTGCAAATCTGATAGTGAAATATAATCAGTGAATCCATCTTTTTCACTGTGGGTGAAAAAAATCATCTTTTTTTGGCCATAAAGTACCTTTTCAGCCTGCACTGCATATCTAACAGCCAGGCAAATAAATACAGTAAATCCATCTGTAGGAATGTGGGGTGACTTTCCACGGTTATCAGGCCAGTCATTCACAAGTGACTCGGAGGGTGGGTTCCTGCACCAACATAGGCCAGGTACACAATTTTTGTGTGAAGTACACCTGCACCTGCATATGTGCCAGGGACAATAATATAGTTAATTCATCTGTGAGTTCACGGGTTGACATATTTGCATTGTTGGCTGTTTTATACTCCTGCTCTACATAACAGACAGGGAAAAATTTAAAAAAATTTGTCTGTTACATTGTTGGGTGACATTAACCCTCTTTTGGCTGTTTTATACCCCTGCTCTACATAGCAGACAAGGAAATAATTTTAAAAGATTTGTCTGTTACATTGTTGGGTGACATTAACCCATTTTTGCCATTTAAAAACCCCTGCTCTGCGTAGGTGACAGGGACCGAAATTTCAAAAAATCGTCTATTCCATTGGTGGGTGACATTAAGCCATTTTTGGCGTTGAAAACCCCCTGTCAGCATAGGTGACAGTGACTTATTTCTAAAAATTGTCTGTTCCATTGGTCGGTGACATTAACAGCCTGAGCTGTTGCTAGGCAGCTTGCTGTCAGGTGCATGCGGTTGCACTTGGCAACCTGTCTTTGTAGGTGTGCCTTTTATCTGTTTGGTGTACACAGGGTTTATGTGTGTGTGTGCACTTCCTCTTTAAATGGCTTCACTACCCTGTCTGGCGTTGGAAGGGTTAATTCCCTTTACACTGTGTGTCTGTGTGGGTGTGGCTACTTGGGCTATTTAGCCTCTGCTGAGATCTGAAGCTGAGGGGTACTCCAGCCTTGTTGTAAGCTGGAGTCATCCTCCTGGTCTCGTATACCATCTGCCAGTGAGGGCCACCCTTGTGGTCATAAAAGTTATGCGTGATCTTTATTTTATGTTCTTGTGATGTCTTATCTTACTGCAGCTATGGATCTGGGTTCCTGTGTGTTTATGTGTGTGCTGTGTCCTTTTATGTTTGGTATGGACATTCAGCATGTGAGCACGGGAACCAGTCAGTGTGTCTGTGGCAGGTAGGTGTGGAAGTGGTTTCACTCACCTGCCATATCCATAGGCTGTTTATGTTTCCCCTTCCTTGCAGTTTGGCCAGTTTAGACTCCTGTTCCTCCGTGTCTAGGAGGAACAGGTTGTCTTACCCAGCTCCTAGCTCAGGGATCTGCTGAGGGCTAGTAGGGACCTGAGGTTCCTGAGTATGAGCCCTCCTACCATCTGGGTGTCACAGATGGTGTACAGGAAACAAGACAATACCATATAAACAATGTCTCTCTGGATCCACAACTAAGGAACAAAGGGAGACCCCTGCAATAGACCTGCCGCTCTCCCTCACTGCTCAGCCTATGCGAACACCCCAAAGGTGGATGGCCGCATATCCACGTTCCTCGGCTATCTATTACCTGAAGACCCTACAATAGTGAAGGGACACGACCACCGGCTCCCTACACTGACACGGAGGGAGTCAGGGTCACCTGGATCCAGAAAAGACAAAATCATAAATACATAAACAGCACTTATCTTGCAGACGACTGGGAACTGGGAACTGGGAACAGCATGCACACACACTCCAGGAAGTTGTATCAGCCGCACACTACTGCATTATGGGGAGGAACTTAAAGGGTAGCGATCAGTCCAACTGCATGACAGCTGAGATAGACTAACGAGATGAGAAACTAAACCAAAACAAAGAAATTCAAGGAGGAGGATCTGAGAAGCTCCTGTGAGCGCTTCTCAGCTGTCTGGCTGTGACAGTACCCCTCCCTCTAGGAGTGGACTCCGGACACTCAGAGCCCACCTTCTCAGGATGGGACCTATGGAAAGCCCTGATGAGACGGGAGGCCTTAATGTCCGTCACTGGGACCCACATCCTCTCCTCAGGACCATAACCCTCCCAATGAATGAGGTACTGGAGGGAACCGCGGACAAGACGAGAATCCACAATCCTAGAGACCTGAAATTCAAGATTTCCATCAACCATAATCGGAGGAGGAGGCAAAGGCGAGGGTACAATAGGTTGAACATAAGGTTTCAATAAGGACTTATGAAAAACATTATGGATCTTCCAAGTCTGAGGAAGATCAAGACGGTAGGCAACAGGATTGATGACAGACAGGATCTTGTAAGGCCCAATAAACCTAGGACCCAACTTCCAGGAGGGAACCTTCAATTTGATATTCTTGGTAGACAACCACACCAGATCACCAACATTCAGGTCCGGACCAGGCACACGTCTCTTATCCGCCACACGCTTATATCTCTCACTCATGCTCTTTAGATTATCCTGAATCTTTTGCCAAATAGATGACAAAGACGAGGAGAATCTGTCCTCATCAGGCAAACCAGAAGAGCCCTCTCCCGAGAAAGTCCCAAACTGCGGATGGAACCCATATGCACCAAAAAATGGTGACTTATCAGAGGACTCCTGACGACTGGGAACTGGGAACTGGGAACTGGGAACAGCATGCACACACACTCCAGGAAGTTGTATCAGCCGCACATTACTGCATTATGGGGAGGAACTTAAAGGGTAGCGATCAGTCCAACTGCATGACAGCTGAGATAGACTAACGAGATGAGAAACTAAACCAAAACAAAGAAATTCAAGGAGGAGGATCTGAGAAGCTCCTGTGAGCGCTTCTCAGCTGTCTGGCTGTGACACTGGGTCAGCTCATACAGTTAGGAGTCAGGGTCAGAGTTAGGGATGCTGTAGGAGGTGACCTGCTCCCTAATTCCGTTGTCCTGGCCAAGCAGCTTCCACATACGTTTAACATCGCACGGCTGAGGGTTTCCCCCATCCTCAGCCAGGACAGTATGACCACAATGGCTCCTTACCTGGCAACCTTCAAAAGAGGGTGCAGCATGCATCACCATCTGCTTTTGGGGTGCATGCGCGTTCTCCGGACGGAGAGCGTTATGGGGTTCACCGTTTACGGCGCAGTTGGTGGCTTATTCCCCGCCACCTTGCCTTCTGTGTCCGTGTTGGTGATCCCTTGTCCCTCTCTATGTTCTTATCTCTGGTCGTCTACTGGCAGCATTCCGTTGGTGTTCTGGCTGTGTGCTGGTTAGGAGTAACTGTTGGCAGCGACTGGAGTGGGAACGTGAGTAGAGAGTGGACGCAGTGTCAGTACGGTCTCTCCGGGCTGTTTCTTTGCTGGTCTTTGGTTCCGGTGTGTTGCTCCAGAGGCTGGTAGTCGGCTCCCTTGTTCCTGTGTGTTGCTCCAGGGGCTGGCAGCAGTCCTGGGGAGACTCGCATGCACTGACGCTGATTTTCCTATTTTTTCCCTTCTCCCATCCCTGTTTTGAGTTCCTCACTAGTTTCCCTTTTTATTTTTTTTTGGTGGGGGGGCTTTGAGGGGTGGGAGTGTCACGAGCTGCCCAGCAAACTGGGACATGAAGCTTGGTATTGTGGATGATTGTTTTTCTTGTGCTTTGGCTCAGGCACAGTTTCAACACACCCAGGGCCACGGCCTCTGCGTGAACCATCAGCATCACGGCCACTTCTTTGTCCCTTAACCCTTTAAGGACCCATGACGTAGCTGTATGTCATGGGTCCAGGCCCTAAACATGGCGCCCGCTCGCTTGTGCAGCGGGCGCCTAACCCGCGGGGTTTCTGCTATTTTAAATAGCCATACGGCCATACGGCTGATCGCATACATCTTACCTTTCAGATGCCATGGTCAAATGTGACCACGGCATCTGCGCAGACCGGAACCGGAAGTCGCGTGCTTCCGGTCCGGTAACAGCACTCCCGGCAGAGATCGGGGAGCCTGTTACCCTGGGCTAATTGACCGGAGCCTCAAGCAGGCATCCGTGTCAATTAGATGTATATACCAATACAGGCCACCAGGTGTCAGCCTTGTATTGGTATAGTGCAAAAGAAGTCTTTACTGATGAATATTTACCCATCAATAAAGACTATGGGCATTCAAATGATTGCCAGTTATTGTCACCCAAAGTAAAAAAATAAGTATTTACAAATATAAAAAAAAAAACCTAAAAGTTCAAATCACCCCCCTTTCCTTAACATCAAAATACTTAACCAATAAAAAAATAAACATCATGGGCATCACCGGGTGCGAAAACGGCCATACTATTAAAATATAACTATATTAATGGCATACGGTAAATGGCGTAGCTGGGAAAAAAATAAAAACAGCCAATTTGCCATTTTCTGTCACTTCAACTACCCAATCATTTTATATATAAAAAGTGATCAAAAAGTCGCACACACCTAAAATTGGTATCACTGAAAAGAACAGATTGGCCCACAAAAAATGAGCCCTCGCACAGCCTCGTACACATAAAATCTAAAAAGTTATAGGGGTCAGAATATGGTTATGAAAACAATTTTTTTTTTCTTTAAAGATTAAAAAAAGAAATTTCAGTTTTAAAACGCAAGAAAAATACAAGTGTGGTATCGTTGGAACCGTACTGACCTGGAGAATGAAGATAACAGGTCATTTTTACTGCATAGTGTACAGTGTAAAAAAATTAAAATAAAAACCTTTATCAGAATTGCGTTTTTTCCCAATTCTACCCCATTTGGAATTTTTTTACCGCTTCCTACTACATGTCCTGAAGGGGTTAATGCTCGCCTTCTTCATATTAAATGTTATATGCACGTTTGACACACAAGATGTTGTAAGGATGTCACAGTTCACAGCAATCACAGTATATGGTAAAAGGAAAATAGATTTCACTTATATTTTTTCTATATGTAGGCCTGACACACAAGATGTGGCACGGATGTCACAGTTCGCAGCAAGCACAGTATATGGAAAAAGTACGGAAAAGTATGGAAAAAGGAAAATAGATTTCACTTATATTTTTTCTATCTCTGGCCCTGACACACAGAAGGTATTGCACAGATGTCACAAGTCACTGTGGACACCCTCTATAAAAAAAAGTATGGAAAAGTATGGAAAAAATAAATTTGTTAGCTATATTATATTGCTGCCACCGCACACAATAGTCCTTAAAAAGACTTTTGGGTCTGTGAAACGTTGTTTAACCACTTCACATCTGGGCCATTTGCCCACTTCATGACCAGGCCAAATTTTGCAAATCTGACATATCTCACTTTATGTGGTAATTACTTTGGAACACTTTTACTTATCCAAGCCATTCTGAGTTTGTTTTCTCGTGACACATTGTACTTCATGATAGTCATAAATTTGAGTCAATATACAGTATAGACCAAAAGTTTGGACACACCTTCTCATTCAAAGAGTTTTCTTTATTTTCATGACTATGAAAATTGTAGATTCACACTGAAGGCATCAAAACTATGAATTAACACATGTGGAATTATATACATAACAAAAAAGTGTGAAACAAAGTAGCCACCTTTTGCTTTGATTACTGCTTTGCACACTCTTGGCATTCTCCTGATGAGCTTCAAGAGGTAGTCACCTGAAATGATTTTCACTTCACAGGTGTGCCCTGTCAGGTTTAATAAGTGGGATTTCTTGCCTTATAAATGGGGTTGGGACCATCAGTTGCGTTGTGGAGAAGTCAGGTGGATACACAGCTGATAGTCCTACTGAATAGACTCTTAGAATTTGTATTATGGCAAGAAAAAAGCAGCTAAGTAAAGAAAAACGAGTGGCCATCATTACTTTCAAGAAATGAATGTCAAACAGTCCAAAAAATTGGGAAAACTTTGAAAGTAAGGGCTATTTGACCATGAAGGAGAGTAATGGGGTGCTGCGCCAGATGACCTGGCCTCCACAGTCACCGGACCTGAACCCAATCGAGATGGTTTGGGGTGAGCTGGACCGCAGAGTGAAGGCAAAAGGGCCAACAAGTGCTAAGCATCTCTGGGAACTCCTTCAAGACTGTTGGAAGACCATTTCAGGTGACTACCTCTTGAAGCTCATCAAGAGAATGCCAAGAGTGTGCAAAGCAGTAATCAAAGCAAAAGGTGGCTACTTTGAAGAACCCAGAATATGACATATTTTCAGTTGTTTCACACTTTTTTGTTATGTATATAATTCCACATGTGTTAATTCATAGTTTTGATGCCTTCCTAGTCATGAAAATAAAGAAAACTCTTTGAATGAGAAGGCGTGTCCAAACTTTTGGTTTGTACTGTATTTCACCTTTATTTATGAAAAAATCCCAAATTTACCCAAAAATTTTAAAAATTCTCAATTTTCAAAATTTCAATTTCTCTGCTTTTAAAACAGTAAGTTATACTTTGTAAAATATTTATTACTCTGTCCTGGAGGCTGGTTTTAAAGTCAGTATAAAACTGAGTCTGCTTATATAGAACCTACCAGTAGCCATTTGGCTCCAGGAGAAGTATATGGTGGGCTCAGCGTGCATGTTGGTACTTGCATCCCTGGATCCGATGAAAGCTGTAATGGCACCGGACGGGGTTAAAAGCAGAGTGTGCTTGGCGTGCAAGCTGACCTGCATTCCCTGGATTTTGTGTGGCTGTCATGGCCCATGAACAGGTGGGAACTAGTGTTAGGGACTAGGGATGAGCGAACCCGAACTGTATAGTTCGGGTTCGTACCGAATTTTGGGGTGTCCGTGACACGGACCCGAACCCGAACATTTTCGTAAAAGTCCGGGTTCGGGTTCGGTGTTCGGCGCTTTCTTGGCGCTTTTTGAAAGGCTGCAAAGCAGCCAATCAACAAGCGTCATACTACTTGCCCCAAGAGGCCATCACAGCCTTGCCTACTATTGGCATGGCTGTGATTGGCCAGTGCAGCATGTGACCCAGCCTCTATATAAGCTTGGGTCACGTAGCGCTGCACGTCACTCTGCTGATTCAAGCATAGGGAGAGGTTGCAGCTGCGACGTTAGGGCGAGATTAGGCAGATTAACTCCTCCAAAAGACTTCATTCTGTGATCGATCTGCAGCTGTGGATCATTGAAGTGCTATTATTGACTTGCTCACTTTTTTGAGGCTGCCCATAGCGTTTTTAGATCACTTTTTTTCTGGGGTGATCGGCGGCCATTTTGTGACTTGTGGTGCGCCAGCACGAGCTATCACCAAGCGTATTTAACCATCGATAGTGTGGTTATTTTGTGCTATATCCTACATCAGCTGCAGGCTGAGCCTGTGTCACCGAAGTGCATTTAACCATCAACAGTCTGGTTATTTTTTGGCCATATACTACATCAGCTGCAGGCTGAGCCTGTGTCACCGAAGTACATTTAACCATCAACAGTCTGGTTATTTTTTGGCCATATATTACATCAGGGGCAAGTTGAGCCTGTCACCCAGCGCCTAAAAAATAGACCTGACATTTCTATTCAACCAAATCTGCACAGTTTTAGCTGGTCAAGTTATTTGTAGTGACCGTCAAAGCAGACTTTTTGTTCTGGGTTGAAAAAGCATTCCCAAATTTGCCATTCTGAAAATAACTAGTTTGTGGTATTTCAGGCCTACTTGAAATCTATCCCAAAAAGAAAATCTTACATTGAAGTTATTGATAGTGTCATTCAGAAAAACCTAAGACACACGCTAGCGTGCTGATAGAAGTGTCATTCTGTAATTAAACCTATAACTGTCACACAGCGCAAAAAAAAACAGGTCTCACATCTCTATTCAACCAAATCTGCACAGTTTTAGCTGGTCAAGTTATTTGTAGTGACCGTCAAAGCAGACTTTTTGTTCTGGGTTGAAAAAGCATTCCCAAATTTGCCATTCTGAAAATAACTAGTTTGTGGTATTTCAGGCCTACTTGAAATCTATCCCAAAAAGAAAATCTTACATTGAAGTTATTGATAGTGTCATTCAGAAAAACCTAAGACACACGCTAGCGTGCTGATAGAAGTGTCATTCTGTGATTAAACCTATAACTGTCACACAGCGCAAAAAAAAACAGGTCTCACATCTCTATTCAACCAAATCTGCAGTGTTTTAGCTGGTCAAGTTATTTGTAGTGACCGTCAAAGCAGACTTTTTGTTCTGGGTTGAAAAAGCATTCCCAAATTTGCCATTCTGAAAATAACTAGTTTGTGGTATTTGAGGCCTACTTGAAATCTATCCCAAAAAGAAAATCTTACATTGAAGTTATTGATAGTGTCATTCAGAAAAACCTAAGACACACGCTAGCGTGCTGATAGAAGTGTCATTCTGTGATTAAACCTATAACTGTCACACAGCGCAAAAAAAACAGGTCTCACATCTCTATTCAACTAAATCTGCAGTGTTTTAGCTGGTCAAGTTATTTGTAGTGACCGTCAAAGCAGACTTTTTGTTCTGGGTTGAAAAAGCATTCCCAAATTTGCCATTCTGAAAATAACTAGTTTGTGGTATTTCAGGCCTACTTGAAATCTATCCCAAAAAGAAAATCTTACATTGAAGTTATTGATAGTGTCATTCAGAAAAACCTAAGACACACGCTAGTGTGCTGATAGAAGTGTCATTCTGTGATTAAACCTATAACTGTCACACAGCGCAAAAAAAAACAGGTCTCACATCTCTATTTAACCAAATCTGCACAGTTTTAGCTGGTCAAGTTATTTGTAGTGACCGTCAAAGCAGACTTTTTGTTCTGGGTTGAAAAAGCATTCCCAAATTTGCCATTCTGAAAATAACTAGTTTGTGGTATTTCAAGCCTACTTGAAATCTATCCCAAAAAGAAAATCTTACATTGAAGTTATTGATAGTGTCATTCAGAAAAACCTAAGACACACGCTAGCGTGCTGATAGAAGTGTCATTCTGTGATTAAACCTATAACTGTCACACAGCGCAAAAAAAAACAGGTCTCACATCTCTATTCAACCAAATCTGCAGTGTTTTAGCTGGTCAAGTTATTTGTAGTGACCGTAAAAGCAGACTTTTTGTTCTGGGTTGAAAAAGCATTCCCAAATTTGTCATTCTCAAAATTGTGGTGAACGGGAACAATGAGGAAAACATCTAATAAGGGACGCGGACGTGGACATGGTCGTGGTGGTGTTAGTGGACCCTCTGGTGCTGGGAGAGGACATGGCCGTTTTGCCACAGCCACACGTCCTAGTGAACCAACTACCTCAGGTCCCAGTAGCCAGCAGAATTTACAGCGATATTTGGTGGGGCCCAATGCCGTTCTATGGATGGTAAGGCCTGAGCAGGTACAGGCATTAGTCAATTGGGTGGCCGACAGTGGATCCAGCACGTTCACATTATCTCCCACCCAGTCTTCTGCAGAAAGCGCACAGATGGCGCATGCAAACCAAGCCCATCGGTCTGTCACATCACCCCCATGCATATCAGGGAAACTGTCTGAGCCTCAAGTTATGCAGCAGTCTCTTATGCTGTTTGAAGACTCTGCTGCCAGGGTTTCCCAAGGGCATCCACCTAGCCCTTCCCCAGGGGTGGAAGAGATAGAATGCACTAACGCGCAACCACTTATTTTTCCTGATGATGAGGACATGGGAATACCACCTCAGCACGTCTCTGATGATGACGAAACACAGGTGCCAACTGCTGCGTCTTTCTGCAGTGTGCAGACTGAACAGGAGGTCAGGGATCAAGACTGGGTGGAAGACGATGCAGGGGACGATGAGGTCCTAGACCCCACATGGAATGAAGGTCGTGCCACTGACTTTCACAGTTCGGAGGAAGAGGCAGTGGTGAGACCGAGCCAACAGCGTAGCAAAAGAGGGAGCAGTGGGCAAAATCAGAACACCCGCCGCCAAGAGACTCCGCCTGCTACTGACCGCCGCCATCTGGGACCGAGCACCCCAAAGGCAGCTTCAAGGAGTTCCCTGGCATGGCACTTCTTCAAAAAATGTGCTGACGACAAGACCCGAGTGGTTTGCACGCTGTGCCATCAGAGCCTGAAGCGAGGCATTAACGTTCTGAACCTTAGCACAACCTGCATGACCAGGCACCTGCATGCAAAGCATGAACTGCAGTGGAGTAAACACCTTAAAAACAAGGAAGTCACTCAGGCTCCCCCTGCTACCTCTTCTGCTGCTTCCGCCTCGGCCTCTTCTGCTGCTGCCGCCGCCTCGGCCTCTTCTGCTGCTGCTGCCGCCGCCTCGGCCTCTTCCTCCGGTTTTGGAGGAACGTTTGCACCTGCCGCCCCACAAACATGGGATGTACCACCAACACCACCACCTGCGTCACCAAGCATCTCAACCATGTCACACGGCAGCGTTCAGCTCTCCATCTCAAAAACATTTGAGAGAAAGCGTAAATTCTCACCTAGCCACCCTCGATCCCTGGCCCTGAATGCCAGCATTTCTAAACTACTGGCCTATGAAATGCTGTCATTTAGGCTGGTGGACACACACAGCTTCAAACAGCTCATGTCACTTGCTGTCCCACAGTATGTTGTTCCCAGCCGCCACTACTTCTCCAAGAGAGCCGTGCCTTTCCTGCACAAACAAGTGTCCGATAAAATCAAGTGTGCACTGCGCAACGCCATCTGTGGCAAGGTCCACCTAACCACAGATACGTGGACCAGTAAGCACGGCCAGGGACGCTATATCTCCCTAACTGCACACTGGGTAAATGTAGTGGCGGCTGGGCCCCAGGCGGAGAGCTATTTGGCGCACGTCCTTCCGCCGCCAAGGATCGCAGGGCAACATTCTTTGCCTCCTGTCTCCTCCTCCTCCTACTCAGCTTCCTCCTCCTCTTCTTCCACCTGCTCATCCAGTCAGCCACACACCTTCACCACCAACTTCAGCACAGCACGGGGTAAACGTCAGCAGGTCATTCTGAAACTCATATGTTTGGGGGACAGGCCCCACACCGCTCAGGAGTTGTGGCGGGGTATAGAACAACAGACCGACGAGTGGTTGCTGCCGGTGAGCCTCAAGCCCGGCCTGGTGGTGTGTGATAATGGGCGAAATCTCGTTGCAGCTCTGGGACTAGCCGGTTTGGCGCACATCCCTTGCCTGGCGCATGTGCTGAATTTGGTGGTGCAGAAGTTCATTCGCAACTACCCCGACATGTCAGAGCTGCTGCATAAAGTGCGGGCCGTCTGTTCGCGCTTCCGGCGTTCACACCCTGCTTCGGCCTTCCCGCTCACCGTCTCATATGCGACGTGCCCACCAGGTGGAACTCCACCTTGCATATGCTGGACAGACTGTGCGAGCAGCAGCAGGCCATAGTGGAGTTTCAGCTGCAGCACGCACGGGTCTGTCGCACTGTGGATCAGACCCACTTCACCACCGATGACTGGGCCTCCATGCGAGACCTGTGTGCCCTGTTGCGCTGTTTCGAGTACTCCACCAACATGGCCAGTGGCGATGACGCCGTTATCAGCGTTACAATACCACTTCTATGTCTCCTTGAGAAAACACTTAGGGCGATGATGGAAGAGGAGGTGGCCCAGGAGGAAGAGGAGGAAGAGGGGTTATTTTTAGCACTTTCAGGCCAGTCTCTTCAAAGTGACTCAGAGGAAGGTTTTTTGCAACACCAGAGGCCAGGTACAAATGTGGCCAGACAGGACCCACTACTGGAGGACGAGGAGGACGAGGATGAGGAGGAGGTGGAGGAGGATGAGGATGAAGCATGTTCACAGCGGGGTGGCACCCAAAGCAGCTCGGGCCCATCACTGGTGCGTGGCTGGGGGGAAACTCAGGACGATGACGATACGCCTCCCACAGAGGACAGCTTGTCCTTACCTCTGGGCAGCCTGGCACACATGAGCGACTACATGCTGCAGTGCCTGCGCAACGACAGCAGAGTTGCCCACATTTTAACGTGTGCGGACTACTGGGTTGCCACCCTGCTGGATCCCCGGTACAAAGACAATGTGCCCACCTTACTTCCGACACTGGAGCGTGATAGGAAGATGCGCGAGTACAAGCGCACATTGGTAGACGCGCTACTGAGAGCATTCCCAAATGTCACAGGGGAACCAGTGGAAGCCCAAGGCGAAGGCAGAGGAGGAGCAAGAGGTCGCCAACGCAGCTGTGTCACGCCCAGCTCCTCTGAGGGCAGGGTTAGCATGGCAGAGATGTGGAAAAGTTTTGTCACCACGCCACAGCTAACTGCACCACCACCTGATACGGAATGTGTTAGCAGGAGGCAACATTTCACTAACATGGTGGAACAGTACCTGTGAACACCCCTCCACGTACTGACTGATGGTTCGGCCCCATTCAACTTCTGGGTCTCCAAATTGTCCACGTGGCCAGAGCTAGCCTTTTATGCCTTGGAGGTGCTGGCCTGCCCGGCGGCCAGCGTTTTGTCTGAACGTGTATTCAGCACGGCAGGGGGCGTCATTACAGACAAACGCAGCCGCCTGTCTACAGCCAATGTGGACAAGCTGATGTTCATAAAAATGAACCAGGCATGGATCCCACAGGACCTGTCCATCCCTTGTGCAGATTAGACATTAACTACCTCCCCTTAACAATATATTATTGTACTCCAGGGCACTTCCTCATTCAATCCTATTTTTATTTTCATTTTACCATTATATTGCGGGGCAACCCAAAGTTGAATGAACCTCTCCTCTGTCTGGGTGCCGGGGCCTAAATGTGTGACAGTGGCCTGTTCCAGTGGTGGGTGACGTGAAGCCTGATTCTCTGCTATGACATGAATACAGATTCTGCGCTGACATAAGACCAGATTCTCTGTTACGGGACCTCTCTCCACTGCCTGGGTGCCTGGGCCTAAATGTGTGACAGTGGCCTGTTCCAGTGGTGGGTGACGTGAAGCCTGATTCTCTGCTATGACATGAAGACAGATTCTGCGCTGACATAAGGCCAGATTCTCTGTTACGGGACCTCTCTCCTCTGCCTGGGTGCCTGGGCCTAAATGTGTGACAGTGGCCTGTTCCAGTGGTGGGTGACGTGAAGCCTGATTCTCTGCTCTGACATGAAGACTGATTCTGTGCTGACATAAGGCCAGATTCTCTGTTACGGGACCTCTCTCCTCTGTCTGGGTGCCGGGGCCTAAATATGTGACAGTGGCCTGTTCCAGTGGTGGGTGACGTGAAACCTGATTCTCTGCTATGACATGAAGACTGATTCTGTGCTGACATAAGGCCAGATTCTCTGTTACGGGACCTCTCTCCTCTGCCTTGGTGCCTGGGCCTAAATGTGTGACAGTGGCCTGTTCCAGTGGTGGGTGACGTGAAGCCTGATTCTCTGCTATGACATGAATACAGATTCTGCGCTGACATAAGGCCAGATTCTCTGTTACGGGACCTCTCTCCTCTGCCTGGGTGCCTGGGCCTAAATGTGTGACAGTGGACTGTCAGTGGTGGGTGACGTGAAGCCTGATTCTCTGCTATGACATGAAGACTGATTCTGCTCTGACATAAGGCCAGATTCTCTGTTACGGGACCTCTCTCCTCTGCCTGGGCCTAAATGTGTGACAGTGGCCTGTTCCAGTGGTGGGTGACGTGATGCCTTATTCTCTGCTATGACATAAAGACAGATTCTGCGCTGACATAAGGCCAGATTCTCTGTTACGGGACCTCTCTCCTCTGCCTGGGTGCCTGGGCCTAAATGTGTGACAGTGGCCTGTTCCAGTGGTGGGTGACGTGAAGCCTGATTCTCTGCTATGACATGAATAAAGATTCTGCGCTGACATAAGGCCAGATTCTCTGTTACGGGACCTCTCTCCTCTGTCTGGGTGCCGGGGCCTAAATGTGTGACAGTGGCCTGTTCCAGTGGTGGGTGACGTGATGCCTGATTCTCTGCTATGACATGAAGACAGATTCTGCGCTGACATAAGGCCAGATTCTCTGTTACGGGACCGCTCTCCTCTGTCTGGGTGCCGGGGCCTAAATGTGTGACAGTGGCCTGTTCCAGTGGTGGGTGACGTGAAGCATGATTCTCTGCTATGACATAAATACAGATTCTGCGCTGACATAAGGCCAGATTCTCTGTTACGGGACCTCTCTCCTCTGCCTGGGTGCCTGGGCCTAAATGTGTGACAGTGGCCTGTTCCAGTGGTGGGTGACGTGAAGCCTGATTCTCTGCTATGACATGAATACAGATTCTGCGCTGACATAAGGCCAGATTCTCTGTTACGGGACCTCTCTCCTCTGTCTGGGTGCCGGGGCCTAAATGTGTGACAGTGGCCTGTTCCAGTGGTGGGTGACGTGAAGCCTGATTCTCTGCTATGACATGAATACAGATTCTGCTCTGACATAAGGCCAGATTCTCTGTTACGGGACCTCTCTCCTCTGCCTGGGTGCCTGGGCCTAAATGTGTGACAGTGGCCTGTTCCAGTGGTGGGTGACGTGAAGCCTGATTCTCTGCTATGACATGAATACAGATTCTGCGCTGACATAAGGCCAGATTCTCTGTTACGGGACCGCTCTCCTCTGTCTGGGTGCCGGGGCCTAAATGTGTGACAGTGGCCTGTTCCAGTGGTGGGTGACGTGAAGCCTGATTCTCTGCTATGACATGAATACAGATTCTGCGCTGACATAAGGCCAGATTCTCTGTTACGGGACCTCTCTCCTCTGCCTGGGTGCCTGGGCCTAAATGTGTGACAGTGGCCTGTTCCAGTGGTGGGTGACGTGAAGCCTGATTCTCTGCTATGACATGAATACAGATTCTGTGCTGACATAATGCCAGATTCTCTGTTACGGGACCGCTCTCCTCTGTCTGGGTGCCGGGGCCTAAATGTGTGACAGTGGCCTGTTCCAGTGGTGGGTGACGTGAAGCCTGATTCTCTGCTATGACATGAAGAAAGATTCTGCGCTGACATAAGGCCAGATTCTCTGTTACGGGACCTCTCTCCTCTGCCTGGGCCTAAATGTGTGACAGTGGCCTGTTCCAGTGGTGGGTGACGTGATGCCTGATTCTCTGCTATGACATGAAGACAGATTCTGCGCTGACATAAGGCCAGATTCTCTGTTACGGGACCGCTCTCCTCTGTCTGGGTGCCGGGGCCTAAATGTGTGACAGTGGCCTGTTCCAGTGGTGGGTGACGTGAAGCCTGATTCTCTGCTATGACATGAAGACAGATTCTGCGCTGACATAAGGCCAGATTCTCTGTTACGGGACCGCTCTCCTCTGTCTGGGTGCCGGGGCCTAAATGTGTGACAGTGGCCTGTTCCAGTGGTGGGTGACGTGAAGCCTGATTCTCTGCTATGACATGAAGACTGATTCTGCGCTGACAATAAGCCAGATTCTCTGCTATGGCATGAAGAGACTGATTCTCTGCTGACATGAAGCCAGATTCTTTGCTATGGCATGAAGAGACTGATTCTCTGCTGACGTGAAGCCAGATTCTCCGCTATGGGACCTCTGTCCAATTGATATTGGTTCATTTTTATTTTTTTTATTTTAATTCCATATCCACATTTGTTTGCAGGGGATTTACCTACATGTTGCTGCCTTTTGCAGCCCTCTAGCTCTTTCCTGGGCTGTTTTACAGCCTTTTTAGTGCCCAAAAGTTCGGGTCCCCATTGACTTCAATGGGGTTCGGGTTCGGGACGAAGTTCGGATCGGGTTCGGATCCCGAACCCGAACATTTCCGGGAAGTTCGGCCGAACTTCTCGAACCCGAACATCCAGGTGTTCGCTCAACTCTATTAGGAACCACTCAAATGGAGGCAACCTTGACGCGGTGAGTGGCTTATTACGCTTTGGCCAAAATGTACACCAATGTCTCATCCAGCATGGAGGCAGGGCAGAATGCTGGATAGAGAGTGCGATCACATTTGTATTCTCCGTTTATATATGTATTTTGCTATAGTGATCTGCACCTATATGCAGGTTGTGCTGACTCAATTCCCCAAAAAACATTTATCACTTAAAATTCCCCATATGTCTACTTTATGTTGGCATCATTTTGGAAATTAATTTTTTTTGGGACGTTACAAGGCTTAGAAGTTTAGAATCAATTCTTAAAATTTTTAAGAAAATTGCCAAAACCCACTTTTAGAGTAAATCGTTTTTATTGAGTTTTCATGTTTCAAAGAAGGAAAATAAGTACAGTACAATATCGGTGATGGTACAGTAAAGCATTACTTATGTACTACATATGAGTTATTCTGGGTCTCCAGAAGTGGAAGCATCAAGCTTGCACAATCATGGTTTGCAAATTAGTTTTACAGAAAGAATTCAAACAAATTAAACCATAGAAAGAGAACAATAACCAGTATCCAAGATATGGATAAGCATGAAGAGTTGTCTATTTAGGTCAGCAGAGTACATATGGAGTTTAGGGGGAGTATTTAGGATCAAGTAGCCAAGGTGCCCATGTTGTTCTACATGATAAGGGAAGCTGGTAGAGATCTCTCATAGCGGCAAGTTGTGTTTCATTCTTGTATCACTTCTGACAGATCCGGTGTATCAGTTTGCTTCCAGTGACGGGTAACTATTAGTTTAGCGCTAAGCAGTATATGTCTCACGAGAGACCTGTATGTGTATGGTGTATTGCTTGTATGCCAAGGAATAGCAAAGCTAGTTCTGGTAGTGGGACTACAGCTTCCGTTGTTATGTCTGAGATTAACGTGAATACCTTATGCCAAAATTGAGAGATTCTGGGGCAGGACCATAGAATGTGAAATATGGAGCCCACTTCACTGCACCCCCTCCAACAGCAAGGAGATGTGTCTGGGTGTATCGTATGCAATCTTTGAGGGGTAAAGTACCAGTGCAGAAGTGTTTTTATTTGTGCCTCATAGTGAGTAACGCAGTCCAGGAGTCTTCAGAAAAAGATTTTTGCACTTCAGTTTCCCATCTCGCAATGGACTTGGATTTGGCGAATGTGGTCTTTTCTCCTAACAAATCGTAAATGTGCCTCATGGTATGTTTCTTGAAAAGAGGAGGAAATTGATCAATCCTAACAATCTCACTATTTACTGATGGTGGGGATTTAAGTATGTTCCCAAGGAAACTATTTACCCTCAAATAATTATAGAATTTTCTTTGTGGCAAACTAAAAGATTGTGATAGAGAATTAAAAGGGAGGACTGAATTGTCGGCTATGAGTTGGGAGATATCATTGATTCCTCTTGCCCTCCATTCAGAAAGGTTAATGTCATGAATTTCCGCTTCTAATGTGTGAGTAGTGGTCTGAAGGAATAAGGGGGAGGTTGAATCCTTCTGTGAACTATGAACCTGCATCAAAAGTTTGCCTGCATGTTCTACCGTTAGCAATTGGGTTTCTGGAAGTTTTTGGTTCAACAATGCCCGTATTAGGTAGTCCTTTAGACTACCTTGTCCTATTGACTGTGATTCAATATGATGCTATGCTTTTGTGCTATCCTAGGACCACCATTCACGTGTAAAAGATAGACCAATCGCTCTATAATAATCAGTGATATACGGTAAGCCCACACCACCTACTCCCTTTTTCTTGAACAGAAGTTTTTGGGCGGTTCTGGGTTTCGATGAGCCCCAAATATATCCACGCAGTATGGATTGAGCCTCCTTAAAGAACTTGGTCGGGACCGGAATAGGGAGAGCTCGGAATACATAAATTAGTTTAGGGAGGGTCATCATCTGGAATGACGCGACTCTGCCTACCCATGATTTTGCTTTCATTGCGAATTTGGAGAAATCATTTGTCATTGTGGAGAGAAGAGGTTCATAATTTGTTTATACAGTAAAGAGCACGGTGACGTGAGCTTAACTCCCAAGTAGGACAATTCAGAGGCTTGTCAATCCAGATTGTGTTGGGACTGTAACTGGGTCACCTCTCTCTATGGTATATTGATAGAGAGGGCTTGGAATTTAGTACTGTTTATTTTGTAGTAAGACAAAGACCCAAAATGGGAAATTGTGTCTAAAGCGAGGTGTAGGGAAGTAAGAGGTTTTGTTAGTGTGAGGATAATGTCATCCGCATAGAGTGTGATCTTGTGGGTGCCCCCCCTCCGATCTCAACTTCTGTTAGGGTAGATTACCTAATACATAAATACATAAAGGGAATCAACTCGGTAAAGGAGGAGAGCATATTTAAAAGAAGAAAAACTACCACAAGAGGACACAGTTTTAAATTAGAGGGGCAAAGGTTTAAAAGTAATATAAGGAAGTATTACTTTACTGAGAGAGTAGTGGATGCATGGAATAGCCTTCCTGCAGAAGTGGTAGCTGCAAATACAGTGAAGGAGTTTAAGCATGCATGGGATAGGCATAAGGCTATCCTTCATATAAGATAGGGCCAGGGACTATTCATAGGATTCAGATATATTGGGCAGACTAGATGGGCCAAATGGTTCTTATCTGCTGACACATTCTATGTTTCTATGTTGCGCAAGGGGTTCCAGAGCAAGAATAAATAATAGGGGAGACAGATGGCATCCCTGCCTGGATCCGTTGGTTATTTGAAAAGAATCGGAGATCACACCATTGACCCATATTTTAGCTGAGGGGGAAGAGTACAGGCTTCCAATGGCATTTAGAATGTTTTCTTTGAACCCCATCTTACGAAGCACAGAAAAAGCAAATGACCAGTGAAGAAGGTCAAACGCTTTCTCAGCATCCAATGTCACTGCAAGCATTGGTAAGCCTTGCTTTACTGCATAATTAAACAGGTCCACCAGTTTTCTAGTGTTATCGGAGGCTTGTCTCCCTGCAACAAACCCAGTCTGGTCTGTCTTGACCAGAGAGGGAAGCAGTGGGGACAGCCTGCTTGCAATGAGTTTGGCAAAGATTTTGATGTCCGAATTAAAACGTGAGATTGGCCTAACAGTTAACATGTCTGGTGGGAAAGGAGTCCCCTCTAGTGCCCTATTAAAGATGTCTTGTAGATAAGGGGTCAGAACTGCTTGAAAATGGCGATAATATTCGTTCGAAAATCCATCCGGGCCTGGGTACTTGCCCAATGGGAGAGAGGAAATCAATCTTTTGATTTCACTTTCAGTGATATGGGTATTTAGGGACTGCAATTGTGCAGAAGTTACGGTAGGGAGTGCAACTTGTGTTAGAAACTAGAGTTGAGCGGACACCTGGATGTTCGGGTTCGGCCGAACTTCACAAAAAAGTTCGAGTTCGGGACTCAAACGTGACCCGAACTTGACCACGAACCCAAACACTAATGAAGTCAATGGGGACCCGAACTTTTGAGCACTAAAATGGTTGTAAATATGTCATGGAAAGGGCTAGAGGGCTGCAAATGGCATCAAAATGTGGTTAAGAGCATGGCAAGTGCTCTGCAAACAAATGTGGATAGGGAAATGACTTTAAATAACATAAAATATGTAAAAATTAAAAATAATAATCTTGATCTAGGAGGAGGAGGTTCATATGGAGTAGGAGGTTGAGGAGGCGGTGGATGTGGCGGTGTAGGTGAAAGCGGCGACGGAGGAGGAGGAGGTAGCCTACACTGTTTTTTGGTTTTAAATTTATTTTTATTTTTTTAAATTAGGGTACACCCCAAAACAGTGGAAAATATAACATGTAATAACCCCCTTCAGTCGTGCTAAATACACGTTCAGACAATACACTGGCTGCATGGCAGGCCAGCACCTCCAAGGCTTAAAGGGGAAACTCAGGCCATGTGCCCAATTTGGAGACCCAGAAGTTGAAGGGGGCAGACCCATCATTCAGTACGTGTAGGCGTGTGCACACATACTGCTCCACCATGTTGCAAGTCCCCGTGATGTCCACGATCCATTTGGATATCATCTCTATCAACTTTCAATGTTTTTTTATGCGCCTACCATGGTAATCACGGGTGGCGGGGAATCACGGTTCCAGGCCGGTGAGGGAGCCTGAGAAAGGGATACCACATCCAAGGGAGGTCAATAGAGGAAATTAAATGTAAACGAGCGAAAATGTGGGACAAAGCATAAGCTTCCAAGTTAAGGAGGGGGCGCGTGGCAATAACCCACTCCCAACTCAGGGAGGTAGTGACGATAAATAACAATACAGGACTCTTAAGATGCCCTGTTATTTGAATGAATAATTAAAAATTACAGGGAATGTCACAGCAGTATTTTGGATTAGGAAGCGTTAGACAGGAGAGGCCCTGCTGCCGCTTTGTTGACTCTAGAGAACTTCTGCCTCATTGCACATCCCTGTGACGTCCACCTTCCATTTGGATATCTTCTCTATCAACTTTCGATGTTCTTTTCTGAGCCTACCATGTTGATCACGGATCAGGATTCCACGCCGGAGAGGGAGAGTGAGAAAGAGAGACCACATCCAAGGGAGGTTAATTGTTTCAAATTAAATGTGATAGAGCGTAAATGTGGGACAAACTATTAAAGCGCAAATGTGGGACAACTTGTTAAAGTTTAAGCATTGAATGAAAGGAGGTGGCGCGCATCAATTAAAGAAGAATTTCTGAAATTTAATTCCCTGTCACCTATGCAGAGCAGGGGTTTTTAACCGGCAAAATTGGTAAAATGTCACCTGACAATGTAACAGACGATTTTTTTTAAATTTATGTTTCTGTCACCTATGCAGAGGTGCCCCCGTGACGTCCACTATCCATCTTCTCTATCAACTTTCGATGTTCTTTTCTGAGCCTACCATGTTGATCACGGTTATCGGCGAATCAGGGTTCCACACCGGAGAGGGTGCGTGAGAAAGAGAGACCACATCCAAGGGAGATAAATGGATGAAATTTTATTTTGATCGAGCGGAAATATAGGAAAAGTTATTAAAGCAGAAGGATCGAAGGAAAAGGGCCAATTAAAGACAAATTTTAGAAATTTAACTCCCTGTTACCTATGCAGAGTAGGGGTTTTTCATTGCCAGAAATGGGTTAATGTCACCCACCAATGGAACAGATTATTTTTAAAAATTTCGGTCCCTGTCACCTATGAAGAGCAGGGGTTTATTCACGTCAAAAATTTTAAAATGTCAACCCAAGAATGTAACAGAAAAATTAGTGAAATTTATTAACCTGTCTACTAAGTAGAGCAGGGGTCTATCACAGCCAAAAATTGTTTAATGTCACCCGAAAATGTAAAATAAAAATTAGTGAAATTTATTAAGCTGTCAACTAGGCATAGCAGTGGTATATCACACACAAAAATTGGTGAATTTCACCCGAAAATGTAACAGACAAATTAGTGCATTTTTTTACCTGTCTACGAGATATAGCAGTGGTATATCACACCCAAAAATTTGTAAATTTCACCCGAAAATGTAACAGACAAATTTGTGAATTTCTTTAACCTGTCTACTAGGTATAGCAGTGGTATATCACACCCAAAAATAGCTGAATTTCACCTGAAAATGTAACAGACAAATTAGTGATTTTTTTTTACCTGTCTACTAGGTATAGCAGTGGTATATCACACCAAAAAATTGATGAATTTCACCTGAAAATGTAACAGACAAATTAGTGAATTTTTTTAACCTGTCTATTAGGTATAGCAGTGGTATATCACACCCAAAAATAGCTGAATTTCACCTGAAAATGTAACAGACAAATTTGTGAATTTTTTTTAACCTGTCTACTAGGTATAGCACTGTATATCACACCCAAAAATTGGTGAATTTGACCCTAAAATGTAACAGACCAATTAGTGAAATGACATAAAATAAAAAAAAATACGAAAAAAAACCAAAAAAAAAACCCTTGATTTATGAGGTGGAGGTCCATATGGAGTAGGAGTTTGAGGAAGCGGTGGACGTAGCGTAGGTGGAAGCGGTGGACGTAGCGTAGGTGGAAGCGGCGGTGGAAGAGGACGAGTTAGCCAACACAGTTTTTTGGTTTTTATTTTTTATTTTTTTATTAGGGTACACCCCAAAAGAGTGGGAAATATCAAAAATACAACAAGGAGCAATTGCGCTGTAGTATAACAATTGCTGCGTAAGGCCGGTATACATGTCTGATCTGCACAAGGTACGGACAAGTCCTGTGGGATCCATGCCTGCAGATGCAGCAAGGGCTGTAAAATTGTGTATTTTGCCCAAAAATTGTGTTTTATTAATAGCAGAATAGAACCACAGTATCTAAAGTGTGTATGTCACACGTACAGATCCAGACTAAGCCGCAATTAAAGTTTTTTTTCCCAAAATGGGTGTTTTGCTAATAGCATAATAGAACCACAGTCTCTAAAGGGTGTATCTCACAATGACATATGCAGCAAAGGCTGCAAAATTATTATTTTTTGCCCAAAATGGGTGTTTTATTAATAGCAGATTAGAACCACAGTATTTAAGGGTGTATCTCACACATACAGATCCAGACTAGGTGGCAATTTAAGTTTTTTGCCTAAAATTGTTGTTTTTCAAATAACAGAATAGAACCACAGTATCTAAAGTGTGTATCTCACACGTACAGATCCAGACTAGGCAGCAATTTACGTTTTTTTGCCCAAAATTGTTGTTTTTCAAATAACAGAATAGAACCACAGTATCTAAAGTGTGCATCTCACACGTACAGATCCAGACTAGGCCGCAATTAAAGATTTTTGCCCAAAATGGGTGTTTTATTAATAGCAGAATAGTACCACAGTATCTAAAGTTTGTATCTCACACGTACAGATGCAGACTAGGCCGCAATGAAAGATTTTTGTCCAAAAATGGGTGTTTTATTAATAGCAGAATAGAACCAAAGTATGTAAAGTGTGTATCTCACACGTACAGAACTGGACTAGGCCTCAATTAAAGTTTTTTTGCCCAAAATGGGTGTTTGTTTAATAACAGAATATAACAACAGTATATAACCCTTGAATTTCACACGTGCAGATGCAGCAAGGGCTGTAAAATTGTGTATTTTGCCCAATTTTTTTTTTATTAATAGCAGAATATAATCACAGAATCTAAAGTTTGTATCTCACACGTACAGATGCAGACTAGGCCGCAATGAAAGTTTTTTGTCCAAAATGGGTGTTTTATTAATAGCAGAATACAGTCATGGCCAGAAGTTTTGAGAATGACACAAATATTAGTTTTCACAAAGTTTGCTGCTAAACTGCTTTTAGATCTTTGTTTCAGTTGTTTCTGTGATGTAGTGAAATATAATTACACGCACTTCATACGTTTCAAAGGCTTTTATCGACAATTACATGACATTTATGCAAAGAGTCAGTATTTGCAGTGTTGGCCCTTCTTTTTCAGGACCTCTGCAATTCGACTGGGCATGCTCTCAATCAACTTCTGGGCCAATTCCTGACTGATAGCAACCCATTCTTTCATAATCACTTCTTGGAGTTTGTCAGAATTAGTGGGTTTTTGTTTGTCCACCCGCCTCTTGAGGATTGACCACAAGTTCTCAATGGGATTAAGATCTGGGGAGTTTCCAGGCCATGGACCCAAAATGTCAACGTTTTGGTCCCCGAGCCACTAAGTTATCAGTTTTGCCTTATGGCACGGTGCTCCATCGTGCTGGAACCCTTGAATTTCACACGTGCAGATGCAGCAAGGGCTGTAAAATTGTGTATTTTGCCCAAAAAGGGTGTTTTATTAATAACAGAATATAATCACAGTATCTAAAGTGTGTATCTCACACGTACAGATGCAGACTAGGCTGCAATGAAAGTTTTTTGCCCAAAATGGGTGTTTTGCTAACAGCATAATAGAACCACAGTCTCTAAAGGGTGTATCTCACAATGACATATGCAGCAAAGGCTGAAAAATTAATTTTTTTGCCCAAAATGGGTGTTTTTTTAATAACAGAATATGACAGCAGTATATAACGCTTGAATTTCATACGTGCAGATGCAGCAAGGGCTGTAAAATTGTGTATTTTGCACTAAAATGGGGTTTTTTAAAACCCAGAAAATTATAGTTGTATTTCTAGCTTAAATTGCACGCTGACTAATGAGGCAGAGGCACAAAATAAAGGTTATTGCCAAAAATTGGTGTTTTTTCAAAGCCAGAAAATTTTTGAAGTTTTTCAAACTTGTTTTTAACTATCACAGATGCAGCAAGGGCTGCAATATTAAGTAATTTACAAAAAAAAGGTTTTTTTTTTTACTAACAGAATATGAAAGCTGTATATAATGCTTCAATTTCACATGTGCACATGCAGCAAGGGCTGTAAAATTGTGTATTTTGCAAAAAAAGGGTGTTTTTAAAAAACCCAGAAAATTATAGCTGTATTTCTAGCTTAAATTGCACACTGACTAATCCTGCAAAGGCACCAGATGTTGTATATTGCCAAAAAAGGGTGTTTTTTTTTTTTAAACCAGATTATTATTGCAGTATTTCAAGCTTGGATTTGAATGTCACAAAAGCACAGATGCTGTGCTGGTGTACTGAGCTTACATAAAATGGCCGCCACCTCCCACCTAACAGACAGATAAAAGTTATTTTTCTCTGTCACTGGGCTCAGGGCAGGGTAAAAAGATTGTGCACTGCTCCCACACAACTAAATCTATGTAGATCGCTGAGTTCAATTGGAGTTCTGATTCTGTCCTATTCTCTCCCTCACAGCAGCAGCATCCTCTCCCTACACTAAGCACAGCAGAGTGACGTGCAGCGCTACGTGACTCCAGCTTATAGAGAGGCTTGGTCACATGCTGCACTGGCCAATCACAGCCATGTGATTGTGATGGCTTCTAAGGTCAGACAGTTAAACACTTGTTGATGGCTGCTCTGCAGCCTTTCAAAAAGAGCTAAGAAATCGCCGAACACTGAACCCGAACTTTTACTGAAATGTTCGGGTCCGGGGTCCAAAAATCCTAAAGTTCGGTACGAACCCGAACTTTACAGTTCGGGTTCGCTTAACCCTATTAGAAACCCCTCCACCAGAGTTGAGTAGTCATCCGGTAATGTAATAGTATCTTTAAGATTGTATAGTCCCTGGTAATACTTGCGAAATTGTTCCGCGATGTCTCTCGGGTCAATCACTTTGGCTTTAGTGTCAGGTTGTATTAAATGAAGTATTTTGGACTTGGATTGTTGGGCTTTGAGTTGTCTAGCAAGCAGTCTACCTGTTTTATTACCTTGGGAGTAATGTTTAGATTTAAGCCGAAAGAGCGATTTGTTATAGTTATGAAGTAGTAGTCCTCTCAGTTTCTCTGTCTCCGCCCTTAACGCAACCGAGCACTGAGATGTAGGACAGTGGTTATTCTTTTTTTCCAGGTGGGCAATCTTTTCAAGCGTTTGTGTGATCTTTTTCCCTAATTTTCCATTATATATGCCTTATGAGCCTGCCAGAGGACAAAATTATCTAAAAAGAGGAACCCCTGATTAATCCAAAAATACTCTTTCAGGTCAATCATGAGTCCCTGTTTGGGATTGTTGTAAAGGAATGTATTATTCCTCCATACAGTAGCTGAGTGATTTTGATAAAGTTCATTTATGATTATGGTAATCGGGGCATGGTCAGACCACTGGAAAAGTCCAATTTCAGTAGAAATGGTGTGGAGCAAGGTGTTATGGTCTACCATAAGCAAGTCAATACGGGAGTATGATAGGTGAGGTGGGGAAAAGAAGGTGAAATCCTTTTCTTGGCTGTGTTGTGCTCTCCAGATGTCAATGAGGCCTTCTGAGTGTAAGAGGCTTTTCCGCCTCCAGATCTTCGCGACGGAGAAGTGGTGTCCAGTGACGGGTCTAGTATGGAGTTAAAATCTCCACAGAGGATAACCTTTCCCCTCTTCAGGTTATTTACATGTCTCATCAGTGTGTGTAGAAAGGGTAGTTGACGTGTATTAGGTGCGTATAAATTAACCAGTGTATATGTGATGTTATTGATAGAACATACCAGTATGAGGAAGCGACCCCCCGGATCTGCCTTAGCGGTGATGAGAGAGAAAGCCACCGTATTCTAAATGGCTATAAACATCCCCCTGGACTTCTTGCTGAAATGAGAATGCATATTATTAGGAAAGAGGCGATGGTAAATTTGTTTCGCGTCATCCTGTAGTAGGTGAGTTTCCTGAACACAAAACATCGGCATGAGACGCAGAGGCCTCTTTCCAGATAAAAGAACCGTTTTTGAGAGCAATTGAGCCCCTTGGCATTCAGAGACATAATTTTGAGCCCCATATCGATGGAAAGAGGATTGCTGCAGAGACTCTATAGTACCCAAAAAGACACAGAGCTGATACAAAATACAATTGCAAAAATATGACAAACTTGGTTACAACCGAAATGTAAGATACAACTAACAAAAGGCAAAATACAAGAAAGAAAGAGAACAGACACAGATGGTAAACAACCGTCTGTAGTACTTGTGGGGCTTAAAGGGGTTGTCCGGGATTGGGGATGTTTGTCTATTAGTAATCTAATAACATAAACATTACAAACATGCATGTGGTACCTTTAGAACATATTGCTGAAGCCATGTTTTCCTCCTTTCAATTCATGCCCGGAAGTGAGTCTTTTCTTATCTTCAGTGACGTACCGGGTCCCTGGCAGGCGAGCATAGCTTCCTCTTCCTCTGCCAGGGAGCCCGGTGACATCACTGGCAGTCTAGATAATTATGCAGAGAGGTTGGAGGGGCGGTAACTTGTCCGGCCGGCATCGCGCTAAGCCCCGCCCCCAGTCTGTGACGTCACCGGTCCTTCAGCATTACAATGAATGGAGGCGGATCACTATGCTTCTTAGCATAGAAAACTCCTCCCATCAGAATTACTAGCTAATGGGGCAGAAGGCTTTAGAAAGGAGGAATTCCTTTCACCACAGGATGACATGGCCGCGCTGATTGCATATATTGCATTTAGACAATGGCATGTGGATTGTGTATAAAAAAAAAAGAAAAAACAATGGCTCAGTTGAAAGAAAAGGTAATAATAGTGTAATCAGTCTGCTTTTTGTTTTTTGTTGATTTGAAATAAACGGATAATCCTATTTATGTAATGAGGCTGCTTTTGTCTAGTTTAAAATAATTTTTTTAGCCCCGTACTTGTGTTTTGGACTGAATCTTTTTAGCACATTCTCCTTTTGGAGTTGCAGTGTGTGCATTTCACTTTACTGTGGTTAGGCTACTTTCACATTTGCCGCAGGACGGATCCGACATGCTGTTCACCCTGTCGGATCCGTCCTTCCGCTATTTCGCCGTGCCACCGGACCGCCGCTCCGTCCCCATTGACTATAATGGTGACGGGGGCGGAGCTCCGGCGCAGGGCGGCAGTGCACGGCGAAAGGCCGCCGGACTAAAAGTCCGGCATGTCCGACTTTTTAGTCCGGCGGCCTCTCACCGCGAACTGCCGTACTGTGCCGGAGCTCCGCCCCCGTCCCCATTATAGTCAATAGGGACGGAGCGGCGGTCCGGCGGCACGGCGAAATAGTGGAAGGACGGATCCGACAGGGTGAACAGCCTGTCGGATCCATCCTGCCACAAGTGTGAAAGTAGCCTTATACATCGGTTTTAACTGATTGCCAGGTCAGTATATAAGGTTTACCTTGAAAAAAATAATAATAATATATATATATATAGATGGGAGCGTGCCCCTTAGTGTGACTGTGTCCGGTATGTTTATGGATGCATGTGGGAGCGTGCCCCTTACAGTGTGACTGTGTCCGGTATGTTTATGGATGCATGTGGGAGCGTGCCCCTTACAGTGTGACTGTGTCCGGTATGTTTATGGATGCCTGTGGGGGCGTGCCCCTTACAGTGTGACGGTGTCTGATTGTCTCTAAGCTCTGCAAACACTGAGCCCATGACAGATGCCAGAGATAGAGCAAGGAGGAGTTTATGGGCGTACATATGGGGGAGGAATATAGGCCAGGAGGATGAATATGTATGAGGGGGCGGATCGAAGGAGGAGTGGAGGCTGTGCAGGATCCTTGAATATGTATGAGGGGGGCGGGTGCAGGGACATGATGTTAGACAGGAGAAATCAGCAGATGCCGCCCTGCACTGGGACCCTTAATGCAGTGCGGCAGGAAGTGAAGGAACAGATAAACAGATATGTAAACAATGTGTTCAGGGCTGTAGGAGCCATGCTCCAGTGTAAAAGATACCTCAAACCACCTTGGGAACATAGACTTGGCTACTAAAGGTGAGTAAGATGTTTTTAAAAAAATAAGTTTGATCCCGGACAACCCCTTTAAGTCCACTCTTGAGGCTGAGAGTAGTGGTTCTACTTTAGTATTGTTCAGTAAAGGTTCCTCACCATATCTGAAGGCGCTAGGTTCAGTCCCAGTGAGTGCAGGTCGTAGCACACTACTCAGTCCCATGTCAGATGGTCACATAATAGAATGAATGTTCATATTTCTTCAACAATATTCCCTCACGCGAGTGATCATTTCACTGATTGCCAGGTTGAGTTAGAGGCGTCCACTGGGAGATCATCAGTTGGTGTCCCAGATGGTAGCGGAATACGTCAAGATTAAAGCAGGTCCTTCCCCTCCTCAAGGGACTTGATGATATACACCTTGCCGTTTTTATGGAGTATCAACTTCAAGGGGTATCCCCATTTGTAAGGTATGTCATTGTCCCGGAGAGCTGTGGCGATAGGTTGTAACGCCCTGCGTTGACGGAAGGTGGTCTTTGATAGATCTGTAAACAGCTTGACATTGATATGGCGACGGCAGTGTCCTATGTTTCCTAGCGGTTGTCATTAACACTTCTTTTGTGTGATAGAAATGTATACAAGCAAGGGTGTCACGTGGAACACTTGGGCCCAAGTGGGATGGTATCGGTACCCTATAGGCTCTATCAATTATCATATCTGGGTTTGGTATATGCGGTAGGAGCACTTTTATGAGTCCTTTCAGGTATGGCTGTAAATCTTGAGAGGTAACTCCCTCCGGATCACCCCTGAATTTTATATTATTGCGTCTGGAGCGGTCCTCCATATCTGCTATCTTCAACTTAATTGCCTCCAGTTCATCACCCCTGTCATTGTGGGCATCTATAATAGAGTTCTGGGAGGTAGCAAAGTCAGCCATTTTATTTTCAACATTGAGGATTCTGTCTTCTG
Source organism: Bufo bufo (assembly GCF_905171765.1). Classification (NCBI taxonomy): domain Eukaryota; kingdom Metazoa; phylum Chordata; class Amphibia; order Anura; family Bufonidae; genus Bufo; species Bufo bufo. Next base: position 31,371,724 of record NC_053392.1, on the reverse strand, counting down.
CTTCTTGCACTCTGGTCGTGAGTGGGTTAACCAACCCTGCGATATCAGCATGCAGGGAGCATTTTAAAGCCATGAGCATATTTTTCAGAGACTCCTCTGAGAGGGGCTGGTTAGATGTGGGATAATCTTGAAATGGGTCAGTTAATGTGACCACTGTGTTCTGTTTGCTAGTATTTGCACTAACCTGTGCCCTCTCCGGCGGTTCTATTCCAAGCCCCTGTTTCTGCGGGCTGCTGGATGGAGATTCCCATGGGGGCGCTGAGCCGGGCGCCATCTTGGACACGGAGGGCCGCTCTCATGGGGGACCTGACGTCCTCTGGCAAGGAGGGCATCGCGGCAGACATCGGCAAAAGTGCCCAGAGATCTGCTAGAGGTGAAGGAGACCTCGTTATTTGCAAAGGGCGACATGTCGGAGGCCGGTAGTGGTGAGGATGCTGTGCCGCTGATCTCGGTGCCATCTTTAATCTGCCCTCTTTCAAAGTAACCGTCCAGGTTACCACTTTGCAGTTTGGGCAGCGGCCATTTGGACTTTCCGATGTCGGCTGCGAGGGTGTCAGGCATATGTAGGGATCCGATAGTGCTGTATGATTCGCGCTAGAGCTGGGTAAGCGCAATTACAGTCGCCTCGGTGCCCAAGCTCACTTCTTCATCACACTCAGCGGCCCAGCCACACACCCCAAAACCCACTTTTTAAGGACCAGTTCAGTTCTGAAGTCACTTTGTGGGGCTTACATAGTGGATACCCCCATAAATGACCCCATTGTAGAAACTACACCCCTCAAGTTACTTAAAACTGATTTTCACTTTTTTGGCAGATTTTCCATTTTAATCCAATTTTTTCTTTAACACATCGAGGGTTAACAGCCAAACAAAACTCAATATTTATTACCTAGATTCTGCGGTTTACAGAAACACCCCACATGTGGTCATAAACTGCTGTACGGGCACACGGCAGGGCGCAGAAGAAAAGTAGCGCCACATGGTTTTTAGATGCCATGTCCCATTTGAAGCCCCCTGATGCACCCTTCCAGTAGAAACTCCCAAAAAGTGACCCCATTTTGGAAACTAGGGGATAAGGTGCCAGGTTTATTGGTACTATATTTGGGTACATATGATTTTTTGATCATTCATTATAACACTTTATGGAGCAAGGTGACCAAAAAATTGGTTCTTTTAGCACAGTTTTTATTTATTTATTTTTACAGCGTTCACCTGAGGGGTTCAGTGACATTTTTATAGAGCAGGCGATACCTAATATAATTTTTCTTATTTATTTAAGTTTTACACAATAATAGCATTTTTGAAAGCTATAGTTTTTTTATTGTTTAAATAATTTTCTAATGTAGGGGCTCATTTTTTGTGGGATGAGGTGACGGTTTTTATTGGTACCATTTTGTGGGACATACGCCTTTTTGCTCACTTGGTGTTGCACTGTTTGTGATGTAAGGTGACAAAAATGGCATTTTTTTTTTTACATAGTTTTCATATTTTTTTTTTACGGTGTTCACCCGAGGGGTTAGGTCATGTGATATTTTTATAGAGCTGGTTGTTACGGACGTGGCAATACCTAATATATATACTTTTTTTATTTATTTCACTTTAACACAATAATAGCATTTTGTAACCCAGAAAAATGATGTTTTAGTGTTTCCATGTTCTGAGAGCTATATTTTTTGAGCGATTTTATTATGTAGGGGCTCATTTTTTGTGGAATAAGGTGACTGTTTTATTGGTACCATTTTGTGGGACATACACCTTTTTGATCACTTGGTGTTGCACTTTTTGTGATATAAAGTGACAAAAATAGCTTTTTTTCACACATTATTTTTTTTTTTTTTTTATGGTGTTCATTGGACTGGGTGGATCATGTGATATATTTATAGAGCCGACCGTCACAGACGCGGCAATACCAAATATGTCTATTTTATTTATTTTTTCTATTTTTTTTTTTATTCCTTACTTGGGGAATTTATGTGAAACCTTTGTTTATTTTAACACTTTATTTTTATTTTTTTATTTTATATTTTCCGTCCCCCATAAGGTCTTGTATGACCTTATGGGGGACGGAAAGTGTAAAATAAAAAAATAAAAATAAAGTGTTAAAATAAAAAAAATAAAAAAAGGTTTCACATGTAAAAAAAAAACATTTAACTTCACTTTTTTTTCCACTATTGTTTTCTCCTGTAACTGGGGCAAACATAGTAGCCCCAGTTACAGGGGAAATACACCCCCCAGAGAGGCTGAGCGCTGTGTATACAGCTATCTAGAAGGCAGGGACACCTGGGCACTGTCCCTGCCTTTTCTAAGGGTTGCCCTGCTGTCACTGACAGCGGGCAACCCAATCTGCAGCTGCATGATTAGCGTGCAACTGCGATCTCTGAATAGACGTTCAGGAACGTCCATTCAGAGATATAGAACTACCTCCCGAACGTGGTTAACGAAGGAGATTGCGATCACACTCCCTACACTATCTGTCCCTTCCTAAGCGCAGCTCTCCCTGACTAATAATGAGCCGAACACGCGCCATCAGGTATATACAGTACAGACCAAAAGTTTGGACACACCTTCTCATTCAAAGAGTTTTCTTTATTTTCATGACTATGAAAGCATCAAAACTATGAATTAACACATGTGGAATTATATACATAACAAACAAGTGTGAAACAACTGAAAATATGTCATATTCTAGGTTCTTCAAAGTAGCCACCTTTTGCTTTGATTACTGCTTTGCACACTTTTGGCATTCTCTTGATGAGCTTCAAGAGGTAGTCCCCTGAAATGGTCTTCCAACAGTCTTGAAGGAGTTCCCAGAGATGCTTAGCACTTGTTGGCCCTTTTGCCTTCACTCTGCGGTCCAGCTCACCCCAAACCATCTCGATTGGGTTCAGGTCCGATGACTGTGGAGGCCAGGTCATCTGGCGCAGCACCCCATCACTCTCCTTCATGGTCAAATAGCCCTTACTTTCAAAGTTTTCCCAATTTTTCGGCTGACTGACTGACCTTAATTTCTTAAAGTAATGATGGCCACTCGTTTTTCTTTACTTAGCTGCTTTTTTCTTGCCATAATACAAATTCTAGCAGTCTATTCAGTAGGACTATCAGCTGTGTATCCACCTGACTTCTCCTCAATGCCACTGATTGTCCCAACCCCATTTATAACGCAAGAAATCCCACTTATTAAACCTGATAGGGCACACCTGTGAAGTGAAAACCATTTCAGGGGACTACCTCTTGAAGCTCATCAAGAGAATGCCAAGAGTGTGCAAAGCTGTAATCAAAGCAAAAGGTGGCTACTTTGAAGAACCTAGAATATGACATATTTTCAGTTGTTTCACACTTGTTTGTTATGAATATAATTCCACATGTGTTAATTCATAGTTTTGATGCCTTCAGTGTGAATCTACAATTTTCATAGTCATGAAAATAAAGAAAACTCTTTGAATGAGAAGGTGTGTCCAAACTTTTGGTCTGTACTGTATAGCACCCGATCACATGTAATGTCAGTAACCAACAAGGCTACGTCATTACATTGATGGCAGTACTTACCTGCACATTTATTGGCTGAATATCAGCCAAGAAACGTGCGGGAAGGGGACTTGAGCATGGGGCCCGAGCACATGCGGTACTCGGCCGAGTACCGCCATGTGCCGAGCATAGCGATGCTCGAGCCGAGCAGCAGTTTGGCCAAGCATGCTCGCTCAACACTAAACAATAGATTTACAGTAATTTGATATGAATGCATTTCTTGAAATTTGTTTGGGGTACAATGAATCGGTCAGAATATTTCACCTAAATCGAAAGTGCTCAGAATGCCCTGAACATTTGCAGATAACACTCTGAGGTCTTTTAAGACTAATTTTTTCCCTATATTGTCTTTCTCTCTTTTTTCATTTTGTTTTTATAAAAGTTTTATCTCTCACTTTTTCTTACAGTGGTGCTTAGAAGTTTTTGAACCCTTTAGAATTTTCTATATTAATTACTTGTAATTTATTTAATTTTTTTGAGAAAATAACAGTTTTACAAAAACAGCCATTATGAATCAGATAGACACATTCCGTAGGAGCGGTATCAACATCGGATCAGATGAGTAATGAGGTCTGTGAGAACAGAAAAAGTGTTTGGGAAGAAGCATAAAAACATAGGAATTAAATTATGTAATAGATCGTAGAAGACAGCTTCTTCTCCATAGGAATTCCTTAATTTTACCTACATCAGATTTTCACACAAGTCCTTAAACTAAATAAAGATCAAATCAAACAAAAAAAAGTTCAAAATATTAGACGTGATCCTTTATTTATTAAGGAGAATTATTCAATATCACATGTGTGAGTAGCAAATGTATATGAATCTTTGCTTTTTATCTAGTGTGAACCCATTGTGCAGCAATAACTGCAGCTAAACATTACTGGTAATTGTTGATCTGTCCTGCACATTGGCTTGGAGGTAAGGATGAGTGAACTTTGGTATTTTTCAGACAGCAGACAAACCTGCATCTTTTCAGGTTTGTTTCAGACGAATCCACTAAAAAGTATTTATATATTGTAAGTCAGGATTGCATGCACTCCCTGCCTCAGCTGTTATTGGTCAGACTAGATGGGCCAAATAGTTCTTATCTGCCGACACATTCTATGTTTCTATGTTTCTATGTTTTTACAAGGGTGCGTGCTATGGCACATGTTTCGCTGCGTCCCTTGGAGGACGATGAAGATAGACTACAGCGAATGAATGCTATTTATGATGCACCCAATAAATCCATCCAGGAGAATTTACAACTTACCATGTCAATGTCTTCACTTGAAAATCTTATGTCTAGAGAGCTCCGTACATGGTGGGATCTTACTTCCTTGAAAAAATATACGGACAAAGGAATGATCCCTAGAGGGCTCAGACTAAAGAAAAAACCTACCACCAAATATTCGGATACCTTTTTGAAGGAATGGGAAGTCATTTTGTCAGAGTGCTCTCTGAAACTGATGGACTTAATCATAACTAATGAGAGTCAAGCTCTTGTGGAATACAGGGCAAACATCAAAAAAACGCAAGAAACGTGTGCGTACACATCAATAATCCTGAATTCATTAACCTGGATAACAAGCTAAAAGATAATCTTCAAAAAATGGAGGACGATCTTACTAAATTCAAGCAAAGGAAATTTAACCGCGATCTGCTTGACTATCAGTCCGACCAGGTGTATACATGGATAGACTCTAAACAGAGCACACCTCGTTCAATTTAAAAAAGCTGCGCAACAAAAAGAAAAGAAGCAATCCGCAAAGGGTCTCCTTCAGTTCAACGGATTTGGATTCTGCCGATTCTGAACAGGATCTTATCTTGTCATCGACGCAGGCCGCACAAAGTCAGGAGACTGTTTCACACAAAGCGGTTTCAAAAAAACGGAGGGCGGGTCGAAAACATGGAAAACCGCCGGTATCCAACAAGATACAAAAAGGACAGGATGAACTGGAAGTAATTAATTTATCTGCCTCCATATTGTCAGCTGATGATATCAGTATACTCAAAGGAGGTTTAACCTTTTCTCCTACCTGTCAATTTGATCTGTACAGGACTCTTCTGGATGTCAACAGGCTGGCCCGCGCCCTCACTCTCCGTCGGCATTTTCAGGTGGGTGGTGATGATGTTTGTGCTGCGGAGGCTGGGAACGCTGATCACCCTGTTGTGTCCACAAGTGATCCCTTTGTCTGTGTCGGTACAAGTACTTTAAATAATAGACACAAGAGCTTTCATGAAATAATGCATGTGTGTGAACTTCAGGAGTCTAATACAGTTCTGGAGGATCTGGATTTATAAAACAGGTCCATGCATTTTCATACAAAGAATCAGGATTTTTATCCGAATCAGTCCAGATCTCCAGCACTGGATCGATACTAGGATTTGGTTGAACGTGATTTAGTTTTGCTGCATGATCAGACTAATCAGAATCCTGGGGGTTGTAACAATGTCACTAAAAAAGAAAAAAAGGCACTCCAGGATTTAAAAACAAGGGTGGATGTTGTAATCAAACAATCTGATAAGGGAGGGGGGGTTGTCGTGCTGGACAGTGGCCTATACAGGACCCTGATTGAATCCATGCTTAGTGACACTACAGTATATGTCAATCTTAGCGACAACCCCCTCCCCTCTTTCCAGAAGGAACTGAGGGACATCTTGGACTTAGGGACCCAACTAGGTTTCCTAACTAACAAGGAATCAGAATATATCTATATTGTATCCCCGGTTATCCCAGTGTTTCACGCACTTCCAAAAACACACAAAAATGTTTTTCCACCTCCCCTCAGGCCAATTGTAGCGGGCATTGGCTCCTTTTCCGAAAGAATGTCACAATGGGTTGATTCCATACTTCAGCCACTCATACCACTAATACCAGGTTATCTCAGGGACACTACGTCCGTCTTGCAAACCATTGAAAATATTGAATGGTCCTCAAACTATGTATGGATCACAGCGGACGTAGTGTCCTTGTATACCAATATTCCTCACGAATTGGCCATTAAATCTCTAACTTGGTTCCTACAGATATATGGGAACATTACTGCAGGTTTGCAGGAATATGTCCTGATGGTGGTGGACTTCCTCCTCAGGCGCAACTTCTTCATGTTCAACAATAAATTTAACCTTCAGATATCGGGGGTGTCGATGGGGGCCAAATTCTCTCCCTCCATTGCTAACATTTTTATGGCATGGTGGGAGAGGTGTTTTCTCTTCATCGACACCCACCCTTTTTGGCACCACATCAGGTGGTATAGCCGTTGCATCGATGACCTGATCCTGATTTGGATGGGCGATGTGGCGGCCATACCATCCTTTTGTGGTTACATCAATTCCTGTGTGGGCACACTTTTATTTAGTGTCCACCATGATACACTGGAGGTGGCCTTTTTGGATTTGCGCCTGAGGGGGGACCCCGCCACCAATCGGGTCTCCACCTGCACATATAGGAAACCCATGGCAGGTAATACAACATTATATGTGACATCCTGTCATCCAAAACATGTAATTGCAAACATACCCAGAGGGGAAATAATCCGTGCAAGAAGGAATTGCAGGAAGAAAAAAGCTTTATGGAGGAAGCTAGACACATCTCGCATAGATTGGGTAAAAGAGGCTATGGCGCAAAACTTGTAGAGGATGCTATAGCACAGGTCTCAACCATTGAAAGGGGATCCCTCCTTTATCCTAGACAGGAACATTCATTGCAAACGTAGGCTCCACTTTCTGATACAGGCATAAGTAGTAAAAATAAAAACAAAAATCATAATATCAAGGACAAGGGCAGAAGAAACAATCTGTTTGTGACACAATACAGTACAGAGTACCAACAAATATGTCATATTGTAAAAAAGTATTTTCCTGTCCTGTCTTATGATAGAGAAGGGACTGACATAGTTGCAGATGGGGTTAAATGCGCAGCTAGAAGGGCGCCCACAATTGCAAACTATGTCAGCCTCAGCCTATATCAAGAAGAGAAAAAATTGCAACCAGTGTGGCTTAGGACCAAGGGGAGTTACAGGTGTGGACACCACAGATGCATTTGCTGCACACATATGTTAATATCCAAAACTTTTTCTTCAACTGCAAACAAAAGAGTTTTCCCAATGACAGCGTATCTCAACTGCAATACAACCCACGCTGTTTATTTAATTACTTGCACAAAATGTAAATTGCAAGGGGGCGGAGCTTGACCGCGGACTGGATGGCAGCCTGAGAGAGCTCTCTCCTGCCGAGTACAAGCACTGGCATTAAAAACACCATTAATTCGCCAAAATTATGGGCAAAGTTGGCAGATATCAGCCAGGGGAAGATGAAGGAGCCGCTAGGTCGAAGATGAACCAGGCAGCGGTAACGAAACTCTTTGCAAAGAGGAATACGCAATCTCCCGCCTCACAAACTAAGATGGCGCCGGAACCTCCTGAGAAGAGAGAATCGGAGGAGGAACGCCGCTCTAGCAGTGAAGATGAACAGACCCCGGACGATACACTCACCGCGGCTGTGCTAAAAAGAACCCTGACCCAGGCACTGAGACCGGTAAGGGAAGATCTTGCTGATATTAAGACTGACTTACATGCTCTGGGCTTCAGAACGGAGGCCCTTGAGACGACATGTTCAGAGCTCACTGCACACGCCACAGGCCTAGCGACCAGAACAGAGCAATTGGAAGCTCATGTAAATACGGCGTACACATTAATAGAAGACCAGGAGAATAGAAGTCGCCGTAAAAATATCAGGTTTAAGGGGTTGCCTGAATCATGGGCTAATGAGGCACTTCCTAAGGTGGCAAAAGAAATATTTGTGGAGCTATTGGGGCCAGACCGAGGCCTAGGAATAGTGATAGAACGCATACATAGAGCCCTCCGCTCAAAACCAAAGCCCAGTGATCCACCGCGTGATGTAATTTGTGGACTACTCTCATTTGTGGACACAGCAGCGATACTGAGTTCGGCCAGAGAAAAGAGCCCTATCTCATATGAAGGAACCGAGATTTCTCTTTACCAGGATATCGCCCCTTCTACCCTCCAGAAGCGGCGGATGTTGCGGCCGTTATTGGAAAAATTACGGGCTAAACACCTACAATATGCCTGGCTGTTTCCATTTGGGATCTCCATAATGAAAAATGAGAAGAGAGTGATCATAAAAACGCCTGCTGATCTTGAGAACGCGTGGTCTATCCTGGGTATAGAACCCATAGAGATTCCATCATGGTCGCCGGCAGCAGATCTGATAAGGTTACCACTTTTACCTCAGCTAGAGGAATGGCACACATCTTCTCGCCCTAAACCCCAGAGAATGAAGAGATCAACATCTCACAACAAGTCGCCACATCGTTGACCCAAGGACTTACTATGCTATACCTTGCTATTTCTCTCACCCTGATTTGGCACCGGACGTTTCACAGACAGCTCGATCGGAGCTGAATCGGTTCCAGTTAACATAATGGAATAGACACTTCACCTTGTTTTGGAGAAGATCGTTTGAGGCAAAGTTCCAGATGACTGCTAGCTAGGCTTATTAATGCTGATTTATCCTCTCATTCTCCTTCTTTCCCCTTTCTTTTTCCCTATTCCCTCCCCTTCCTTCCTTTCTTATTTCTCCTCCTTGGTCTTCACCTAGACGCTGGACGGCAAGACATGGAAAAAGGACTCTATTCTGGTCTGATATTTAATAATACATAAGTATAATGAATGCCCCGTATTACTAAGCTGGTAAATATGTCTGTTTGTAAGGAAGTTTTGTACACCCCTCTTTCCAACCCTTCCCTCCCCCTTTCTTTACTTTACTCTTAATTATAGACAGTTGAGAGGTAGCTGTAAGCTATAAGACTCAGGAATAGTTGTAAGAAATAAGGGTCTGTGAACATAAAGTAACACAGCTAGATAGCTCAGAAGAGATCTCATCTTATTGTCTTATACAGCTGCAGGTTAATGTCTTAGCTTAGTGTGTACCACAGAAATTCTATTACTCTCTTATGTTATATATTATATTATTTTTACCTCATATGTAGATGACTTATCTATAGCTTTACCTAAATGCCTAATGATAGGTTTTAGCAGCAGTATCTAAACTGATACTCTACTAGTTTTCAGTTACCAGATAGACCAAATACAAAGAGTTTACCTCTCCACCCCCTTCTTCTTTCCACCCCCTCCCTTCTTTCCCATGTGTTTTTCTAGCTAAATAAGCTTATACTTATATTACTGGATGTTGTTGGTACCATATGCCATAATCAGGGGTTACATCAGTTGGCGAGTTGCCCTTTTTGATTAACATAATGTTAGTGCTTGTACACCACAGGTCAAGAATTGTTCTTAACTTGAACACCTGTTCTCTCCACCCTGAGTTTTTACCTCACACAAAAACTCATTTACTTGCTTCAAAGTTTGAGGCTCATATTATACTTCACCCCTCACGCCAGATCTCCCTTTTTGGCTTATAGCCTTATTGGTTTTCATACTTGGGTACTGAGTGAGGTGAAGTTTGTTCACACGCTACTATTTTTATTGTTTTGTTTTTACCTCCCTTCCCCTTCCCATTTCTACTCCTGCACCCTCCCTGCAAGGTTGGTGGTAAAGTCAAGGTATGAGTGAAATCAAGTGTGTAACCTTTAACGTAAGGGGCCTAAATACCCCTAACAAGCGGCATCACGTACTGGATATGCTCAAGAAACTTAAAGCTTCTATTCTCTTTTTACAAGAGACTCATTTTAAAAAAGATAAAATTCCCAAGTTACCCTCTAAATATTACACAAACTGGTGCCACTCCTGTCACACCACTTCGGCTTCTAAAGGTGTGTCGATAGCAGTACACAAATCAGTTCCTATAAAAATTATGAAACAGCACACAGACTTAGAGGGTAGAATGCTGTTTTTGAGAGTGCAAATTTATAATACAAAACTTACTTTAGCAAATTTATATGCGCCTAATCACGGTCAAGTTCCTTGGCTTCTTGACGCATTAGATAAACTTAAAGTATTTGCAGATGGACCTATAATTTTGGGTGGGGACTTGAATGTAACTTTAAATCCGTTATTGGATTCCTCTACAAATAAGTCGAGCGCTTCCCATCATGCTTTGGCTAGATTACGCTCTAAACTTTCTGAACTTTTTCTTTCAGACATTTGGCGGCTGCAGAATCCCTCCGCTCGGGACTATTCCTACTTTTCTTCAGTACACAACTCGCATCAAAGACTGGACTACCTAATGGTCCATGCTTCTCTATTGCCATGGGTAACGACCACAGGTATTTCGAGCATAACACTCTCAGACCATGCACCAGTCCATTTTTCCCTCACATTGTCAGATGTTATTCCCGCAACTTGGAGATGGCGCTTGAATGAGCAAATTTTAGAAAATACTAATGCATTCTTAGATATACAGTCGCAACTTAAGTTCTTTTTCGAAATAAACAAAAATTCAGGACCAAAGAGTCCAATAATATGGGAATCTCATAAAGCTTTTGTCAGAGGGCTATTTATTTCATGGGGCTCTAAGTTAAAAAAGGAAAGGCAAAAAGTCACAGATGATCTGTTAGAACAAATTTCAATATTAGAGAAAGAACATAAAAATAGCAGTCTAAGGGAAACGCAAGAGAAACTGAGAATCTTGAGAGAAAAGCTCCTCACTCATTTGCAAAATAAATCGGCCAAAGCTTACTTGCATTTTAGACACAAATTATATGCACACGGAAATAAAGGGGGGAAGCTTATGACGGCACTGCTTAAAAAAGAGAAAGCTAAGCAACACATCCATAAAATTAAGGATCATACGGGGAAAGCAACTTCATCTCTCCCAGAGATGGCTGCAGCGTTCCAAAAATATTATTTAGAATTATACAATATAGACAAAACTAACACTACATATAGTGACAGACAGAAGAAAAGCCTAATAGATAACTTCTTACAAGGTATTTCCTTACCGAAATTAGACCAAGCAATGACAAACTCCCTTCTTACTCCTATAACACAGAAGGAAGTTTCTGTGGTCCTCGCCTCCTTCCCCCCGGGAAAAAGCCCAGGGCCGGATGGTCTGCCTTTGCTCTATTACAAAAAATTGCAAGATGTAATCATGCCTCATCTTGTGGATCTCTGCTCTTCATTATTTGAGGGTACACCACTACCTAGACAAACTCAAGAAGCTCATATTACCCTTATAGCAAAAGAGGGAAAAAAAATCTAGAAGAATGTGGGAGCTATAGACCTATCTCACTTCTAAATTTAGACTTAAAAATATGGGCTAAGCTTTTATCCTTAAGAATAAAGAAACTTTTACCTCATTTGATAGGTGAGGAACAGTCAGGTTTTGTCCCGGGGAGGGAGGGGAGGACCAACACGATTAAGCTTCTTACCGCAATTCACCAGGCACATGCAGAAAATAGATCATTGGTCCTTCTCGGAGTAGATGCCGAGAAGGCCTTTGATAGGGTGAGTTGGATTTTTATGCGCTCCACTCTCATAAAGTTTGGTTTCCCAGAAAGCTTCATAGAAGCTATATTTTCGCTATATTCTCAACCTTCAGCTTCTCTGCTGGTAAATGATTATTTATCATCTCCCTTTGAGATAGCGAATGGCACCAGGCAGGGTTGCCCTCTCTCTCCAACTTTGTTTGTTCTGGTTATGGAGACATTGCTTCAGAGGGTAAGACAACACCCGCACATTAAAGGATTCCCTACTCCTGAAGGTGAATTAAAGACATTAGCTTTTGCAGATGATCTACTATTTTTGTTGCCCGAACCGGAGGTTGGGTTGCCCTGCCTGGTGGATCTGTTTGAGGCTTTTGGAGTAATCTCAAATTTCAAAGTGAACGTTACAAAATCGGAACTGTTAAATATTTCCCTCACTAAACAAAAATATAATAAAGTTAAAAATATCTCCCCCTTCATATGGGCCTCCTCTTCACTTAAATACTTAGGGGTGCACATTCCTTCGGCTATTCACAAAATATATGACATAAACTTTCACCCGCTCCTTACTGAAATTCAAAAAATACTCTCAGAATATGACCTACCTCTAATCTCATGGTTCGGTAGGAAAAATGTCATCCAAACGTATATACTCCCCAAGATCCTATATAAAATGCAAATGTTACCGATTGCTTTACCACAAACATTTTTCACCAAATTAAGAACACTGTTCTCGAGTTACATATGGAAACAGAAACGTCCCAGACTGGCACATGAACTTCTGGTTAAAACTAGAGAGAAGGGAGGTATAGGCTTACCAGATATGCATACACTATATAAAGCAATTCAATTGAGAAGATGGATTAGTTTAGCTGGCTTCTCTGACCAGCAGAATATGTTCAGATGGTCAAAGAGAGCTTACAAAGGTGACTTACTGAGAGATCTGTGGATTCCAGCCAAAACAGGTAGGAAGTTTGACCCATCAGATAATAACTTACTTTTCAAAGGTGCTGTAGTAACCTGGACTTCTTTGTCACCTTCTCTAGCCCCTAAGATTTCACCGTTATTACCTTCCAGCTTAATACCTGTGGTCGTTGGTAGGGAATCTTTGACCTTTAAACCCATGTGGGAGCAGCTGGGACATGTGACAGTCTCAAAACTATTCCCGAGCGGAGGGATTCCAGACCTCACAGAGTTAGGGGAGCTACTTCCAAACTTTGTTCTCACTTTTTTGCATGCTTCACACTTTAACAGATGTTGTGAGATCTTTCTACAAAACAACTACCCCTTCAGAGAACTTACTGAGTTTGAAAGGAACCTTTATTCTGTGAGACCGGAGTTTGGTAAGCTTTCTAGGATGATATCTGTAGTGAGGGAAACCAAAAGTTTGCTTGATCCTGGGTATATTGCGTCCTGGGAAAAGGAACTAGGTCTATCCTTTTCTGAAAATGATAAGCGTCAAATACTCCAGAAGTCACATGGCCATTCTAGATGTGTACGTTTACAAGAAACACATTACAAGATTTTAGCTCGATGGTATAAAACGCCTGAGTTTCTGTATGCTCACTGTTTATCTCCATCAAACTTATGCTGGAGGTGTAACTCTCAGGTTGGTACGCATGCATATATATGGTGGGAGTGTGTGCTCATACGCCCCTTTTGGTCTGAGATTGAAGGTAAATTAAAAGACATCTTGGGCATAAAGCTAACATTGACCCCGACCCTGGTTTTACTTAGGCTCCCTTTATCAGACAGAAGTCAACAGCCCTTAGTTTTAATTAACCATTTTCTTGCAGCAGCCAAATCTCTAATCCCCTTGAAATGGTTAAGTATTACTCCTCCTTCTGTTAGTGAATGGATTGAAAAAGTACATCAAATATGCAGATTTGAAGAGATGTCCAGTAGGTCATGTCGCACACATCATAAGTTTCTCAAAATTTGGGATGCTTGGCTGAATTCTTCATATTGTGGAGAAACACGACCAACTGTCCCGCCTAATGCATGAGCTCAGCGTGTAGAAATAATCTGATGAAACACACTTACCACCCACCTCCTCCCATACCACCTCTCCTTCCCCCCCCCCCCCCCTCTCTTACATTATATTTTTATTTTTATACTTGTTATACTATGCATATTCTACATTAAGGGTACATCAACTTCTTATCTAGTTGATAGATATAAATAAAGTTGATGCTCGATAAGATGTCATCAGAATATGCAATCTATAGTTGATGTAAAACTACTCATACATTGTACTGAGATTGTGTCATGTAAACTATTGTTACTTGGATCCCGTTTGGGAATGTTTGTAATCTGTCATGACATTGTTAAATGGCTTTCTTTAGCTATTCAAATTAATAAAAACACAGATGATAAAAAAAAAATGTAAATTGCAATACGTGGGTTGTACTATTAATGCAATAAAATCCAGGATACGCAAACACATCTCTGATGTGCCCCACCATGGCAATCGCAATGTATCTGCAGCTAGTCTGCATTTTGCTGTTTGCCATGGTGGGGACACATCAGATATGGTAGTACAAGGCATAGAAAAAGTATTTTTGCCTAAACGTGGAGGAGATTATAGAAGAAAATTATTAAATAGAGAGTCTTTCTGGATACTTTCATTGAACACGCGCCAACCTGAGGGGCTTAACAAACGCTTAGATCTGATCCTGCAGCAATAATTTAAATATCAATAATTCAGTGCAATAAATCCCTCCCTCCTCCTTTTCCTGGGAACACTATAGGAGCATAATTTCTGCTGATCTGACTTCCATTACACTCCACCATATTCTATCAAATAACTGTTATGTATCCAGCATACACCTTATGCGTATCCTTCTTATATATATATATTTATATTCTTTTGCATAGTCATTATATATATATTTTACTATGTATATGTATGGTTCAATGCTTTTTTTTTTTTCATTTATTTTTCATGAGAAGAGTTAACTGAAGGTGTGGCACCTTTTCTTGGGGGCGATTATAGGCCTGTGGAGACAAGTTTCCCTCCTCTTTTAATTTTCTCTGAAGAGTAGCAACATGGGGGTCTCAAAACAACTCTCAAATGACCTGAAGACAAAGATTGTTCCCCATCATGGTTTAGGGGAAGGATACAGAAAGCTGTCTCAGAGATTTCAGCTGTCTGTTTCCACAGTTAGGAACATATTGAGGAAATGGAAGACCACGGGCTCAGTTCCAGTTAGGCTCGAAGTGGCAGACCAAGAAAAATCTCGGATAGACAGAAGCGACGAATGGTGAGAACAGTCAGAGTCAACCCACAGACCAGCACCAAAGGCCTACAACATCATCTTGCTGCAGATGGAGTCACTGTGCATCGTTCAACCATTCGGCGCACTTTACACAAGGAGATGCTGTATGCGAGTGATGCAGAGGAAGCCTTTTCTCCACTTGAGGTGGGCTAAAGCACATTTGGACAAGCCAGCTTCATTTTGGAATATGGTGCTGTGGACTGAGGAAACTAAAATTTAGTTATTTGGCCATAACAAGGGGCGTTATGCATGGAGGAAAAACAACACAGCATTCCAAGATAAACACCTGCTACCTACAGTAAAATATGGTGGTGGTTCCATCATGCTGTGGGGCTGTGTGGCCAGTGCAGGGACTGGGAATCTGGTCAAAGTTGAGGGACGCATGGATTCCACTCAGTATCAGCAGATTCTGGAGACCAATGTCCAGGAATCAGTGACAAAGCTGAAGCTGCGCCGGGGCTGGATCTTTCAACAAGACAACGACCCTAAACACTGCTCAAAATCCACTAAGGCATTTATGCAGAGGAACAAGTACAACGTTCTGGAATGGCCATCTCAGTCCCCAGACCTGAATAAAACTGAAAGTCTGTGGTGTGACTTAAAGAGAGCTGTCCATGCTCGGAAGCCATCAAACCTGAATGAACTAAAGATGTTTTGTAAAGAGGAATGGTCCAATATACCTTCAACCAGAATCCAGACTCTCATTGGAACCTACAGGAAGCGTTTAGAGGCTGTAATTTCTGCAAAAGGAGTTTCTACTAAAAATTTATTTCATTTCTTTTTTGTGGTGCCCAAATGTATGCACCTGCTAATTTTGTTTAAACAATTATAGCACACTTTCTGTAAATCCAATAAACTTCATTTCACTTCTCAAATATCACTGTGTGTCTCCTATATGATATATTTAACTGACATTTTTTATCGTAACAACCAATGATTTATACAGGAAAATCATGATGATTAACAAGGTTGCCTTAACTTTTGCATCCCACTGTAGGTGATCAGTAAACCAATAAACACTAGGGCAACTACTTTCCTGTGAGTGATAATGTGAAATTGAGCATCAGGCCTCAATTGCCCATCTTCATTTCTGTGGCCTTTAGGGAGCTGATGGCATGTGCTCAGCCTCGTTGGAAGATATCTCGCTGGCATTATATCTTCTAAAAAGCCATACTTGCCTTGTACTCTCAAGTGGCAGAAAATGTGGGCCGCTCCTTGCAATTGTCACTGTGTGGCATGGTGCATGCCAGAGTATGCCCGCAACTCTGAGGTATTACAAACTTGACTGTGGACATATATATAATCTGAGCAATATTTACCAACAGTGAACCCTATTACCATTTACCCATTTATCTGTATGCGGTGAGAAGGAGGAGGGTAGCATGGCACAGACAGGAACTATAGTAGATTCTGTAAGGAAGGAAGCAGAGTACCAGTAACAATATGATGCCACCAACAGTATCGGGAGTTCTACTTACATCAGGCTGCACCTGTCTTAAGGAGGTGGTAAGGAGCGCATGGCGCTCTTCCGCTCGTTATCTGCTACACACAACAAATATGCTCCATAAATACAGCATAACACATACCGCAATACTACATGCAGTTTGAACTTATATTTGGTTTTTAGGCCAGAAACATTAAAATTAAGACAAGCTATTTTATATATATCGCCTGGCGGCATACAAGGTGAATGAACTTACGTTATTAACTTGCCACTTATCGGTATATTGAATTTAACTAAAACATTCCATGGTGGACATCTATATAATCCTCTTAGGAAGCAACTTTGACCGCATAGGCCCTGCAATTTTTACTTCTACAGATGTAGCCAAGCTAAACTTGATGGCTAACATGTAAACAATAGCAAGAAAATGTTAATTGACTTTTTCAGTGGATAGGCCTCCATGTGGCTGCACCCAGAGGTGTAACTAGGCTTTTCTGCACCCAGTACAAGTATTCATATTTGGCTAAGCCACTCCTCTAACTCCGTCCATTGCATAACTAAACTCACCTAGTCCCAGCTAATAAAATCTATCATAGGGTACATAGCGGTAGCAATACTGCTTGCAATAAACAAAAGACCTAACTGGTTCTACCACTCCCAGGTTGTCGCTGGTGTTGGTGTGATGTCCTCTGGTTCTGGAACAAGGTCTCTGTGGTGATAAAGCAAAAAGAATAATCACATAAAGAAGGGATGGTAACTGTACCTGGTAAATACCTACGAGGGGGTGCTGTGCTGACCTGGAAGACAGAGTCATCCCAATGTATAAAAGGGTAATCTAGGGCATTTCCCCTTAGTGCTACCACACAGTACTAATGACCACATTGTGCCCCCTCACAGTAGTTATGCCCACGTTGTGCTTCCCTTACTGCATACATGTCCACAATGTGCCCCCCACAATGTGCCCCCTCACAGTAGTTATGCCTATATTGTGGCCCCTTCACGATAGTTATGTCCTCCTTGTGGCCCCTCACTGTAGTTATGCCCACTTTTGTGATCATCACAGTAGCTATGTCCTCCTATTGACCACACATTGTAGTTATGACCATCTTTGTGCCTGTCACAGTAGTTATGCCCATATTTATTTATGCCCATATTTATGCCCCTTCCCAGTAGTTATACCCACCTTTGTGCCCCTTCACAGTAGTTATGCCCACCTTTGTGTCCCTTCTCAGAAGTTATGCTCACCTTTGTGCCCCTTCCCATTAGTGATGCCTTCCTTTGTGCACCTTTCCATTAGTTATGCCCACCTTTGTGCCCCTTCACAATAGTTATGCTCGCATTTGTGCCCCTTCACAGTAGTTATGTCCTCCTTGTGGCCCCTCACTGTAGTTATGCCCACCTTTGTGCCCTTCACAGTAGTTATGCCCAACTTTGCACCCTTCACAGTAGTTATGCCCATCTTTGTGCTCCTTCACAGTAGTTATGTCCACCTTTGTGCTCCTCACAGTAGTTATGCCCACTAGAGATGACCGAAGCGACTTCGGATTCTGCTCTGATGAGCCAAAGTCCATTATTCATGAAGTTGCACGCAACTTCGTTGAGTAACTTCTGTAATTGATTGAACAGTGAAAAACCTTAGAACCAAACTCGGCTTCGGTTTCAATGTACAACTCCGAACAGAAGCCAAGTTTGGTTCCAAGTTTTGAAGTGGTTTTTCACTGTAATAATCAATTACCGAAGTCTTGCGCAACTTTGTGAATAACTTACTTCGGCTCATCGGAGCCCAGACATTCTAATACTGTACAGAGACGAATCTCTGTACATTATTATAGCAATTTTTTTTAGCGAAGCAGCTTCGGATTTCTAATGCCCACCTTTGTGCCCCTTCACAGTAGTTATACCCACCTTTGTGCCTGTCACAGTAGATATGCCCATCTTTGTGCCCCCTCACAGAAGTTATGTCCACCTCTGTGCCCCTCACTGTAATTATGCCCACTTTTGTGCCCCCTCACAGTAGTTATGCCCAGATATGTACCCCCTCACTGTTGTCATAGCCAGATATGTGCCCCCTTAGTGTAGTTATGCCCACTTTTGTGCCCCTTTACAGAGTTATGTCTTCCTTGTGGCCCCAAGCGCCCTCTCCAGCTACATGAAATAAAAATAAAAAAGACAAATACTTCCCTGCTTCCCTGACGACGCACTCCCATTACGCTGCTGGCTGTGCATGATTTCGGGGCTTTCATTGCTCCCCCTATGATGTGCGGGGAGAGAGCCAGCAGAACAGTTAAACAGGGAGTAGACAGCTCCCTGGTTCACTTTGCAAGCAAACAGCTCAGCAATGAAAATAACTGCCAGGCGGGTGCGCCTTCCTCAGCCCCCCTCCCCCCCTCACAACACTCTTGGCTGCACCCTCCTACATCTTCACCTTCATCTCTGTCTACCATCCTACCTGTGATCTCTGCTATTCAAATCATTTAAGATTAACATCCACCATAATATGAAGCTCTGCCTCTCATCTCTGAGACTTCTCTTGAGCTGCACCAGTTCTCTGTTATGTCCTGCCTCTAACAATTACAGTAGGTTAATTCCCAACATCCACAGTTTTAGGCTCCCCTATAAACATACAGTTGCAAGAAAAAGTATGTGAACCCTTTGGAATTATATGGATTTCTGCACAAATTGGTCATAAAATGTGATCTGATCTTCATCTAAGTCACAACAATAGACAATCACAGTCTGCTTAAACTAATAACACACAAAGAATTAAATGTTACCATGTTTTTATTGAACACACCATGTAAACATTCACATTGCAGGTGGAAAAAGTATGTGAATCCCTAGAATAATGACATCTCCAAGAGCTAATTGGAGTGAGGTGTCAGCCAACTGGAGTCCAATCAATGAGATGAGATTGGAGGTGTTGGTTACAGCTGCCCTGCCCTATAGAAAACACACACCAGTTCTGGGTTTGCTTTTCACAAGAAGCTTTGCCTGATGTGAATGATGCCTCGCACAAAAGATCTCTCAGAAGACCTACGATTAAGAATTGTTGACTTGCATAAAGCTGGAAAGGGTTATAAAAGTATCTCCAAAAGCCTTGCTGTTCATCAGTCCACGGTAAGACAAATTGTCTATAAATGAAGAAAGTTCAGCACTGCTGCTACTCTCCCTAGGAGTGGCCGTCCTGTAAAGATGACTGCAAGAGCACAGCGCAGACTGCTCAATGAGGTGAAGAAGAATCCTAGAGTGTCAGCTAAAGACTTACAGAAGTCTCTGACATATGCTAACATCCCTGTTAGCGAATCTACGATACGTAAAACACTAAACAAGAATGGATTTCATGGGAGGGTACCACAGAGAAAGCCACTGCTGTCCAAAAAAAACATTGCTGCACGTTTACAGTTTGCACAAGAGCACCTGGATGTTCCACAGCAGTACTGGCAAAGTATTCTGGGGACAGATGAAACCAAAGTTGAGTTGTTTGGAAGAAACACCCAACACTATGTGTGGAGAAAAAGAGGCACAGCACACCAACATCAAAACCTCATCCCAAATGTGAAGTATGGTGGTGGGGGCATCATGGTTTGGGGCTGCTTTGCTGCGTCAGGGCCTGGACGGATTTTTATCATCGAAGGAAAAATGAATTCCCAAGTTTATCAAGACATTTTGCAGGAGAACTTAAGGCCATCTGTCTACCAGCTGAAGCTCAACAGAAGATGGTTGTTGCAACAGGACAACGACCCAAAGCATAGAAGTAAATCAACAACAGACTGGCTTAAACAGAAGAAAATATGCCTTCTGGAGTGGCCCAGTCAGAGTCCTGACCGCAACCCGATTGAGATGCTGTGGCATGACCTCAAGAAATCCATTCACACCAGACATCCCAAGAATATTGCTGAACTGAAACAGTTCTGTAAAGAGGAATGGTTAAGAATTACTCCTGACCGTTGTGCACGTCTGATCTGCAACTATAGGAAACGTTTGGTTGAAGTTATTGCTGCCAAAGGAGGTTCAACCAGTTATTAAATCCAAGGGTTCACATACTTTTTCCACCTGCACTGTGAATGTTTACATGGTGTGTTCAATAAAAACATGGTAACATTTAATTCTTTGTGTGTTATTAGTTTAAGCAGACTGTGATTGTCTATTGTTGTGACTCAGATGAAGATCAGATCAGATCAGATCACAATTTGTGCAGAAATCCATATCATTCCAGAGGGTTCACATACTTTTTCTTGCAACTGTATCTTTTTATGTTGGCCTATGACATTCCCTATTCAAACTCTGCTACATTCACCCCCCCCCCCTCAAACTCATCCTTCAGAGCCTGAACCATAAGTTATCAGGATCCACCACACCCCATGCTCTCAGAAGCACTACAAGTATTGTATTGGCTGGTGAAAGGCTTATGCAGCTTTATATCTACCCAGTCGATTCTTCTGTGGGTTTCTGGGAAAATACTGTATATGTGCATATACATTGGCCGGCTGTCAGAAGGGCTCAGAAATTTCCCTGTATGGTCTATTGCTAATCCACCCCTGCGTATGTATATATATATATATATATATATATACACACAGTATATAGTACAGAAACCCAGAGTATCATGCTAGTGTCTTTTTTCTTCTCTCTTTCACTCAAAAATTCAGGTTTGTTAAAAATCCAAACTTTTGAGGGAAATTTGGGATGAATTCCTAATCAGTAGATAAAATTTTCACATCTCTAATCTATGCCCCTATTGTGTTAGGATGGGCCAAAACAAGCACTTTTTACCTTCTGTGTTACTCTTATCTACTATTTTATTTGTACATGAACGCTCTGTCTATAAATAATAATCATCTTTTTTTCTATAGCGTCAACATATTCCGCTTTACAATCAGGAAGTTCATGTACAAGCATAGTCAGAAATAGCATAGCAACCAGCAAGGTCATAATTAAAGCAAGAGGAGTGAGGGCCCTGTAGTGTTCACAAGAGCTTACAATCTTTCATTAGATGGGGTTACACAAAAGGTACTGTAAAAAGTGCTTGTTTTGTACAATAGGCCGCTTTCAACAAAATAGGGGAGTAGACATAAGGCTGCATTAGCCGTACCAGCTGATATCTGTAGTGCTTCTGAGAGCATGGGATGTGTATATTTAAGGATGGATTGGGTTCAGAAGAATGATGATGAAGGAGGAGGTGAAAGGAGCAGAGTTAGATTAGGGTATGTCATGGGCTAGTTTAAAAAGATGTGTTTTTAGGGAGTGTCTGAAACTGTGAATGTTGAAAATTAACCTAATTGCTTGGGGTAGGGCATTCCAGCAAATTGGTGCAACTTAAGAGAATTTTTGAATATGGGAGTGTGAGGTTCATTTCATATTATAGTAGATGTTGGCCAGGTAGAGCACAGGTATAGTGGTAGCAAAGATAAGGGAAGAGACATAGGTAAGTGGAGCACTGTCGAGAGCTTAGTGGGTGAGAATGAGAAGTTAAATTGAATCCTATACTGTATGGGCAACCAGTACGATGATTGGCACAGGCCGGAGTCATCCGAGTAGCTGTTAGATACATAGATAGATAGATAATAGATAGATAATAGATAATAGATAGATGATAGATAGATAGATAGATAGATAGATAGATAGATAGATAGATAGATAATGATAGATAGATAGATAGATAGAATAGATAGATAGATAGATAGTGATAGATGATAGATAGATAGATAGATAGATAGATAGATAGATAGATAGATAGATAGATAGATAGATAGATAGATAGATGAGCCTAGCTGCTGCATTTAGGGTAGATTGAAGAAGGGAAAGTTTAGTTACAGTAATGGAGACGGAATGGATCAGGGTCACAATAAGAGTTTTTGTGCTTCCACAGATTCTAGAGATGTTTGAGGTGCAGCAGCCTGAGAGGGTGCAAGAGATTGAATATAAGCTGTAAAGTAAAGATCAATGCCAAACATAACATTGAGACAGCAGGCACGCTGCCTAGGCATTATGGTGGTGCCACACAATGAGATGGAGATATGAGATTTAGGTAGGTTAGTAGATGGAGAAAACACAAGAAGTTCAGTGTTTGAAAGATTCTGTTTCGAATAGAGAGAGGGACATGATGTTAGAGACAGCGGACAGATAGTCAGTGGAGAACATGATGTTAGAGAGGCGGACAGACAGTCCATTGGTGTTCATTAGTACAGCATGGGTGATGTCACAGGAAGAAGTATATACTGTAGATGGATGTCATTGGCACAGAGATGGTACTGAAAACCAAATCTGCTGATACCTGTGGACTGAGCTCTGAGGAACCCCAACAGCAAGAGGGAGAGGAGAAGAGGAAGACCCAGTGAATGATACAGAAAAAGCTGTGGAATATGTTGCCGCTAAATGATGATGATGATTCCATAAGATACAATTCTAATTTTTTTTTTGATAAATGCATCTAGAAATGAAGATTTTATGTATTAATATAGAAATGATTGCTGTGTCTGGAGTGTTGTTTGCTTCCATCTGGAGACAAGGGACCCTTCTCACAGGGGAAATTACATCCTCACTTATCACTTAATACTATCTCTTAACCTTATAAAAGACCCATACATGTATAGAAAGAAGGGAAGAAGGCTCACAAAATGACATGTAGGGTAATGATTTTACCGATTTCACTATCTGCACTCACAGGTAGGACATGTTAGGATTCACTGTCTGGCTGCCATGTTTTATTCATACAAACACTATTAATATGATCCAAATATTTTATTACTGGAGCCGAAATTTTTCTTGTATTCTATTTATTTTGCTGTCTTTCGTGCTATAATTTTTGCCTTCAAGTAGAGAAGTAATTTTTTTTGGCCTTTTAACTGCATGCCAACAGACAGATTTCTTTTACAATTTTTCCTAGACGTTGTTTGTGTAGATTATTGTTTTTGTTCCTTTTTATGTCATTATTTTGGGGGACAAAGATCATTCATTTCAGTTGTTTTTGGTGTCTGTTTTAGGTCTGTCTGATTTTTGTGCCTCTGACAAATTTCTGAAATGGTGCATCTTAAATAATCTATTTGGTGTGTAGTTTACACCTATATGTGCAATAGTACACCAAGGGGTTCCTGCTGTAAACTGCAAATCTGTTTGAGCCATACATGTAAATGAGCTATAATCCAGATCTAGGGTTGAGCAAAGTTCTGTTTTAGAAGTTCGCGTTCGGGTTCAATTACTGCAGAATTGCGTTATGGATCCTGTGACCATGGACCATAAGTTATGGTCAATGTTCATGGGATCTATAATGCAATTCTGCAGTAACCAGAAACTCAAACCCAAACTTCTAAAACAGAAGTTCGCTCATCTCATCCCTATCATGTCTAATCTCACTTTTAGCTCCTTAACATAAACACATACTTTGAAAAGTAGCAGAGAACACCAAATGTTGCAAAAATTGACCAAATATCACAGAAAACTCTGCAATTGCCATGACTTCCAACTTTTTTAAGTCACAATGTTTGCCTTAATGTATAATGTATATGACCTTTTATACCACCATGCAAAAAAAAAAAAAAAAAATCCTCTTTTGTTTTCTTTTATTTGAATTCTTTGGCATTGATGTTATGATTAGAGATGAATGTCCCAAAACTCGTTTCAGGCCCAATTCACTTGAATCGGTCATCCAAGTCAATTAGATCTGAATAAACTGAGGTACGAGCTAACAGGTTTTAAATCAGGTAGCTACAGTACTGTAGAAAAACAAATCAATACTTTTCAATGCCAACAAAGCAAGAAAAACCTATAATGGAGTCCAAAACCTCCTTAAATTATGAAATATTAAATCCCTACTAGATCATGTCACGAGATGAAAATAAACTATTAGCTCTACACTGATAATCCTACTGCCATACACTTCTCAACTATATTCAACTTTTCTGACTTTCATACCAGAATTGCCATAACCTACATAGGAAAAGAAACCATTGAGCGCCAAGTCCTCTTTGCTTTTGATTCTTGGTATATAACCTCCTTCTTTGGTGGAAAACTCCATATGATGTAGCCTTATACTAATCAAGTAAATCTGACCTAGCAGGTGTTGGGAGCAGTGGTTTTGTTGTCAGCCATCCAGACACAGATGGCATCTTCGTTACGTACCCATTGTGTCTGCCTAGACCATTTCGAGTTGCTTAGCAGAAGGAAATTTGGTGTCACAATGACCATTACATATCCTGCTGTTGACAGCCATCCACTATTGCCTTTATTTGCAGTCATAAGCATGAAAACTGGACTGCTGCGGAGTGGAACTGTATCATCTTAGTGATGAATCTGTTGGCTGGTGAAGATGATGCAGAGAATAATCAGACATATATGGATGGCTGTAGTTTACTAGGATTCATTTGTATTGAAGAGACTTACAGCAGAGAGCATGGGTGCTCACGTTAGCACAGGAGATATGGAAGAACAACAACCATAGAAAACAGGAAAATGCTATAACAGATAGTCAACACATAGAACACTATGATGGTGGTCAAACTCAATACTTCAAATACATAGACATACAGGGAAATAAACCAAGCAATGTATAACACTGCATGAAACAATGTTCAGTCTCCAACAGAATCCAGGTTCTATTTGGGATCCCACAATGGTTATGTTTGAGTATGAAGGTCTCGTGGTGAGTGCTTCAATACTGTGTTTGCCGTGGAGTGACACACTACCCCAACTGCTGGTGTGATGATCTGGAAGACATCACGAATGGCAGTTGGTCTCCCCTAGTAGTGATGCAAGGGACACTAACAGCTCAGTGATATGTGCAGGACATCCAGCAACCACATATGTTCCTCTCATTGCAGGGCTTCTAACTGGCATTTTTCTGAAAGATAATGCAAGACATCTTGCAATTAGTGTTGAGCAAACTTCTGTTTTAAGTTCGGCGTCCGGTTAGCGAAGAATCCCGATATGGATTCCGAATTCCATTGTGGTCTGTGGTAGCGGAATCAATAATCGGCCATTATTGATTCCGCTACCATGGACCACAACGGAATTCGGAATCCATATTGGGATTCTTCGCTAACCGGAAGCCGAACTTTAGACGCCGAACTTAAAACAGAAGTTCGCTCAACACTACTTGCAATATATTCAGGGCCGTCTTTAACAAGGGGCCCAGTTGCTCCTGGGGGGCCCAAGGCAGCTGCCTCTTGAGCCCTGCTGGCCACTGCCCCGGGTGTCAGGGGGGATGCTGCCATGTCATGCCTGCCTGCCGGTGTTCCGTTAGATTTCCCTACACATGAGATCCACTCGTCACTTCCGGCCACACCGGACACGGCGTGAGGAGGTGTGCCAGAGGTGTGTAGCGCAGGCGCACAATGACGGGGTAGGGAAATTTCACAGCAGAGTTAGCTGGACACCGGCCGACACTGCGCATGCGCCGGGAGCCTCACCAGCGGTTAGGGTAGGGAAAAATCACGGGCCACACCTGTAGTAGGGCACACCTACATTCGGACTCCTCATATATGCAATAATGTTGCAATATAATTATATCAGTATATAGCGTTTATTGCAAATTATAACTCTTAAAACCACACAAATACTGTACAGAGATTGTTCCAGATTCTCTGAATCTTCGGATGATGTTATGCACAGTTGATGATGATAGATGCAAAGTCTTTGCAATTTTTCGCTGGGTAACATCTTTCTGATATTGCTCCACTATCTTTCTGCACAACATTGTGGGAATTGGTGATCCTCTACCCATCTTGGCTTCTGAGAGACACTGCCACTCTGAGAAGCTCTTTTTATACCCACTCATGTTGCCAATTGACCTAATTAGTGTTAATTGGTCTTCCAGCTCTTCGTTATGCTCAAATTTACTTTTTCCAGCCTCTTATTACTACTTGTCCCAACTTTTTTGGGATTTGTTGACACCGTGAAATTTTGAATCAACGTATTTTTCCTTTAAAATGATACATTTACTCGGATTAAACGTTTGATCTGTCATCTACGTTCTATTACAAATAAAATATTGACATTTGCCATCTCCCCATCATTGCATTCAGTTTTTATTCACAATTTGTTTAGTGTCCCAACTTTTTTGGAATCCGGTTTGTATAAAATTCTGAAAGGTTTTCAAACTTTCAAGCACCACTGTATGTCTGTCTTTTATACATACTGTTTGGTGACAATTGGTCAGTGAAATTGTAACTTTTTTCTTTGTTAAGCTTAATTTTATTTTTTTGCTGGAAGACTTTAAGTTTAATTTATATTTTTATTATAATACATAAAAAAACACTTTGACAGGACAGCACTGCTCCTCATCTATAAGGGATAATCACACCGGAAATATTTGTTGCAAAAATTTCTGTGACTGAAAATCCCTTCCATACATCAGTGTGCTTCTGCAGCAAGCCTGGATATGTGCAATCCCCAATCAAATAAATGGGACAGTCCAGTGTGAATATCCAGTGTGAATATACCATGATATCAGCTGCCCAATCTATTGTATTGGTTAACATGACAAAAGTCCCCTCCAAAACCTTCCTGGTTGATGAGACAATCAACATAAATTTTTTGCAATACAGGTGATCAGGATCAGATTTTCCTCCCATCTTGGTAAAAAAAAAGTATTTCTGGTGCCTAACTTGTAAACAACAACCATTTAACCAATCACTGGCTGAGGTGTTTCACCACTGCAGACACTGATTGGCTGAGCAGCTAGTATCTGTACGTTGAGATAGTGAGCATTAGGGAACTGGGATGCATCAGAGCGGTGGGAGATTGGGAAGGTGAGTTTAATTAGTTTTATTATTTTGCACCACATGACCGGACAACTCTCTTTCGCTTTTAGGACCAGGCTATTGTTTTTTACTCCCTGCCTTCCCAGAGTCATTTACCTTTTCTTGTGTTTTAACCCCTTCAGGACCCTGCCATATTTCACCTTAAGGACCATTTTTAGCAAATCTGACATGTGTCACTTTATGTGGTGATAACTTTAAAATGCTTTTACTTATCCAGGCCATTCTGAGATTGTGTTCTCATCACATATTGTACTTCATGACAGTTGTAAATTTGAGTCAAAATATTTCATTTTTATTTATAAAAAATATACAAAATTTATCAAAAATTTTGAAAAATTAGCAAATTTCCAAAATTTATTTCTCTACTTTTAAAATAAATAGTAATACCTCCAAAAATAGTTATTACTTTACATTCCCCATATGTCTACTTCATGTTAGGATCATTTTGGGAATGACATTTTATTTTTGGTGGACGCTACAAAGCTTAGAAGTTTGGAAGCAAATCTTGAAATTTCTCCGAAATTTTCAAAAAACAACTTTTTAAGGACCAGTTCAGGTCTGAAGTCACTTTGTGAGGCTTACATAATAGAAACCACCCAAAAATGACCCCATTCTAGAAACTACACCCCTCAATGTATTCAAAATGGATTTTACAAAGTTTGTTAACCCTTTAGGTGTTCCATAAGAATTAATGGAAAATAGAGATACAATTTCAAAATTTCACTTTTTTGGCAGATTTTCCATTTTAATAATTTTTTCCAGTTACAAAGCAAGGGTTAACAGCCAAACCAAACTCAATATTTATGGCCCTGATTCTGTAGTTTACAGAAACACCCCATATGTGGTCATAAATTGCTGTACGGGCACACAGCAGGGCACAGAAGAAAAGGAATGCCATATGGTTTTTGGAAGGCAGATTTTGCTGGATTGGTTTTTTGACACCATGTCACATTTGAAGCCCCCCTGATGCACCTCTAGAGTAGAAAATCCAAAAAAGTGACCCCATTTTAGAAACTACGGGATAGGGTGGCAGTTTTGTTGGTACTAGTTTAGGGTACATATGATTTTTGGTTGCTCTATATTACACTTTTTGTGAGGCAAGGTAACAAGAAATAGCTGTTTTGGCCCCGTTTTTATTTTTTGTTATTTACAAAATTCATCTGACAGGTTATATTATGTGGTATTTTTATAGACCAGGTTGTCACGGACGCGGCGATACCCAATATGTATACAATTTTTTTTTATTTATGTAAGTTTTACACAATGATTTCATTTTTGAAACAAAAAAATCATGTTTTAGTGTCTCCATAGTCTGAGAGCCATATTTTTTTCAGTTTTTAGGCGATTATCTTGGATAGGGTATGAGTTTTGCGGGATGAGATGATGGTTTGATTGGCACTATTTTGGGGTGCGTATGACTTTTTGATCCCTTGCTATTACACTTTTTGTGATGTAAGGTGACAAAAAATAGCTTTTTTTATAACTTTTTTTTTTTTTACGGTATTCACCTGAGGGGTTAGGTCATGTGATATTTTTATAGAGCAGGTTATTATGGATGCGGCGATACCAAATATGTATACTTTTTTTTATTTATGTAAGTTTTAAACAATTATTTCATTTTTGAAACAAAAAAAATCATGTTTTAGTGTCTCCATATTCTGAGAGCCATAGTTTTTTCAGTTTTTGGGAGATTATCTTAGGTAGGGTCACATTTTTTGCGGGAAGAGATGACGGTTTGATTGGCACTATTTTGGGGTGCATATAACTTTTTGATCGCTTGCTATTACACTTTTTGTGATGTAAGGTGACAAAAAATGGCTTTTCTTACACCGTTTTTTTTTTACGATGTTCATCTGAGGGGTTAGGTCATGTGATATTTTTATAAAGCAGGTAATTACGGATGCAGCGATACCTAATATGTATACTTTTTTTTCTTTACTTAAGTTTTACACAATAGCAGCTTTTTTAAAACAAAAAAAATGATGTTTTAGTGTCTCCATATTCTGAGCCATAGTTTTTTAATTTTTTCAGCGATTGCCTTAGGTAGGGTCTCATTTTTTGCAGGATGAGGTGACAGTTACATTGGTACTATTTTGGTGGGCATACGCCTTTTTGATCGCTTGCTGTTGTACTTTTTGTGATGGGAGGTGACAAAAAAATTGTTTATTTTTTGCGGTGTTCATCTGAGGGGTTAGGTCATGTGATATGTTTATAGAGCCAGTCGAGACGGACGCGGTGATACCTAATATGTCAACTAATTTTTGCCAATTTTTTTTTTACTTTATTTGGGGAAAATGACGTTTTTGTTTATTGTTACTTGAAACTTTTAATTTTTGGGGGTGAAAACTTTATTTTTTAAACTTTTTTTTCACTTTATTTTTTGTCCCACTTTGGGACTTCAACTTTTGGGGGTCCAATCCCCTTTACAGTGCATTCCAATACTTGTGTATTGGAATGCATTGGCTGTATGAGTAATACAGTGTGTATTACTCATACAGCTTCCGGCCTGTGAGATCCAGGGGGCTGGATCTCACAGGCTCATCACTGGAAGGCAGCATCGATGCCTAAGGAAGGCATCGCGCTGCCTTCTATGCAATCGGGGGACCCGATGGCACCGCCGCCCGCCGCAACCTGTAAAAGACGCAAACCGCAGGTCTGATTTGACCTGTGGTTTGCGGCAATCGCCGATACGGGGGGTAAAAGGACCCCCCGCACATTGTCCCTGGGTTCCTTGCTTAATGATTTGAGCAGGCACCTTGTTTCGATCACCGCCCGCCGGGTGGCGGTGATCGGAACTACACATGACGTACCGGTACGTCATGTGTCCTTAACTACCTAGACATTATGCCGTACCGGTACGTCATGTGTCCGGAACAGGTTAAGGGTTTAATACTTTTAAAAAAACGTAGGAAAAAACTATGTTTTTCTTTGCATTACCATCTCATTGTGTGCATAACAATATCTAATTTTAAGTGATACCATTTTGGGGTGTGTATGACTATTTAATCACATTATATAAAAACTTTGGGGTAGGTGAAGAGACAAAAGCAGGGCAAATTGCCCATTTTCATTTTTTTTCTAAGTTGCGCCATTCGTTGAATGGCATAAATATTTTTATATTTTAATGTTATGGGCATTTCCAGACACAGTAATACCCATGATTTTTTTTTATTCTGAGGATCGCTGCACGGGGTAGCCAGACCAGCCCCGGGGGCATACACTTCCTGTTATTTTATCTCTCAGATGCTGTGGCCACCACTGACCCACAGCATCTGAGGGGTCAAAAGTCTGAAATTGGAGTTATCATGAATTGACCATTATCTCGAAGGTCAGCTGTTTGAAAGAACAGGAAACGGCAGCTATGATGCTCGAGAGATGCTAGATATGAGCAAATTGAAGTTGACCAAGTGGAATTTGAGCTAAATTTCTGGAAAAATTGATTAGTCTTGGAGTTGAAGTTGCTGCACATTTTAGAAAGAGGAAGTAAGAAGCCTGGGAACAAGGGATGACCGAAAATGCTATGCAGATAGCCAATCAGAAGCCAGCTAGCCCCTGTGATGTCACAGCCCTATATTGTAAATAGCCTGAGCCGGCTCGGTCTCCGCCATTTTCCATTGAACTTAGTGCAGGGAGAGATGTGACAGGCACTAGGGACAGTATTTAGGAAAAACTTTATTCACAAAAATAAATATGGAGGGTTCAGGGAAGAATCATTCATAGTGTAGGGAAAGGATCGGGAGGAATTATCCACACTATAGGGATAGAGCAGAGACTAATAGGGGAGTGTAAAGACTGGGTAATAGGAGCTATTCTATTACACCTTGCTGCACTAATTGTGGATTCAAATTTGTCTAATACTACTGAATTTAGGTTGTTTGCATTCTTTGATACATCAGTAATTCCAGTAATTCTTGATTCTGATATTGGGGTGAAACTGTTGTCTGATACTACAGAATTTAGGGGTGTTCACGTTCTTTTATACATAATTTAGTCTGTTAATCCTTGATTGTGTGATTAGATGGGAATATATGGCCTGATACTACAAATTTTAGGTTGTTTGCATTCTTTGATACATCAATAATTCCAGTAATCCTTGCTTCTTTTATAGTGGTCAAAGTGCTGTCTGATACAACTAGTTTTGGGGTGTATTTATTTTATATATAAGTACTTACATTCATCCTTGCTTCTGTAGTGAAAGCGCGGTCTGATACAACTAGTTTTGCGGTGTATTTATTTTATATATAAGTACTTACATTCATCCTTGCTTCTGGGGTGAAATTGCAGTTGGATACAACCAGTTTTGGGTGTATTTAGTTAATATATAAGTACTTCCATTCATGTTTGCTTCTGGGGTGAAATTGCAGTGCGATCAAATTGCTCTTTTACCCTTGCAGTTTCTTTTAATTTACAATATCACAGGCCATTCTAAGGGAACAGACAGAGGCCAAGAGCTGCTAATGTCATCTAGCGCTCGTGTCTTAACCAGCAACCAAGCGGTCCTTGAATGGTTGACTCGGTCTTCTACTTAGTAGCAAGTGACATTAGACAGTCCCAGCCAGGAGTCGTTGGGTTCCTCTGACACGACGCTTAATTAGCATGGCCCAGGAACACGCTCTGTGCCCCTACCTGCCTCGGCTCCACTTTTCAGCGAGGACGAGCTTCTAGAAGACAGTCAGCTGCTACTGTCCAGCCAAGATCTGTAGGAGAGATCAGCTGCTTCCTCTGGTAGGTGGGCAAGAAGTGATGATGAGAGGCGTGTGGGAGCTGGTATTGCGATCGGTCAGACATGTGGCCCTGAGACAGGTGAGGGTGACATCAGTGGCATGCAGACAGTTGTAGACGACTATGTAGCCGCTCGCATGTAGGAGCCGAATGAAAAGGGGGCTTCATCATCATCAGGAGAAGAGAATGTTAGCTTGCACGTGAGGAAGTGGCTGAGCCAGCAAGGTGGTAGCATGGCTCTGAGTCAGCAGGGTGGCAGTGGGAATTTGTCCATTTGCAGAATCTGTGGGCAGAAAGTGAAGCATGGCTAAGGTGCCAATGTTGGCACCATGGCCCTGCATCAACATATGCAGCATCACTATAAAGTAGCCTGGGAAAACCGTGGCGCTAATGTCGTGATACAGGCTGACGCACCAACCGCTGCATCATTCAGTGGCCGGGCCCTATTCTCCAGCAGTGAAGGCTCCACCACCTCAGCATAAGGGATTTGTGTTTCCTTCCCATCATCTACTGGTCCTGATGTTCCTGCTCCTCATCATCACTCATTTCGTCAGCATTTTGTCATAGAGGCAATTTAAAAAAAACAACAGTATGCGTCCACTCGTCCAACGGAGCAGAAGCTGAATGGGCTCCTTGCCAAGTTGCTGGTACTACAGTCCCGCACTTTGCATGTTGTATTCTCCTCCAGCATACCACATGTGCAGGACACGGTGGTGTCTCTCTGATCTGCACCTAGTTTGCCTGGGCAAACAAAGTCACACAAGGAAGGAACTGCTCCGCGACCTCCATCAAGAAATTGAATCCAGGTCTCTTCGCCAACTGAAAATCGGAAACATAGTTATCGACAATGGAAAGAACATGGTGTCGGCGCTTTGTCAAGGAGGGCTGAGCCATGCGCCCTGCATGGGTCATGTGTTTAATCTAGTTGTAAAACAGTTTTTAAAGTCTTCCATCCATCTGCAAGACATTCTGAAAATGGCCAGGAAACTGTGCATACACTTCAGCCACTCTTACACTGCAAAGCACACCCTTTCTTGAGCTGCAAAGGCAGAATGACATTCCCCAACATCGGTTAATATGCGACTCTTCCACTAGTGTTGAGCGAACAGTTCGAGCATAGTTCGGGTCCGTACCGAATTTTGGGGTGTTCGTGACACGGACCCGAACCCGAACTTTTTCGTAAAAGTTCGGGTTCGGGTTCGTCGTTCGGCATGTATTTTGGCGCATTTTGAAAGGCTGCAAAGCAGCCAATCAACATGCATCATACTACTTGCCCTAAGATGCCATCGCAGCCATGCCTACTATTGGCAAGGCTGTGATTGGCCAAGTGCAGCATGTGACTCAGCCTCTTATAAGCTTGTGCGCACGTCGGGACGTGCTCACTCCCGATGTGAATAGAACAGGGTTAGACGCAGCTGATGCTAGGGCGAGAATAGGCAGGGATAATTGAATAACTGGAAGCAAATTTCTCTCCTCCACCTGTGATTCATCTGAACAACTGCAGCTGAGCTGCTTTTTTGATAGGGATTGGCTATTTTTAGAGTGGCCAGAGTGATTTTTCCATCCACATGTAGCCGGGCTGACCGCCGGCCGCCATTTTGCGACTTGTAGTGCTGCAGCAGAAGCTGCCACAGTGTGCATTCCAAAGCTCCAAACAAGTCAGACATCTACACCTGGGATTCAGACCAATAGCGATTTAGCAGCACAGTCCAAGGATATTTTTTTTAAAGGTTGTGCAGACCATTTTGTGGCACATGTTACTGGGCTGATAAGCGGCGGCCATCTTGGGACTAGTGCTGCAGCACAATCTCTCCCAACGTCCATTAATCACTTGTAATAGTGGTCTGTGCCATAGAAATCCTACATCAGGGACTTGGGTGTGCTTGTGTCACCCCTACTAATACCAGTCCACCTGTAATCCATACAGTGAAAAGCCATAAAGTATTCCAGTGAGGGAATTTTTTTTTTATTTAAAAAAGGCCAAGTTAGTTTATCTGGCGTTCAATATACTAGATACAGTTAGGCCTGCGTTTCATACATCTGGAATTAGCAAACTAATGTGCTGGGGTTGGGAAAACATATATGTACCCATACTAGAATCTGTCAAAGAAAGCGGTACTCACATATAACAGTCATTCCATCTGTAATCCATACAGTCAAAAGACTGAAAGTATTCCAGTGAGGGGATTTTTTTTATTTAAAAAAGGCCAAGTTAGTTTATCTGGCGTTCAATATACTAGATACAGTTAGGCCTGCGTTTCATACATCTGGAATTAGCAAACTAATGTGCTGGGGTTGGGAAAACATATATGTACCCATACTAGAATCTGTCAAAGAAAGCGGTACTCACATATAACAGTCATTCCATCTGTAATCCATACAGTCAAAAGACTGAAAGTATTCCAGTGAGGGAATTTTTTTTATTTAAAAAAGGCCAAGTTAGTTTATCTGGCGTTCAATATACTAGATACAGTTAGGCCTGCGTTTCATACATCTGGAATTAGCAAACTAATGTGCTGGGGTTGGGAAAACATATATGTACCCATACTAGAATCTGTCAAAGAAAGCGGTACTCACATATAACAGTCATTCCATCTGTAATCCATACAGTCAAAAGACTGAAAGTATTCCAGTGAGGGAATTTTTTTTATTTAAAAAAGGCCAAGTTAGTTTATCTGGCGTTCAATATACTAGATACAGTTAGGCCTGCGTTTCATACATCTGGAATTAGCAAACTAATGTGCTGGGGTTGGGAAAACATATATGTACCCATACTAGAATCTGTCAAAGAAAGCGGTACTCACATATAACAGTCATTCCATCTGTAATCCATACAGTCAAAAGACTGAAAGTATTCCAGTGAGGGAATTTTTTTTTTATTTAAAAAAGGCCAAGTTAGTTTATCTGGCGTTCAATATACTAGATACAGTTAGGCCTGCGTTTCATACATCTGGAATTAGCAAACTAATGTGCTGGGGTTGTGAAAACATATATGTACCCATACTAGAATCTGTCAAAGAAAGCGGGTACTCACATATAACAGTCATTCCATCTGTAATCCATACAGTCAAAAGACTGAAAGTATTCCAGTGAGGGAATTTTTTTTATTTAAAAAAGGCCAAGTTAGTTTATCTGGCGTTCAATATACTAGATACAGTTAGGCCTGCGTTTCATACATCTGGAATTAGCAAACTAATGTGCTGGGGTTGGGAAAACATATATGTACCCATACTAGAATCTGTCAAAGAAAGCGGTACTCACATATAACAGTCATTCCATCTGTAATCCATACAGTCAAAAGACTGAAAGTATTCCAGTGAGGGAATTTTTTTTATTTAAAAAAGGCCAAGTTAGTTTATCTGGCGTTCAATATACTAGATACAGTTAGGCCTGCGTTTCATACATCTGGAATTAGCAAACTAATGTGCTGGGGTTGGGAAAACATATATGTACCCATACTAGAATCTGTCAAAGAAAGCGGGTACTCACATATAACAGTCATTCCATCTGTAATCCATACAGTCAAAAGACTGAAAGTATTCCAGTGAGGGAATTTTTTTTTTATTTAAAAAAGGCCAAGTTAGTTTATCTGGCGTTCAATATACTAGATACAGTTAGGCCTGCGTTTCATACATCTGGAATTAGCAAACTAATGTGCTGGGGTTGGGAAAACATATATGTACCCATACTAGAATCTGTCAAAGAAAGCGGTACTCACATATAACAGTCATTCCATCTGTAATCCATACAGTCAAAAGACTGAAAGTATTCCAGTGAGGGAATTTTTTTTATTTAAAAAAGGCCAAGTTAGTTTATCTGGCGTTCAATATACTAGATACAGTTAGGCCTGCGTTTCATACATCTGGAATTAGCAAACTAATTTGCTGGGGTTGGGAAAACATATATGTACCCATACTAGAATCTGTCAAAGAAAGCGGTACTCACATATAACAGTCATTCCATCTGTAATCCATACAGTCAAAAGACTGAAAGTATTCCAGTGAGGGAATTTTTTTTATTTAAAAAAGGCCAAGTTAGTTTATCTGGCGTTCAATATACTAGATACAGTTAGGCCTGCGTTTCATACATCTGGAATTAGCAAACTAATGTGCTGGGGTTGGGAAAACATATATGTACCCATACTAGAATCTGTCAAAGAAAGCGGTACTCACATATAACAGTCATTCCATCTGTAATCCATACAGTCAAAAGACTGAAAGTATTCCAGTGAGGGGATTTTTTTTATTTAAAAAAGGCCAAGTTAGTTTATCTGGCGTTCAATATACTAGATACAGTTAGGCCTGCGTTTCATACATCTGGAATTAGCAAACTAATGTGCTGGGGTTGGGAAAACATATATGTACCCATACTAGAATCTGTCAAAGAAAGCGGTACTCACATATAACAGTCATTCCATCTGTAATCCATACAGTCAAAAGACTGAAAGTATTCCAGTGAGGGGATTTTGCTTATAAAAAATAATATATTTCATTGTGGTGCGAGTTGAATCGCAACAATGAAGAAAAATACTATTAAGGGACGAGGACGCGGTCGTGGTGGTGTCCGTGGAGCCTCTGTTGCTGGTAGAGGACGTGGCCGTTCGGCCCCAGGCGCACACAGTAGGGAACGAACTCCCTCAACTAGCCGGCAGAATGTACCGCAATATCTCGTGGGGCACAATGCCGCTCTTAGGATGGTAAGGCCTGAGCAGGTACAGGCATTAATCGATTGGGTGGCCGACAGTGCTTCCAGCACGTTCACCACATGGTTTTCCACCCAGTCTTCTGCGGAAAGCGCACAGGTGGCACCTGAAAACCAAGCCCATCAGTCTGTCACATCACCCCCAAGCATATCAGGGAAACGGTCTGAGCCACAAGTTATGCAGCAGTCTCTTCTTCTGTTTGAAGACTCTGCTTCCAGGGTTTCCCAGGGGCGTCCACCTAGCCCTTCCCCAGTGGAGGAAGACATACCATGCACTGACGCACAACCACTTATGTCTCCAGATGAAGAGGACATGGGAATACCACCACAGCAGAGTCACCGACTCTCTGATGATGACGAAACACAGGTGCCCACTGCCGCGTCTTTTTGCAGTGTGCAGACTGAACAGGAGGAGGTCAGGGAGGGAGACTGGGTGGAAGACGATGCAGAGGACGATGAGGTCTTAGACCCCACATGGACTGAAGGTCGTGGCGATGACTTTCACAGTTCAGAGGAAGAGGTAGTGGTGAGACCGAGACAACAGCGAAGCCAAAGAGGGAGCAGGGGGCCAAAGCAGACGAGCCGCCGCCCCCAGAGTTCGCCTGCTACTGGACATCGCCAACAGGGACCCAGCCCCACAAAGGCAGCTTCAAAGAGTTCCCTGGCATGGCACTTCTTTAAACAATGTCCTACCGACAAGACCCGAGTGACTTGCACGCTCTGCCATCAGAGCCTGAGGCGAGGCATTAACGTTCTGAACCTCAGCACAACCTGCATGACCAGGCATCTACATGCAAAGCATGAACTGCAGTGGGGTACACACCTTAAAAACCAGGCACTCGCTGAGGCTCCCCCTGCTCCCTCTACCGCTGCTGCCTCGGCTTCCGCCTCGAGAGGAATGTTGCCACCTGCCGAGCAGCAAACAGAGGATGTGCCACCGACACCACCACCACCGCCACCGTCAACTAGCGTCTCCACTATATCACACAGCAGCGTTCAGCTCTCAATATCTCAAACCTTAGAGAGGAAGCGCAAATTCCCCCCGAGTCACCCTTGAGCCCTTGGCCTGAACGCCAGCATTTCTAAACTGCTGGCCTTTGAAATGCTGTCATTCCGGCTGGTGGACACAGACAGCTTCAAAAAGCTGATGGCCATGGCTGTCCCGCAGTATGTGGTTCCCAGCTGCCACTACTTCTCCAAGACAGCCGTGCCTTCCCTGCACATGCAAGTGTCCGATAAAATCAAGTGTGCACTGCGCAACGCCATTTGTGGCAAGGTCCACCTAACCACAGATACGTGGACCAGTAAGCACGGCCAGGGACGCTATATCTCACTAACTGCACACTGGATGAATGTAGTGGCGGCTGGGCCCCCGGCGGACAGTTCCTTGGCGCACGTCCTTCCGCCCCCTAGGATCGCAGGGCATCATTCTCTGCCTCCTGTAGCCTCCTCCTCCTACTCGGCTTCCTCCTCCACTGCTTCCACCAGCTCATCCGGTCAGCCACACACCTTCACCACCAACTTCAGCACAGCCCGGGGTAAACGTCAGCAGGCCATTCTGAAACTCATATGTTTGGGGGACAGGCCCCACACCGCACAGGAGTTGTGGCGGGGTATTGAACAACAGACCGACGAGTGGTTTCTGCCGGTGGGCCTCAAGCCAGGCCTGGTGGTATGCGATAATGGGCGAAATCTCGTGGCAGCTCTGGGACTAGCCGGTTTGACGCACATCCCTTGCCTGGCGCATGTGCTGAACTTGGTGGTGCAGAGGTTCATTCACCACTACCCCAACATGTCAGAGCTGCTGCATAAAGTGCGGGCCGTCTGTGCGCGCTTCCGCCGTTCACATCCTGCCGCTGCTCGCCTGTCTGCGCTACAGCGGAACTTCGGCCTTCCCGCTCACCGCCTCATATGCGACGTGCCCACCCAGTGGAACTCCACCTTGCACATGCTGGAGAGACTGTGCGAGCAGCAGCAGGCCATAGTGGAGTTTCAGCTGCAGCACGCTCGCGTCAGTCGTACTGCCGAACAGCACCACTTCACCACCAATGATTGGGCCTCCATGCGAGACCTGTGTGCCCTGCTGCGCTGTTTCGAGTACTCCACCAACATGGCCAGTGGCGATGACACTGTTATCAGCGTTACAATACCACTTCTATGTCTCCTTGAGAAAACACTTAGGGCAATGATGTTAGAGGAGGTGGCCCAGGTGGAGGAGGAGGAGGAGGATGAGGGCTCGTTTCTAACACTTTCGGGCCAGTCTGTTCGAAGTGGCTCAGAGGGAGGTTTGTTTAAGCAGCAGAGGACAGGTTCACAAGTCGCCAGCCAAGGCACTGTACTGGAGGACGAGGAGGATGAGGAGGAGGAGGTGGAGGGGGACGAGGATGACGCAAGTTCACAGCGGGGTGGCAGCCCAGGCCCATCACTGGTGCGTGGCTGGGGGGATACGGTGGACGATGACGATACGCCTCCCACAGAGGACAGCTTGTCCTTACCCATGGGTAGCCTGGCCCACATGAGCGAATATATGCTCCAATGCCTGCGCAACGACAGCAGAGTTGCCCACGTTTTAACGTGTGCAGACTACTGGGTGGCCACCCTGCTGGATCCCCGGTATAAAGACAATGTGCCCACTTTAATTCCTGAACTGGAGCGCGACCGTAAGATGCGCGAGTACAAGCGCGCGCTGATAGAGGCGCTCTTGAGAGCATTCCCACATGTCACAGGGGAACAGGTGGAAGGTGAAGGCAGAGGAGTGGCAAGAGGTCGCCAACGCAGCTGTGTCACGGCCAGCTCATCTGAGGGCAGGGTTAGCATGGCAGAAATGTGGAAAAGTTTTGTCTCCACGCCACAGCTATCTGCACCGACACCTGATACGGAACGTGTTAGCAGGAGGCAGCATTTCACTAACATGGTTGAACAGTATGTCTGCACACCCCTCCACATCCTGACGGATGGTTCGGCCCCATTCAACTACTGGGTTTCGAAATTGTCCACGTGGCCAGAGTTAGCATGTTATGCCTTGGAGGTGCTTTCCTGCCCGGCGGCCAGCGTTTTATCTGAACGCGTATTCAGCACGGCAGGGGGCGTCATTACTGACAAGCGCAGCCGCCTGTCCACAGCCAACGTGGACAAGCTGACCTTCATAAAGATGAACCAGGCATGGATCCCACAGGACCTGTCCCTCCCTTGTGCAGAGTAGTCCTTATTAACTGCCTAAAACATGTCTTGTTGTGCTACGGGCCACTTCTTTATTTGATACAAATTTTATGAAACCCACAGTTGAATGAAACTCTTCTCTGTCTGGGCGCCGGGGCCTAACCAGATGAAAGTGGCCGGTTAAACTAACGGGTGACATGAAGCCATAACCTCTGCCATGCTACCTCTGTCTTCTGTCGGGGTGCTGAGGCCTAAGTCAAATAAAGCGGTCTTCTGCTGTGCTGGGGGATATGAAGCTAATCTCTGACCTCTCTCCTCTGTCTGGGTCCAAAGGCCTAAATCACTGAAAGAGGCCTTCTCCTGTGGTGTGTGATATGATGCCAGAATATGTGCTGTGGGGCCTCTCTCCTCTTCCTGGGTGCAGGGGTCAAATAAACTAAATTGTGGCCTACTCCTGTGGTGGTTGATATGATGCCTGATTCTCTGATGTGGAACCTCTCTCCTCTGTTTGGGTGAAGGGGTCAAAGTAACTAAATGGTGGCTTCTCCTGTGGTGGCTGATATGATGCCAGAATATGTGCTGTGGGGCCTCTCTCCTCTTCCTGTGTGCAGGGGTCAAAGTAACTCAATTGTGGCTTCTCCTGTGGTGGCTGATATGATGCCAGAATATGTGCTGTGGGGCCTCTCTCCTCTTCCTGGGTGCAGGGGTCAAAGTAACTCAATCGTGGCTTCTCCTGTGGTGGCTGATATGATGCCAGAATATGTGCTGTGGTGCCTCTCTCCTCTTCCTGGGTGCAGGGGTCAAAGTAACTAAATGGTGGCTTCTCCTGTGGTGGCTGATATGATGCCAGAATATGTGCTGTGGTGCCTCTCTCCTCTTCCTGGGTGCAGGGGTCAAAGTAACTAAATGGTGGCTTCTCCTGTGGTGGCTAATATGATGCCAGAATATGTGCTGTGGTGCCTCTCTCCTCTTCCTGGGTGCAGGGGTCAAAGTAACTAAATGGTGGCTTCTCCTGTGGTGGCTGATATGATGCCAGAATATGTGCTGTGGGGCCTCTCTCCTCTTCCTGGGTGCAGGGGTCAAAGTAACTCAATGGTGGCTTCTCCTGTGGTGGTTAGTATGATGCCAGAATATGTGCTGTGGGGCCTCTCTCCTCTTCCTGGGTGCAGGGGTCAAAGTAACTCAATCGTGGCTTCTCCTGTGGTGGCTGATATGATGCCAGAATATGTGCTGTGGTGCCTCTCTCCTCTTCCTGGGTGCAGGGGTCAAAGTAACTAAATGGTGGCTTCTCCTGTGGTGGCTGATATGATGCCAGAATATGTGCTGTGGTGCCTCTCTTCTCTTCCTGGGTGCAGGGGTCAAAGTAACTAAATGGTGGCTTCTCCTGTGGTGGCTGATATGATGCCAGAATATGTGCTGTGGTGCCTCTCTCCTCTTCCTGGGTGCGGGGGTCAAAGTAACTCAATGGTGGCTTCTCCTGTGGTGGCTGATATGATGCCAGAATATGTGCTGTGGTGCCTCTCTCCTCTTCCTGGGTGCAGGGGTCAAAGTAACTAAATGGTGGCTTCTCCTGTGGTGGCTGATATGATGCCAGAATATGTGCTGTGGTGCCTCTCTTCTCTTCCTGGGTGCAGGGGTCAAAGTAACTAAATGGTGGCTTCTCCTGTGGTGGCTGATATGATGCCAGAATATGTGCTGTGGTGCCTCTCTCCTCTTCCTGGGTGCGGGGGTCAAAGTAACTCAATGGTGGCTTCTCCTGTGGTGGCTGATATGATGCCAGAATATGTGCTGTGTGGCCTCTCTCCTCTTCCTGGGTGCAGGGGTCAAAGTAACTCAATGGTGGCTTCTCCTGTGCTGATTGATATAAAGCTGATGGTTGTGCCATCTGACATGGTTGCCAGGGTCTGATTCAATGGGGGCCTACTCCTGTGGTGGGTGATCTAAATGCCTGATTCTCTGCTGTGAAACCTCTCTCCTCCGTCTGGGTGTAGGGGTCAAAGTCTTTCAAAGTCGCCTTCTCCTGTGCTGATTGATATGAAGCTGATGGTTGTGCCATCTGACATGGTTGCCGGGGTCCCATTAAATTGGGGCCTACTCCTGTGGTGGGTGATCTAAATGCCTGATTCTCTGCTTTGAAACCTCTCTCCTCCGTCCGGGTGTAGGGGTCAAAGTCTGTCAAAGTCGCCTTCTCCTGTGCTGATTGATATAAAGCTTATGCTTGTGCCATCTGACATGGTTGCCGGGGTCTGATTCAATGGTGGCCTACTCCTGTGGTGGGTGATCTAAATGCCTGATTCTCTGCTGTGTAACCTCTCTCCTCCGTCTGGGTGTAGGGGTCAAAGTAACTAAATGGTGGCCTACTCCTGTGGTGGGTGATATGATGCCTGGTTCTCTGCTGTGGGACCTCTCTCCTTTGTCTGGGTGTTGTGGTCAAAATAATAGTAAGTGACCTTCTCCATTGGTGGGTGACTTGAAGCCTGATTCTGTGCTATGGGACCTCACTCCAATTAATATTGTTTAATTTTTATTTATTTTATGTTAACTCATCATTTCCCTATCTACATTTGTTTGCAGGGGATTTAACTACATTTTGCTGCCTTTTGCAGCCCTCTAGCCCTTTCCGGGTGTGTTTTACAGCCTTTTTAGTGCCCAAAAGTTCGGGTCCCCATTGACTTCTATGGGGTTCGGGTTCGGGATGAAGTTCGGGTCGAGTTCGGATCCCGAACCCGAACATTTTTCGAAAGTTCGGCCGAACTCGTCGAACCCGAACATCCAGGTGTTCGCTCAACTCTATCTTCCACCCTTTGGAACTCCAACCTCCACATGTTTGACCGACTGTATGAGCAGAGGAAGGCCATAAACGATTTCTTGATGATGCAGGCGGACAGGAGCACTCCCCTGTGTAACTTTGATGTTAGTCAGTGGCAACTCATGTGTGACACCTAATGCTTGCTCAGGCCCTTTGAGGAGGCCACTTTATTTGTCAGTCTCCAGGACTACGGGATGAACAATGTCATTCCATTGCTTCACGTCCTGGAGCAGATGCTGATAAATCTGGCTGACCAGGGGACAGAAGATGTGGCGCCTACATCTTATGGCCACATCAGCCCTGTGGGGGCTGAACTGGAAGAGGAGGAGAAGGATGCACAAGCAATTTATACAGAAAAAAGTGTTTTTTCTGCACAAGTGACAGGAGAGGAGCAGGAGGAGCTAGAGTGCGATGAGGAAGAACATGTAAATGACCCAGACACACCGTGGCTGTATGCAGTGAAGATGGAGGCAGGGAGTCCCTCTGAGTCCCTTGCGCAAATGGCCCGATGCATGCTCAGTTGCTTGCGTAGTG
The DNA here is from genome assembly GCF_905171765.1 of Bufo bufo. Classification (NCBI taxonomy): domain Eukaryota; kingdom Metazoa; phylum Chordata; class Amphibia; order Anura; family Bufonidae; genus Bufo; species Bufo bufo. The sequence goes on along the minus strand of NC_053392.1, from coordinate 31,328,409 downwards.
ACTGCTAAATTGTCACTTTTTGGTAGAGGGATGACAATTGGCTCTCCACCATATTAGACCATCACTACCGGTCCAAAATGGGGGCAATTTTTCCACCCACTGAGAGGGAGGATAAACTCAACTACAATTGAGAAATCCTATGTAGTCATTTGGCCGCTGCCTATGTGCGTCATCGCCCATCCTTATGAAGGTCTAACCGGGGGGCCTTCTGCACTCACATTCCACTGCCATGGCTGCTGGAGGGGGGGGCAGGAGCAGTACCAGCACCATCATCAGCAACTTAAGTGTAGAGTCTTTGATGAGCAGTTTTCTTCACCCACCTAGTGAAGAAACCACCCACCAGCAACAGAAGCAAGACATGGAGCAGAACCTGAAACAGAAGTTAGTGGCATACTTGGACTGCACCCTGCCACCCCACATTGAGGATCCCCTGGACTACTGGCCAGCCAAACTTGATTTGTGGCCGCATCTGGACAAATTTGCTATGGACAAGCTTTCCTGCCCAACCAGTAGTGTGGCATCAGAGGGGGAGTTTAGTGTGGCAGGGGCCATAGTTACCCCAAGGAAAACTTGCCTTTCTACCCAAATATGGAGAGATTGACCTTTGTGAAGATGAATAAGGCATGGATCAGCCAGGATTTACACACACCAGTGCCTAATGCATCAGACTAGATTATTCTGGGTGCCACACCCAAACTTTGTCAAAAGATACCAGTTTCTTCTGGCCACCTGCTTTAGCCACTGTTCGGATGCCACACTCCTGCTGCCATGTGCTCATACTGCCACTATCTTGTTCTGTTACTGCCACTGCTTTTACCCCCCGCCTCCCTAGTCTATCACTAGGCCACTGTGTTGTCTCCTTATGCTGTTGCGTCTCACCACTCTGTCACTGGGCCACTGTGTTGACTACTCATGCTGTTGCCACTCTCACCACTCTGTCACTCTGTTAAGTCCTCATGCTGTTTCCACCTCAGCACTCTCTAACGGAGCCACTGTGTTGACTCCTCATGCTGTTGCCACCTCAACACTCTCTCACTGGAAGGTGAGCATTAAAGGACAGGGAAGTGGCCGTGATGCTGATGGTTCAACAGGCCGCGCTGAAGCTGATATGCTTAGGGGACAAACAGCACACCGCCAAAGAGCTGTGGCAGGGGATAAGAGACCAGAGTGAGCTGTGTCTCTCACCACTCAACCTACAACCAGGCAAGGTTGTGTCTGATAATGGCCGTAACTTGGTGGCGGCTTTGGAGCTCGGCATGCTCACACACATCCAATGCCTAGCCCACGTCTTTAACTTAGTGGTTCAGCGGTTTCTTAAAAACTACCCCAATTTGCCTGAGCTATTGGTGAAGATGCGCCGCATGTGTGCACATTTCCGCAAGTCATCGACAGCTTCAGCCGGTCTGTCAACGCTGCAGCAGCGCTTAAAATTGCCAGCTCACCGGCTGGAAGTCGACATTCCACATGTTGGCCAGGCTTTGTGAGCAGGAGAGGGCAGTAGTGGAATACCAGCTGTCACCTTTACAGTCAGCTTCCGCTATTCAGAAGCGAAGAGTGGGCATGGATGTCTGACCTCTGTGAGGTTTTAAGAAACTTTGAGGAATCAACACAGATGGTGAGCAGCGATAATGCTATTTTCAGCGTAACCATCCCACTTCTGTGAATACTCAAATGCTCGCTGCTCACAATTAAGGACGACGCTTTGCATGTGGAAGAGGTGGAAATGGGGGAAGAAGACATTACACAGGGTGATAGCCAGAACACCCTCCGTTCGTCTTCTCAGTGCGAATTGGACAATGAAGAGGAGAAGCAGGAGACGGTTGCCTTCACTACAGAGGGTAGTACCCATGGAAGTTTAATTCCATCTGTTCAGCGTGGGTGGACAGAAGAGGAGGACGAGGATAAGGAGATTGAGAGTCATCCTCCTGATGACAACCGCGAAGTCTTGACTGTTGGTACTCTGGCACACATGGCTGACTTCATGTTAGTCTGCCTTTTCCGCGCATTATATGCAATTTAGACAACACGGATTAGTGGGTGTTCACCCTTCTCGACCCCCGCTACAAAGAGAACTTCTCATCTCTTATTCCTCTGGTGGAGAGGACGAGCAAAACGGTGCAATACCAGAAGGTTCTTAGTTGAAAAATTGCTAAAAAAAGTTCCATCTGACAACGCTGGCGGCAGAGTCCGTACTTCCTTGGGCAACCGAGGAGGAGAGACAAGGGGAACACACAGCAGTTCCAACAGAGGCAGGGCAACACTCTCCAAGGCCTGGGACAGTTTCATAACACAACCCGCCAGCACCCTCACCCTGATGCGCGGCCTAGTGTCACAAGGAGGGAAAAGTTTTGGAAGATGGTGAAGGAGTATATAGCAGACCGTGTCAGCGTCCTCAGTGATCCTTCAGTGTCTTAGAACTACTTAGAACTGGAAACGTGGCACGAACTGGCGCTCTACGCCTTGGAGGTGCTTGTCTGCCCTGCCGCCAGTGTTTTGTCTGAGCGGGTATTTAGTGCTGCTGGTGGCATTATAACAGATAAGCGTATCCGCCTGTCAACTGAAAATGCTGACAGGTTGACTCTTGTAAAAATGATTAAGGCCTGGATTGACCCTGACTCTCAACTCCACCAGAGGAAAGCTGATGAACATAAAGGCACTTTACATGTGTTGTTTATAATGTACTCAATACACTATATTTCCATGCACCCCTTCCACCACAAAAAAGGGTATATGGTTGAATCTTCCTTTTCTCATTCTCCTCCTCCTCTTCCATCATATCAACATGCTTATTTGTCGCATATATTGCCCTCGCATATATGCCCTTGCATATAATTTTTTTACCGGGTCAGCTCACCTACAATCTTTTAGAGGGTCAGCTCACCAGCAGGCCCTCACCTACAATCTTTTAGAGGGTCAGTTCATCTGCAGGCCCTCACCTACAATCTTTAAGAGGGTCAGCTCACCAGCAGGCCCTCACCTACAATCTTTTAGAGGGTCAGCTCACCAGCAGGCCCTCACCTACAATCTTTAAAAGGGTCAGCTCTCCAGCAGGCCCTCACCTACAATTTTTTAGAGGGTCAGCTCACCACAGGCCCTCACCTACAATCTTTTAGAGGGTCAGCTCACCAGCAGGCCCTTACATATAATCTTTAAGAGCGTCAGCTCACCAGCAGGCCCTCACCTACAATCTTCTAAAGGGTCAGCTCACCAGAATGCCCTCGCCCATAATGTTTTAGATGGTCAGCTCGACAGCAGGCCCTCACCCATAATGTTTCAGATGGTCAGCTTAGCAGCAGACCCTCAGCCCTAATGTTTTGGATGGTGAGCTCAGCAGCAGACCCTCACCCCTAATGTTTTGGATGGTCAGCTCAGCAGCAGGCCCTCGCCCATAATGTTTTAGATGGTCAGCTCAGCAGCAGACCCTCACCCCTAATGTTTTGGATGGTCAGCTCAGCAGAAGGCCCTTGCCCATAATGTTTGAGATGGTCAGATCAGCAGCAGACCCTCACCCCTAATGTTTTAGATGGTCAGATCAGCAGCAGGCCCTCGCTTCTAATGTTTTAGAGGGTCACTAGCAGGCCTTCAATCATAATTTTTCAAGGGTGTGTATGATGCCCTCCTTTATGAGTAATAAAGGGTGTATTGGAGTGATGGTTTATTGTAATTTTTGGCAGCCCTTTCACTTAGTGCATAGGCTTTATGAGTGTAGGAATCCTGAACAATTGTACCATAATGTGAATGAGGCCCTCAATTATGTGATATACAGGTTGAATCGGAGTACCTCTTCCTTGTAATTTTTGGCAGCACTTGCACTTTATATACAAGTAAATATACAGGAAAGAATGTTTCATAACAATTTTTTGTCTGTAAAAGTGTCCTACTACTCGGACAACATCATTTCCAGCAGCGACCTGGGAGTCCAAGATGCATGTAGACATTCTCCCCATGCTGTTCCCGAACCGTTTCGGTGGTGTTTCCATCAATTTCTGACCTTTTCCTATGAACCAGGCACCCTCCCCTCTTCAGAGCAGGGGGTGCCTGGTTTAATGCTCGGGTTCTCCCATTGACTTACATTATACTCGGGTGCTCGGTAGAGCACCCGAGTATCCCAATGTGTTTGGATAGAGCAACTAAGCACCCGAGCATTTTAGTGCTTGATCAACACACTAGTTACCACCTCAGCACTCTCTGACTGGGCCACTTTGTTGACTCATAATGCTGTTGCCACCTCACCACTCTATAACTGGGCCATTTTCTTGACTACTCATGCAGTTGCTACTCTCCCCATAATGTAACCGAGCCATTGTGTTCACTCCTCATGCGGTTGCCACCCTCCCTACTCTCTGACGAGGCAGCTATTTTCTCTGTTTGGCCTTGTTGACATCAACATTTATTTTACCCTTCTTCTGATCTGTCAGAAAGAGAGAAAAATGAGAAATACAATGGATCCTGTCTTTGGACCAGCCGAATGGCCTGTATCACATGGTCCCTATTTTGCATCACGATTGGCTTGTGATTTGGAAGCCAAAAGCAGGAGTGGGTACAGAAGACATGCAAATATTCCATTCATGTGTCATCTATGTTTTCAATACATTCCTGTTTTTTTTTGTTTGGCCTTAGCAATACAGATGGGTTACTGACCAAATGCTGACCATATGGTTGCTCAAAAGACAGGATCTGTTTTTTGGGGTTGTTCTTCTGATGGATCAGAAGAAGGGCAAAATAAACAGTGACTTCAAAACAAACTTATTGCTGATACCCTCTCCACTCTGTTAGGGGGACATTACTTGTATTAGCATGTAACAGAACTGGTTCTGTAGAAATCTATGTGGAATCAGCGGACGATTGTGTGAAAGGAGTACACTTTTTTACATTATAGTAGGATCTCGGGCCTGTGCATGGTTCTTCATACCCGGCGCTAACATTGACCTGTAAGACTGAGTTCACACTTGAGTTATTTAGTACGTTTTGGTCCCATAATTGACCAAATAAGTGAAGTGTCATCTGCGTGTCATACTGACTCACAGTACTATTTCACTAACACAGCGGACTACCTATGCATGTTTCTGCAAAGCACAGGTTTGTTCACCACTGTACAGGCTCTCTGCAGCCGGGAAACAGCTGTTCGAATCAAATCTTTTTGAGAAATTCGGCGAACCATCCGAATATAATATATATTTTTTAAATCACTCATCTCTAATGCTCACCATCCCTCAGAGCAGGTACCATTTTTAAAGTCCCTACCTCTTACATATACAGTATATAGTCGTGAGGTTGTAGAGTAAGGGGTTCAACACTGCACTTCTTCCATGCTGAAGAATAGTCTGTGGACAATGTTGAGGGGAAGAGAGGGTGAGAAATACATGAAAGGTGAGGCTACAAAGGTTTTGCTTGCAACCTGAAGCCGAGTTACCGGAGCAATCTATAGCGGATCTGTTCATAACACAGTAGACGTTTGATGTGATTAAAATTGTGTTTTGCCCAACTTTTTCTCAAGTTTTAAACCATGTTTTGTTTTGCTTTTTTAAACATTTTCACTCTTACCTGATATAGTGTAATAGTGTAATTATTATGGCCTTTGTAGGGTCATTTTGTGTATTGCTTAATTTTTAGGATAATGGCATCCTTCAGCACCTGCACTTTCAGCTGAAAAATATTCAAATTTGAAATATCAGTAACATGTGTGAACATTTTTAAACAAAACCCTTCTATTGTATGTATTCCAGGACTGTAAACGATAAAATGTGATTTACAACATGGAGCTTAAGAATGAAACTTTTATTAAGGAATTTATCCTGATTGGATTTTCTCAGACCCTGCAGACTTGCATTTTTCTTTTTATAATGTTTCTTGTTATTTATATCCTGACCATCCTGGGGAACAGTTTCCTGATCTTCACAGTTATCGTCAGTCTTCAGTTACACACTCCGATGTATTATTTCCTCTGTAATTTGTCTTTTCTCGATTTCTGCTACTCATCGGCCACTGTTCCAAAGCTGCTGTTTGATACATTTTCAAAGCAAAGAACAATTTCCCGCATGGGTTGCCTCACACAGATGAATCTTAGTCTATTTCTATCAGGAACAGAGTTCATATTACTAGCGGTGATGGCATATGACCGGTTTATTGCCATATGCTTCCCCTTATATTACACTACCATTATGAGTTGGAGGGTCTGTAGATACATCACTGTCATTATGTGGACAGGAGGTTTTATTATATCCAATGTTCCCACCATGGCAAGACCTTTTGTATTCTGCAACAGAAATATTTTGAACCATTTTTCTTGTGAGGCGTTGGCTCTTCTAGAGGTGGCTTGTGGTGACATCTCCTTTTATAAGATCATTATAGTTGCTATTGGATTTTTCACATTATTTTCACCACTTGTCTTTATTTTGGTCTCTTATATTTGTATTATTATTTCTATATTGAAGATCAATTCAGTACCAGGAAGATCCAAAGCTTTCTCTACCTGCGCTTCCCACCTCACTGTGGTACTAATGTATTATGGTACGATTATAATCATGTACATAGGGCAGAGAAGAAGCTTTTCATCTCATCTCAAATATTTTTCCCTAATTTATGCCATTTTAACTCCTTTATTAAATCCTCTAATCTACAGCTTGAGGAATAATGACGTAAAGGAGGCCTTTAAGAAAATATTGATAGCACATTCTGCAACACCAACCATGGCATAGTGTGACCACCAACAGTAGGGACGTGACCTAGACCCAGAGCTGTTAATATTCTGAGGAAATGTACTTTCTAACAAAACTAGAACCGACCTTGTGCCTCAAATGGATACAGAGATCTCCCCATTTATTTTTCAAATCATTCTGCTAAATTATCTTCTGTTTAGCAGCTCAGTAGGCCTTCCCTTTTTTGGGGGGGCATGTCCTTTGTGTTGCAAATCTTTCTCTATAACTGTCATAGCTTGTAACAGAACATATGATTAGTTGCAGCTCATGAAGCTCTTTTCCCAGAAGTACAAACATAATATCATACATATTGAATATTACATATAAATGAAGCATATGGTGGATGAATCCAATGAATTACAACACCTATATAATGTAAATCTACCTCTTACAAGGAAGGTCAATCAATGGTTAATACCGTAACAGGAGGAGAGGGCTCTAAAACCAATGGTGCTCTGGGCCTAGTGTGAACTAACTCTCACTTAGTGTCACGAGGGTGTCAAGAGCCACGCCTGACCCCGTTATACCCGGGGTCAGGAAGTCGCAGCGGGTGGCTGCGCGCCCTATGTAGAAAGATAGAGCTGTGTCTTAATGGTAGCTTTCTGGGTTTGCCTTGCAACCCTTTTTGGCTCACTCAGGGATCCGTAGCTCCTTCTCCTCAGCTGTTTCTTGTCCAGCACTCCCAACCTCCTTATATTCCCCTCTCCCACTTCTCTGGTTGCCAGATATAGAGCTTCCTGCCTGGACTTCTATACTGACCCACTGGAGCTGTGTAGCTGTTATTCCTGGTTGTCGTTCCAGAACGTTACCCTCCGGATCCCTGTTGGGCCTTTGTGGTCTGCTGTTGTCGCCCACCTGGGATTATATGTTTGTCTGTATTGTCTGTCCTCTCCTTGGTGTTTTCCTCTTAGTGTCAGTGGTGCGGACTAGTGATCCCACCGCCCCGTTCACTACATAGGGCTCATCTTAGGGAAAGCCAGGGTTTAGGCACGTGATCGGCGTACGGGTGAGGAACCTGTCTAGGGATGTCAGGGCAGTCAGGTGCCAGCCGCAAGGTGAGTCAGGGGTCACCACCTTTCCCTCTTCCTTGGACAGGGCCTTCCCATTTCCCTCCCTTTGCGTGACGCCGGTCATTACACTTAGTATCAGGCTCGGCACAAGGTGAGTGGCTCCCCTATTCCTAATTGGCAATCGGGATAACAAGGTGAAATACAAAATGTTCCCAATAAGAAAACCAGAGATAAAGTTAAGAACATACCGTTAAGGATCAGGATAGGTGTGTATGATCTCCTCGATGTACGTTTTGACGTTCTGCGTCCTCAGGAGGAGTGTAACAGAGCATATGACTGGTTGCAGCTCATGAAGCTCTTTTCCCAGAAGTATCCCTAAATTATTATACACGTGTAGACTTTTGGATGAGTGTATTGATTCTAAATGAACCAAATTTGCTTAGAATTTCCCAAAAATTCAGCTTCCAAACAAAGTCAAAAAATGTTACATTCGATTTGTATGACTCGCTCAAAATTATCTTTGGGAGTCAGGGAAAGTCAGAAATTAATTAGTCTTATTGCCAGGGAGAGTGAAGAGAAAAGCTAGGATTACAAATAATTGTGTGCATAGAATAAGGACAGGCAGGGAAGCTGACAGCCAGAGAGAGAGAAGATAGGAGCTAAAGCTGGCTGGGTCTGCTATCATAACTGCAGCTGCTGCAGTGCAGACCTTAAAAACAGCTACCTGCAAGGAAATACTTTCATTATTTTCTCCATTTTCACAAAAATCCATTTTTTGTAGGGTTCAATTTAATTACGCACCATATATACATGATTATTGCATTAATACACAAGGTGAGTGTTAACGTGAAATTGCGCATCAAGCCTCAATCATCTGTTTCTATTTATTCAGTTTTCACATGGTTGGAAGGGAATAATATATTTTATTGGGATATGTTCAATTCAATTAAGGATAATATATATACGTGTTTACTTCATCAATACACAGCAACCTACCTATGAGTGTTAACATGAAATTGAGCATGAGGCCTGATCTTTAATCTTTTGTTAACGTCAATTTATTTCTCCACATGGTTGCAATTTAAGTTTATTTTTTTAATATTTTTTTTTTTGGGGGGGGGGGGGAATCATTTTGATTAAGCAGCATATATGCATGACTACTGCATCAATACCCAAGGTGTAGCAGAAATCTACAGTGGCGATCAAAATTAGAGAACAACACACAATTTCCAAAATGTCAAGGTCATAGTGTAGTCATATGTGAAAATATCCTAACATGAGTAAAATAGCATTTAATTTATTCTAAAGCACAGAAGACTTTCCAGTTTTCACTGACTGCCAAAATGGTGTGCCATTCCAAAGTGACTAAAAGCCTCCATGTCACGGTAGGTAAGATAAGGGAAGAAATCAGAACAAGGAAAAGAAAACAAAAACAACTGACTAGGCCCCAAATGCTAACAAACAAAGGAGTCACCTCCTAGAAATCCCTAAAGCAGTTTCCCTAAGCTGCTATGCTCATTTGCATATCTGGATGGTAGATATGCACATGCCCACTTACCTAGGACTATAACACACTGAACCAAACCCTCAGCTATAGGGAAGAGGGAAAGAGACACCCAGCTCCTTCTACAACCGAAGGAGCTAGTGTCAACCTAGAGGCCTAGGCAAAACAGACACAGAAGGAAAAAGGGAAAAGGACTTATCTTGAGATGTGTTGGAGCAGACGATCCACCAAACTTCCAGAGCTCACACAAGGCAGAACTATAACCCGCAAAGGCTATACGGAAGGAGAGCAATAAATAGCCTCACCAATTGCAATGAGCAGGACACTGGGTCAGTGGGGTTGCTATGCAGTGAGTCAGTATATATGTGTAAGAGTTTGTGACGCCAATTGCAGCTTGCGCAGGTACTATAGCAGGGCCCCCTTTACCTCAGCCGAGGCAGAATCCAGGGTTGGGATCCCTGATTCTGGGAGCTCCTACTAACACAGCCTTCCCCAGCAGGGAGCTGGTTCACACTTACTAGAACTTTCCTTCCTCCCCATGAAGTAGGAAATGGAAACATTCCACTCTTCCTCAGAAAGGGGGGAGCTAACCGGGAATGGACTATTCCAGGCTAGGTATGCTAATACTGAAACTAACTATGACCTGTTACACGCTGCTGCCACCTGCTGGTGTACATGGAAAATTACAGCAGTAATATAAAACAGGCATGGCAAATACATATAATAGGAAATGCACAGCAAGATTACACAGGATAATAACAAATATACACTTAACATTATGAAGCAGGGTGACAGTAGTTTAGTGACATACTTCAGGATGTTACACAATTACCTAAAGAACAACACCTGGGAGGAGGTGGGATTCTGCTCAAAACCACAACAAAATGAACTGTCAGGTCAAGTCACATGCATCAATTCTGACAGATCTCCTCAGAACACCCACAGGGCAGGGCATGACAGTACCCCCCCCCCCCCTCTATGGGTGACCTCCGGACACCCAGGACCAAATTTATCTGGGTGTGCCATGCTAAAGGCCTTCACAAGGCGGCTAGCATTAAATCTGTAGCCGGAACCCACATTCTTTCCCCGGGACTGTATCCTCTCCAATGCACCAGGTACTGAAGGGAACCCCGAAGAACACGTAAGTTGAGAATTCTAGAGATCTGAAACTCCAGATTACCATCAACCAAAACAGGAGGAGGAGGCAAAGGAGATGGTTCTGCAGGATCCACATATTTCTTCAACTTGGACCTGTGAAACACATTATGGATCTTCCAGGTCTGCGGAAGTTCCAAACGAAACCCCACCCGACTGACAATGGCCGAGATTTTGTAAGGGCCAATAAATCTTGGACCCAATTTCCAAGAGGGTACCTTCAGCTTAAAGGGATTCTCTCACCAGGTTTCACCACTTTAAGATAAAAATATGCTTATGTTCAGGGTGCCTTCACGATTCCTAATGTGGTCTTATAAATGTAATCTGTAGGCTTATTTTGCTAAAAAAGCGCTATTACTGACCTGTCAGTTAAAAAAATAAGGTGCCCAAGGGGATGTAAATGGATCCAAGCTGCCGACCGCACCCGCCGCCGTTCGTGCCCAGCGCCGCCTTTCCCGACCTCAGCGCCGCCTCATAATCTTCTGTGACTCCTCCCGCTCTCCCTCCCTCCCCCCTCCTCCTGCTGTAACATCGCTGTGATGCCTCCCGCTCTCCCTCCCTCCCTCCCCCCTCCTCCTGCTGTAACATCGCTGTGACGCCTCTGTGCAATGTTACAGCAGGAGGAGGGGGGAGGGAGGGAGGGAAAGCGGGAGGCGTCACAGAGATGTTACAGCAGGAGGAGGGGGGAGGGAGGGAGAGCGGGAGGCGCTGTAGTAATTAGTAAATCCTGTAGTAATTAGTAAATCCTAAAAACCACATCAGGACTTTCTGATTCTCCGTCCGGTCTCATTCCAGTACCGCACGGACCTTTTTCGGGATCCATACGAAAAACTGAGGCAGAAAGCAAGTACCCCAAAAACAGCAGCTCCTGAACAGCAAACACACATTTTTCCAACTTAGTGTCACTACCAGAGCTTTGAGACGTTCTCACAGCTCTGTTTCTCCACCCCTGTGATGATGTCACTACTAGAGCTTGGAGGAGTTCTCTCTGCTCTGTTTCTCCGCCCCTGTGATGAGGTCTTTACTTTCTGTTTCCTTCCTCAATAAATTGATCAGAGCACTGAAGCAGTTCAGGCTATGTAGACACTCCAACTTGATAAGCAGACAATGGGCCCCTATGGCAGGAGGGGGGAGTATAATTATTTAAAATGTAACTTTTAATAAGGTTAAAAAATATCAGACTAATAGAACTCACTACATAGATAAGACATACATACACATAGACAACCAAAGAAATGGTGCCTGGCTGGTATAGACAAAATTCTGTTCCGTCCGGGAAGACGTGAACAGTCTTACCAGACCCTTTGTAGATAGTGAGGGAGGTCCTTGGATACAGGAGGCAGGAAGCGTTGCGATCAAGCCGTGCGGGAATGGGTGCTGTAACTGTGGAACCGCGTAGATGGAGCAGTAGGAAGTGTCCTAAATGGCCCTGCCTCAGGTGAAGGGGGCTATTATACTGCTACATATCTACACGGAGCACTCGCCTTGAAAAAGACGACCCCGTCCGGTAGCCTGTCCCTAAGGTGGACCTCACCCTAAAACTACAGGAGTAATGCCAGTGGATTTGTTGATGGGAATGCTTCCAATGGTCTCCCTTTTTCAAGGTGAGTGCTCTGTGTAGATAGGTAGCAGTATAATAGCCCCCTTCACCTGAGGCAGGGCCCTTTAGGACACTTCCTACTGCTCCATCTACGCGGTTCCACAGTTACAGCACCCATTCCCGCACGGCTTGATCGCAACGCTTCCTGCCTCCTGTATCCAAGGACCTCCCTCACTATCTACAAAGGGTCTGGTAAGACTGTTCGCGTCTTCCCGGACAGAACAGAATTTTGTCTATACCAGCCAGGCACCATTTCTTTGGTTGTCTATGTGTATGTATGTCTTATCTATGTAGTGAGTTCTATTAGTCTGATATTTTTTGACCTTATTAAAAGTTACATTTTAAATAATTATACTCCCCCCTCCTGCCATAGGGGCCCATTGTCTGTTTCCTTCCTTCCAGCTGTTCCTCCTGTGTTTGATTTCTCTGCCTTTAAATCACCCCTCCTCCTTTGTAGGGTGCGGATTATATTTCTCATTTGAGTTGTAGCTCTTGCTTGAGTATCTTCACTTGTGTGCTATCATTTCACTGGACCTGTGTTCTGCTGCAGCAAGTACTCCGGATATTGCCAGCTGTCTTTGGATCTGTCTTCACTGCTGCCGCAGCTCCTTCAGTTAAGTGTGCAGACATTGTAGTGTTTCTGTTTGTTTTCTGACTGGACCCGAGGCGACCCTGGTTCCGTCCATATACTGAGCAGGGCACCGGTGGCCGTGCCCCTTCTACTATTGTAGGGGTTACAGTGGTCATCAGTCTTAGGTACGCGGTCATGCCTCGTTCCACCATTTGGATCCGGGCATGTGCTTAGCAGCATAGGGAGAGCTTTGAGGGTCTGACAGGGGTCACCCTTTATCCTCCCTAGTTTGGGTCCGGTCAGTAGCTCTATTTACTGTGCATGCTCTTGTTGCTCACATACAGCCGTGACATTATAATCCGCCAAAACCGTCCTTTTTTGACATGGATCCGCTTTCTGGCCTGGTTGACCGCATGCAGGGTCTTTCTTTGGAGGTAGCGGATCTCCGTCAATCTATGACTCAGCTTCATGCATTGGGCTATGCTCCGGCCCATGGAGTCTGTTGCGAGCCAAAGGTCTCACTACCGGAAACGTTCTCCGGGGGCAGTGAGAATTTTGTTCGCTTCAGAGAGGCATGCAAACTCCATTTTTGCTTGTGTCCCCATTCCTCTGGTAATGAGGAGCAGAGGGTGAGGATTGTCATCTCTCTGCTCAGGGGTAATGCTCAGACTTGGGCTTTTTCGCTGCCATCAGGGGATCCCTCCCTTCGATCCGTGGAAAGATTTTTTGTGGCTCTGGGGCAGATATATGATGACCCGGATCGTGTTACTCTGGCCGAATCTAACTTACGTTTTTTATGCTAGAACAAACTGTCTGCGGAGCTTTATTGTTCTGAATTTCGGAGATGGGCAGCTGATTCAGGTTGGAATGATGCTGCACTCCGGAGTCAGTTCTGTCATGGTCTCTCAGAGAGATTGAAAGATGCGTTTGCTTTCCATGAGAGACCAACGTCCTTAGAGTCTGCCATGTCATTGGCGGTACGCCTTGACAGGCGTCTAAGAGAAAGAAACGAGACCTCTCTGTCCAGGCATTGTCAGTCTAGGGGCAGTGGTGCGGACTCATTCAGTGTGCAGGGGCCTCATCCTGTCTCGGTCCCCTCTGATGAGGAGCCCATACAGCTAGGTCGACTTGCTCCTGATAAAAGAGGATTTAGTCCTCAGAGTATGGTGTGTTTTTGTTGTGGGGGCATAGGTCATTTGGCAAATGTTTGTCCGTCTAGGAGATTCTTGAACTGTACTAAGAGCGATAATAAGAGAAAAACCTCGAAAGGTAAATCATCAAACTCTGCTTCATCTGCTACTTTGGGCAAAGTTGATGTAGGAATTGATGCTTTTCCTCTGACCTGCAGTTCCCGTTTTCTCCTGTCTGCCAAGGTGGCGCTAGAGAGCAAAGTCATTTCTTGTGAGATTTTTGTCGATAGTGGAGCGGCCGTCAATCTTATTGACACTCAATTTGTAGCCATGCATGGTTTTCAGGTTTGCACATTAGAAAAGGATATTCCTGTTTTTGCTATTGACTCTCACAGAGATCTCTGAAGGGCATTGTTCACAATATCCGGTTAGCTGTAGGTGACACTCATGTGGAGGATATATCTTGTTTTGTCCTTAACGGATTGCCTTCTCCTCTAGTTTTGGGGTTACCCTGGCTCACTAGACATAACCCCACTATTGATTGGCAAGGAAGGCAAATAAATGAGTGGAGTGACTTTTGTAGAGAGAATTGTCTCACAGCGACTTTTGCAGAGGTGTCTACTAAAACTGTGCCATCATTTCTCTCTGTTTTCTCGGACGTGTTTTCCGAGAGCGGTGTTCAGGAGCTACCTCCTCACCGGGAGTTTGACTGTCCCATTAACCTCATTCCCGGCGCCAAGCTGCCAAAAGCACGCCTCTGCAATCTCTCACAACCGGAAAGAATCGCAATGCGAACCTATATCTCCGAGAGTCTCGATAAGGGGCATATATTCGTCCCTCAAAATCACCTGTTGCCGCTGGTTTTTTTTTGTTAAAAAAAAAGATGGCTCTCTGAGACCTTGCCTAGATTTTAGGGAGCTGAACCGTATCACGATTCGCGATCCCTATCCCCTTCCTCTGATCCCGGAACTCTTCAACCAAATTGTTGGGGCCAAGGTTTTTTCCAAATTGGATTTGAGAGGCGCGTACAACCTGGTCAGGGTCAGAGAGGGGGATGAATGGAAAACGGCCTTTAATACCCCTAACGGGCATTTCGAGAATCTCGTTATGCCTTTCGGCCTGATGAATGCTCCGGCCGTCTTTCAGCATTTTGTTAACAGTATTTTCTACCATTTAATGGGGAAATTTGTATTGGTGTATCTTGATGATATTTAGATTTTTTCCCCTGATGTTCAGACCCATCAGGATCATCTTTTTCAGGTTCTGCAGATTCTGCGGGAAAATAAATTGTACGCCAAGCTGGAGAAATGTCTTTTTATGGTATCGGAGATTCAATTTCTGGGTTTTCTCCTCTCTGCTTCTGGTTTTCGCATGGATCCGGAGAAGGTCCGTGCTGTACTTGAGTGGGAGCTTCCTGAGAATCAGAAGGCATTGATGCGCTTTCTGGGTTTTGCGAACTATTACAGAAAGTTCATTTTGAATTGATCCTCTGTTGTCAAACCCCTCACTGACATGACAAAAAAGGGGGCGGATTTTTCCTCTTGGTCGGAGGAGGCGCTTGCAGCTTTTTCTAAGATTAAAGAGAGTTTTGCGTCTGCTCCCGTCTTGGTGCATCCCGATGTTTCCTTACCTTTTATTGTTGAGGTGGATGCTTCCGAGGTGGGTGTGGGTGCGGTTTTGTCCCAGGGCCCTTCTCCTGCCAAATGGCGACCCTGTGCCTTTTTCTCTAAAAAACTCTCCCCGGCAGAGAAAAACTATGATGTAGGAGATAGGGAGTTGTTGGCCATCAAATTGGCTTTCGAGGAATGGCGCCATTGGTTGGAGGTGGCCAGGCACCCTATCACCGTTTTTACCGACCGTAAGAATCTGGCATACTTGGAGTCGGCCAGGCGTATGAATCCGAGACAGGCCAGATGGTCTCTGTTCTTCTCCAGATTCAATTTTGTCGTTACATTCCGCCCTGGGATCAAAAATGTGAAGGCTGATGCTCTCTCTCGCTGTTTTCCGGGAGGAGGAAACTCCGAGGACCCGGGTCCCATTTTGGCGGAGGGGGTAGTTGTTTCTGCTCTGTATTCTGATTTGGAGGCCGAGGTCCTGGCTGCCCAGACTGAGGCACCTTCCCGTTGTCCTTCTGGGAAGTTGTTTGTGCCTCCTGAGCTACGTCACAAACTCTTCAAGGAGCATCATGATACTGTTCTTGCTGGTCACCCCGGGAGTAGAGCCACGGTAGATCTCATTGCTCGGAGATTTTGGTGGCCGGCTCTTCGTAAGTCGGTGGAGGGTTTTGTGGCTGCTTGTGAGACGTGCGCTCGCGCTAAGGTCCCTCGTTCACGGCCTTCAGGTTCCCTTCTCCCGTTACCCATACCTTCCCGTCCTTGGACACACCTGTCCATGGACTTTATTACGGATCTTCCTCGTTCCTCAGGGAAGTCGGTGATCCTGGTGGTGGTGGACCGTTTTAGCAAGATGGCTAATTTTGTACCTTTCCCTGGTTTACCCAATGCTAAAACGTTGGCGCAAGCTTTTGTCGACCATATTGTTAAATTGCATGGCATTCCCTCTGATATTGTTTCCGATAGAGGCACGCAGTTTGTGTCCAGATTCTGGAAGGCTTTTTGTTCTCGCCTGGGGGTTCGGCTGTCCTTCTCTTCTGCTTTTCACCCGCAGTCGAATGGTCAGACTGAGCGCCTCAATCAGAATCTGGAAACATATTTGCGCTGTTTTGTGGCAGAGAACCAGGAGGATTGGTGTTCATTTCTCCCTTTTGCTGAGTTTGCTCTGAACAACCGTCGTCAGGAATCTTCTGATAAGTCACCATTCTTTGGTGCATATGGGTTCCATCCGCAGTTTGGGACATTCTCGGGAAGGGCTCTTTCTGGTTTACCTGAGGAGGAGAGATTCTCCTCGTCTTTGTCTACCATTTGGCAAAAGATTCAGAGTAATCTTAGAAAGATGAGTGAGAAGTATAAGCGTGTGGCTGATAAGAGACGTGTGCCTGGTCCGGACCTGAATGTGGGTGATCTGGTGTGGTTGTCTACAAGAAATAATAAACTGAAGGTTCCCTCCTGGAAGTTGGGTCCCAAGTTTATTGGGCCTTATAAAATCTTGTCAGTCGTCAATCCTGTTGCCTTCCGTCTTGATCTTCCACGGGTATGGAAGATACATAATGTATTTCACAGATCTCTCTTAAAACCATATGTCCAGCCGACGGTACCCTCCTCTTTGCCTCCTCCTCCGATTTTGGTTTATGGCAATCTGGAGTTTGAGGTTTCCAGAATTGTGGACTCTCGCATTGTCCGCGGTTCTCTTCAGTACCTCGTTCATTGGAAGGGTTATGGTCCTGAGGAGAGGATGTGGGTTCCGGTGTCGGACATTAAAGCCACTCGCCTCATCAGGGCATTTCATAGGGCTCATCCTGAGAAGGTGAGTCCTGGGTGTCCGGAGTCCACCCGTAGAGGGGGGGGGGGGGGGTACTGTCACTACCAGAGCTTTGAGATGTTCTCACAGCTCTGTTTCTCCACCGCTGTGATGATGTCAGTACTAGAGCTTGGAGGAGTTCTCTCTGCTCTGTTTCTCCGCCCCTGTGATGAGGTCTTTACTTTCTGTTTCCTTCCTCCCAGCTGTTCCTCCTGTGTTTGATTTCTCTGCCTTTAAATCACCCCTCCTCCTTTGTAGGGTGCAGATTATATTTCTCATTTGAGTTGTAGCTCTTGCTTGAGTATCTTCACTTGTGTGCTATCATTTCACTGGACCTGTGTTCTGCTGCAGCAAGTACTCCGGATATTGCCAGCTGTCTTTGGATCTGTCTTCACTGCTGCCGCAGCTCCTTCAGTTAAGTGTGCAGACATTGTAGTGTTTCTGTTTGTTTTCTGACTGGACCCGAGGCGACCCTGGTTCCGTCCATATACTGAGCAGGGCACCGGTGGCCGTGCCCCTTCCACTATTGTAGGGGTTACAGTGGTCATCAGTCTTAGGTACGCGGGCATGCCTCGTTCCACCATTTGGATCCGGGCATGTGCTTAGCAGCATAGGGAGAGCTTTGAGGGTCTGACAGGGGTCACCCTTTATCCTCCCTAGTTTGGGTCCGGTCAGTAGCTCTATTTACTGTGCATGCTCTTGTTGCTCACATACAGCCGTGACACTTAGCATACAATTTATTCTCCCGAAGGATCAATAGCACTTGTCTCAAATGATCCTGATGAGTCTTCATATCGGGTGAGTAAATTAGTATGTCATTGAGGTAAATAGCAACGAACCTCCCACCAAATGATGAAAAATGTCATTGATAAAGCACTGAAAGACTGCAGGAGCATTAGTTAAACCAAAGGGCATGACTAGGTTCTCGAAGTGACCCTCGGGGGTATTGAAGGCCATTTTCTATTCATCTCCTTCCCTGATTCTGATCAGATTATAAGCTCCTCTTAAATCCAACTTAGAGAACACCTTGTCACCAACAATCTGATCAAATAGATCAAAATAAAGGGAAGGGGATAAGGATCATAAACAGTAATGAGAGTCAGTTCCCAGAAATCTAGGCACGGTCTAAAGGATCCATCCTTCTTCTTTACGAAAAAGAAGCCAGGAGCCATAGGAGACTTAGATGGTCTAATATGTCCTTTTGCCAAACTCTCGGCAATATACTCCCACATAGCTATTCTTTCTGGTTGAGAAAGATTATATAACCGAGATTTTGGCAATTTTGCTCTGGGGATAAAATTGACCGGACAATCATACTCTCGGTGAGGGGGCAACTCCTGAGCTCCACCCTCTGAGAATACATCCGAAAAATCGGAAAGAAACTGAGGCAACACCTTAGTGGACACTCCCGAAATAGA
This sequence comes from Bufo bufo, assembly GCF_905171765.1. Classification (NCBI taxonomy): domain Eukaryota; kingdom Metazoa; phylum Chordata; class Amphibia; order Anura; family Bufonidae; genus Bufo; species Bufo bufo. The sequence goes on along the minus strand of NC_053392.1, from coordinate 31,309,906 downwards.
GGCACTAAGACAGTTGCTCACACAAAATTCACTCCAATTAATGATTTGTCTTGTTTTCCAGTCAATGGTAGGGTTATGTTTTATCAACCATGGTAAACCCAGAACCATTGGAGCAGGCAAACCTTTCATAACAAAACAAGAAATGAACACAACATGAGAATCACCCACCCTCAAATGAATATCCTGAACAATATGAGTTAGACATCTTTGCGAGAGGGGTGCGGAATCTATAGCAAACACTGGTATCTCTTTGCTTAATGCGCTAGTTTTAAAACCATGATGCTGAAGAAATTGAAAATCAATAAGATTAACCCCTGCACCACTGTTGACAAATACCTTTAACTCCAGAGTCTAACACCACCATGGCAGGCAGGAGGAATCGGGTACTGCAGGTAGGATACGAATATGCCTGCTCTGACTACCCATTCACACTACCAAGAGTAAGGGAGCTTTTTTTTCCTTTGAAGGAATCCCATATTTATTTTTCATTACCACTTTGAGGTTTAATAAAGGGGCACACATTAACGAAAGGACCTTCCTTACCACAGAAGTAACACAGTCTATTTAGCTTCCTAAAATTCCTATTACCAGAGCAAGAAGTAACCTGATCCAATTGCATAGGCTCCTCTCCAGTCCCTGAATCAAGTGTCATAGTACCCCGAGGGTCAGAAGGGACTGATTCCCCACCAGACAGCACCCCCTGCCTGAGGGGAACCTTGCACCTCTCCCTAAGACATCTAGCAATCCGTACGGACAAAGACATGGCCGCCTCCAAAGAATCAGGAGTTTCATGAAATGCAAGGGCATCTTTCAATCTCTCAGATAGCCCTGGACAGAACTGACTACAGAGTACAGGATCATTCCACTCCGAGTTAGTCGCCCATCTTCTAAATTCAGCACAATACAACTCAGCAGTACGTTCTCCCTGCCACAAGCTGCGCAACTTAGATTCAGCCATAGAGACCCGGTCTGGGTCATCATAAATCATGCCCAGGGCTCCAAAAAATGCATCCACCGACTGGAGGAACTGTGAACCGGTTGGCAGAGAAAAAGCCCAAGACTGAGCGTCACCTTTTAGCAGAGAAATAATAATCCCTACTCTTTGATTTTCGTCTCCAGATGAAATCGGACGCAGACAAAAATAAAATTTTCAGGACTCCCTGAACCGAAGAAAGTTATCATTTCCCCCAGAAAACCTATCAGAGAGAGCGACCTTAGGCGGCGTCCCCAGACGCCAAAGTTCTCTGTCACCGTGCAACCGAATTGCGGAGGTCAGCTACCTCCAAAGACAATCCCTGCATGCGATCAACCAAAGCATCAATAGTTGCCATTTTGCAAACAGCAAGGGAAAAATTACGGTAGGGCGGGTTATAATGTCACGGTAGGTAAGATAAGGGAAGGAAACAGAACAAGGAAAAGCAAACAAAAACAACTGACTAGGCCCCAAATGCTAGGGAACAAAGGGGTTACCTCCTAGCAATTCCTAAAACACTTTCCCTAAGCTGCTATGCCCATGTGCATATCTGGATGGTAGATATGCATATGCCCACTTACCTAGGACTATAAAACACTGAACCAAACCCTCAGCTGTAGGGAAGAGGGAAAGAGACACCCATCTCCTTCTACAACTGAAGGAGCTAGCGTCAACCTAGAGGCCTAGTCAAATCAGACACAGAAGGAAAAAGGGGAAAGGACTTATCTTGAGATGTGTTAGAGCAGACGATCCACCAAACTTCCAGAGCTCACACAAGACAGAACTATAACCCGCAAAGGCTATACGGAAGGAGATGAATACATAGCCTCACCAATTACCTAAAGAACAACACCCGGGAGGAGGTGGGATTCTGCTCAAACCCACAACAAAACAAACTGTCAGATCAAGTCACGTGCAGCAATTCTGACAGATCTCCTCAGAACACCCACAGAGCAGGGCATGACACTCCGGGAGCAGGTTGTCCAGATGAAGGCCAAAGGGGGGACCCTATCAGCCGTAGCAAGAGAAGTTAGTCGTTCCAGGTCTGTAATTTCTAGAATATTGCATCTTTACAACATCACAAACTTATTCAAGTCCCTCAAGAAGACTGGTCGCCCTCGAAAGACAAATGAAAGAGAGAACAGGATAATACGGAGAATCTTCCTGGGTAATCGTTTCAACACTGCAGCTGGAATTGCTCACCAGTTCAGCACTGAACAGGGTAAGGCTCTGTCTCTTCATACAGTGTCTCGACGTTTAAGAGCATTTGAATAGAAAGCCCACTCTGCAGTGACCAAACCTCTCATTAGCAGAAAGAATCAAAAGGCTAGACTCACCTTTGCTGAGGAGCATGTTGTGTGGACAAAGGAGTAGTGATGGATCAAATATTCGTGAACCGCAAGTTCGCGGCGGGCCCCAATTCACTTTAATAGCAGGCGAACCAGAAAAACCTTCAGGTCCTATTTTCAGCCACCAAATACTTACTAGAAGTGCATAAATAGTCCCACAACATGGACAGTGACATACTAGAGAAGGATCAATGACAAAAATGACAAAAATTCAATGACAAAAATTCCCACAAAAAATATGCCCTTTTGGAGCCTAGAAAAATGTTATTTTAGGCTACGGGAGTATGGGTCTTACAAATCGAGGTACATTATGCTGTTAATGGATAAAAATGTTTCTGTAGGCCACTGGAGTACAGGCCCCAAACATTAGGCATTCACTGGACAGAAAAGATCAAGTGATTATGTGGCTGGAGGTACATTAGGCGGTCTCTGCATACAATATCTACTGTAGGCCAGTACAAATACATGTCAAATACATATGTTTAAAAGAACTAAAAATATAAAATTGGATTAAAAACATGGCTAACAAAATCCCCCCTCTTAAAAAAAACATAATGATAATAGTTGAAATTCAATAACATGTGCTCGTCACTGGTATTGAATTCCTCCGAGGCTACAACAATCATGCATTCAGCGTACAGAAAAGAACAAGTAAGTATGTGGCTGGAGGTAGATTACACGGTCATTGGATATCAATTTTAGAGCAGGCCAGTGTACTACAGGCCCCAAAAATTATGCATTCAGCGTGCAGAATAGATCAAGCAAGTATGTGGCTGGAGGTCTATTAGGAGGGTCAAGGGATATCAATTTTACTGTAGTCCAGAAGAAATAGAGGTCAAATACATATGTTTAAAAGAAATAAAAATATAAAATTGGATCACTTTTTGGGGGGGGGGGGGGAACTGGTATATCACACCAGTAGAAATTATTTGTTCCAATAGCATTTGGCACTCTGTGTAGCTGAGGTAACGCAGCAAAACCGCAAACAAATGTTGCACTACCCAAATGCATTGTATAGAAAGTATATTATTGGTATATAACACCCCTGCTTCAATCACTGTTTTTTGGGGGCAATTGGTAAATCACACCAGTAGAAATTATTTGTTCCAATAGCGTTTGGCACTCTGTGTGGCTGCAGTATCGCAGCAGAACCGCACACAACTGCTGCACAATACAAATGCACTATAATATAATTTCTATGTTAGAAAGTATATTATAAGTGTATTACAACCCTCAGTAAGTCACACCTATCGATAGCACACCTATACCAGTCCTTAATAGGACTTTTGTGGCCCTATAAGCTAGCGTTTGGTGTCCCTAACAGTCTGCCCCTGCTCCACACAGCAACCTCTTCCTACACTGGCAAAAGACTGAATGTAAAATGACAGCCAGATCGCGTTTATTTATAAGGCAGGGGGTATGTCCATGTGCTGAAACATCTTAATTGGCTGTCCTGTTCCACCTGATGGATGTGACATGGGTCAAAGTTCTTCACAATGTAAAAGAATATGGAGCGGGCGGACATCGCCATATGTTTGCATTTTTGGAGAATCGCAAACGAGCAAAGTTCGCCGCGAAACGACCGCCGGGCGAACCGCAAGGCCATCTCTACAGAGAAGAAGTGGTCCGGAGTTCATTTTAGTGATTGGGTCTGATGGGAAACATTATGTTCGTCAACAAACTGGAGAAAGACTGAACTCAAAGTGTGTAAAGAAGTCAGTGAAAGGTGGAAGAGGAAGTGTCATGGTTTGGGGAATGTTTTCTGCAGCAGGAGATGGACCTCTCATACAGCAACATGGCAGAGTGAATGGAAGTGTGTATCAGAATCTTCTTCAACAACACATGGTTCCTTCCTTGTGTTCATCACTCCATTAGCCAGCAATTTTAATGAAGGACAATGCCCCCTGTCACACAGCAAAACGGGCAAAGCAATTCCGTGAAACTGAAAACATTGGAACAATGAAATGGCCAGCCCAGAGTCCTGATCTAAACCCAATAGAAGCCTCTGGAAAATTATTGGTGACAAAGTTATGGTCAAGAAACCCACAACAGTCACAGAACTGTTGAAGAGACTGGAAGAAGAGTGGACCAAAATCCCACCAGAGCAGTGTGAGAGACTAGTGATGTCCTGTGGCCGCAGATGTGCTGAAGTCATTCAAAGCAAGAGCCTGCACACTTCCTACTGAATGGTGACTGTTGTAACCTTCAGAAAATGTAGTTAGAATCTTTCTCTGTGCTACAGTCATTGCTGTTCTCTAATTATATGAAAAATCAAGGTTTTATGTTGATATATAGAGATGGCCCTGCGGTTCGCCTGACGGTCATTTTGCTGCAAACTTTGCGCTTTCGCGATTCGCCGAACATGCGAACATATGGCGATTTTCACACGTGACATATTTTTTTTCATTGTGCCGAACTTTGACCCATGACACCTCCATCAGGTGGGACAGGACAGTCAATTGAGATGTTTCAGCACATGGACACACCCTCACCCTATAAAATTAACCAGATATGGCCGCCATTTTACATTCAGTGTTTTACCAGTGTAGGGAGGGGTTGCTGTGTGGAGCAGGGACACCAAACTCTAGCTAATAGGGCCACAAAAGTCCTTTTATGGACTGGTATAGGTGTGCTATCGATAGGTGTGATACACAGAGGGGTGCGATATACTTATAATATACTTTCTAACACAGAAAGTATATTATAGTGCATTTGTATTGTGCAGCAGTTGCGTGCGGTTCTGCTGCAATACCGCAGGTATATAGAGGGACAAACGTTATTGGGATAACTAATTGCAACTGGTATGATACACCTGTTGCCCCCCTAAAAACTGATTGAGGGGTGTTCTATACCTATAATATACTTTCTAACATAGAAAGTATATTATAGTGCATTTGTATTTTGCAGCAGTTGTGTGCGGTTCTGCTGCGATACCGCAGGTATATAGAGGGACAAGCGTTTAAAAAAAATACTGAATTAGAGGTGCGATATACCTGATTCCACCAAATATTGATTCAGGGATTCTATATAACTAATTCCACTAAATACGTATTTATGGGTGCAATATACCTGCTATTACAAAATACTGATTAAGGGGTTATATATAGAGATGGCCTTGCGGTTCGCCCGGCGGTCGCTTCGTGGCGAACTTTGCATGTTCGCGATTTGCCGAACATGCGAACATATGGAGAAATTCGCGCCCGCCATATTCTTTTACATTGTGAAGAACTTTGACCCATGACACATCCATCAGGTGGGACAGGACAGCCAATTGAGACGTTTCCGCACATGGACATACCCCCTACCTTATAAATAGACCTGATCTGGCCGCCATTTTACATTCAGTGTTTTGCCAGTGTAGGGAGAGGTTGCTGTGTGGAGCAGGGACAGACTATTAAGGACACCAAACGCTAGCTAATAGGGCAACAAAAGTCATTTTAAGCACTAGTATAGGTGTGCTATTGATAGGTGTGATACACAGAGGGGTGTAATATACTTATAATATACTTTTATAATGAGTCAAAAACACATAGATCTATATCGTGATCACCTGGAAGTCAGGGGCTTAGGGGCTTACTAGGGCCATTTTTATATAGGGTAAGGTTCCAGACGGGGTCGCTCTTATCAGGGCGGTGGTCTGTGGTTAGGCTATCAGGGCCAGAATAGCACCCCCCTGTAGAGCAATATCAGGGACAGTTCTTTGCCCACCCTGTCCTTCAATACCACATCATCACCTAGCCCAGGGATAGATGTTTTTTTGCTTTTCCTCCTGGATTCATCGATGTGCACTGGAACCCCCCGGATTGTGGTAGGACATATGGTTTCTGATTTGGTGCCGCCGAGCACCTGATTTGGTGCCGCCGAGCACTTGTTATTGCCTACACCACATCTATGCTTTTTGATTAACTTTAATAATTTCATTTATTTTCATTTTGAGGGATATCTTTTCCATTCACACGTCCGCAAAATGGGTCCGCATCCGTTCCGCAATTTTGCAGAACGGGTGCGGACCCATTAATTTTCAATGGGGCCAGAATGTGCTGTCTGCATTTGCGGATCCGCACTTCCGCATCTGTGCTTCCGTTTCTGCAAAAAAAATAGAACATGTCCTATTCTTGTCCGCAAGACAAGATTAGGCATTTTCTATTATAGTGCCTGCGATGTGTGGTCCACAAATTGCGGAATGCACATTGCTGGTGTCCGTGTTTTGCGGATCCGCAAAACACTTACGGACGTGTGAATGGACCCTCATAGTAAAATTATTAAAGGTTACGTAACATTTTATCTTCATGTATATTCTAATGAATTGCCTTCCTTGTACAATGTTATAATATACTTTCCATGTTAGAAAGTATATTATAGTGCATTTGTATTGTGCGGCAGTTGTGTGCGGTTCTGCTGCGATACTGCAGGTATATAGAGGGACAAGCGTTATTGGAACAAATAATTTCTACTGGTGTGATATACCAGTTGTCCCTCAAAAAAACAGATTGAAGCGGGGTGTTATCTACCAATATACTTTCTTTATAGTGCATTTGGGTACTGTATAGTGTATTTGCGCGTACGCGAAAATTATATTGCCAATATTTCGCATTGAAATAAAATTATGAATCGAGATTGCAAATTCGAATAATACATCTGGTATGTCACTGTCCATGTTGTGAGACTATTTGTGCACTTCTAGTAATTTTTTCTTGGCTGCATATATGAGCTAAAAGGTTTTTCAGGTTCGCCTCCCATTAAAATGAATGGGACCCGCCACGAACTTGCGGTTCGCGAACATTTAATCGAACCGCCCCGGCAGATGTTCATCCATCACTAGTTATATATACTTGCTTCCATGAAGAACAGATTTAGGGGTGCGATATATCCGGCTTACACCAAATATTGATTGAGGCCTGCTCTACACCGGCTTCAACAAAATACTGATTTAGGGGTGCAATATACCTGCTTCCACCAAATATTGATTCAGGGATTCTATATACCTGATTCCACTAAATACTTATTGTGGGATGTGATACACCTGCTTCTACAAAACACTGATTAAGGGGTTCTATATACCTGCTTCCACAAAATACTGGTTTAGGGGTGCGCTATACCTGCTCCCACCAATTATTGATTGAGGCCTGCGATACACCTCCTTCAACAAATACTGCTCTTATCTAGGGACTTTTGCACAGGGTCATTTTTAAAAATTACAGGCAGAGAAAGATGCAGTCCGTTCCGCAGGGGTGGTAGGGGTCGGGCAGGTGCACCAGGCCTGAGCCTAAGAGGGAAGTTGGAGAAGGTGCGTGTGATTATGTCAAAGGATGCACCACAGTTGGTTGATTGACTCACTCAGGCTTCCGATTTTACACCCTCCTCATCCTCTGTATCTGCACCCTCCTCACTCGCTGCTGTGTACACCCTCAAATACACCACCACCACCATAGCCGCTCCAATCGAGCCAGAGGAATTATTTTTCCATCCATTCCAAGACCTTACCGATGCACAGCCATTCTTGGCATTGGATGAAGAAGAGGAGGCAGCAATGTCTGCCACCGAGCGGTCTGACGACAGTACCCAGATTAGCCCAAGGAGGGTGGTCCCCGCTGTTGCTGCCTACTCTGAGATCTCAAATGTCAGTGGTGGTGAATGTGACGATGATGACGTGTCGATGGACGTCACGTGGGTGCCCACAAGAGAGGAAGAGGAGGGGAGTTCAGAGGGAGAGACAGAGCAGCAGATAGGGAGGAGAAGTAGGCAGAATTCACAGTGCACAGGAGGCAAAAAGCAGACAGCAAATGTATCTGGAGTAGAGTTGAGCGAACACCTGGATGTTCAGGTTCGAGAAGTTCGGCCGAACTTCCCGGAAATGTTCAGGTTCGGGATCCGAACCCGACCCGAACTTCGTCCCGAACCCGAACCCCATTGAAGTCAATGGAGACCTGAACTTTTCGGCACTAAAAAGGCTGTAAAACAGCCCAGGAAAGGGCTAGAGGGCTGCAAAAGGCAGCAAAATGTAGTTAAATCCCCTGCAAACAAATGTGGATAGGAAAATTAATAAAAATAAAAATAAAATAAATAAAAATTAACCAATATCAATTGGAGAGAGGTCCCATAGCAGAGAATCTGGCTTCATGACAGCAGAGTATCAGTCTTCATGTCATAGCAGAGAATCAGACTTCACGTCACCCACCACTGTAACAGTCCATTGTCAGATATTTAGACCCAGGCAGAAGAGAGAGGTCCCATAGCAGAGAATCTGGCTTCATGTCAGCAGAGAATCAGTCTTCATGTCATAGCAGAGAATCATGCTTCACGTCACACAACATTGGAACAGTCCATTGTCATATAATTTAGGCCCCGGCACCCAGACAGAGGAGAGAGGTCCCATAACATAAAATCTGGCTTCATGTCAGCAGAGAATCAGTCTTCATGTCATAGCAAAGAATCATGCTTCACGTCACCCAGCACTGGAACAGTCCATTGTCAGATATTTAGGCCCCGGCACCCAGACAGAGGAGAGGTTCATTCAACTTTGGGTTGCCCCGCAATATAATGGTAAAACGAAAATAAAAATAGGATTGAATGAGGAAGTGCCCTGGAGTACAATAATATATGGTTAAGGGGAGGTAGTTAATATCTAATCTGCACAAGGGATGGACAGGTCCTGTGGGATCCATGCCTGGTTCATTTTTATGAACGTCAGCTTGTCCACATTGGCTGTAGACAGGCGGCTGCGTTTGTCTGTAATGACGCCCCCTGCCGTGCTGAATACACGTTCAGACAAAACGCTGGCCGCCGGGCAGGCCAGCACCTCCAAGGCATAAAAGGCTAGCTCTGGCCACGTGGACAATTTGGAGACCCAGAAGTTGAATGGGGCCGAACCATCAGTCAGTACGTGGAGGGGTGTGCACAGGTACTGTTCCACCATGTTAGTGAAATGTTGCCTCCTGCTAACACGTTCCGTATCAGGTGGTGGTGCAGTTAGCTGTGGCGTGGTGACAAAACTTTTCCACATCTCTGCCATGCTAACCCTGCCCTCAGAGGAGCTGGGCGTGACACAGCTGCGTTGGCGACCTCTTGCTCCTCCTCTGCCTTCGCCTTGGGCTTCCACTGGTTCCCCTGTGACATTTGGGAATGCTCTCAGTAGCGCGTCTACCAACGTGCGCTTGTACTCGCGCATCTTCCTATCACGCTCCAGTGCAGGAAGTAAGGTGGGCACATTGTCTTTGTACCGGGGATCCAGCAGGGTGGCAACCCAGTAGTCCGCACACGTTAAAATGTGGGCAACTCTGCTGTCGTTGCGCAGGCACTGCAGCATGTAGTCGCTCATGTGTGCCAGGCTGCCCAGAGGTAAGGACAAGCTGTCCTCTGTGGGAGGCGTATTGTCATCGTCCTGCGTTTCCCCCCAGCCACGCACCAGTGATGGGCCCGAGCTGCGTTGGGTGCCACCCCGCTGTGAACATGCTTCATCCTCATCCTCCTCCACCTCCTCCTCATCCTCGTCCTCCTCGTCCTCCAGTAGTGGGCCCTGTCTGGCCACATTTGTACCTGGCCTCTGCTGTTGCAAAAAACCTCCCTCTGAGTCACTTCGAAGAGACTGGCCTGAAAGTGCTAAAAATGACAACTCTTCCGCCTCCTCCTCCTCCTGGGCCACCTCCTCTTCCATCATCGCCCTAAGTGTTTTCTCAAGGAGACATAGAAGTGGTATTGTAACGCTGATAACGGCGTCATCGCCACTGGCCATGTTGGTGGAGTACTCGAAACAGCGCAACAGGGCACACAGGTCTCGCATGGAGGCCCAGTCATTGGTGGTGAAGTGGTGCTGTTCCGCAGTGCGACTGACCCGTGCGTGCTGCAGCTGAAACTCCACTATGGCCTGCTGCTGCTCGCACAGTCTGTCCAGCATGTGCAAGGTGGAGTTCCACCTGGTGGGCACGTCGCATATGAGGCGGTGAGCGGGAAGGCCGAAGTTACACTGTAGCGCAGACAGGCGAGCAGCGGCAGGATGTGAACGCCGGAAGCGCGAACAGACGGCCCGCACTTTATGCAGCAGCTCTGACATGTCGGGGTAGTTGTGAATGAACTTCTGCACCACCAAATTCAGCACATGCGCCAGGCAAGGGATGTGCGTCAAACCGGCTAGTCCCAGAGCTGCAACGAGATTTTGCCCATTATCGCACACCACTAGGCCGGGCTTGAGGCTCACCGGCAGCAACCACTCGTCCGTCTGTTGTTCTATACCCCGCCACAACTCCTGCGCGGTGTGGGGGCTGTCCCCCAAACATATGAGTTTCAGAATGGCCTGCTGACGTTTACCCCGTGCTGTGCTGAAGTTGGTGGTGAAGGTTTGTGGCTGACTGGATGAGCAGGTGGAAGAAGAGGAGGAGGAAGCTGAGTAGGAGGAGGAGGAGACAGGAGGCAAAGAATGTTGCCCTGCGATCCTTGGCGGCGGAAGGACGTGCGCCAAATAGCTCTCCGCCTGGGGCCCAGCCGCCACTACATTTACCCATTGTGCAGTTAGGGAGATATAGCGTCCCTGGCCGTGCTTACTGGTCCACGTATCTGTGGTTAGGTGGACCTTGCCACAGATGGCGTTGCGCAGTGCACACTTGATTTTATCGGACACTTGTTTGTGCAGGGAAGGCACGGCTCTCTTAGAGAAGTAGTGGCGGCTGGGAACAACATACTGTGGGACAGCAAGTGACATGCGCTGTTTGAAGCTGTGTGTGTCCACCAGCCTAAATGACAGCATTTCATAGGCCAGTAGTTTAGAAATGCTGGCATTCAGGGCCAGGGATCGAGGGTGGCTAGGTGAGAATTTACGCTTTCTCTCAAATGTTTGTGAGATGGAGAGCTGAACGCTGCCGTGTGACATGGTTGAGATGCTTGGTGACGCAGGTGGTGGTGTTGGTGGTACATCCCATGTTTGCTGGGCGGCAGGTGCCAACGTTCCCCCAGAGGCCGAGGCGGCGGCAGCAGCAGCAGAAGAGGCCGAGGCGGCGACAGCAGCAGAAGAGGCCGAGGCGGCAGCAGCAGAAGAGGTAGCAGGGGGAGCCTGAGTGACTTCCTTGTTTTTAAGGTGTTTACTCCACTGCAGTTCATGCTTTGCATGCAGGTGCCTGGTCATGCAGGTTGTGCTAAGGTTCAGAAAGTTAATGCCTCGCTTCAGGCTCTGATGGCACAGCGTGCAAACCACTCGGGTCTTGTCGTCAGCACATTGTTTGAAGAAGTGCCATGCCAGGGAACTCCTTGAAGCTGCCTTTGGGGTGCTCGGTCCCAGATGGCGGCGGTCAGTAGCAGGCGGAGTCTCTTGGCGGCGGGTGTTCTGATTTTGCCCACTGCTCCCTCTTTTGCTACGCTGTTGGCTCGGTCTCACCACTGCCTCTTCCTCCGAACTGTGAAAGTCAGTGGCACGACCTTCATTCCATGTGCGGTCTAGGACCTCATCGTCCCCTGCATCGTCTTCCACCCAGTCTTGATCCCTGACCTCCTGTTCAGTCTGCACACTGCAGAAAGACGCAGCAGTTGGCACCTGTGTTTCGTCATCATCAGAGACGTGCTGAGGTGGTATTCCCATGTCCTCATCATCAGGAAAAATAAGTGGTTGTGCGTTAGTGCATTCTATCTCTTCCACCCCTGGGGAAGGGCTAGGTGGATGCCCTTGGGAAACCCTGGCAGCAGAGTCTTCAAACAGCATAAGAGACTGCTGCATAACTTGAGGCTCAGACAGTTTCCCTGATATGCATGGGGGTGATGTGACAGACCGATGGGCTTGGTTTTCATGCGCCATCTGTGCGCTTTCTGCAGAAGACTGGGTGGGAGATAATGTGAACGTGCTGGATCCACTGTCGGCCACCCAATTGACTAATGCCTGCACCTGCTCAGGCCTTACCATCCTTAGAACGGCATTGGGCCCCACCAAATATCGCTGTAAATTCTGCTGGCTACTGGGACCTGAGGTAGTTGGTTCACTAGGACGTGTGGCTGTGGCAGAACGGCCACGTCCTCTCCCAGCACCAGAGGGTCCACTAACACCACCACGACCATGTCCACGTCCGCGTCCGCGTCCCTTATTAGATGTTTTCCTCATTGTTCCCGTTCACCACAATTTTGAGAATGGCAAATTTGGGAATGCTTTTTCAACCCAGAACAAAAAGTCTGCTTTGACGGTCACTACAAATAACTTGACCAGCTAAAACTGTGCAGATTTGGTTGAATAGAGATGTGAGACCTGTTTTTTTTTGCGCTGTGTGACAGTTATAGGTTTAATCACAGAATGACACTTCTATCAGCACGCTAGCGTGTGTCTTAGGTTTTTCTGAATGACACTATCAATACCTTCAATGTAAGTTTTTCTTTTTGGGATAGATTTCAAGTAGGCCTCAAATACCACAAACTAGTTATTTTCAGAATGGCAAATTTGGGAATGCTTTTTCAACCCAGAACAAAAAATGTGCTTTTACGGTCACTACAAATAACTTGACCAGCTAAAACTGTGCAGATTTGGTTGAATAGAGATGTGAGACCTGTTTTTTTTTGCGCTGTGTGACAGTTATAGGTTTAATCACAGAATGACACTTCTATCAGCACGCTAGCGTGTGTCTTAGGTTTTTCTGAATGATACTATCAATAACTTCAATGTAAGATTTTCTTTTTGGGATAGATTTCAAGTAGGCCTGAAATACCACAAACTAGTTATTTTCAGAATGGCAAATTTGGGACTGCTTTTTCAACCCAGAACAAAAAGTCTGCTTTGACGGTCACTACAAATAACTTGACCAGCTAAAACTGTGCAGATTTGGTTGAATAGAGATGTGAGACCTGTTTTTTTTTGCGCTGTGTGACAGTTATAGGTTTAATCACAGAATGACACTTCTATCAGCACGCTAGCGTGTGTCTTAGGTTTTTCTGAATGATACTATCAATAACTTCAATGTAAGATTTTCTTTTTGGGATAGATTTCAAGTAGGCCTGAAATACCACAAACTAGTTATTTTCAGAATGGCAAATTTGGGAATGCTTTTTCAACCCAGAACAAAAAGTCTGCTTTGATGGTCACTATAAATAACTTGACCAGCTAAAACTGTGCAGATTTGGTTGAATAGAAATGTCAGGTCTATTTTTTAGGCGCTGGGTGACAGGCTCAACTTGCCCCTGATGTAATATATGGCCAAAAAATAACCAGACTGTTGATGGTTAAATGCACTTCGGTGACACAGGCTCAGCCTGCAGCTGATGTAGTATATGGCCAAAAAATAATCAGACTGTTGATGGTTAAATGCACTTGGGTGAAACAGGCTCAGCCTGCAGCTGATGTAGTATATGGCCAAAAAATAACCAGACTGTTGATGGTTAAATGCACTTCGGTGACACAGGCTCAGCCTGCCGCTTATGTAGGATATAGCACAAAATAACCACACTATCGATGGTTAAATACACTTGGTGATAGCTCGTGCTGGCGCACCACAAGTCACAAAATGGACCGCCGATCACCTCAGAAAAAAAGTGATCTAAAAACTCTCTGTGCAGCCTCAAAAAAGTGAGCAAGTCAATAATAGCACTTCAATGATCCACAGCTGCAGATCGATCACAGAATCAAGTCTTTTGGAGGCGTTAATCTGCCTAATCTCGCCCTAACGTCGCAGCTGCAACCTCTCCCTATACTGATCATAGCAGAGTGACGTGCGGCGCTACGTGACTCCAGCTTAAATAGAGGCTGGGTCACATGGTGCACTGGCCAATCACAGCCATGCCAATAGTAGGCATGGCTGTGATGGCCTCTTGGGCCAAGTAGTATGACGCTTGTTGATTGGCTGCTTTGCAGCCTTTCAAAAAGCGCCAAGAAAGCGCCGAACACCGAACCCGAACCCGGACTTTATACAGTTCGGGTTCGCTCATCCCTTATCAAAATCTGTAAAAAATGCCCTGTGAAATCCGAAAGGTGCTCTTTGGAATGTGGGCCCATTTGCCCACCTAGGCTGCAAAAAAGTGTCACACATCTGATATCGCCGTACTCAGGAGAAGTTGGGCAATGTGTTTTGGGGTGTCATTTTACATATACCCATGCTGGGTGAGAGAAATATCTTGGCAAAAGACAACTTTTCCCATTTTTTTATACAAAGTTGGCATTTGACCAAGATATTTCTTTCACCGAGCATGGGTATATGTAAAATGACACCCCAAAACACATTGCCCAACTTCTCCTGAGTACGGGGATACCAGATGTGTGACACTTTTTTGCAGCCTAGATGCGCAAAGGGGCCCAAATTCCTTGTAGGACGGCATTTTTAGACATTTGGATTCCAGACTTCTTCTCACGCTTTAGGGCCCCTAAAATTCAAGGGCAGTATAAATACCCCACATGTGACCCAATTTTGGAAAGAAGACACCCCAAGGTATTCAATGAGGGGCATGGCGAATTCATATAATTATTATTTTTTTTGGCACAAGTTAGCGGAATTTGATTTTATTTATTTTTTCTCACAAAGTCTCCCTTTCCGCTAATTTGGGACAAAAATTTCAATCTTTCATGGACTCAATATGCCCCTCACGGAATACCTTGAGGTGTCTTCTTTCTGAAATGGGGTCACATGTGGGGTAAAGCGTGAGAAGAAGTCTGGAATATAAATGTCTAAAAATTCCGTGAGGGGTATGGTGAGTTCATGTGAGATTTTATTTTTTGACACAAGTTAGTGGAATATGAGACTTTGTAAGAAAAAAAATAATAATAATCAATTTCCGCTAACTTGTGCCAAAAAAAGTCTGTATGGAGCCTTACAGGGGGGTGATCAATGACAGGGGGTGATCAAGAAGTCTATATGGGGTGATCACCACCCTGTCATTGATCACCACCCTGTCATTTATCACCCACCTGTAAGGCTCCATTCAGACGTCCGTATGTGTTTTGCGGATCCGCTGTGTCCGTGTTTTGCAGATCAACGGATCCGCAAAACACATACGGACGTCTGAATGGAGCCTTACAGGGGGGTGATCAATGACAGGGGGGTGATCAATGACAGGGGGATGATATCACGATCGGCGTGACTATCACATACGTGACACAGAGGGAGGGAACGAGGAAAGCCCTGCCCAAGTGAGAGGGAAGGTGGTGACCCCTGACTCACCTTGCGGCTGGCACCTGGCTGCCCTGACGTCCCTAGACGGGTTCCTCACCCGTACGCCGATCACGTGCCTAAAACCCTGGCTTTCCCTAAGCTGAGCCCTAGATAGTGAACAGGGCGGTGGGAACACTAGTCCGCACTACTAGCTCTAAAGGAAAACACCAAGGGGAGGACAGACAATACAGACTCAACATATAATCCCAGGTGGGCGACAACAGGAGACAACAAGAAGCCCAACAGGGATCCGGAGGGTAGCACTCTGGAACGACAACCAGGATTCACAACTCCAGTGGGTCAGTATAGAAGTCCAGGCAGGAAGCTCTATAACTGGCAACTAGAGAAGTGTGAGGGGAAAATATAAGGAGGTTGGGAGTGGCAGACAAGAAACAGCTGAGGAGGAGAAGCTACGGATCCCTGAGTGAGACAAAAAGGATAGCAAGGCAAACACAGAAAACAATCACTAAGAAACAACGTGATCTTTAGATATAGAGCGCGCAGCCACCCGCTGCGACTTCCTGACCCCGGGTATAACGGAGTCAGACGTGGCTCTTGATACCCTCGTGACAGTACCCCCCCTTTCACGAGAGGCCTCCGGACACTCAGGACCAGGTCTCTCCGGATGAGAGGCATGGAAAGCCTGAATTAACCTGTTGGCGTTTACCTCTGACGCTGGAACCCACATTCTTTCCTCGGGACCGTAACCCCTCCAATGCACCAGATACTGAAGAGAGCGGCGGACCCGACGAGAATCAACAATTCTGGCTATTTGAAACTCCAGATTACTATCCACAATAACAGGAGGAGGTGGCAGCGGTGATGGTTCTAGAGGTGGAACATACTTCTTGAGTAACGATTTATGGAAGACGTTATGGATCTTAAAAGTCTGAGGTAGCTCCAGGCGAAAAGCCACAGGGTTAATGACGGCTACTATTTTATAAGGACCAATGAACCTAGGGCCCAGTTTCCAAGAGGGAACCTTCAACTTAATATTCCTAGTAGACAACCACACATTGTGGTCAGGGCGACGGCCCTTGAACGTACAACACGGAGCTTACCGAAGGCTGGTTAATGCCGGGAGCGAGGGTAGGCCTAAAAGGGGCCAAAAATGGAGACATAATCATACTGTTAAACACTTTATTGTAGCATTACAGGGCAAGTGAACAGAACGCATCACGAATCTCGGATTGAGGGTTCGGTACATATCTGGAGAAACACGACGATCTCCACCGCCCCATACTCCTGATGACATGCGGTGGTATTTTGTGCCTAGAAGCGGCTGAGGCCGCCCCAATGCGAAAGGAGTGGCCCGAGATGGCCTTGGGATCCTGACCCAACCCTGCAACCAAGGAGCGGACATGGGACATGAACTGAGACGTGGACAATGGACCCCCCTTAAAGGGAAGTAGAGGACTATCTGGGGCAGCTGCCTGCAGCCCTGCAGACGACTGCTGTAGCGCATTGACCGGGCACCAGTCGTTGTGCGAGGGGTAAAACCTCACCAGCGTTGGAGGTCCTGTTTGAGCGGTCTTGGTAGACCGGATACTCAGGATAAAATGGTCGTGATGCCATGTCAGGTGCTGCTTCTGGAGATGAAGGCTGTGCCGGACGGCAGTGGTGAATACCCCCGGCCGGAGGAACCCGTAAAACCCCAGGTATAGGGCGGCTTTAATGACTGTACTAACCAAAGGCCCAAAAGGATTACCATCCAGAGCCAAGGACAACTGCCTAAACAAAGAGCCGGACATAGGCTGACGGACCACTGACCTACTTGTACCAGCTTTCTCAATGCCCCGGAGCGTGGCCTTGATGGCCTGCGATGTGAAAAAAGATACTCGGGCAGGGTTGTTCAATGTGAATTGATGCTGAATTCCTGCCAAGTAAAGGCGGATGGTGTTGTGCGCAAGACCGAGGTTGGCATGACAATGCGCGATAAATGCCATCATGAATGACACGTCATCCACGTTGCCTTGTGGATGATTCTTCACAAACTCCTTATACAGGTTCCAGCCCGTGCGATAATTTCTGACAGTGTTCCCAGAAAGGCTCTGGTGCAAGAGATCTTTGGCTGTCCCGATCAAAGCCGTTAATCCCACACCAGGTCGCTGTAAGCTGGAATGCCCGCCCCGGTTGCGTCTGCATGCGGCATAACCTGAAAAAAGACATTAGCGTTAAACCGGGACAGCGCATCCGCAGCCGTATTCATGGAACCCTGAATGTGGGAGCACTCAAAGCAAAAATTATGCACCATGGACAGCCACACCAACCTGCGCATGAGAGACATGATCTTAGGGGATTTAGCTCTGCCACCACGGATGATGCCAACCAAATCCTGACTATCAGTGATAAACAACACCCTCGAGTCTGACCAGTCCTGGCCCCATACATGGGCTGCTGCTACCAAAGGATATAACTCCAACAGGGGGGATGACCGAAGAGCCTCCCTGTCCACCGTGATCTGGGACGGCCAGGCACCGGCCAGCCAGTGATTGCCAAATATAGCTGCAAAGCCCTTGGATGCGGCTGCGTCAGAATAAATCGTGGGAGAGGACGGGTCCCGGGGGGGAATGAACAACCTTACCCCATTCCATGAAGACATAAATGTATTCCACATGGACAGATCCGCCATGGCCTGTTGGTCCAACCGAATAATACTGTCTTGCTCTGGGGCTGATGGCAGGAGCAGCAAGAGCCTGGAAACAAAGGTACGTCCCTGGGGCATGACCCTCATGGCGAAGTTCAGCCGGCCCAGTAACGATTGGAGGTTCGTCTTGGTCAGGAAGCAGGACTTGGACGCTTCCAGGATGGCTAACCGTATCCGCTGCAACTTCTCCTCGGGGAGCCTTGCTTCCAACCTCACTGAGTCCAGGATGACCCCCAGGAAGGTGATAGTCTTGGAAGGACCTACCGTCTTCCCCGAGGCGACCGGAACCTGGAGCGCCGAGAATAATTCCAGCAGGGAGGATAAGTTGGAGGGCTGCTGGGCCGGGTGTTCCACCAGCAGGAAGTCGTCCAGGTAATGGATGCACATGGGCGCCTGCCCATGTTTGACCAGGATCCAATGCAGGGCCTGGGCCAGACGGTCAAACAGCCATGGGCTGCTCTTAGAGCCAAACGTTAGACGATTGGCAAAGTAGTACCTGCCTGCCCACTTGATACCGTAGTACTGCCACAGTTGCGGATGGATCGGAAGCAGTTTGAAAGCGTCCGCAATATCCGTCTTGGACAACCAGGCCCCCCTGCCCGCCTTGAGAATAAACTGAATCGCCTCATCGATAGAGGAGTACTTAATACTAAACTCCTCCGATGGTATGAGGGAGTTGATACTGGGTATGTGAGAGGAATGAGGAGCCGAGAGATCATAGATAAGTCTTTTTTTATTAGAGTCCTTCTTAGCCACCACTCCAATGGGGTTAACCCTCCACACCTCAAAGGGGATAGAATTAAATGGACCGATGAGGAACCCTTTTTCCAGCTCCAAGGAAACCGCCGCTTGCACAGCCTCTGGATCCTGTCTGGCAGAGAGGAGATTCTCACACTCCCAGTTGGCATGTGGAAGGGCCACCAACCCCGTATGGAACCCCTGTGACAGACCCGTAAGCAGATGCACCACAAACTGTCGATCACCATGCCCTTCTAGAAGTGCCCCCAGGAGATCAACGTTGATGTCGGTCAGTCATGCCTGTTTAGATGCCTTTTTAGGACAGGTGGACCTTGGATGTGCACGAAAGCAGACTGTGCATACGTGGAGGGCCCTGCACCCACTGAACATGCAGTGACCGAAGTTATAATTATTACATATCTGGCTTTTGCCCAGATACACAATCGGCCTACCAAACTTGTCCATGAGGGCCGGACCCCTGGTGACTCCTGATGTACCTGGAAGGGCTCTATCTGGACGGGAGGCCGCCTCGTTGGGGCACCATACCGTATCATGAAAAATGGATTGGCATGAACCACAAGTGGGGGCTCGGAGCCCCGCAAAGTGCCTGCAGAAAAGCTCCATGTCTAGCACAGCCCAATTGGTTATGAATTGAAACTGTGCTAGGGAGGCTGCGGCTTTAGCCGCGAAGGACCGATGGTAGTCGTAGAACGCCGAGCCCCCATACTTGTGGCCCAAATCGGTGACCTGATATAGGTAGGCGTCCAGCTCCTCCCTCCTATTGGGCTGTGCCGAACAGATGACGTCCCTGAACAAACTAAACGCGAGCACGAACTCGGGTATGGATAGTTTTACGATTCAGTCGGGCATCTTTGGATTTCATCACTACTGACACCTCCCCGCAATCAATGGTTCTGTGCTCGCTAGCATCATGGGATGCTATAAGAATAGATGCCAGGTTGACCTCTTTGCCCGCCAGTATATTTCTCCTGATATTTTCCGCCACAAAATGAGCTGGGACAATGGCCGGCGGAGTAGCTGACATACCTGGGGAACATGCCACTGGCCCTGACACCGCCGTCACGGGCGACACTGACTGCGACGAGGTGGAGGCCCTGGACTCCAGCTCCATGACCCTGTGCTGGATGTCCGCTACTGAGGCAGCCAGACTCCCCATAGTGGCATTCAACTAAGCCGGCGATGCCTGGACAGTAGGTACTGCCAGCTGCTCGCTGGATGGACCCGGGCTAGACACCAGCAGCCTATAAAGTTCGGCTTTCCTGGCTGAGGCCGGGTGACTGATGCCCCTTCTATTCAACTCGGCCACCAGTTTCGGAATTGTCCAATTCCTCAGGGATCCATGACCAGCTAGACCGGAAACGACGGACCCGGAGATGGACGAGGCATCGTCGATGTCTGAAGCCTGG
Source organism: Bufo bufo (assembly GCF_905171765.1). Taxonomy (NCBI): domain Eukaryota; kingdom Metazoa; phylum Chordata; class Amphibia; order Anura; family Bufonidae; genus Bufo; species Bufo bufo. The sequence continues at coordinate 31,289,669 of NC_053392.1, read as the reverse complement.
GACATGTTGACCACGGTGCAATACTCTACGCCCTGGATATCACCTGAGGACAAAACCTTTGTTACTAGTACCGACCCAGGCGTGTCTTGGACATTGCGATGGCCCCTCCCCTTTTTTTTTTTTTTTAACAAAACTGCCCCTAGATTTATGGACGGCCTGATGGGCCTGAATTGATACTCACCTGGTAACGGAATTCGACGAAAAATGGTAACGATACCGTACTGGAGGCCCTTGCCACCGACCGAGGTGGAGGCTTGATAATGGGAAACTGAAGGCACCGAGACCCCAACGTGCTGCCGTATAAACAAGAACAAGAATGACAACCTAAATGCACTGGGAATAACCCACCTGGTTGCGTCAGGCCGTACAACCTGCCCCTAAGGGTGAACGAGAAACATAGCCTAAACGTTTTACGGCCACCAAGATGAGGACAGAAGGGCCAATAACCAGGATGACGTGCCCCCCCTCCTGGGCGTGCTGCCGAGTCATGCATGCTGCTATGGGCGAAAGATGTGCCAGATTGGTGAAAACGACCCCTTGGACGTACTTAGACAGGACACCATGCCGCCGGGGCGGCTGACGCGACATTGCCTGAACGCTTCAGACAGACGTGTAACAAAACGAGTAAGACAACCTGGAAGTACCAGGTAGGATCCCGTGCCACCGGGGTGGCGGACATACTTAGCCTGAACGTTTCAAGCAGACATGTAACAGGAGATGACGTGACAACCTGGACGTACCAGGCCGGACCCCATGCCACCGGCGTGGCAGACCCACTTTGCCTGAACGTTTCAAGCAGACGTGCCACAGGCGACGAGTATGGCAACCTGGACGTTCCAGGCAAGACCACCTGTCACAGGAGTGACCAATATAATGCTTAAACGCTTTAAGCGGACGTACCACATGAAATGACAAGACACCCTGGACATCCAGGCAGGAGACCGTGCCACAAGTAGCGGACGTGACACTGCCTGTACGCTTTAGGCAGACATACCACAATGAGGAAAAAGACAACCTGGAGTTTCAGGTATGACCACATGCCACCGAAGCAGCGGACGCCACAATGCCTGAACGCTTCAAGCAGACGTACCACAATGAACAAAGCGACAACCTGGGGTTCCAGGCAGGATTACATGCCACCGGAGTGGCGGACGCAACAATGCCTGAACGCTTCAAGCCGACGTACAAAAAGACAAGTGACAACCTGGACGTTCCCGGCAGAATCCCGTGCTACCGGGGAGGCGACAGAACTGCGCCCGAACGTTCAAAGCCGACGAGCCACGAAGGAGACACACGGGAATGACAACATGACGTACCCAGAGGAACCACATGCCACGGATATACACATGGGACGTGAAAAGTGCCCGCGGTCAAACCCCGTGACACATATCATACCCATATGACGACATACCACCTATTGCAAGTAAGAAATCCTTGGAACGGAATGGTGCGTCAGATACTTGACCAGAAGAAAACTCTGCAATACGATGATGCATGACAGAAATGTAAATGCACAATAAATTAAATATTTCCTTTTTTTTTTTTTTTATATATAAAACAACATAACAGACATTGGCGCTGCTGCTCCCGCCCGGAGAGCCCAACACACCGCTCTAGAGCCGGGCAGCAGAAGATACCTAAGTTAGGGTAATCCTACATGACAGACCCAGTCAGGCACTAAATAGCGATCCAAGTGGAACGGTGTACCACCACTATCCCAACTGCAGGTAGACAGAGAAATACGTTTGGGCCTACTGTCTATGCCAGCCAAACCTAGACATAATAGTTCCTTATTATATTGCTTGTACCCCACAAATTCTCGCACAGTTTACAAGAGTTAGCTGTTGCCACATCACAGACCTAAGTCCGAAGTCCCCAAGTGCATGCCCTCAGTGGTGGCATCTGTTTAATGTAACATTGATCCGTAAGAAGTAACCCATTTCAGTAGATCCATATATTTGCTCCACACCGCAAGGCTACATGGGTTATTACACTGCCATCGTGCACGGCCTGAAAATGTGGCGTGCCGGCAGTTATTAGCAGCACCTAAACAACGTAACCTTGAACCTAGCATTTGCCTTGAGGTGTGGGTGGCATTGCTAACTTGGTTACATCTCCAACGTCCCCCTTCTAGCACTCAACTTAAGGACAACGGTCAAGCCCCCACTACCGTAATTGCATAATATTCCCAACCTGCGTTTGCAGCCTGTGTTACTCATGCCTCAGTGCAGCAGGCTTAATCCGTTGTCCCGCTCCCATGGACACCAGCCACGTGCGTAGAAACAGCACGCGCTGGTCTATCATGACCCCCGGCCGACGGCGGTGACCAACAAAGAGGCGTAACTAGGGGCGGCGCCGCCGGCGTGCCTAGCAACCGGCACCCGCGGCCGCCCCCGGAACACACACACCCGCCCTCGGTCTGCCAGTGCCGGCCGGCCTGGCCCAGGAGGTGAGCGGAGCTCCGGCCCCCAGCCCCCCCCCCCTCGTGGATGCGCCGTCCCCGTGGTGAGGAGACGCCTTGCCCCGCCGTAAGCTGCCCCCCGCACTGAGGTAAGAATCAGACCAGACCGGCATCGGAGACATAGCTTACCTGGGCGACCGAGACGAGGAGAAGCCGATCCAATACTTACCCGGATCGAGGCTTGAAGGCGCGGGACGTGCAGGAACCAGACGTGACCGGACGATCCAGGTAACTGGCTGCACGTCCCGTCTGTAACTCCCGCCGAGGTTATAAGGGCAGAGGGGGCGTGGCCTCTGCCCCTCCCACAAATACAGGCTGCCCGGCAGCCTTAACCACTAGTCATTCACTCCTAGGTCCGGACCTGGCGACCGTTTCTTATCGGCCATGCATTTATATTTACTACTCATCTTTTTCAAGTTAGCTTGCACCTTCTGCCATACCGATGAAAGAGATGAAGAAAACCTTTCCTCTTCGGGAACCCCAGAAGACCCCCCCTCTTTGAAAGTACAAAATTGGGGATGAAAACCGTATGCACCAAGGAATGGTGACTTGCCAGTGGACTCCTGATAATGATTATTTATGGCAAACTCAGCTAACGGTAAATATGATGACCACAACTCTTGGTTTTCAGAGACAAAACACCTTAAATATGTTTCTAGGTTTTGGTTGATACGCTCAGTCTGTCCATTCGACTGAGGATGGAAGGCTGAGGAAAAGGACAAGTGTACCCCCAAACGGGAACAAAAAGCTTTCCAAAACTTAGAAATAAACTGGGTTCCCCGATCCGAAACCACATCGGAAGGGACCCCGTGAAGCTTCACGATTTCACTGATAAACACCTGAGCAAGAGTCTTAGCATTAGGAAGTGCGGGTAGCGCAATAAAGTGTACCATTTTGCTAAACCTGTCTACTACTACCAAGATAACTGTTTTACCTGCAGACAACGGTAAGTCAGTGATGAAATCCATTGACAGATGTGTCCATGGCCTATTGGGGATGAAAAGTGGCAATAAAGACCCTGCTGGACGTGTATGAGAGACTTTCGCGCGTGCACAAGTAGAGCAAGTAGACACGAAATCCATTACATCCTGACGCAACCTTGGCCACCAAAAATGACGAGATAATAGCTCCAAGGTTGCTTTACTACCCGGGTGCCCAGCAAGTGCCGAATTATGATGTTCTTTTAATAATTCAAGACGCAGGTTTAACGGTACAAACAATTTCTCTGAGGGGCAAGAGGCCGGGGCGTCCCCCTGGGCCTCTAACACCTTTCCCTCTAGAACAGAGTGTACAGCAGAGACAACCACTCCTCTTTGTAAAATAGGTACCGGATCACTAACATTACCCCCTCCAGGGAAACTACGAGATAAAGCGTCTGCCTTGGTATTTTTTGCCCCAGGACGATAGGTGATTACAAAGTTAAATCTGGTAAAGAATAGCGACCACCTAGCTTGTCTAGGGGTGAGACGCTTAGCCGATTCTAGGTACAGAAGGTTTTTGTGATCCGTAATCACTGTGACGGGGTGGATAGCTCCCTCTAAGAAGTGACGCCACTCTTCAAGCGCCAGTTTAATAGCCAACAGTTCCCTATTTCCAATATCATAGTTCTTCTCTGCAGAAGATAATTTTTTGGAAAAAAAAGCGCAAGGACGCCATTTGCCAGGAGACGGACCCTGAGACAATACAGCCCCCACTCCCACCTCTGACGCATCTACCTCAACAATAAAAGGCTGGGAGACATCAGGTTGAATTAGAACAGGTGCCGAGGTAAACCTCTCTTTTAGAGAGGAAAATGCATTTTTAGCGGCGTCAGACCATTTGGAAAAATCAGTCCCCTTCCTAGTCATGTCGGTAAGGGGTTTAACGATCACTGAATAATTTTTAATGAACTTTCTATAGAAATTTGCGAAACCCAAAAACCGTTGTAGGGCTTTAAGGTTCTCAGGAAGATCCCAATCTAAAATTGCCTGGACCTTCCCAGGATCCATACGGAAACCTGAAGCAGATAATAGATATCCCAGGAACTGTATTTCCTGAACGGCGAAGACACATTTTTCAATTTTCGCATATAATTCATTCGTCCGTAGGACCTGCAGTACTTGCCTGACATGCACCTCATGTGTTTTCAGATCAGCCGAATAAATTAAGATATCATCTAGGTATATGACTACAAACCTGCCGATGAGATGACTAAAAATATCATTAACGAAATGTTGGAAGACAGCAGGGGCATTGGTCAGACCGAAAGGCATAACTAGATTTTCATAATGCCCCTCAGGGGTGTTAAAAGCTGTCTTCCACTCATCCCCTTCCTTGATACGAATCAGATTGTAGGCCCCCCTAAGATCAAGTTTGGAGAACCACCTAGCACCCGCAATCTGATTAAAAAGGTCAGGAATGAGAGGAAGAGGGTATGGGTCTCGGATGGTTATCCGGTTTAGCTCACGTAAATCTAGGCAAGGACGCAGGCCTCCATCTTTCTTTTTAACAAAGAAAAACCCTGCAGCCACGGGTGAAGAAGAGGGTCTGATGTGTCCCTTAGCCAGACTCTCGGAGATATAATCTTTCATGGCTTGTCTCTCGGGACCCGAAAGATTATACAACCTGGACTTGGGTAATTTTGCATCGGGAATCAGGTTAACCGGGCAATCATAACGACGATGAGGTGGTAGCTTCTGACAACCCTTTTCAGAAAAAACGTCCTCAAAGTCCGAAATAAATGTAGGTAGGGAAGCTATGGAGGCGATTAAGCAATGGTTATTTAAGCAATTCTCTCTGCAATGCTCACTCCACTCCAATATCTCCCTGGCCTGCCAATACACCACTGGATTGTGCGCTACCAACCAGGGAAGACCCAATACCACAGGAGAGGGAAGGCCCTCCAGAACGTAACATGAAAGACACTCATTATGGTGGTCCCCTACCCGAAGGTGTAAATTATGAACAATGTGGGTGAGGTTTCTCTGAGACAGAGGAGCAGAATCTATAGTGAATACGGGAATAGGTCTCTGCAGCGTACAGAGAGACAAACCCATAGTGCGGGCAAAATGGGCATCTATCAAATTTACCCCTGCTCCACTGTCTAGAAAAAAAGAAATAGACTCCGTCTTAACACCAAAAACAATAACCGCTGGTAACACAAATTGAGATGTTCGTATGGAGGAAACGTATACCCCCCGGCTGACATCCTCCGCACAGCCTGGGGTTAGTAGTTTTCCGACGGTCTTTTGTTTTTGAGAAAAGAAGGGACAGACATTAATGAAATGACCCTTCCCCCCACAGAAAAAACAAGCCCCCCCCCTACGGCGAACCTCAGGAGGACGGACCTGACGAGAAGTTCCGCCTAGCTGCATAGGCTCATCTAAGTCAGTACAGACTAACTGTTGCTTGGGAGAGGTAACCAATTGCTCAGGAATTTTCGATCTCTCCCTAAGACGTCTATCTATTCTGATAGAGAGGGACATAACAGCATCAAGGGAAAGGGGGGTCTCATACAGCGCCAGTGCATCCTTAACCCTTTCAGATAACCCAGAGCAGAACTGACTCCTGAGAGCCGGGTCGTTCCACTGAGTATCCGTAGCCCACCTACGGAACTCTGAGCAATATTCCTCTGCTGACCGATCTCCCTGTAGGAGTCTCCGTAACTTCGACTCAGCCAGGGCAACTCGGTCAGGGTCATCATATATGAGACCCAAAGCCCCAAAAAATCCCTCCACTGACCGGAGAGCTTGGGAACCAGGGGGTAACGAGAACGCCCAGGATTGCGGGTCCCCCTGAAGCAGGGAAATGACAATCCCTACCCGCTGTTCTTCATTACCTGAGGAGTAAGGGCGCAACTTAAAATATAATTTGCAGGCCTCACGGAACGTCGCAAATTTGTCCCTTCCCCCAGAAAATCTGTCAGGAAGAACAACCTTGGGTTCTGTAACAACCTGGTTACCCATAGCAACCGCTGGGCGTGCGGTCTGCTGCATTTGCTGCTGTTGTTGGAGGACAGACACCTTCAATCCTGCCACCTCCAAAGACAGGCCTTGAAGCTGTTTTGCCAAGGCAGCAATAGGATCCATATTGGATTCTAAGTAGAGAAAAAAAAAAACAAAAAAAAATAAAAAAATTTTTTATTTTATTTTTTTCTCAAAAAGTAAGGGCCAGTTATAATATCACGATCGGCGTGACTATCACATACGTGACACAGAGGGAGGGAACGAGGAAAGCCCTGCCCAAGTGAGAGGGAAGGTGGTGACCCCTGACTCACCTTGCGGCTGGCACCTGGCTGCCCTGACGTCCCTAGACGGGTTCCTCACCCGTACGCCGATCACGTGCCTAAAACCCTGGCTTTCCCTAAGCTGAGCCCTAGATAGTGAACAGGGCGGTGGGAACACTAGTCCGCACCACTAGCTCTAAAGGAAAACACCAAGGGGAGGACAGACAATACAGACTCAACATATAATCCCAGGTGGGCGACAACAGGAGACAACAAGAAGCCCAACAGGGATCCGGAGGGTAGCACTCTGGAACGACAACCAGGATTCACAACTCCAGTGGGTCAGTATAGATGTCCAGGCAGGAAGCTCTATAACTGGCAACTAGAGAAATGTGAGGGTAGAATATAAGGAGGTTGGGAGTGGCAGACAAGAAACAGCTGAGGAGGAGAAGCTACGGATCCCTGAGTGAGACAAAAAGGATAGCAAGGCAAACACAGAAAACAATCACTAAGAAACAACGTGATCTTTAGATATAGAGCGCGCAGCCACCCGCTGCGACTTCCTGACCCCGGGTATAACAGAGTCAGACGTGGCTCTTGATACCCTCGTGACAGATGATCAGGAAGTCTATATGGGGTGATCACCCCCGTCATTGATCACCCCCCTGTAAGGCTCCATTCAGACGTCCGTATGTGTTTTGCGGATCCGATCCATGGATGCGTGGATCCGTAAAACACATACGGACGTCTAAATGGAGCCTTGCAGGGGGTGATCATCCCATATAGACTCCCTGATCACCCCCCTGTAAGGCTCCATTCAGACGTCCATATGTGTTTCACAGATCCGATCCATGGATCCGTGGATCCGTAAAACACATACGGATGTCTGAATGGAGCCTGACAGGGGGGTGATCAATGACACGGGGGTGATCAGGGAGTCTATATGGGGTGATCAGGGGTAATAAGGGGTTAATAAGTGACGGGGGGGGGGTGTAGTGTAGTGTGGTGCTTGGTGCTACTTTACTGAGCTGCCTGTGGTCGATCCAAGCAAAAGGGACCACCAGAGGACCAGGTAGCAGGTATATTAGACGCTGTTATCAAAACAGCGTCTAATATACCTGTTAGGGGTTAAAAAAAATCGCATCTACAGCCTGCCAGCGAACGATCGCCGCTGGCAGGCTGTAGATCGACTCGCTTACCGGCCAATCTTGTGAACGCGCGCCTGTGTGCGCACGTTCACAGGAAATCTCGCCTCTCGCGAGAGGACACGCCGGCGCGTCCAGGAGGAATAACAGGGCTGCCCCCAGGACGTGATCCTGCGTACGGCGGTCCTGGGGCGGTTAAACTGATGTGCATGCTTCATGTGCTCTGTTTATAATATATTGTCAAGATTTATATACTGTATATATAAAGTCTTGTTTGAATAAAATGCAATCATGCGGTGTTACGCTTCATTCACCAAAAAAACTTTGTACTAATTTACCCTCCTGGTGGGGGCTGGTGACCTCCTCATCCTGAGGGTTTTTGCCTTCACCTCCTCCACTTCGCCAGCCTCTAGTGGGGGTGGCGCATCCACATGATAGGAGGGTCCGGCGTCCTCTCCCTCCTCCTCCTCCGCAGAGACATCCACCACCTCCAAATCCTCTGTGGAAGGCCTGTGTGGGACTGAGGGAAGGGGAACATTTGTAATCACACAATGTTCAGAATTTAGAACAACAACTCAGAAATCATAACAACTTTAACCCCTTCCCGACCGCAATCTGTATATATACGTGATAGCTCTCATACCCCGTGCAGCTACCACGTATATAAACGTTCTGGCAGCTCTTTAATCCAAGCGGGATTAAAGCTTCTGCCCCTGTCCTGCTGCTGTCACGGACAGCATACAGTGCAGTAATGCCGGCAAGGGACCAATCAGAGCGGTCCCTTGCCGGAAATCGATCCGATTGGTTAGTTTGTGCAGACTAACCAATCGGATCGCGGCAGTGAAAAAATGCCGATTTCAGGCTCTGATCTGCGCTCTGCTGTGTTTGATGGTGGCGGCTCCATACCTGAGCCGCCGCCATCATCAGAGTGTCAGCTCTATGCTGACACTCTGCTGTAAGTTCTGTAACCCCATAGATGCCGTGGCAGCGGCATCCATGGGGTTAATAGAGGGAGGGGGCTCCCTCTCTCCACCATCGGGGCTGCTGCGCTCTGATGGCAGCCCCGATGGTTGCCATGGCAACCGGACGCTTTGCAAAAGCGCCCGCTGTTGCCACCTACAGGGCATCTGAATGTATTACACTTTGCAATGCAAGAGCATTGCAAAGTATAGTACAACCCCACTGCATCTTCAAGATCCAAGAGGGACTTGATTAAAAAAAATGTGAAAAAAAAATAAAAGTAAAAATAAATAAATAAAATTGTAAAATTAAAAAAATAAATTGCCTTTTCCTATAAAAAATGAAAAATAAAAAAGACACATATTTGGTATCACCGCGTCCGTAACAACCGTCTCTATAAACATATCACATGATAGACCCCGTCCGATAAACACCATAAAAAAAAAAACTGTGTAAAAAAAGCCATTTTTGTCACCTTACATCACAAAAAGTGCAACAGCAAGCGATCAAAAAGGCGTATGACCCACAAAATAGTACCAATCAAACCGTCACCTCGTCCCGCAAAAAATGATACCCTATTTAAGACAATCGCCCAATAAATAAAAAAGCTATGCTCTCAGTTTATAGAGACACTAAAACATCATTTTTTTGGTTTCAGAAATGCTATTATTGTGTAAAACTTAAATAAATAAGAAAAAGTATACATATTAGGTATTGCCACATTCGTAACGATCTTCTCTATCAGGGCCGGCCTTTGGGGTGTGCGAGCTGTGCGGCCGCACAGAGCGCCATGGCAACAGGGGCGCCCGGCGGCCGACACAGCTCGCAGTCGGTCTCTACAGGCTACAGCAGCCGGCCAACCTGAGCCGAGATTGGGCGCAAAATTGCAGGGGGCGCCAGGCAGCAAACACTAAAATGAGGATCATGGTTAGCCTATGGCTCCAGTCCCCTCCGTTCTTCCTCATAGCCTTCAGCGCCTGAAGCCTATGAGGCAGTAGAGCGAGCGTAGTGTCTAGAATGTAGTTGATCCTAGGAGGTATGATGTCAGGGAAAGAGGTGGAGTCTCGTCATCCAGGGGGCGGGGCCTAACGATGTGCAGGAGATTCTACAGAGCAGGAGCAAAGTCTGCAGGTAAGTATGTGGAGGAGAATAGTGACTGTTATTTTTACTTGGGGGGCTTTTTGCAGGGGCTGAAGGCAGAAGGAATCATCTTTGTACTGGAGACTGTATGTTAGAGGGGTCTGAAGAGAGAATAGTTGGGGTGATATTATTTACATGGGACTGTATGCTGGAGAGGCTGAAGGCAAGGGGGTGATATTATTTTATGATAAAGGGGCAGGGGACTGGCTTTAGTTGACACTGGGTATGATTAAGGGGGGCAGGGGACTGGCTATGGGTGACACTGGGTATGATTAAGAAGGGCAGGGGACTGGGTAAAGGTGACAGGGTATGATTAAGGGGAGCAGGGGACTGGCTCTGGGTGACACTGGGTATGACTGTACTTGTTTGCACTTGCACTTAAATTATCTTTGTGTATGTTTAGGTGAACGGGGGGGGGGGGGGGCGCCATGAGATTAGCTCGCACAGGGTGCCTGAACACCTAAGGCCGGCCCTGTTCTCTATAAAACTATCATATGACCTAACTCCTCAGATGAACGCTGTAAAAATAAATAAATGAAAACTGTTCCAAAACAGCCAATTTTTGGGTCACCTTGCCCCATAAAGTGTAATAATGAATGATCAAAAAATCCTATGCACCCAAAAATGGTACCAATAAAAACCTCAACACTTTCTGCAAAAAACGAGCCCCTGCACAAGACGATCGGCAGAAAAATAAAATACATATGGCGTTCAGAAATCCAATCCAGCACAATCTGCCTTCCAAAAACCGTATGGCATTCCTTTCCTTCTGCGCCCTGCCGTGTGCCCGTACAGCAGTTTACGACCACATGTGGGGTGTTTATGTAAACCGGGGAATCAGAGTAATAAATATTGAGTTTTGTTTGGCTGTTAACCCTCAATGTGTTAAAGAAAGAAAAAAATATATAAAATGGAAAATCTGCCAAAAAAGTGAAATTTAGAAATTTAATCTCCATTTTCCTTTAATTCTTGTGGAACGCCTAAAGGGTTAACAAAGTTTGTAAAATCAGTTTTGAGTAACTTGAGGGGTGTAGTTTCTACAATGGGGTCATTTATGGGGGTTTCCACTATGTAAGCCCCACAAAGTGACTTCAGACCTGAACTGGTCCTTAAAAAGTGGGTTTTGGAAATTTTCTTAAAAATTTTAAGAATTGCTTCTAAACTTCTAAGCCTTCTAACGTCCTAAAAAAAAAAATGACATTTCCAAAATGATGCCAACATAAAGTAGACATATGGGGAATGTTATGTAATAAATATTTTATTAGGTATCACTTTCTGTTTTAGAAGCAGAGAAATTGAAATTTGGAAAATTGTGAATTTTTCAAAATTTTTGGTAAATTTGGGATTTTTTCATAAATAAAGGTGAAATATATTGACTCAAATATATGACTATCATGAAGTACAATGTGTCACGAGAAAACAATCTCAGAATGGCGTGGATAAGTAAAAGTGTTCCAAAGCTATTACCACATAATGTGGCGCATGTCAGATTTGTAAAATTTTGACCTGGACACTGGGGCATCAATGACCCTTGGTCATGAAAGGGTTAAAATCCAGAAATTACAATATGGAGGGATCTGCATGGGATTAGGATTATCCCAATGGAGGCTTAGGCTAGTTTTGGCAGTAAATTGCCTACCAAAACAAGTGGTAAAGATGGCTAAAAATGTCCTGTTCCTACCGTAGGTAGGATGAGGTAGCAGGGGATCAGTTAGGAAGGTGCTCTATAGTGTCATGTTTCTGGGTTACTGAAGTTCAAGGGACCCCAGCAAGAATTAGGACATTGGATAAGGGTTTATTGGGTGGTGTTATGGTGGGTATATAATTGTAGTGGCTGACAGCGTTATGCTGTTTGCCACGGCGCATTTTAAAGATCGGCTGCCCATCTGCCCGCCCTGTTGATTTTTTTGTCACAGTCACATTTTTAGAAGGAGGGGTAAAGTCGCTTGCCAATAGGTGGCGAGAGGACTATATGTTTTTTTCAAAGCTTATGGCTAATCTATTCAGTGGTTAATACGTCTTATGGAATTTCTTAATTTGTTAAACTATTCTTTAATAACGTTGGCCGTGGCCTAATTTATCCATTTATATTATGTGTTCATGTTTCTTATTTTTTTTTATTGGTTTATGAGGTTAAGTTACCAGGGTGTGTATATATATATAATCTATAATCCTATGAAAATTAAGTGGGGGATGGTACGAAATCAACCGGTTACATCATAAATCTCTACCTCGCTGTGTGTATAAATATATATATATCCGTCTGGTGGAGATGGAGACTTTTAAAAACCTTATGGAGGTGGCTGTCCCACAGTACGTGGTTCACAGCTGCCACTGCTTTTCCAGGTGAGCCATCCCTTCTCTGCACAACCAAGTGGCAGACAAAATCAGGTGGCAAGGTCCACATAACCACCGATACATGGACCAGTAAGAACGGGCAGGGATGTTATATCTCCATAACTGCACACTAGGTAAATGCAGTGGCGGCAGTGGCGGCAGGATGTTTCTCATTGCCTCCTGTTGCCTCCTCCTCCTACTCCGCTTCCTCCTCCACCGCCTCCTCGTCCGGTCAGCGTAACACCTGCACCACCAACTTCAGCATAGCCTGGGGTAAACGACAGCAGACTGTTTTGAAACTCATCTGTTTGGGGGAAAATCCCCACACTGCGCAGGAGCTGTGGACAGGCATGGAACAACAGATTGATGAGCGTTTGGTCAAGCCCGGCCTGGTGGTGTGCGATAATGAGCAGCTCTGGGACTAGCCGGTTTGACGCACATCCCTTGCCTGGTGCATGTGCTGAATTTGGTGGTGCAGAAGTTCCTGAAAAATTACCCCGATATGGCTCATGCACATGACCGTTGTTTTGGTCCGCATCCAAGCCGCAGTTTTTGTGGCTAAGCACATACGGTCCTGTGCATGTAGCCTAAGTAGGTGGGAAAAAGAACAAGGGAGGAAGAAGAAGAATGTTCAGATGACCCTGATAAGAAGCGGGGCAGGGGGTGGGGGTAGCAGTGTCTGACAGAAAACGATCTTAGGGACAGTGTACAGTCACAATCAAGCTTCTATTCTAATGTCAGGGACAGTGAAGGGAAAGGCTAGAAAGAACAAGAATTGATGAGAATAGGGAAGGGCAGGGAAAGCTTTTAGGAGGGAGAAGTGAGGAGTTGAGGCTGGGTGTGCCTGGTAGTGCCTTTGAGCTGCTGCTATTGTTTTCTAGCACAGATGCAGCTGCTGCAGAACCTCAAAAGCAGCTACTTGCAAGAACATTTTTTTTTTTTACTTTTTTTACAGTAATACTTTTTTGTGTGTTCGGGTGGGGGATAAGCTCAAAACTGTACAAAACGTGTTACACCATCCAGAGGATAGATAGCACTTAAAATCTCAGGAAAAACACCTGAAATGCTGGAACAAAATCAGTGTCAGGGCATCTCCAGACAGTTAAACTTTTTAGGGGGGGAAATAGCAATATACATGTACAACATGTGCCTCTCAACACAGAAGGTATCAGTTTAAATCTAAGTAAAAACAAGTGAAATATTAGACTGAAATCTGTGTCAGAGCATTTCCAGACAGTTTTTTTTTTTTTTTTTTTGGGGGGGGGGTGGAGGGGTTTGGGAAAATAGCAATATAAGCATGCAGTGTGTCTTACATTATACAGAGGGTAGTGTTTTACATTTCTGAGTAAATTTTTTTTTTATATATACTGTATATATATATATATATATATCTGTGTCTGGGCATCAGGCAACTGCCTGTTCATTTTTTGCAAATTATAGCAATATGGCATACAGGTATGTAGTATTTCTCTTATAATATAGATAGTTACAGTTTGAAATCTGAGTGATAACCTGAAATGCTAGGCCAAAATCTCTACACAGTTCTATAACTTTTTTTTTTTTGGGTGGGAGGTTGGGAAAATAGAAATATGCAATGTGTGTCTTACAATACAGAGGGTTAACGTTTTAAACCTCTGAGTGCCACAAAATCTGTTAGTGGCACCGATACTGCATTAGTAGCAGGGTCTTTGTGGAAAGGGAAGGACATTTGATTGTACCTCTCTGTCTTTAAGTTCCAGAAAACAGACTTGCAAACCATTCCATACTTTGTTATGACTGTGTACATTAGGCTAAAAATTTAAGGAATATGGAAGGGTTCCAAAAGAAAGAGCCAGGGCCAGGCCTTGTCTTCCCAGAGCCAGAATATAGGTATTAACAGCACCAGTATTCCGGACAGTAGTAGTATTAGCAATAGTAGTAGAAGTAGGCCACAGTTGTTCCTGGCTTTGTAAATGCCCAACATTATCATTAAGGAGAAAGAGAATGAGATTGTGGATGTGTAGCTCACTCAACCTCTCAGTCACAGCGGGATGATATGTGCAGCATACGGGTAGGTTACCCGACACTGCTAGAATGTAATGTGTGTTTCCCTTTAAGCCAGTTAGGCCTGGTGCAGGCAATCTTTATTTCAGCCAGCAGAGGGAGCCCCCCAGTTCAGTATAAATAGGCTAGGGCCTAGCCAGGAAGGGAGTTCAGAAGTTTCTAGAGTCTGAGGAAGCTGAGAGAGAGACAGAGGCAAAGCTCAGAAAAGCAAGAGGTACTCAAGGCAACAGAGGAGGTACTTTATAAAGATAAAACCAAGGATATACGCCAGAGCTAGGGTATTGGGCCTTGGAGAAGATTTTCTATGTTCCAGGATCAGTCAGGAATAGAGTGCAAGCTGCCTGTACTGCAAGTCCTGTGTTTAACACTCTGAAAGTCACCTTGCTATATCTATATATTGCCTGCATCAACTGTATTGAAAATCAACTGTCTGCAAAGGAACTGCACTTCCGTTAATGTCCCTATTTGATGACTACTAAAGTTTGAGTTCTGCTTTAACATCACGTGGTTCCTCAGTTATTCCTGCTATCAGCAAACGGCGTGCCACCGTTTAATTGGCACTGGCGTCACGAACATTTCCTATCATCCCCTGCCCTTGCAGAGAGTCAGCCGTCTCAGGTTAGTGTCATGATTGCACTACAACACCCAGGAACATTTCTACACCTAACTTGAGTACGCTGCACCTCGAGGTGACTTCTGAGTCCGACACCAAGCATTGGAGCCAGAGATCATAGCATTTCTCCTGTTCCTTGTCCTTGCAGCCCCAGAAAAGGCATTAAATGCCAATCCTCTCTGTCTTTACTGCCCATTCCTTATTTTTTCTACTGGGGAAACCAAATCCAGCCATGCCATATGGCAGATAGTCAAGATAGTTTCTCTGTTGAGGACTTGTGTGAGAGTAGCCAGTATTTGGCCTTCCCTGAGGAGTAGGTTCAGGAGGGGGCTGGGGACCACGTACATATCTGTGTTGGTGGTGATAAAGGTGGCACCTATAGCCACAGTATTGGCGCTGGGGTAGCAACAGAGGCAGTATGGGCAAATGCAGAGCAGTGGAGGGGGACTAAGGAGCCCACTCTGATATCTCACAGTCTAATAAAAGTGGCAGGGTGGGTGAGGACTCCAATGATAATTGTGTGCTTGACAGGACCTCTGAGCCAGATTGAGGAGGCAATATGACAAGAGGAGGGTGGTGGCAATGACAGCAAACAAGAACAGAGGCTCCAAACCTCTCAAAGAACTGCCAGGACCATATCTGCTTTGGGATCTGGTGATGCCGCTTACACTGTGGGTGCATTAGGTAAAAAACGTGCCAGAGCTAAGCCAAGCTCGACTGCCTCAAGCTCTACAATACTCCCCTCTGGCAGATTTTCTCCACGCTGCTGGAGGACTGAAGCATTGCCATTTGCAAGCTCTGCACAAGAAAAATAAGCCAAGGGCAAGCAAACACAAGCATAGGCCACATGAAGCCGCATCACCTCATCCTGAGGGCAAACAAAGGTGGCCGCCAGCTACCGCAAAAAGTGTTTTCTCCTTTTCCTGGTCCCCCTTGGGGCAGCCAAGCTACATTCATGGGCAGCACGGTGTCTTTCACATCGTCATCATCATTTTCTAATTCTCCCACTCAGACTCTTCCTCCTCCTTCACTTCGTTGCCAGTCATTGATTATGGAATGAATGGCTAGGAAATAAGCCTACACGCCCAGCAATCCGCTGGTGAGGAACCTTAATTTTTACATTGTCATGTTTCTGGCTGTGCAGTTGCAGCTGTACCATTTAGTAGAGTTTGCTGCCTTTAGGGAGCTAATGCTGTGTGCTCAGCCTCGCTGTACGATACCTGGCTGGCATTATTTCTCCTAAAAAGCCATCACTGCCTTGTACTCTTATGTGGCGGAGAATGTGGGTCACTCCTTAAATTTTTGCTGTACGCCAAGGTGAATGCCACAGTGCAGCTGTAACAGGCTGGGACAGTATATGTCTTTCATAGCCCACTAGGTCAATGTTTTTTATGGCAGTGGTGAGGCAGCACCCCAGCCACAAGGCCAGGTCCATTTGACCCCCTCACACACACACACACACACAATTTTGTTGGCCTGGCACCAGACATTTATCTGCCTCCTCCACTTTCTCCTCACGGACAAGCTGTTGGAGCTACTTAGTCTGGAAAGAGTAGGAGGAGGAGCTACCAGTGTAGGAAGAGTCGGTGGTGGAGCAAGAGGATGATGATGACGGTGACACCATACACGACACCCAATCTTCTCAAAGAACTGGCCCCTTGGACATTCTGGCCAGAATGGTAAGCTATATGCTTACTTACGCACTGACCGGTGTATCGTTGACATCAAGCAGTCTGATGATTACTGGATAGCCATGCTTTTAGACACTCGCTATCAAAGCAAAATGGGATAATGATTTCCTCACTCCAAAAGGGAGTGAAATGATATCACCAGCAAACAATGTGTGCAGCTTGCCACAGCTTTTGGCGAGCAGAAGCATGCCACCAGCATGTCTGAAAGGAAGCCCCCTCCCCCCCAGTTATCGGCGCGACAAGCAGCAAAAGCCATAGCATTATCCAGTTCAGTCTTCTGAACATGATGGAGCAATTTTCTGCACGTGTAACGCCAGGATGAGGCAAATTAGCAAGCCGGTGTTCTGTCAAAAAACCTTAACTCCTCAGATTCCCTTACCCCACGTGACTTACGGGGGTGTTCCAGGGGTGTGTGCCTCTGTGCAAGCGCAGAACCACGGCACGGCGCCTATGCGCAAGCGCAGTACCAAAGCATGCGTAAGTTAAAATTACAGTGAGCGTTGACTCATGGACGCGCGCACGGACACCGCGCCTGCACTCTCAGGTAAGGAGATCTGACGGTCTTTTGTCTTGTTAAATCTCCTTACCCTCACACTGCGCACGTGCGGATTGTAAAATCTACATCTTATCCTCACTACTGCACAGCTCGCTTCAGATTCATTGCTGGCTGGCTTGAGGGTAAGGAGATTTTACAATCAGCACTTGCGCAGTGTGAGGGTAAGGAGATTTAACAAGACAAAAGAACGTCAGATCTCCTTACCCCTGAGAGTGCACGTGCGGTGTCCGTGCGGGCATCCATGAGTCAACGCCCACTGTAAATTTAACTTACCCATGCCCTGGTACTGCGCTTGCGCGGAGGCACTGTGCCGTGGTACTTCGCTTGTGTGGAGGTGCACACCCCCGACACAACCCTGGAAGTCACGTGGGGTAAGGGAATCTGATGAGTTAAAGTCTTCTGACAGAACACCGGGACCTATCGCCACAATGCCCAGGTTCACTCAGGCCTATCTTTGGTGCGTACCATGTTCCCTGACCCAATGGATTTCTGGGCAGGCAGACTAGAACAGTGGCTCGAACTTTCACGGTATGCTCTCTTTCTTGTTCAGCCTCCAGTGTAATCTCAAATTTGGTTTTTAGCACTGCAGGTGGTGTGCTGACATCCAAATGGACCAAGTTGTCCTCCACCAGTGTCCAAGACATCACTTTTGTCAAAATAAAACACGCCTGGTCTCAGTATTGTTTTCACACTCTTCCAACTGAGGGAGATGAATAGATCTGGCCTTGCTGATGGTGCCCCATGTTGCCACTCTTGCTGTCTGCCTGCATTCCTAACTGCCATCTTCTCCAGCAGTCAAAGCTCCACCACTTCAGCAGAAGGGACCTGAGTTTCCTTCCCATTGTCTAGTGGTCCTGATGCTCCTCCTCCTTCTCCTACTCCTCGTCTCACGACCTAGAAGCTAAACATGCTCCATAGGCATCTGGTGGCGCCTCATTGCCTCCAGCTTTTCATGCTCCTCCCGCTCCTCCTCTTCCTCTCCTGTTGCTTGGGGAGATAAGCTACCTGTTTCTGTATACATTTACTGGGTGTTAATGCCCTCCTCCTGATCCTCATTCTCCTCCCCCTGTATCAGTTCAGCCCCCACAGGACTCAGATGACTGTGAAATAAAGGACCCACATCTCCTGTCCTTTGGCCAACAGATTTATTAGCATCTGCTCCATGACGTGAAGGAGTGGAATGATATCATTCATCCCGTAGTAGACTGACAAATAAAATGGCCTCCTCAAAGGGCCTGAGCAAATGGCAGGTCTCACGCATTAGCTGCCACTGGCTAAAGTCAAAGTTGCACATGGGAGTGTAATTCTACACACACAATTCTTCTTTATACTTGTATCCTTTCCTTTTACTGTCCCTGGCAGTAGAATACAAAGTTGATTGTGATTTCTGACTGTCTCTGACTCCTGGCAGACACTGTAAGACAAATCCACCCTGTCTGTCCACCTGTGAGCCAATCAGTGCAAGTCCTCCACCATTTCCTCTCAGGTTCATGTGAGAACTCTTCTTCTTTGCTTGTGCTTTTTTCCCACCAACATGTGCAGTAAAAGGGTGCAGTAAAACCAAAACCTGGAAAGGTTTTGGTTTGTCTTTCATCCGAAAAATAGCAAAGTTTGGATGAACCCGGTTCGGTCCAATCTGGTTCGCTCATCCTTACATTTAATTAATTTGAACTAAATAGATTTGACAGCCAAATTAATGAAACTGAAAGAAATTTCATGAAATTTGCTTACCCCTTATCATTACAGAAGTAGCAACATCAATTATGTGTAGTATAGATTTTTGTTTTACTTTTTTTCAAATAATAAAGGACTGTGTTGTGGGAAAAAGTCCATTGGAACATCTGATCTCCTGAGCATTGATAAAGTATTATTAGGCCTCATGCACACGACCGTTTTTTTTTACGGTCCGCAAAAACGGGGTCCGTTGGTCCGTGATCCTTGACCGTTTTGTCGTCCGTGGGTCTTCCTTGATTTTTGGAGGATTCACGGACATGAAAAAAAAGTTGTTTTGGTGTCCGCCATTACAATGCAAGTCAATGGGGACGGATCCGTTTGACGTTGACACAATATGGTGCAATTGCAAACGGATCCGTCCCCCATTGACTTTCAATGTAAAGTCAGGAGTCCCTTTTATATCATCGGATCTGAGTTTTCTCCAATCCGATGGTATATTTTAACTTGAAGCGTCCCCATCACCATGGGAACGCCTCTATGTTAGAATATACTGTCGGATATGAGTTCGATCGTGAAACTCAAATCCGACAGTATATTCTAACACAGAGGCGTTCCCATGGTGATGGGGACTCTTCAGGTTAGAATATACTAAAAGAACTGTGTACATGACTGCCCCTGCTGTCTGGAAGGTGCTGCCAGGCAGCAGGGGGCAGACCCCCCCCCCTGTTTTTAACTCATTGGTGGCCAGTGCGGCCAGCCCCCCCCTCCCCCCTGTAGTTAACTCTTTGTTGTCCAGTGCGGCCGGCCCCCCTCCCTCCCCTGTAGTTAACTCATTGGTGGCCGGTGGGCCCCCCCTCCCTCCCCTGTAGTTAACTCTTTGTTGTCCAGTGCGGCCGGCCCCCCCTCCCTCCCCTGTAGTTAACTCGTTGGTGGCCAGTGGGCCCTCCCCCCTCCCTCCCCCTCCTAATTAAAATCTCCCCCCCCTATCATTGGTGGCATCGGAGAGTACCGATCGGAGTCCCAGTTTAATCGCTGGGGCTCCGATCGGTAACCATGGCAACCAGGACGTTACTGCAGTCCCGGTTGCCATGGTTACTTAGCAATTTGTAGAAGCATTATACTTACCTGCGAGCTGCGATGTCTGTGTCCGGCCGGGAGCTCCTCCTACTGGTAAGTGACAGGTCTGTGCGGCGCATTGCTTAATGATCTGTCACTTACCAGTAGGAGGAGCTCCCGGCCGGACACAGACATCGCAGCTCGCAGGTAAGTATAATGCTTCTACAAATTGCTAAGTAACCATGGCAACCGGGACTGCAGTAGCGTCCTGGTTGCCATGGTTACCGATCGGAGCCCCAGCGATTAAACTGGGGCTCCGATCGGTACTCTCTGCTGCCACCAATGATAGGGGGGAGATTTTAATTAGGAGGGGGAGGGAGGGGGGAGGGCCCACTGGCCACCAACGAGTTAACTACAGGGGAGGGAGGGGGGGCCGGCCGCACTGGACAACAAAGAGTTAACTACAGGGGAGGGAGGGGGGCCCACTGGCCACCAACGAGTTAACTACAGGGGAGGGAGGGGGGCCGGCCGCACTGGACAACAAAGAGTTAACTACAGGGGAGGGAGGGGGGCCCACTGGCTACCAACGATTTGACTACAGGGGAGGGCCGACCGCACTGGACAACAAAGAGTTAACTACAGGGGAGGGAGGGGGGTCACTGGCCACCAATGAGTTAACTACAGGGGAGGGAGGGGGGGCGGCCGCACTGGCCACCAATGTGTTAACTACAGGGGGGGGGGCCTACCCTCTGCTGCCTGGCAGCACCTTCCAGGCAGCAGGGGGCAGTCATGTACACAGTTATTTTAGTATATTCTAACCTGAAGCGTCCCCATCACCATGGGAATGCCTCTGTGTTAGAATATACTGTCGGATCTGAGTGAAAATTCAGTTCTGAAAAAGCATTTATGCAGATGGATCTTCGGATCCGTCTGCATTAAAGTAACCTATGGCCACGGATCACGGACACGGATGCCAATCTTGTGTGCATCCGTGTTCTTTCACGGACCCATTGACTTGAATGGGTCCGTGAACCGTTGTCCGTCAAAAAATTAGGACAGGACATATTTTTTTGACGGACAGGATACACAGGATCATGGTCTCGGCTGCAAAACGGTGCATTTTCCATTTTTTCCACGGACCCATTGAAAGTCAATGGGTCCACAAAAAAAAACGGAAAACGGCACAACGGCCACGGATGCATACAGCGGTCGTGTGCATGAGGCCTAATACTTCATTACTGCAGTGCCGTGTGCCTGACAGATATTACATCCTACCTATATTACATCCTACCTATGTCAGGGCCTAATTTACTTTTGCAGATTGTAGCCCTGTAGGCCATTATAAGTTCTCTGGCTGCCATCACCAACCAGTGATTGAATTACGGCTGAACTGATCGGTTTCAGAGGCAGCCCCCTTCATTTGTCAACCACTTAGATGCTACAGTTGTTATTGACTTTGGCATCTTAACAGATGGCGGGAACCATATTAGTGTATTCTAACTGGTTTCTTTCAGCTTTATGGTTGCAATGTACAGAAATGAAATGCTTTAATTTTGTTTTATTAACCTCTCAAGGACCAGGACAATTTTTGCTTTTGTGTTTTAGTTTTTTCCTTTCTACCTTACAAAAGCCACAACTTTGTCCACATAGCCACATGAGGGCGTATATTTTGTGGTACAAGTTGTATTTTTTTATTTCACTATTTAATTTACTGTATCTTGTATGGGAAAATTGGTAAAACATTCTGTCTGTTGTGAAATTGAAAAATATCCACAATTTCACCCTGGTTTTTGGGTTTTGACGTGACAAGCTTATTCTGCAGGTCAGTACAATTACAACACATTGACCAGCTTTCAGTACAGTATGTTCAGGACATCGTGGAATCTCCCTCTTTTGACTCAGAGACGTGGTGTTCCAACAAGAGAATGCTCGTCACACACTTGCCTATGCTGCACAATGTGCTCTTCAGGGTGTCCAACAGCTCTCTGCTCCATGCCCAGATCTCTCCCCTATTGAGAATATCTGAAACTAGATGCGGTGAAGGATCTTCCAAGCACAGCAGCCAACTACCAGCTTGGCTCAACTAAGGCCTCTTTCACACGGGCGTCATGGATTTGGGCCTGATAAGATGCGGATGCGTCGCGATTTTTCTGCGCAAGTACAAAACATTTTAATGCGTTTTGCACGCGCCTGAGAAAACATGGTTATAAGGGAAAATATTAGCATTCTTAATACAGAATGCTTAGTAAAATAGGGCTGGAGGCGTTCACTTCTATGGGGGCTACATTGCGTGAAAAATGCACAAAATAGAGCATGCTGTGATTTTCATGCAACGCACAAGTGATGCATGAAAATCACAGCTCATGTGCACAGCCCTATAGAAATGAATGGGTCTGCATTCAGTGCGGGTGCAATGCGTTCACCTCACACATTGCCCCCATGCGAAAATCTTGCCTGTGGGATAGAGTCCTAAGGCTCCAAGTTGAAAGAGCTTGTAATGAGATATCACATGAAGATATCCTGCTTCTTTATAATCACTATCATGCCAAAGTGGCAGCCTCTATCACAGAAAGAAGGAATGCCACCCAATATTAATGTGAACTCAAAATATACCCTGCTGCAAAGCCCAAAATAAAGGAGGCACCACCTGTCTGTGTGATCATGGACCAAGCACCATGAGCCAATCTCAGCTCAATCACATTAAGCTTTCTAGATGTGATATGTCGAGCCAAAAGGAAAAGTAAGGAATTACATATCTATATGCATCCCATACAAGAGATAGAACATCTTTACATAATGGCTGTGAAGGTTCTCATTCAACCATGTCATGGTAGATCAGTAGCCATAAGTCAAAGCAACTGGACTTTTCACTTGAAAAAATGTGCAAAACAGCACACAGGCTTTCTGTGCCTGTTTGGTAACAGAGAAGTCAGAAGCCTGGGAGCAAAATTATATGGTAAATTTACACATATGGACCAGTACCTGCTGTTTGACTCCCATTATCCACTGGATTACAAACTGAGAGTCATAAGAACCCTACACCACTTGGCAGGGAACATTTCAACCAGAACTGAAGCTAAGATGAAGGAATTCAAGCACCTGAGATGGGTCCTTAAAATTCCTTGGTATCCAGACTAAGCTTTTATTAAAACTGGGAAAAGAAGAGGAAATAATGTTAAGATGGTGTCTACCCCTGCCCCTTGGGTGGTTTGAGGAGATCTGTCAGAATGGCTGCACGTGACTCGATCTGATAGTTTGTTTGTTGTGGGTTTGAGCACAGTTCCACCTTCTCCCAGGTGGTGTTCTTTTGGTGATTGGTGAAGCTATTTGTACCTCCCTTTTTCCCTATAGCCTTTGTAAGTTATAGTTCTAACTTGTGTGAGCTTTGGATGCTTGGTGGATCGTCTGCTGCTTCTCGTATCAGATAAGTCTTTTCCCTTTTCTTTTCCCTTTTGGTTTCTGTTTGGTCTAAGCCTCTAGTGAGGACGCTAGCGCCTTCGGTGGTAGAAGGCACTGGGTGTCTCTTACCCTTTTTTCCCTATTGCTGAGGGTCTGCTTAGTGTGTTATAGTCTTAGGCATGGGGACATGTGTATATCTACCATTGAGGTATGCACATGGGCTTAGCAGCCTAGGGAAAGTGTGTCAGGGATTGCTAGGAGGTGACCTTGTTATTCCCTAGTTGTGGGTCCTAGTCCATTGTTTATTTTGTCTTTTAGTTTGCTGTTCCCTTCCCTACCTATCGTGACAGATGGCTAGTGAAGGTGTGAAACAGGATAGAGCGAAGAGCTTGGTTCTGCACATAGCTGTGGTGTCTTAAGCTCTCAGAAGAATTTTTAATAAACATTCCAGTCTGGTGTAAACCTGAAAACACACTGAGGTGGTGACTGTTTCCCCCAAAAGACCCTAAGCTGGAAAACATGATAAGCAATATTGTGTACTGTATGTAGTCCATTGCAATGAGGAGTGCTAAAAATTGCACCACCAGCCTATGACCAGCACAGAAGAACCAATACCTGTGGTCAGGAGTAAGGTGTGTACCTAAATCTTAAGGACAAATGACACTTATTTAACCCCTTCCAGACCTCCTCTGTACAGTTTAGTCTTTAATGGAGGTGCCTACTCATGAGTACAAAAGGCCCCATAACTATTTTTGAGCAATTTGAGCTTCAGATCAGAGATCCAAAGTTTATTAATTCAAACACTTCAGTTTTAATGCTGTCTCCGCACAGCATTAAAATTAGAGATGGGACGGGGGATTCGTCGAATCCATGAATCCCTCGAATCTTGCTGGATTTGTCTGATTTGTGGACTTGAATCCCGACGTAATTTGCCTGAAACGAATCCGACGAATCCCGGTGGGAGGGACTGGGAGGAGGAGCCGGCGGCCGGTGCGTTCACTGTGCTCTGGCCCCTCCACTCCAGTAGTTATAAAATGTGTAATTCTGATCTGCCTGCGCCGCCTGCTTCATTCATAAAGCAGGCGGTGTAGGCAGGTGACGTCAGTCAGTGACGCTGCCGCTCGTCTGCCCGGCCGGCCTGCATTACGATAGCAGTAGCCCTGTGAGGAAGATTCATTGAATGTTATACTACAGACAGAGGGGGCAGCATGATTATTAATCAGAATTACACATTTTATAACTACTGGAGCGGCAATGGGGGGGTCTGTGGATGACACTGTTAAGGGGTGGGGTGGGTCTGTGGATGGCACTGTTATGGGGTGGGGGGGTCTGTGGATGACACTGTTATGGGGTGGGGGGGTCTGTGGATGACACTGTTAAGGGGTGGGGGTTGGGTCTGTGGATGGCACTGTTATGGGGTGGGGGGGTCTGTGGATGGTACTGTTATGGGGTGGGGGGTCTGTGGATGGCACTGTTATGGGGTGGGGGGGTCTGTGGATGGCACTGTTAAGGGGTGGGGGGGTCTGTGGATGGCACTGTTATGGGGTGGGGGTTGGGTCTGTGGATGGCACTGTTAAGGGGTGGGGGGGTCTGTGGATGGCACTGTTATGGGGTGGGGGGTCTGTGGATGGCACTGTTATAGGATGGGGGGGGTCTGTGGATGGCACTGTTATGGGGTGGGGGGTGGGTCTGTGGATGGCACTGTTAAGGGGTGGGGGGGGTCTGTGGATGACACTGTTATGGGGTGGGGGGGGTCTGTGGATGGCACTGTTATAGGATGGGGGATCTGTGGATGCCAGGGGGAGAGGTGAGAGGCACTATGATACTACTGGCACATTGGGGGGAGGCACTATGATACTGGCACATTATGGGGGGAGATGGCACTATGATACGGGCACATTATGGGGGGAGGTGGCACTATGATACTGGCACATTGGGGGGGAGATGGCACTATGATACCGGCACATGGGGGGGAGGAGAGAGGCACTCCGCACTTGATACTGGCACATGATTAGGGGGGCATCTATGGGGACACTTACTGGCACATTACTGGGTGGCACTGTGGGGCCACTTCTTATTGGCACATTATTGGGGGGCACTATGGGGGCATCTACTGAGGCCACAAAGAAGGGGTATTTTATATGGGGGGCTCTGTGTGGTACTAGTATTATCAGGGGTATTATCTGTTTCTGCAGTATAGTATTGGGGAGCACAGCGGAACAGTATTGGGGGTGTTAGGATGATTTGTCCAGAAGATGGGAGGATGATGGAAAAGTACTAAATAAGATTTTTTTTTGTCAAGCTGCAGAGACGAAAAATGGCTGAAAAATGGTGGTCTGGTCTGAAGGTCTGAAAGGAGAAGATGAGGAAAGAGAACATCTACAAGAGACGTCACTGAATGTAAGAGGTATGGGGCTGTATTACCCTGTATGTTCTGTAGTGATAGGAGCAGGGGTCATAGCAGGGGTCATCGCGGTCATATAGGGTGCGACCGTGACTGGGAGGTGGAGGTTCAGACAAACTGACGCGGTCTGACTTTGTTTCTTACACCGTTCGCACAATTATGTACATCAGTGTTTCCCAACCAATGTGCCTCCAGCTGTTGCAAAACTACAACTCCCAGAATGCCTGGACAGCCTTTGGCTGTGCAGGCATGCTGGGAGTTGTAGTTTTGCAACAGCTGGAGGCACACTGGTTGGGAAACACTGATGTACAGGATTCGTAGGATTCGAGATTCGAAAGATTCGATATATTCGAGAACCTTTTCGGATTCGAAAAAAATTGGATTCGTCCCACCTCTAAAAAAAAATGTTATGGGGGTCAGAATATGACAACAAAAATAAAATAAAAAATTCTGTTTTATTTTTTTCCTCATATTAAAACACAAGAAAAAATATATATAAATGTGGTATTGGCATAATCATAC
This sequence comes from Bufo bufo, assembly GCF_905171765.1. Classification (NCBI taxonomy): domain Eukaryota; kingdom Metazoa; phylum Chordata; class Amphibia; order Anura; family Bufonidae; genus Bufo; species Bufo bufo. The sequence goes on along the minus strand of NC_053392.1, from coordinate 31,263,464 downwards.
TGATCCGGAGAATAATAATAAGGTAATAATAGGTCATTTGTAGCACATAGGGAATGCCATAAAAACAAAGCCCATAAAACTGTGGCAAAATTGCTTTTTTTTCACAATTCCAACACAAAAACTGAGAAACGCTGGGTCCCGAAGGGTTTAATGACAGAGATGTTCTCATCTTAGGCTACTTACACATTAGCGTTTTTTGCGGATCCGTCATGGATCTGCAAAAACGCTTACGTTACAATAATACAACCGCATGCATCCGCCATGAACAGATCCGGTTGTATTATGTCTTATATAGCCATGACGGATCCGTCATGAACTCCATTAAAAGTCAAAGGGGGACGGATCCATTTTCTATTGTGTCAGAGAAAACGGATCCGTCCCCATTGAGTTACATTGTGTGTCAGGACGGATCAGTTTGTGCTTGCAGCGTTATTCTGTCTGCGATAGGAGCACAACCAAACGGAACGGAATACATTCTGGTGCACTCCGTTCCCTTCAGTTCAGTTTTATCCCCATTGACAATGAAGAGGGACAAAAGTGAAGCGTTTTCCTCCGCTATTGAGATCCTATGACGGATCTCAATAGCGGAATTGAAAACGCTAATGTGAAAGTTGCCTTAGACACAGAGTAGGACTGGTTTAAAAGAGGTGTGAAAGAAACCTATCAAATTGGAGAAACTAAGCTTGGATAGAGGTGGAGGGGTCCTACAGATTTAGAAGCAGTGTAATCACACCTAATAGTTTTTTAGATGTACAAAGTGCAATCAACTTGACATTTTTTACCTTGTTTTTGTCTTGATAAACAGATTATGCTGCTGCATGAGTCACCAGTATTTAATGCCGGTGATTTCTTCTACAAGTCATTATAATTGAGAAAGCCAGCCAAATATCTAGCAAAATGTCTTCAAGAGAAAATGCAACAAGTCCAGTTCTTCTGACTTCTATTTCAGTATTTCTGACTACTAATTTCTTTAAATAATCATACCGAAATTCCCCCGAAGATGAACAACCCCCCTTAAGGACCCATGACGTAGCTGTACGTCATAGGTCCAATCCATAAACATGGCGCCTGCTCGCGCGTGCAGCGGGTGCCTTAGCTGCGGGGCCTTTGCTATTTTAAATAGCAGAGACCCGCGGCACATGTACAGTAAAGACCAAAAGTTTGGACACACCTTCTCATTCAAAGAGTTTTCTTTATTTTCATGACTATGAAAATTGTAGATTCACACTGAAGGCATCAAAACTATGAATTAACACATGTGGAATTATATACATAACAAACAAGTGTGAAACAACTTAAAATATGTCATATTCTAGGTTCTTCAAAGTAGCCACCTTTTGCTTTGATTACTGCTTTGCACACTCTTGGCATTCTCTTGATGAGCTTCAAGAGGTAGTCACCTGAAATGGTCTTCCAACAGTCTTGAAGGAGTTCCCAGAGATGCTTAGCACTTGTTGGCCCTTTTGCCTTCACTCTGCGGTCCAGCTCACTCCAAACCATCTCGATTGGGTTCAGGTCCGGTGACTGTGGAGGCCAGATCATCTGGCGCAGCACCCCATCACTCTCCTTCATGGTCAAATAGCCCTTACACAGCCTGGAGGTGTGTTTGGGGTCATTGTCCTGTTGAAAAATAAATGATGGTCCAACTAAACGCAAACCGGATGGAATAGCATGCCGCTGCAAAATGCTGTGGTAGCCATGCTGGTTCAGTATGCCTTCAATTTTGAATAAATCCCCAATAGTGTCACCAGCAAAGCACCCCCACACAATCACACCTCCTCCTCCATGCTTCACGGTGGGAACCAGGCATGTAGAGTCCATCCGTTCACCTTTTCTGCGTCGCACAAAGACACGGTGGTTGGAACCAAAGATCTCAAATTTGGACTCATCAGACCAAAGCACAGATTTCCACTGGTCTAATGTCCATTCCTTGTGTTCTTTAGCCCAAACAAGTCTCTTCTGTCCTTAGCAGTGGTTTCCTAGCAGATATTCTACCATGAAGGCCTGATTCACACAGTCTCCTCTTAACAGTTGTTCTAGAGATGTGTCTGCTGCTAGAACTCTGTGTGGCATTGACCTGGTCTCTAATCTAATCTGCTGTTATTCTGCGATTTCTGAGGCTGGTGACTCGGATGAACTTATCCTCCGCAGCAGAGGTGACTCTGGGTCTTCCTTTCCTGGGGCGGTCCGCATGTGAGCCAGTTTCTTTGTAGTGCTTGATGGTTTTTGTGACTGCACTTGGGGACACTTTTAAAGTTTTCCCAATTTTTCGGACTGACTGACCTTTATTTCTTAAAGTAATGATGGCCACTCGTTTTTCTTTACTTAGCTGCTTTTTTCTTGCCATAATACAAATTCTAACAGTCTATTCAGTAGGACTATCAGCTGTGTATCCACCTGACTTCTCCACAACGCAACTGATGGTCCCAACCCCATTTATAAGGCAAGAAATCCCACTTATTAAACCTGACAGGGCACACCTGTGAAGTGAAAACCATTTCAGGTGACTACCTCTTGAAGCTCATCAAGAGAATGCCAAAGCAAAAGGTGGCTACTTTGAAGAACCTAGATAGAATATGACATATTTTCAGTTGTTTCACACTTTTTTGTTATGTTTATAATTCCACATGTGTTAATTTATAGTTTTGATGCCTTCAGTGTGAATCTACAATTTTCATAGTCATGAAAATAAAGAAAACTCTTTGAATGAGAAGGTGTGTCCAAACTTTTGGTCTGTACTGTATGCGATCAGCCATAAGGCTGATCGCATACATCTTACCTTTCAGATGCCGTGGTCAAATGTGATCACCGCATCTGCGCAGACCAGAACCGGAAGTCTCAATTTTCCGGTCCGGTAACAGCTTTCCCCGGCTGAGATCGGAGGACCTGTTACCTCGATCTAATTGAACGAAGCCTCAAGCAGGCTTCAGAGTCAATTAGATGTATATATCAATACAGGCCACTAGGTGACAGCATTTTATTGATATAGTGCAAATTAAGTTTTCAATGATGACTGAATACTATGGGCAATCGAACGATTGCCAGTTATTGTCACCCAAGGTGACTTAAAAAAAGTAAAAAATAAGTAAAAAAAAGTTTTTACAAATATAAAAAAAATAAAAAATAAAAAATAAAAGTTCAATTCTCCCCCCTTTCCTTAAATAAAAATAAAATACTTAACCAATAAAAAAAAAAATATTGTGGGCATAGCCATGTGCGAAAATGCCCATACTATTAAAATATAACAATATTAATGGTATATGGCAAATGTCGTAGCGGGAAAAAAATGAAACATTTTTTTGTCACTACAACTAACCAATCATTTATTAATAAAAAGTGATCAAAAAGTCGCACACACTTAAAATTGGTATCACTGAAAAGAACAGATCGTCCTGCAAAAAATTAGCCCCTCACACAGCCCAGTACACATAGCTACAAAAAAGTTATAGGGGTAAGAATATGGTTATGAAAAGAAAAATAATTTTTCCTGAAAGGTTTTAATATTTTTTTTTTCAGTATTAAAACGCAAGAAAAATTATACAAGTGTGGTATAATTGGAACCGTACTGACCTGGAGAATGAAGATAACAGGTAAATTTTACCACATAGTGTACAGTGTAAAAAAAAAAAAAATAGAAACCTTTATCAGAATTGCATTTTTTCGCATTTCGCGTTTTTTCCCGCCCCCTACTACATGGTATGCAACCGTAAATGGTGCTATTAGAAAGTACAACTTTTCCTGCAAAAAATAAGCTCTCATAAGGCTATGTGAATGGAAAGATAAAAAAAAGTTAGGGCTATGGGAATGCGGGGAGTGAAAAATGAAAATGCAAAAATGGAAAATCCCAGGGTCCTTAAGGGGTTATATACAATACTAGGTTGCATCATTACTTTACATAATATTTAGTCAGTATTTTCTTGAAAGCTTCTTTCACCTCCTTATTCCTCAAGCTGTAGATGAAAGGATTTAATAAAGGGGTAATAACCCCATAAGTTAGAGAAATATATTTCAGCTTAGAAGAAAATCTCGCTTGTCCCATGTACATGGTCATAATTGTCCCATAAAACATAATCACCACGGTGAGGTGGGATGTGCAGGTGGAGAAAGCTTTAGATCTACCACCAGCTAAATGGATGCCTAATAGTGAGGCAATGATGCAAATATAAGACACCACAATGAATATGAGGGGTGAAATTATGATAAAAATGCTTTGAACTAATAAAATCTTTTTAAGAATGGAGAGGTCACCACACGCCAGCTCGACAACCAATAAAATCTCACAAGCAAAATGGTTCAATCGGTTTTCCCTACAGAATACAATAGGCTTTATGATGGTCGGGACAAGAGTAAAAATAATACTTCCTGACCACATAACGACAGTGATGATATTACATACTCTCCAACTCATAATGATGGTGTAATATAAAGGGAAGCATATGGCGATATACCGGTCATAGGCCATCACAGCCAGAAACAAAGACTCAGCTGTTCCTAGGAAAAGACCAAATTTCATTTGAGTCAAGCAAACAGGGACAGAAATTGTTCTGGTATTAGAAAATCCATCAAGGAGAATTTTTGGTATAGAGCACGACGTGAAGAACAAATCAATAAAAGACAAATTGCATAGGAAATAGTACATCGGAGTGTGTAACTTAGGACTGACGATGACGGTGAAGATCAGGAAACTGTTCCCCAGGTTGCTCAGTATGTAAATGAACAAAAACAGAACTGACAATAATATTCTTGTTTCTGTTTTTTCAGAAAATCCAATCAAGATCAGTTCCTTCAGCAAAGTTTGGTTTCCATAATCCATGTTACATTATTTTTTTTTTTTTAAGTCTAACCCTGAGGAATCTCACAGATTTGTTTTCTTGTTAAAATGTTTTAAAATAAACCAAAACACCTGAAGCTAAAGTTTTTGGAGTCACTAACCAAGTTCTTAGTTTTCTTTTACTGCCGAGGTTTTCTATTTGCGAAATCAAATCGAATTCTCATTAAGACTCCTCTGAATAAATTTGTATGTTGGACATCAAGTTTTAGTCAGTGATGATAGGATGACTTATATCTTAAAACACAACGATTAGGCTGCAGAAGAAAATAGACGTTTCTAAAAAATCAATTCATAAAGCGTTAGCTAAAATAGATGAAATAAAGCTTGTCATTACTGGATGATATTCAGTATTCTGCCTAATACTATACTTTCTGTTGTGGGTACGCCTCAACATTTGGGCTGAAGACGGCAGACACAGTGATGGATCATCAATGGACCCATTGCAACTCCATGTGTTCCCCCAGACACAGTTTCTATCCTTCATTCATGGTCATATGATCTATTGTGTCCACTGTCATGTAAGGAAGTCACAACATATGTGAACATTGTCTTGAAAACAAAAATTAAAATTTATTGGCAAACCATGATATCTAAATAATGGCTGCAGGAAGCATGTCTTAAAACTTCTGCGTGATGGAGAAGAGGGGCATGCTGAGAGGATATGATCGGTGTTCTTCCAGCATTCCTCTCTATACTAAGAACCACTAGCCATTAAAAGACTATTTTCTCTGCGTACAGGGGAATGCTGTGAGAACACAGAACATGCTATTTCTACTGAAATATGACGTGAACATAAATAACTACATACATATGAAAAAATGAAAAGTTAAACTAAAAAAATGAAATAAAAATAAGCAAAAGTTAATAAAAAGACAAATAAACTATAATACAGTAAAGTCATGAATAAAACAATTTAGCTAACCTAGCATTGGTCTAGACCCCAAAATGCTCAGTATTTTTTTTTCAACTCAATAAAGTCCTGCTTGTACAGTATTTGAACTGATACAGTGGTGGATAATATTCGTTGATTCCCTGCCACTAGTTTTTGTTTTATGAGCCCTTCTAGTATTTGCCCTTAAGTATGCAGGAAAACATTTTTGTACACAGGTCCTGTGCGCCACTTTCCATATTTCACATACTGTACCACCTAAAGACAGGAGACACACTAGAAAAATAGAGAATTTTGGTCTTGCTTTCTATAGCAATGATACATAAGTCGAGCAAAGTGTACAAGTACAATAATACACAGGAGAGTGTGGGGATTATTTTGTGATATATACAGTGGATATAAAAAGTCTACACACCCCTGTTAAAATGTCAGGTTTCTGTGATGTAAAAAAAAATGAGACAAAGAAAAATAATTTCAGAACTTTTTCCACCTTTAATGTGAGCTGTAAACTGTACAACTCAATTGAAAAACAAACTTAAATCTTTTAGGCTGAGGGGAAAAAAACATAAAAATAAAATAATATGGTTGCATAAGTGTGCACACCCTTAAACTAATACTTTGTTAAAGCACCTTTTGATTTTATTACAGCACTCAGTCTTTTTGGGTATGAGTCTATCAGCATGGCACATTTTGACTTTGCAAAAACATCCAAATCTGTCAGATTGCGAGGGCATCTCCTGTGCACAGCGCTCTTCAGATCACCCCACAGATTTTCAATCGGATTCAGGTCTGGGCTCTGGCTGGGCCATTCCAAAACTTTAATCTTCTTCTGGTGAAGCCATTCCTTTGTTGATTTGGATGTATGCTTTGGGTCATTGTCATGCTGAAAGATGAAGTTCCTCTTCATGTTCAGCTTTCTAGCAGAAGCCTGAAGGTTTTGTGCCAATATTGACTGGTATTTGGAACTGTTCATAATTCCCTCTAGCTTAACTAAGACCCCAGTTCCAGCTGAAGAAAAACAGCCCCAAAGCATGATGCTGCCACCATCATGCTTCACTGTGGGTATGGTGTTCTTTTGGTGATGTGCAGTGTTGTTTTTGCGTCAAACATATCTTTTGGAATTATGGACAAAAAGTTCAACCTTGGTTTCATCAGACCATAACACCTTTTCCCACATACTTTTGGGAGACTTCAGATGTGTTTTTGCAAAATATAGCCTGGCTTGGATGTTTTTCTTCGTAAGAAAAGGCTTTCGTCTTGCCACTCTACACCATAGCCCAGGCATATGAAGAATACGGGAGATTGTTGTCACGTGTACCACACAGCCAGTACTTGCCAGATATTCCTGAAGCTCCTTTAATCTTGCTATAGGCCTCTTAGTAGTCTCCCAGACCAGTTTTCTTCTAGTCTTTTCCTCAATTTTGGAGGGACGTTCTTGTTAATGTCACTGTTGTGCCATATTTTCTCCACTTGATGATGACTGTCTTCACTGTGTTCCATGGTATATCTAATGCCTTGGAAATTCTTTTGTAACCTTCTCCTGACTGATACCTTTTAACAATGGGATCCCTCTGATGCTTTGGAAGCTCTCTGTGGACCATGGCTTTTGCTGTGGGATGTGACTAAGAAAATTTCAGTAAAGACCAACTAGAGCAGCTGAACTTTATTTGGAGTTGATCAGAGGCACTATAAATGATGGCAGGTGTATGCTTTTTTTTACAGCACAGAAACCTGACATTTTAACAGGGGTGTGTAGACTTTTTATATCCACTGTGATATATATATATATATATATATATATATATATATATATTGTAGGAAGGCGCAAGGGTCCAACATTGACGGAAGGTACGTGTCACTGAGGTTCCTGGCCTCGGTGAGATATGAACCGGTAATTTTGTGTGTCAGCGGCAGCTAGTGCTCGCTGACACTGTTTTTACTTAGTGTGGTGGTAAAGCCGAATCCGGGCCGGTTCTTATTGGGAGCAGCCAAAGGGTATATATCCCTACAATATATATATATATATATATATATATATATACATATATATACACAGATGTTTCAAATTAGAGGCGTGTGGACATATAGAATAAAAACAAAGTCTTCAATAGCTAACCGGTTAACATGGCCAAGTGAAGACGTCTCTAAAAAGTAGCCAAAGCAGTTCCAACGGCCACTCAAAATTGAAAACGTACAGAAAAAATCTACCTACTATATAAATTGAAAATTATCTGAAGGCACAAATAAATAAAAAAAACCTTGCCTGGGGACATCTCTCCATGCACTGATTTCCTGCTGAGCTTGTGTCTACACACAGGAGCCAAACAGAACAACAGAGCTTCAGTGTAATGATTAGAAGGAAACAGATCAGCAGTCTGAGCCTTTGAAGTGACAATAGGTGGATTGCGGTCTACTTCAGACAATGCAGCAAAGATGTGGTCACTGATCATAAGTGTATCCTAAAGGAACAGAGCTTTAAATCAGTCAATATGGTGGAAAATAAATACTTTGTAAAGTCACCAGCAGCTTGTGAGGCCATAAAGACCAGACTAAAATGTATACTTAACAAAATAAAAAGAGGTTCTTCAGTCCTAACAGAAGTTGACACGGGTCTTGGTTCAGTTATATGTCCTTCAGATACACTAACACTACAGATGTTGTCATCAGTCTTTCTTTCCTCGTCATCGAGTTGCCCGAATAATTGTAAGCTCTTTTATCAGGACATTGTATAAACTCCTGAGATTAATTTGTATAATGGCTGGTCTTTCATCTAAAAGGAATTTTATAAATTATACATTTATTCCCTCTTGTAAATAAAAAGAAAGTCTCTAAGAGACCTGACAATAGAAGATCAGTAACCTCTTCATGACCACATTTAAGATCAACATTTCTTTCAGTTTTCTCCAATCCATGTTTACCTAATTGATTACAGTTATTTTTTTTTACATATTTTTTCTCCCTTAATTACTATTGGCTCTTTATCCCCCCTTCCCAGCCACACATACTGTATGACTTATGTTTGTAGGGCAACACACCATGTACATCAGATGCCTCCTGATTGATGAACATATGGTTATTGTTACCATTAGAGAAGAGCAAATTTTAAAAAAAATTGATTCGGGGGGCGGAGCTAACGCCGGACTGAGATGGCTGCTGAATTCTAAGCTCCGCTGTGACGATTCCCCTAGCACGAGCCTACAGCCGCTATCAGTTGGAAGGATGGTAAAGATCGGGAACTCCAGACCTGGGGAACACTCATCTACCAACAAATCACAGACTGCCATTGGAGACATGGACAAATTCATCAAAAAAGCGGCCTCAACGTTCGTGGCCTGGGAAACAAAGATGGCGACGACACATTCCCATAAGGCTTGTGAACACACTCCGGAAAAGTCGGACGAGGAGAGCGACACTGAGGAGCCCCAAGACAAAGGCGCCCTGCCGATTACCAGGCACTACCTAAAGCAAGCTCTCTGCAAAGCTATGGAAACGGTCCTCAGCGAAATCACAGCGCTTTGCCAGGAGATGAGGCAAGTTGGGGACTGGGTGGAGGTTCTGCAGACCCATCAGGCCCCAATCTTGGATTACCAGGCGGCCACTACGTGATCTTTTGAAAGGTGCAGAACTTACCTAAATGAATTGCATAGCGCTCTGGAAGACCAAGAAAAAAGGGGGCGCCGTAACAACTTGCGCTTCAGAGGGATCCCAGAGACTGTGTCCCCAGGGGATATCCCTATAGCAGTTCAATCTATCTGCCGTTCTCTATTGGGCCCAGATTCGGCTTTTGACATAGTCTTTGAGAGAGCCCACAGGGCACTGCGCCCCAAACCAAAGCCAGAGGACCCTCCTAGGGACGTGATATGCATATTCCTCAACTTCCAAAATGGCGATCCAAGAGGCTGCAAGGAACCGCTCTGATTTGACTTATGAAGATGTGCAAATTGTAGTATACCAAGACCTAGCACCCTCTACACTCAGGAAACGTAGAGCCCTGAAGCCTTCGACTGACTGGCTTAGATCTAACAAGACACAATATAGATGGAACTTTCCATTCAGAATGTCCTTTCCATGCGGGGCGCTGCTTCAACATCTCGGCCTACACAGACTTAGAAGCAGTATAAGATCATTTTCAAATCCCACCGTTGAAAGTGGAGAACTGGGAAGTTTTCCAAGACCTCACTATGTTACCAGATGTACCTACGGTCGTTCCATTTGTTCCTCAATGTACACCTAAAGCACAGAGATCTGGGAGAAGGAACCGACAACTGACACCGAAGAGACTGGCGCAATATCCGTGAATCTCTAGTTTCATACCCAGTATAAATCTCTGTACCCTTTTCATGTGCTAAAAGATTTCCCTAACCTCATCAGGTTACATTACCTGTAAATGTCTTACTAGAAACCTTTTTAACCTACCTTCTATAGTGCTGGGAGAATCATAATTAGGTCCATAGACCTAGGATGCTGAAGGGAGATACATCCTGGTTATGGGGCACATAGGCCCACAAGTGTATACCTTTATAAATCTCTATGTGCCAAATACTAGACAAGCATATTGGTTTTCTAATATTCTCCCTATCATCAAATCCTTTAAGGAGGGGATTGTGGTTTTGGGTGGGGATCTGAACGTTGACTTGAATCCACAACTTGACTCCTCCTCACATAAATCTGCCCTATCTTTGGGATCTTTACGTGCCATTAGAGAAGGCCTGAGAAGTTTACATCTAGTGGATTCTTGGCGAGCTTTGCACCCCCACTCAATAGACTTTCTACTCCCATGTCCATGGTACGTATCATTGTTTGGACTATGTGTTTATCTCAAAGGAACACCTCCAGCTATGTTCTGAGACCAAAATCGGCTCCATTCACCTGTCTGATCATGCTCCTGCTTTCATCTTTGTCCGGGTGACTTTACAATGTCCGAGGTCCCCTAATTGGTGCCTTAATGAACCCCTATTGGGCGATACAAAAACTAATGATAGAATGATAAATGATACCAATGATACTGATGATAGAAAACAGAGGGTGGTTATTAACGGTACACACACAGATTGGGTCACTTTCACTAGTGGGGTACCTCAGGGGTCAGTATTGGGCCCTATTCTCTTCAATATATTTATTAATGATCTTGTAGAAGGCTTGCATAGTGAAATATACATTTTTGCAGATGACACTAAAAGTAATTAACACTGGAGAGGACAGTATACTGCTACAGAGGGATCTGGATAGATTAGAGGCTTGGGCAGAGAAGTGGCAGATGAGGTTTAACACTGACAAATGTAAAGTTATGCACATGGGAAGGAATAATGCAAGTCACCCGTACATACTAAATGGTAAAACACTGGGTAGCACTGACATGGAAAAGGATCTAGGAATTTTAATAAACAGCAAACTAAACAGTAAAAACCAGTGTCAGGCAGCTGCTGCCAAGGCCAATAAGATAATGGGTTGCATCAGAAGGGGCATAGATGCCCGTGATGAGAACATAGTCCTACCACTTTACAAATCATTAGTCAGACCACACATGGAGTACTGTGTACAGTTCTGGGCTCATGTGAACAAGGCAGACATAGCAGAGCTGGAGAGAGTTCAGAGGAGGGCAACTAAAGTAATTGGAATGGGGCAACTACAGTACCCTGAAAGATTATCAAAATTAGGGTTATTCACTTTAGAAAAAAGACGACTGAGGGGAGATCTAATTACTATGTATAAATATATCAGGGGTCAGTACAGAGATCTATCCCATCATATATTTAGAGCGAAATTTTCAGTTATTATTCGCAGAAAGCTTTTCAGACACCTAAAAGACTATTGTGTGTTTGTGTGTGTTTTAGAGCAGCAATATATTTTTACCTGCGCTAAATTGATCAGCCTCAAGGTGCTGAGGAAGGGACAGATATTGCAGGGAGAGAAATTTGCTGTTTTTACTACCAAAAGCTTAGACCCCAAAGTCCTTTTAAGGACTACTGTGTGTGTTCGACAGCAGCAAGATATTTTTATTTAATACCTATTAGTGACATATACTGTACATCATCCGCAGAATGTGTCTTTTTGCGTAAATTCAAATAATCAGCGCCACATTTATTGTCCGTGACATATACAGTACGCCATCCGAAAACTGTTTCTTTAGCGTAAATTTAAATAATCTGGGCCTAATCTAGTGTCAATAGTGTGTGGCTTTCTGTGACATATACAGTACGCCATCCGAAAACTGTTTCTTTAGCGTAAATTTAAATAATTACCGTCCAGTCCTCATCTACTGTCTCTGTAGTGTGTGCGTGTAATACACATCCGTGACATATACAGTACGTCATCCGAAAACTCTTTTTTTAGGGCAAATTCCAATAATCTGGGCCTAATCTAGTGTCCATAGTGTGTGGCTTTCTGTGACATACAGTACAGACCAAAAGTTTGGACACACCTTCTCATTCAAAGAGTTTTCTTTATTTTCATGACTATGAAAATTGTAGATTCACACTGAAGGCATCAAAACTATGAATTAACACATGTAGAATTATATTCATAACAAACAAGTGTGAAACAACTGAAAATATGTCATATTCTAGGTTCTTCAAAGTAGCCACCTTTTGCTTTGATTACTGCTTTGCACACTCTTGGCATTCTCTTGATGAGCTTCAAGAGGTAGTCCCCTGAAATGGTTTTCACTTCACAGGTGTGCCCTGTCAGGTTTAATAAGTGGGATTTCTTGCCTTATAAATGGGGTTGGGACCATCCGTGGCGTTGAGGAGAAGTCAGGTGGATACACAGCTGATAGTCCTACTGAATAGACTGTTAGAATTTGTATTATGGCAAGAAAAAAGCAGCTAAGTAAAGAAAAACGAGTGGCCATCATTACTTTAAGAAATGAAGGTCAGTCAGTCAGCTGAAAAATTGGGAAAACTTTGAAAGTAAGGGCTATTTGACCATGAAAGAGAGTGATGGGGTGCTGCGCCAGATGACCTGGCCTCCACAGTCACCGGACATGAACCCAATCGAGATGGTTTGGGGTGAGCTGGACCGCAGAGTGAAGGCAAAAGGGCTAACAAGTGCTAAGCATCTCTGGGAACTCCTTCAAGACTGTTGGAAGACCATTTCAGGGGACTACCTCTTGAAGCTCATCAAGAGAATGCCAAGAGTGTTCAAAGCAGTAATCAAAGCAAAAGGTGGCTACTTTGAAGAACCTAGATTATGACATATTTTCAGTTGTTTCACACTTGTTTGTTATGTATATAATTCCACATGTGTTAATTCATAGTTTTGATGCCTTCATAGTCATGAAGATAAAGAAAACTCTTTGAACGAGGTGTGTTTAAACTTTTGGTCTGTACTGTATACAGTACTCCATCCGAAAACTGTTTCTTTAGCATAAATTCCAATAATCTGGGCCTAATCTAGTGTCCATATTCTGTGGGTTTCTGTAACATATACTGTCCTGCATCCAAAAACTGTGCCTTTAGTGGACTGTAAAACAAACTGTGCCATATCCAGTGACAAAACCATTAATATGAAGAAGGTGAGCACTAAGGGACGGGGAAGTGGGCTTGATGCTGATGGTGCACGCAGAGGCCGTGGCCCTGGGGGCAATGAAACTGTGTCTGCTGCCAGTGCACCAGAAAAAAAAAAAAAACATCCACTGTACCCAGCTTAATGTCCAACTCAGCTGGGTGGCGCAGGACAACATTGTCCAGGTCCGACCAGTGTAAACAGTTGGTCGGTTGGATTGCTGAAGATAATGCTTCCAGTTGGTTAAGCACCACCCTCTCTTCCACCAGGTCCAGTCTCTGTAGCCAAGCGTCTGGTCAACTGAATCATCACTCTGATCATCCTTCCTCCCACCATGGAGAGGCTTGCCAAACGAGTGATCCTACACTCTGATATTCCGAGGAGCTCTTTCCAGCGCCACTATTACATTTGGCCCTCGCGCCCAGCACGCTTGAAGAGGGACCTAAGATATTGTGTCCTGATTCTCAACCTCTTGAGCCTTCACAGTCTCAAGATGACGGTGGTGAATGGCAATCACGAGGTGGATAATGATGAGACACAGTTGTCAATCACTGAGGTTGTGGTTAGGTCAAGTCAGGAGGATGAGCAGAGTGAGGAAGTGGAGGAGGAGGTGGTTGACGATGAGATCATTGACCCAACATGGGAAGGTGAAAAGCAGAGCGAGGACAGCAGTACAGAGGAGGAGGGATCCGCAGCACCGCAACAGGCTGGAAGAGGCAGTGGGGTGGCAAAAGGGAGAAGTCGGCCCACAACAAACAGGCCCGCAACCGTTACACCGAGCATCCCCCATGTGTAAATCTACCTTGCCAAAGGGTAGGTGTTCCGCAGTATGGTGCTATTGTGAGGAAAGTGCAGACGACAAAAGAGTGGTAGTTTGCAACCTGTGCGGTACCAAAATGAGTCGGGGTGTGAACACTAGCAACCTCACCACCACCAGCATGATCCGCCACATGGCATCCAAGCACCTTAACAAGTGCGAGAGAGAGACATTTAAGGGAGGTATTAAATCTACTCCCCCCCCATGCCGGCCGGCAGTGGCATCAACATCTTCCATAAACGTGTGGTGAGAGACATTAAAGCCCTCATATATCCCGCAATGAATGATAATGTTACTCCCAAAGAAAAAGCCGCCTTGAAGTGGCTGGGTAGTTTGGAAGATGTCGTTTTCAAGCCCGCCGACAAGGGGGGTAATGTGGTACTACTCACTAAAGAGTATTATATTAGTGTGCCATGTGTGCGAGCGTACGTCGGTGACGCGCGCACCTCCCTCCCGAATGGTGATCACTCAGCTCAAGTGAGACGCCGCCTCTGATATCGATCGACCTGCGACTCTGAAATGCTTACCTCGCTGTGAACTGCCGTGGATGTTGCCGCCTGCCTGTGGACGCTGCCGCCTGTCCGCCCTATTCGGCAGCGCTGGGGGTCTGAGCGGAGGAGCCTTGTTAAACGGACGTGGCTCTAGATGGTGACAGGCCCTAAGCATATATGAGGATTGGAGGCGCCAGGTGGAAGGTTGGTAGCCTGGTTTGAATGTCCGCGGTCCTTTCCCCCCCCCCCTGACGTGAACGAGAGCAGGTGAGAGCTGAGACTTCTTGAAGTATTGCCGGATTGAGCCAGGAGCATGGATACCCTCTGGCACTGAGGTGAGGCAAGTGGGTGCAATGGGCAAGAGGGGATAATTGAGGGGAGCAGAGGTTGCCAGTAACACGGCTCTAAAGATCTTGTATGGAAGCTGGCAGTCGACCCCCCCCCCTCCCCCGAAGCACAAGCCGAAAACACAAAGTTTGCATCTGAAACTGGAAGTAGAGGGCTGGCATCGACGGCAGAGTAAAGTCATACTGATTTGGTCGGGGATTTGCTTTAACTATACTCTCCTTCTCGGATTAGGTGGACGCCGGCGTGTTGTTTTTTAGCGCTGGGATACCTGCTGCAACTTTTGTGTGTGGGGGAATAGTTGGATGCTGGTTGCAGATCTTGTGGCCCCTCTGTGATCCGGGTTTAGGATATACCAGCTGCTTTGTTAACCATGATTGGAAGATTGCCCCCTCTCCTACCCCTCTAGGGTGGCTCTGCTTGTTGGAACTGGAATCTGTGGCAGAGTGGAGGACGTTGGATCCTGTTTCTCTCCTTGCCTTCTTCTATATGAAAATATAGCTACCTTTATGGCACTAGGAATGTATTGGACTCTCCTAACTGCATGAACTGCATTACTTGATCTGATTGGCACTGGTTAGTGAATGGTGACTGATCAAGTTGGAAGTACCCTTTTTCTCTTTTTTTCTTCTTCTCCTTCGTTAAGAACAGATACAATGGGAACTGAGTGATCAAATGTAAATTAACTCTGCACTGAATGGTGACTGATCAAGTTGGAAGTATTTTTTTACTCCGTTTCTTTAAGAACCGACATCATATGAACTTATTGATCAAATGCAAATGAATTTGGTACTGAATGGTGATTGATCAAGTTGGAGGTATTTTTTTTTTGTTTTTATTATTCTCTTTTTTTTAAGAGTTGATATTACATGAATTGATTGACCAAATGTAAATGAATTCTGCACTGCTATAGCAACTAATCATGTTTGTTACATTGTGAATACTATATAATTAAGTGTGGGGGAATAGGGGGGGGGAAGGAAAAGGAAGGGGAAAGGGAAAAAAAGGGAGAAGGAGGGGAAGGGGGAGAGGGGAAAAAGAAGGAAAAAAAACGAAATAACTTTAGAAATGCCTAGACAAGGTGAAGGTAAAAAGGGGAGAGGGCAACAAGAACTTAGCACGTCAATTTCTCCAATGTTTAAGAGAGTAGAAAAATCTAAGCAACAATTAATGCCCAATGTACGTGGACCGACTAGCCCGCCAGGGAAAAGGAGGGAGGACAAAGCCCAGGTCCAGGAGGAGGAATCCATTTGCTTGATAGAGAATGACACTAAGAGATTACTAGTTGAGGATGTCCAACCTGGGGAGAGTGATGATAATCAGCAGAAAATTGGAGAGGAAAGTATCTCCAACAAAGAGGAGCAGGCACCCAGCTTGCAGAATATATTCCGAGAAATAAAAAAATGTAATTCTGCAATACAGGATCTCTCTCTCCAGACTGGAAATATAAAGGAGGTGGTGGGGCTTCTCAGGGCAGATCTACAAAACTATAAAGATAGGCTTATAGAGGTAGAGAAGAGAACATCCGACTCCAAAGTAAAAAATAATTTTAAAGGAAGAAAATAAAGAGTTAAAAACTAGACTATCAGATCTGGAAAATAGGTCAAGGAGAGCCAATTTGAGATGTTTGGGATTCCCTGAGGGTTCAGAGGGACGAGACCTATGTAGTTTCATACAAACTTGGTTGAGGGAACAATTGGGCCAGGATATTTTGGATTATCAAAATTTTCTAGACCGTGCCCATAGAATACCAGCAAGGAGTCTACCCCCCCGGGTACAAGACCACGCTCAATAATAATCAGTTTTTTGTCTGCCAGGGATAAGGAGGAGGTACTACGAAGGTCAAGGAAAAAAGGGAAGTTGGAACATGCGGGAACAACAATAATGTTATTTTCTGATTATGCAAAAGAAACAGTAAGGGAAAGAAGTCAATTTATAGAAGTAAAGAAAAGGCTGCGTTTAAATAACATAAAGTATTCAATGATGTTTCCGGCCAAGTTGAGAGTCGAATGGGAGAATAAAATCAGTTTTTTTTAATACTGTAGAGGCAGTGGGGGAATGGATTAAGGAAAAGCTAAAGATTTGAGGTGCTGATTAGAGTTCGTACCGAACTTTAGCTTTTTTTGGACCCGGACCCGAACCTGAACATTTACGTAAAAGTTCGGGTTCGTGTTCGGTGTTCGGCGATTTTTATGGCTCTTTTTGAAAGGCTGCAAAGCAGCCAATCAACAAGCGTTTAAACTCTGTGCCCTTAGAAGCCATCAAAGCCATGCCTACTATTGGCATGGCTGTGATTGGCAAACTGCAGCATGTGACCCAGCCTCTATATAAGGCTGAGTCATGTAGCGCTGCACATCACTCTGCTATTCTTAGTGTACGGGGAGGATGCTGCTGCTGTCAGGGACAGATCAGGTATAAATGTTAAGAACTGCCTTATAACTCAGCGATCTCAATCCAATGTGTTTTGTGGGTGCAGTGCACAGTTTTTTTTACTTCAGTTTGTCACTATGAATACCTAATCGGCAGCCATTTTATGCAGACATGCTGGTGCAGCACTATCTATATGCATGTCTGCTAGTCCAGAAATACAGCTTTTTTGCTGACTGTGCTTAAATTTATTTTTTTCCATATACTGGTCATCTTTGATTACACGTGCATAGGTGACAGTCACATTTAGGCCACAAATACGGCCATTCGTTTACTGCGGTTGAAATAAACCATGTGTTCATATACTGCTCATTTTGGATTTAACGTACATCGAATACAATTATACAAAAGGATAAGGGGGCACACCTACATCTCGATTCACACAAAGCTCTAGCCAATATATTTAAAATAGTTTATTTAATATAACAAATTAGGTACCTGATTAATCGCACTGTAATATCATAAAATGCAATTGTTAAAATAATATAATAAAATGATAACACATAAAACCACACTAAGGGTTTGGTTTGTAGTTAGGTCACAAACTTCAGTCTTAGATTCAGTGTCTGGTTCAAGAGTTTTGAGTTTCAACCAATAAATTGGTGAATGCGGTCTCTGTAATGATTTGCGGTATATCTGCGGTTTATTCAATATAAAAGATTCCACTATTTTAGGGATTGCTGAATAAATATAACAACCTCTTGGTTTGCGGTCTATAGTTCCTCACCGCTTTGGCTTTGATTTTGGAATTACAGTCTTACTGTGGTTGATTACAACAGATTACTCACTGTTTGGCAGCAATGGAGTGTTCGTCTTTCTGTGCTTAACGTGGCGTCCCACGTGTTGTCAGCACATGCGGTCTTACCTCCGATCAGCTTTAAGTGAGTTGAAAAACAGTTTTTAAACAAGGAAACAGTCCGCTTTGACGCCGGGGTCGATAGGTGATTAGACCCGCCTAAAATCCGGCGTACCTTTGTGTCTTTGTAAGACAAGACAGGACTTTTGTTTCTTTTGCTGTAGATATTCGAATATTTTTGCGAATCCCAAGGCGGTGCGTAGAAGGTATGCTGCGGTTTTCTTCTTAGCTTAGAGACTTGTGTACACCAGACGCGTTTCGGAGTTAACAGGACTCCTTCCTCAGTGGTCAAGTCTCCTTTGTTATGTGGCAGTTTATATAGGCATGGATCCATTTACCCATTTGGAGCTGTTACGTCATTTTATGGAAAAACAGAAACTGTGGATCTGGCCTGTCCGATCATTTACCCTTTAATCGTGGTATTATGTAGAAATAAATGTTTTAAAATATCTTATAATAAATAGAATGTATATAAATAGAATGAGCAACAATAAATTAATATATATTAGCTAGATATGCTCAGGTATAACCACTTAAAACAGATCTTATTTAAAATTGCAGTGTTTATATGACATATGAATGGTTAATCCCACAGGTTCCTTCATGGATACTCCCTTCAGTATGTGTGTTTAAAACCGTCCCATGTATTCACATGCTTCAATGTTTTTTTCAATTTTATCCCATTGCGGTTTTTATACGTTGATTTGGATATATCTTTATTTTTAAATTCTCATAAAAGTTCTTATAAAAATATTTGATAAAACCCTATATACATAAGGGCAACAGTATCCATGTATTATGAACATGTGGGAATACACGAACTTAGAAACATAGACATTATAAAATATCATAAGATAGCATTTCATTCTTATACAGTCAAATAGTATAGTTTAAACATGATATTGAAAATTAATTGTTAGTGTAGTCATATGTATCCCTCCCTATATGTTTTTCAATATTTTCTCAATATTCAATATTTTTTATTTTTTATTTTTTTTTCCAATATTTATCCACTATTTTTCAAGCACCAACCTCAATACAGTGTTTTTATCTATATGTATTATAAGTCTTCATATCTCTAGACACTATATTCGAACAAATTTATTTATAGGTTGTGTCTTATATATATATTTTTAGTATCGCTATGTGTGAACATATTCCTGCGATTTTTGCTTGACACAGACTTCTATGTGCAAACACAGGGTACGGCCATGGGCACCAGGTTTGCCCCCAGTTATGCCAACCTGTTTATGGCGCAGTGGGAGCAGGACATCATTGCCCCAAAACTGGGGACAGACCTGGTGCTCTGGAACCGTTATATAGATGACGTGCTGTTTATATGGAAAAAAGATCAAAGTTCACTTAATTTATTTTTGGAGGATATTAATGACAAGCTCCTGAACTTACGTTTTTCAGCTAGCATAAGTACATCTTCTGTTGAATTTCTGGACCTTCAAATTAACATAGAAAATCAAAAATTGATATGCAGTACTTATCAAAAACCTACATCTAAGAACAGCCACATATTATACAATAGCTGTCATTTGCCGCAATGGTTTGTGAATATACCGTCAGGGCAATTTAGACGTATTAAAAGGAACTGTTCAAAACAAGAGAAATTTGAAGAGGAAGCAACAAATTTAAAAGACCAATTTCTAGAGAAAAAATACCCATTGGAATTATTAGAATCTTCTCTCGATACAGTACGTAAATTCGATCGAAACACCTTTTTTGTAGATAAACCAGAAATCCCAAAATCCAGCACACAAGAAACCATAAGATTAATTTTGCCATTCAATTCACAATATAAAGAAATCAGATATATAATCAATAAACATTGGCATCATATTGTCAAAGACAGGACAATAGGACATATATTGCTCAATAAACCACAAATTACCTTCACTAAAGCTCCGAATTTGGGTCTACTGGTGGCTCATACCATTAATAATAAAATCTCAAAAACATCAACAATCCAGAAATTGATGGGAATGTCAGGTTTTTATAGATGCGGTTCTTGTATGGGATGCAAAGAGACTACATTCCCCTAAAAAACTATTGAAGTAAAATCAACCTGTAATAGCCATACACATAAAATTAGGGAGTTCCTGACATGTAATACAGAAAGCGTTATATACATTATACAATGCCCATGTAGGAAACAATATGTGGGCAGAACTAAAAGAACTTTGAAAAAACGCATAGCTGAACATATCGGGAATATTAAAAAGGGTTATGATAAACATGCATTTTCACTCCACTTCAAGCTATCACACAACCAGGATCCAAAAGGAATGAGTTTTGCAGCCTTAGAAAAGGCAAATATACACTGGAGAGGAGGAGACCATATAAGCAAAATGTCAAGGATGGAATCTAGGAAGATTTTTGAATTTAATTCCATCCTTCCTCGGGGATTAAATGCAGAAATTGAGGTGTTCAGTTTCCTGACTTTATTCTCTATATATAAACTTACCCACTAGATGTATTCAAATCTTGTGTAAACGATTTTCCTGCAATGGAAGGGTTAACCAAGTGTTGACATATAGCTTTATAATCGATATACACTCACCTAAAGAATTATTAGGAACACCATACTAATACGGTGTTGGACCCCCTTTTGCCTTCAGAACTGCCTTAATTCTACGTGGCATTGATTCAACAAGGTGCTGATAGCATTCTTTAGAAATGTTGGCCCATATTGATAGGATAGCATCTTGCAGTTGGAGATTTGAGGGATGCACATCCAGGGCACGAAGCTCCCGTTCCACCACATCCCAAAGATGCTCTATTGGGTTGAGATCTGGTGACTGTGGGGGCCATTTTAGTACACTGAACTCATTGTCATGTTCAAGAAACCAATTTGAAATGATTCGAGCTTTGTGACATGGTGCATTATCCTGCTGGAAGTAGCCATCAGAGGATGGGTACATGGTGGTCATGAAGGGATGGACATGGTCAGAAACAATGCTTAGGTAGCTCGTGGCATTTAAATGATGCCCAATTGGCACTAAGGGGCCTAAAGTGTGCCCAGAAAACATCCCCCACACCATTACACCATCACCACCAGCCTGCACAGTGGTAACAAGGCATGATGGATACATGTTCTCATTCTGTTTACGCCAAATTCGGACTCTACCATTTGAATGTCTCAACAGAAATCGAGACTCATCAGACCAGGCAACATTTTTCCAGTCTTCAACAGTCCAATTTTGGTGAGCTCGTGCAAATTGTAGCCTCTTTTTCCTATTTGTAGTGGAGATGAGTGGTACCCGGTGGGGTCTTCTGCTGTTGTAGCCCATCCGCCTCAAGGTTGTGAGTGTTGTGGCTTCACAAATGCTTTGCTGCATACCTCGGTTGTAACGAGTGGTTATTTCAGTCAATGTTGCTCTTCTATCAGCTTGAATCAGTCGGCCCATTCTCCTCTGACCTCTAGCATCAACCAGGCATTTTCGCCCACAGGATTGCCGCATACTAGATGTTTTTACCTTTTCGCACCATTCTTTGTAAACCCTAGAAATGGTTGTGTGTGAAAATCCCAGTAACTGAGCAGATTCTGAAATACTCAGACCGGCCCGTCTGGCACCAACAACCATGCCACACTCAAAATTGCTTAAATCACCTTTCTTTCCCATTCTGACATTCAGTTTGGAGTTCAGGAGATTGTCTTGACCAGGAGCACCCCCCTAAATGCATTGAAGCAACTGCCATGTGATTGGTTGACTAGATAATTGCATTAATGATAAATAGAACAGGTGTTCCTAATAATTCTTTAGGTGAGTGTATAGTCTTATAAATTTTATTATTTTAACCTAAGTTTTATGTTTTTTATATATATTTATTATTTTAAAATAATTTTATAAATAATTTTATACTTATATCCCATCTGTTTCTTGAAAATAAAACGACTTAAAGACGTTTTATAAAGTGAAAATTCTTATCAACATGTTCAGTGAAGCATATTGAATATATAGTAATCAATTTTTGATTTTCTATGTTAATTTGAAGGTCCAGAAATTCAACAGAAGATGTACTTATGCTAGCTGAAAAACGTAAGTTCAGGAGCTTGTCATTAATATCCTCCAAAAAATAAATTAAGTGAACTTTGATCTTTTTTCCATATAAACAGCACGTCATCTATATAACGGTTCCAGAGCACCAGGTCTGTCCCCAGTTTTGGGGCAATGATGTCCTGCTCCCACTGCGCCATAAACAGGTTGGCATAACTGGGGGAAAACCTGGTGCCCATGGCCGTACCCTGTGTTTGCATAGAAGTCTGTGTCAAGCAAAAATCGCAGGAATATGTTCACACATAGCGATACTAAAAATATATATATAAGACACAACCTATAAATAAATTCGTTCGAATATAGTGTCTAGAGATATGAAGACTTATAATACATATAGATAAAAACACTGTATTGAGGTTGGTGCTTGAAAAATAGGGGATAAATATTGGGAAAAAAAATAAAAAATAAAAAATATTGAATATTGAGAAAATATTGAAAAACATATAGGGAGGGATACATATGACTACACTAACAATTAATTTTCAATATCATGTTTAAACTATACTATTTGACTGTATAAGAATGAAATGCTATCTTATGATATTTTATAATGTCTATGTTTCTAAGTTCTTGTATTCCCACATGTTCATTATACATGGATACTGTTGCCCTTATGTATATAGGGTTTTATCAAATATTTTTATAAGAACTTTTATGAGAATTAAAAAAAAAAGATATATCCAAATCAACGTATAAAAACCGCAATGGGATAAAATTAAAAAACCATTGAAGCATGTGAATACATGGGACGGTTTTAAACACACATACTGAAGGGAGTATCCATGAAGGAACCTGTGGGATTAACCATTCATATGTCATATAAACACTGCAATCTCAAATAAGATTGTTTTAAGTGGTTATACCTGAGCATATCTACAGTAGCTAATATATATAAATTTATTGTTGCTCATTCTATTTATATACATTCTATTTATTATAAGATATTTTAAAACATTTATTTCTACATAATACCACGATTAAAGGGTAAATGATCGGACAGGCCAGATCCACAGTTTCTGTTTTTCCATAAAATGACGTAACAGCTCCAAATGGGTAAATGGATTCATGCCCATATAAACTGCCACATAACAAAGGAGACTTGACCACTGAGGAAGGAGTCCTGTTAACTCCGAAACGCGTCTGGTGTACACAAGTCTCTAAGCTAAGAAGAAAACCGCAGCATACCTTCTGCGCACCGCCTTGGGATTCGCAAAAATATTTGAATATCTACAGCAAAAGAAACAAAAGTCCTGTCTTGTCTTACAAAGACACAAAGGTACGCCGGATTTTAAGGCGGGTCTAATCACCTATCGACCCCGGCGTCAAAGCGGACTGTTTCCTTGTTTAAAAACTGTTTTTCAACTCACTTAAAGCTGATCGGAGGTAAGACCGCATGTGCTGACAACACGTGGGACGCCACGTTAAGCACAGAAAGACGAACACTCCATTGCTGCCAAACAGTGAGTAATCTGTTGTAATCAACCACAGTAAGACTGTAATTCCAAAATCAAAGCCAAAGCGGTGAGGAACTATAGACCGCAAACCAAGAGGTTGTTATATTTACTCAGCAATCCCTAAAATAGTGGAATCTTTTATATTGAATAAACCGCAGATATACCGCAAATCATTACAGAGACCGCATTCACCAATTTATTGGTTGAAACTCAAAACTCTTGAACCAGACACTGAATCTAAGACTGAAGTTTGTGACCTAACTACAAACCAAACCCTTAGTGTGGTTTTATGTGTTATCATTTTATTATATTATTTTAACAATTGTATTTTATGATATTACAGTGCGATTAATCAGGTACCTAATTTGTTATATCAAATAAACTATTTTAAATATATTGGCTAGAGCTTTGTGTGAAACCAGATGTAGGTGTGCCCCCTTATCCTTTTGTATAATTTAATTCTCCTAAAGGTTTGGGGTTACCTTTTTTTGGGGGAGCACCCATTCCCTGCAATTTGGAGGGTGAGCCATCCCAATATACCCAATATAGTACATCGAATACAGTCACATTTAGGCCACAAATACCGCTGTCATATAGAGTTTAAAAAAAATAATTGAGTGCAATACTCTACATCAGGGTTTATATTGGCGGTTAATTATTTTTAACATACTTAACCAATTTTTACTTTGCTTTGTGAACGCTAACTATGAGGCAAACATCTAATAAGGGACGCGGTCATGGTCGTGGTGGTGGTGTTGGTGGAGTCTCTAATGCAGGGAGAGGATGTGGCCGTTCTGCCACAGCTACACGTCTTACTGAACCTACTACCTCATGTCCCAGTAGCCACCAGAATCTACAGTGAAATTTGGTCGGGCCTAATGCCGTTCTAAGGATGGTAAGGCCTGAGCAAGTACAGGCGCTAGTCAATTGGGTGGCCGCTTGGACAAATTTTGGGCGAATAATCCACCACAAGTTATTCAACTTTAAGAGATTACTTTTGTTTATTCGAAGTTATTCATATGGGATTGAGACTTTTGGCTTCCTACACTTAGTTCGGATCGAACATTTAGATTTGAATGTCATATACTTTTACACCTATGAATGCTGCTATTGAATGTGAATATTTAGATAGGCATTACAATTAGCGATTTTATCTAACGATTTTTTATAGAATATTTATCGATTTTATTGTTACGATTGTGTATGTTTTCGATGTTTTATTGTGCCTAGTACCCATTATTATACGGTAGCACATAGTATTATTCAATAAATTCAATATTGGTCACAGCATCCGAGAGTGCCCAGTGTATTTGTTGCATTTATTGGGATTCTATTGAATAGATTGGGTGAATCTACTCTACTGAAAGCACCTAATTTCATCCCGGGTTTATCCAGTGCATCACATTATTTTATACTTGCACAACCACTTATGTTTCCTGATGAGGACATGGGAATACCACCTCAGCACGTCTCTGATGATGACAAAACACAGGTGCCAACTGCTGCGTTCTTTCTGCAGTGTGCAGACCGAAAAGGAGGTCAGGGAGGAAGACTGGGTGGAAGACGATGCAGGGGACAATGAGGTACTAGACCCCACATGGAATGAAGGTCTTGCCACTAGCTTTCAGAGTTTGGAGGAAGAGGCAGTGATGAGACCGAGCCAACAGCGTAGCAAAAGAGGGAGCAGGGGGCAAAAGCAGAGCAGCCATCGCTGAAACAGTTAGCCTGCTACTGGCCACCGCCACCAGGGACCGAGCACACCAAAGGCAGCATCAAGGAGTTCCCTAGCATGGCACTTCTTTACACAATGTGCTGACGACAAGACCCGAGTGGTTTGCACGCTGTGCCATCAGAGCCTGAAGTGAGGCATTAACGTTCTGAACCTTAGCAAAACCTGCATGACCAGGCATCTACATGCGAGACATGGACTGCAGTGGAGTAAGCACCTTCAAAACCAAGGAAGGGCTCAGGCTCCCCCTGCTACCTCTTCTGCTGCTGCCTTGGCCTCTGGAGGAACGTTGGCACCTGCCGCCCAGCAAACAGAGGATGTGCCACCAACAACACCACCTCCGTCACCAAGCATCTCCACCATGTCACACGGAAGTGTTCAGTTCAACATCTCACAATCCTTTGAGAGAAATCGTAAAATCCCACCTAGCCACCCTCGATCCCTTGCCCTAAATGCCAGCATTTCTAAACTACTGACCTTTGAAATGCTGTCATTCAGGCTGGTGGAGATGGACAGCTTCAAACAGCTCATGTCGCTTGCTGTCCCACAGTACGTCGTTCCCAGCCGCCACTACTTCTCCAGGAGAGCCGTGCCCTCCCTGCACAACCAAGTATCGGATAAAATCAAGTGTGCACTGCGCAATGCCATCTGTGGCAAGGTCCACCTAACCACAGATACGTGAACCAGTAAGCACGGCCAGGGACGCTATATCTCCCTAACTGCACACTGGGTAAATGTAGACTCAGATGGGTCCCAGGCGGAGGGCTGTTTGTCGCACGTCCTTCCGCCGCCAAGGATCGCAGGGCATCATTCTTTGCCTCCTGTTGCCTCCTCCTCCTACTCGGCTTCCTCCTCATCTTCTACCACCTCGTCATCCGGTCAGCGACAGACCTTCACCACCAACTTCAGCACAGCCAGGGGTAAACGTCAGCAGGCCGTTCTGAAACTGATGTGTTTGGGGGAGAGGCCCCACACCGTGCAGGAGTTGCGGCGGGGTATAGAACAGCAGACCGACGAGTGGTTGCTGCCAGTGAGCCCCAAGTGCAGCACGCCAGACCTGCAGGGTATTGTGAAGGGAGGTCACGGTTATGGGCAATCGATGGTTACTCACTGTTTGTAGGAGAACCCTGGGCAGGCATGTGACAGTTAGTGATGAGCGGCAGGGGTCATATTCGAATTCGCGATATTTCGCTAATATTTCACAGAATATTAGTCGAATATTCGCAAATTCGAATATTCGTTATATTCTACGATTTTTTTTACTCAAAAAATCGGCAAGGTAATGATCGTGTAATATGCAAATTTTCATATTCGAATTTTCACATTTTTATTGCGAATTTTTCAACTTTTAGACAAAGAATATTATAGCACTATATTAGCTAAATTGCTCTATATTCGTTTTTTTTCGAATATTCGCTATATTGCTATAACTTTGTTTTTTCGAATATTCGGAATATTCTAAAACAAGAATATATAGCAATATAGTGAATATTCGAAAAAAACTAATATAGAGCAATTTAGCTAATATAGTGCTATAATCTTCTTTGTCTAATAGTTGTAATTTTTTTCTCATCTGAAGTCCAGATTGGAAAAAAATTACATATATAAAAAAAAGATTATAACACTATATTAGCTAAATTGCTCTATATTCGTTTTTTTTCGAATATTCGCTATATTGCTAAAACAATAATATATAGCAATATAGCGAATATTCAAAAAAAAAAGAACATAGAGCAAAATTCGCAAACAACACTACTCCTAAAGTCAAGTATATTGCAGCCTTCTTATTGGCCCACAAGCTAGAAACAGGGAGGGATCATGTGTACTGATTTAAAAAAAAAAAAATCGAATATAAAAAAAAATTAAAAAAATTGAATATTCAAAATTACGAATATATATCACTATATTCAAAATATTCGCAAATTTTCGAAGTACCTATATTCGCGATAAAAATTCGAAATTCGAATATTCGTGATCAACACTAGTGACAGTGAAGGAGAGGATGACACAAAGTTCCTCTGGGGCACACTCTGTATGTAGGGACCAGGCCTGATGGTGGATGAGGTGCCCTGGATGTTGCAGGTGTTTTGAGTGCCTGGGGCAAGGTCCCTTTAAGGGTCGTGACGCCAGTGCCTGTAACGGTGGCACACCGATTTCTAGTTGCAATAAGTGAGGTACACAGATGGTATGGTAAACCAAACTTTGCTTTACTTGGACCAGTCCAACTTTATACCATAAGATGGTAATACAGTCCCTTGCATCAAGTTCACAAGCAGGCTAATTTCAATACTGGCAGGTATAATCTTGGCAAGATACTCGAAGGGCAATAATAATATACACTCAGATCAGGCTGTACCTTGTCCTCAGAAATAGTGTACACTGTTCCTAGAACCCCTGTCTGGTTTTCTATCTCAAGGCCCGGATGCCTAAATGCTGGCTTTTATCCATGGCAAAATAATCTTCCTCACGTATTTATCCTTGCACTATATTTGTAATCCTTCTGCCCTTCAGCGTACTTGCGTCTAGCTGGATACACTGGCTCTGCTTGGCTTGAGGGTACTGCAGGTTTCTCCCAGGAGAAACATCTCTTCTACTGGGGTAGATTCTTCTGAGATGGACATAAACTCAGGAATACTTCAGGCAGACTGTAATCCTCCACTAGCCTCCTGGTGGCAACTAGAAGCCTGGACTATCTAGCTGCATGTCAGGAGGAGGCCCTCAGCATATCTCTGGCTGGTGCCTTCTCACTTCTGTCTCCACAGACTCCTGATTACAGACTAACTCCTCCCTGTCTGGGCCTGAACATTTATACTAGGGGCTCCCTATCTCCCTCTAGTGTCTAGGATGCTTCACTACACCCCAATAGGCCTGCTATACATGTCACAGGGGAACAATACATATAAAAACTTATAGAAAATACATTAAAATGCATAGTTAAATATAATTCCACTGTCCCTTAGGAGTAGGAGTAACACGTGACCCAATTGACCCTTGTGTAGTGCCCACCCTTACCTAGTGGGACACTACACAAGCCCGGCCTGGTGGTGTGCGATAATGGGCAAAATCTTGTTGCAGCTCTGGGACTAGCCGGTTTGATGTACATCCCTTGCCTGGCGCATGTGCTGAATTTGGTGGTGCAGAAATTCATTCACAACTACCCCGACATGTCAGAGCTGCTGCATAAGGGGGGGGGGCGTCTGTGCGCGCTTCCGGCGTTCTCATTCTGCCGCCGCTTGGCTGTCTTCTCTACAGCGTAACTTCGGCCTTCCCACTCACCGCCTCATATGCGACATGCCCACCAGTTAAAACTCCACCTTGCACATGCTGGACAGACTGTGCGAGCAGCAGCAGGCCATAGAGGAGTTTCAGCTGCAGCACGCACGGGTGAGTCGCACTGCGGAACAGCACCACTTCACCACCAATGACTGGGCCTCCATGCGAGACCTGTGTGCCCTGTTGCGCTGTTTTGAGTACTCCACCAACATGGCCAGTGGTGATGACGCCGTTATCAGCGTTACAATACCACTTCTATGTCTCCTTGAGAAAACACTTAGGGCGATGATGGAAGAGGATGTGGCCCAGGACGAGGAGGAGGAAGAGGGGTCATCTCTAACACTTTCAGGCCAGTCTTTTAGAAGTGGCTCAGAAAGAGGATTTTTTCAACAGCAGAGGCCAGGTACAAACTTGGCCAGCCAGGGCCCACTACTGGAGGACGAGGAGGATGAGGAGGAGGATGGGGATGAAGCATGTTCACAGCGGGGTGACATCCAACGCAGCTCGGGCCCATCACTGGTGCATGGCTGGGGGGATACAGAAGACGCAGACGATACGCCTCCCACAGAGGACAGCTTGTCCTCACCTCTGGGCAGCCTGGCACACATGAGCGACTACATGCTGCAGTGCCTGCGCAACGACTGCAGAATTGCCCACATTTTAACGTGTGCTGACTACTGGGTGGCCACCCTGCTGGATCCCCGTTACAAAGACAATGTGCCGTCCTTAATTCCCTCACTGGAGCGTGATCGGAAGATGCGCGACTACAGGCGCACGCTGGTAGACGCGCTCCTGAGAGCATTCCCGACTGATGCCGGGGGACAAGTGGAAGCACAAGGCGAAGGCAGGGGAGGAGGAAGAGGTCGCCAATGCAGCTGTGTCAGCGCCAGCACCTCAGAAGGCAGGTTTAGCATGGCCGACATGTGGAAAAGCTTTGTCACCTCGCCGCAACAACCGGCCCCAACTGCTGATATGGAGCGTGTTAGCAGGAGGCAGCATTTGAACAACATGGTGGAACAGTACCTGTGCACACGCCTACACGTACTGACTGATGGTTCTGCCCCATTCAACTTCTGGGTCTCCAAATTGTCCACATGGCCAGAGCTTGCCCTGTATGCCTTGGAGGTGCTGGCCTGCCCTGCAGCCAGTGTACTCTCTGAACGTGTATTTAGCACGGCAGGAGGCGTCATTACAGACAGACGCAGCCGCCTGTCCACAGCCAATGTGGACAAGCTCACTTTCATTAAAATGAACCAGGCTTGGATCCCACAAGACTTGTCTGTACCTTGTGCAGAATAGACATTTATACCACCATCAAACATACATTCTTGTACTCAAGTCAAGTGCAATGATTCTTTGTTTTCTTTTTTTTTTATTTGTCCCAATATTTTGGGGGCTACCTACTTCAATAAAAAAATAAAAAAACATTGTTGGCCACCTCCTCCTCCTCCATTGCTGCCTCCACCTACAACATCACATTCACCGCCTCCTCAACCTCCGACTCCATATCCACCTCCTTCTCTGAGTTGCAGGTTAATAATTTCAAATTTTTAGTTATTTAATTAAATTTTAAGTAATTTCCCTATCCACATTTGTTTGCAGAGTAGTTGCCATGCTCTTAAGCACATTTGACTGCCTTTTACATCCCTCTAGCCTTTTCAAGGACTATTTTA
This sequence comes from Bufo bufo, assembly GCF_905171765.1. Taxonomy (NCBI): domain Eukaryota; kingdom Metazoa; phylum Chordata; class Amphibia; order Anura; family Bufonidae; genus Bufo; species Bufo bufo. The sequence goes on along the minus strand of NC_053392.1, from coordinate 31,233,109 downwards.
GAGCCATTTTAATTTAAAAAAGTGGCAATTTAAATGCCCTAAATTGAAAAAAATCTTATTTTCAATTGTCGGGTGACATTTTACCATTTTTGGCGTATACAAACACCTGCTGTGCCTGGGTGACAGGGGCCTAAATCTCTCAAAATCCTCTGTTCTATTGCTAGGTGACATGAACCCCCTTTTGCCGTGAATGAACCCCTGCTGTGCCTGGGTGACAGGGGCCTAAATCTCTTCAAATCCTCTGTTCTATTGCTGGGTGACATGAAGCCCTTTTGCTGTGAATGAACCCCTGCTCTGCATTGCTGACAGGGAACTAAATTTAGTGAAAACATCTGTTACTGGTCGGAAGATGCGCGACTACAAGCGCACGCTACTGATGGCATTCCCACCTGACAACGGGGGCACAGTGGAAGCACAAGGTGAAGGCAGAGGAGGAGGAAGAGGTCGCCAACGCAGCTGGGGCACCGCCAGCACCTGAGAAGGCAGGGTTAGCATGGCCCAAATGTGAAAAAGCTTTGTCAGCCTTGGAGGTGCTGACCTACCCTGCAGCCAGTGTATAGTGTTGTCACGGAACCATGAACCAGACGTACAACAAGAGATAAATGAAAATAAGAAGGCTTTATTGAAAATAAAGCTGTAAAGCAAAAGTCCAAACGGATGGTGAAACCGAGCAGAGTCTTTGCGAAGCCAGAGGTCAGGAACCAGAAGGGTAGTCAGACGAAGCCAGGATCAGGAACCAGCAGGGTAGTCAGACGAAGCCAGGATCAGGAACCAGCAGGGTAGTCAGACGAAGCCAGGATCAGGAACCAGCAGGGTAGTCAGACGAAGCCAGGATCAGGAACCAGAAGCAGCAGCAGTCTTAGAAGCATGTGAACACAAGAGGACCAAGCAAGGAACTGAAGCCACAGACCTCCTATATATATGAGCTAGGCATCCAGCTCCTCCCAGGGGAAGGAGGAGCCGCAGGGTGGAAGGCTACAAGATACCCAGAAACCAAGATGGCCGCCAGCACATGTCAAACGAAGGAGAGCAGCAAGCAGGTAAGACCATGACAGTACCTCCCCCTCAAGGGCCCCTCCTCCGCGGAGCACAAAACGGTTTCTGAGGGAAGCGTGCGTGGAAGGCTCGGAGCAAGGCAGGAGCATGGACATCTGCGGAGGGAACCCAGGAACGCTCCTCTGGACCATAACCACGCCAATGGACCAAAAACTGCAACCGACCGCGGACCAGGCGTGAGTCCAGGATATTGCTCACCTCATATTCCTCACGATTGCCCACTTGGACCGGACGAGGCCGAGGAACCGAGGAAGTGAAACGATTACACACCAGTGGCTTCAACAGGGAGACATGAAACACGTTGGAGATCCGCATGCCAGGAGGAAGCGCAAGGGCATAGGCTACCGGGTTTACCCTGCGAAGCACTCGGAAGGGACCAACAAAGCGAGGCGCCAGCTTGGGAGTGGGCACTCGAAGGTTGAGGTTGCGGGTGGACAACCATACACGGTCTCCGACCTGGTAGGAAGGAGCAGGCGCTCGTCTGCGATCAGCCTGGAGTCTCTGGCGCTGCGCAGCGACCTCAAGGGACTTCTGGATCTGTACCCAAGAAGCACGTAGGACGGAAAGGTGATCCTCCACAGCCGGAATATCCTGGGGAGAGAATACCTCCGGTAACACGGCAGGTTGGAACCCATAATTGGCCATGAAGGGAGACGTCCCAGAGGAAGAGTTCACCGCCGTGTTCCTGGCAAACTCAGCCCAAGGCAGGAGGTCAACCCAATTGTCTTGGTGATCGGAGACATAGCAACGAAGGAATTGCTCCAAGGCCTGATTGGATCGTTCTGCGGCCCCATTGGACTGAGGGTGGTAGGCCGAGGAGAAGGAGAGATGAATCCCCAACTGGGAGCAAAAGGCGCGCCAGAACCTGGACACAAACTGACTCCCCCGATCCGACACAATCTCCTTAGGCAAACCGTGCAACCGGAAGACCTCCCTGGCAAAAATCGTGGCCAACTCTTGTGCAGAGGGTAACCTCTTGAGAGGAACACAGTGGCACATTTTGGAAAACCGATCCACAATCATGAGAATGACCGTATGGCCTCGGGATGCAGGGAGGTCCACAATGAAATCCATCCCCAGGTGTGACCATGGGCGCTCCCCGGTGGCTATGGGTTGCAGAAGGCCCAACGGAAGGTGCCGAGGGGACTTACTCTGGGCACAAACGGAGCATGCCGCTACATATGCGGCGATGTCGGAACGTAGGGAAGGCCACCAGAACAGACGTGAAACAGCCCAGGACAGCTGATTCTTTCCAGGATGCCCTGCGGTCTTGGAGTTATGGTAGGTTCGCAACAACCGAGTGCGCAACTCCTCAGGCACAAAACATCTGCCGTTGGGTCTCCCAGAGGGAGCACCAGATTGAGCCGCCAAAATCTGCTCACCCAGGGGAGAGGTCAGGCTGGTGCGAATGGCGGCCAGGATCTGATTCGGAGGTATGACCGAAGTCGGAATCGACTCCTCCCTGGACAGCTCGGAGTACTGCCGTGATAAGGCATCCGCCCTGATGTTCTTGGAACCGGGTAGGTAGGAGACCACGTAATTAAAACGTGACAAGAACAGAGCCCATCTGGCCTGACGTGGTGTCAATCTCTTGGCCTCAGAAAGGTAGGTCAGATTCTTGTGGTCCGTCAGGATGAGAACCGGAACCACCGAACCCTCGAGCAAGTGCCTCCATTCTTTAAGGGCCTGCACGATGGCCAATAACTCCCTGTCACCAATCTGATAGTTGCACTCCGCGGAAGACAGTTTCCGGGAGTAAAACCCACAAGGAAGCAGAGGACCCTCTGGTGTTCTACGCTGAGACAGAAGGGCGCCTACTCCCGTCTCAGACGCGTCCACCTCGAGGACAAAGGGCAACCCAGGGTTGGGATGCGACAGAATCGGAGCCGACACAAAGGCGGACTTTAGGGCCTCAAAAGCTCGGATGGCCTCGAGCGGCCAGACCTGGGAATTACTGCCCTTCCTGGTCAGATCCGTGAGAGGCTTGGCCAGCATGGAAAAGTCCCTGATGAACTTCCGATAATAATTGGCGAAGCCCAAAAAGCGCTGCAGGGAACGAAGACCACTGGGCTGGGGCCACTGTAAGACAGCCGAAACCTTCTCAGGATCCATGGAGAACCCCTCAGCGGAAATGATGTAACCTAAGAAGGTTACCTGGGATCGGTGAAATTCGCATTTCTCAAGCTTACCGAACAGCTTGTTCTCTCGTAACCGTTGCAACACTCGTCTGACATCCAGAATGTGGGCCTCCATGGATTCAGAATATACCAAGATGTCATCCAAATAGACTACCACACACTGCTGCAACAGGTCACGGAAAACATCGTTGATGAATTCCTGAAAGACTGCGGGCGCATTGCACAACCCAAAGGGCATAACCAAGGATTCGTAATGACCGGTCCTGGTGTTAAACGCGGTCTTCCACTCATCGCCCGCCTTGATCCTTACCAGGTTATATGCCGCCCTCAGGTCGAGTTTGGTAAAGACCGTGGCCCCTTTAAGGCGATCGAACAGCTCGGAAATCAAGGGTATCGGGTAAGCGTTCTTGATCGTGATGCGATTGAGACCCCTGTAATCGATGCAAGGCCTCAACTCACCGCCCTTCTTTTTCACAAAGAAAAATCCAGCCCCTGCCGGGGACGAAGATTTGCGAATGTGTCCGCGTGAAAGCGCCTCCCTCACGTACTCCTCCATGGCCTCATTCTCCGCTACCGACAGTGGATAGACTTTGCCACGAGGAGGAACGGCACCAGATTGTAACTCTATGGCACAATCATATGGGCGGTGCGGAGGTAGGGCAACCGCGCGCACCTTATCGAATACATCCCGGTACTCCTCGTATTCAGGAGGCAACAGAGAGTCCGAGGAAGTACCCAGCAACTTGACAGACCCATGGATGCAACTAGCCCCACACTGCGGTGACCACGAGAGGATCTCGACCGATCTCCAATCGAAAGTCGGATTATGCTTCTGGAGCCAGGGGTACCCCAAGACCACCGAGTAGTGTGGAGACGAAATAACCTGGAGGCAGACCGACTCTCTGTGAACGGCACCAATGGCTATCCCCACTGGAAGGGTCTCATGAGTCACGTGTGGCGGCAGAAGGGGTCTGCCGTCTATCGCCTCAAGAGCCAGTGGGGAACCTCGAGCCTGCAGAGGAATGGAATTGGCGGCAGCGAACACACTATCAATGAACAAACCACCAGCACCAGAGTCCACCAACGCCTGGGTCGTCACCGAGCCCCCGACCCAGGAGAGGACAACAGTGATCAGTGGTTTGTCAACACGGGAAACCGGGGACGAGGAGACTCCACCCAAGATCTGCCCCCGACAGGATCTCAGGGTACGAGCGTTTCCCGGACGGTTCGGACATGCCAACCGAAAATGCCCACCGAGACCACAGTACATGCATCGGCCCTCGCGTCTCCGGAGTGCCCTCTCCCCCTCGGACAGGCGAGCAAACCCCAGCTGCATGGGTTCACCCCCAGACAAGTCATCCCCAGGAGGCGTGGGAGGAGAGGGAGGCACGGGTGGGACCGCAAACGTAGGCACCAATCTGTTAGAAGACCTCCACAGGTTCTCCTTAAAGGAAGGTCTCTCCCTGAGTCTGGTGTCAATCAAAATCAGGAAAGAAATAAGAGACTCGAGCTCAACTGGTAGGTCCTTAGCTGCAACCTCATCCTTCAAGGCATCCGAGAGACCATGAGAGAAAGCAGCGACCAGAGCCTCATTATTCCAGCCCACCTCTGCTGCCAGGGTACGAAACTCAATGGCGTATTCAGCTACGGATCGTGAACCCTGTCTGATGGACATAAGGAGCTTCGCAGCAGAGGCAGCACGAGCCGGCACATCGAATACCTTCCGAAGAGAAGCAACAAAACCGGAAAACTCGGCAACCACCGGATTGTTGTTCTCCCATAAAGGGCTGGCCCAGGCCAAGGCCTTGTCCGAGAGCAGCGAGATCAAGAAGCCCACCTTTGATCTCTCAGTAGGAAAGGCATGTGGCAGCAACTCGAAATAAATGCCCACCTGGTTAAGGAAACCTCGGCACTGAGTTGGCTCTCCCCCAAAGCGCTGTGGAAGAGGGGCAGAACCGGTCATACCCCGAAACACCGCAGGCGCAACAACAGGTGTCGGGGTAGACTCTGGCGCAACAACCGGAGCGGCAGTAGGAGCGAGCCCAGGAGCGACAACCGACCCATCGGCAACGGGAGCGAAATGAGCCGTGCGTTCAAGCAGGGTTTGCAACGCCACAGCGAACCGACCCAACAGGTGATCCTGCTGATCAAGTCTGGCAACCAGCGTGGGTAGCGAGGATGGCCCTGTACCGTCAGAATTCATGGCTTGGTCCTAATGTCACGGAACCATGAACCAGACGTACAACAAGAGATAAATGAAAATAAGAAGGCTTTATTGAAAATAAAGCTGTAAAGCAAAAGTCCAAACGGATGGTGAAACCGAGCAGAGTCTTTGCGAAGCCAGAGGTCAGGAACCAGAAGGGTAGTCAGACGAAGCCAGGATCAGGAACCAGCAGGGTAGTCAGACGAAGCCAGGATCAGGAACCAGCAGGGTAGTCAGACGAAGCCAGGATCAGGAACCAGCAGGGTAGTCAGACGAAGCCAGGATCAGGAACCAGAAGCAGCAGCAGTCTTAGAAGCATGTGAACACAAGAGGACCAAGCAAGGAACTGAAGCCACAGACCTCCTATATATATGAGCTAGGCATCCAGCTCCTCCCAGGGGAAGGAGGAGCCGCAGGGTGGAAGGCTACAAGATACCCAGAAACCAAGATGGCCGCCAGCACATGTCAAACGAAGGAGAGCAGCAAGCAGGTAAGACCATGACAAGTGTGAACATGTCAATATAGGATTGGCACACTCAAAACATACGGAGCCCCTCGGAGTTAAAACAATTTATTATCACTACGTATAGTAAAATATGATAAAATACAATAAAATACATAAAATTAAATTAAACAGTAGTTGTAGTTTTATAATATTCAGATAAGGTGCCCTGAGTATTCTCAATGGTGAATGGGTCTGCAATGACACACAATGAAATCTGTGTATGTTCAATTTCAGATCCTAACAACAGGGTGTTATCATGCAAATACACATCCTATGTCACTGCAATCCATACGTATACAGGTTCAAGATACTCAAAAAACCTGTTTAAATTTCCGGAGGTTGTCGGAAACAATCTCTCCAAAAAAGGGGGGAATCCTTTCAGAAAGATTTTCCACATCAAGCTCCGGTTGTATTCATATGCGAAAAAACACTAGGAGACTCCGCATGCAAAAAAACGCATACAATGATTTTCTATACAGGCATTATATTCCTATCTATGTATGCCTATAGTAGCTACAATCCATGCATTCTCAAATTGTTATAAACTCAATATTCATAAGAGTTTTCTGCATGCGTCTATGTTCGTATTTTTTCTCAAGGATTGTCAAAAAAAATTCTATTCAAGAGGATCCTCAGAGAAGTTATTCCACACAAAGTCCCGATTGCATTCACATGCAATATTCACATACAGTCATGCTCTATATGGACACTATGTTGTCATTCTCGTTATAAGATGTAAGTTTGTATCGATAACCCACGCTTGTGGGCTTACCTGTCCTTTTTATTCAGCTAGTTTTTCTGGGTGGTTGTCACTTCCGACTTTAGGCCGGCGTCCCGGTCTTTGCTGTGTCGGCAGCTTAGTATTGCCCAGTGATGACTTTCAGCTGGTTGAAGGATGCCACTGAGGAAGGGGAAATTATCCCGGAAACGCGTCTGGCGAGAGTTTCCCCCCTGAAGGATTTGAACCCCAAAAGAACAGTGCACTGTTAAAAACCAAAGGATACCAAGGATTCAAGTGAGACGCTCTATATCAACCTGCCTTTAACCAGCTGAAAGTCATCACTGGGGAATACTAAGCTGCCGACACAGCAAAGACCGGGACGCCGGCCTAAAGTCGGAAGTGACAACCACCCAGAAAAACTAGCTGAATAAAAAGGACAGGTAAGCCCACAAGCGTGGGTTATCGATACAAACTTACATCTTATAACGAGAATGACAACATAGTGTCCATATAGAGCACGACTGTATGTGAATATTGCATGTGAATGCAATCGGGACTTTGTGTGGAATAACTTCTCTGAGGATCCTCTTGAATAGAATTTTTTTTGACAATCCTTGAGAAAAAATACGAACATAGACGCATGCAGAAAACTCTTATGAATATTGAGTTTATAACAATTTGAGAATGCATGGATTGTAGCTACTATAGGCATACAGAGATAGGAATATAATGCCTGTATAGAAAATCATTGTATGCGTTTTTTTGCATGCGGAGTCTCCTAGTGTTTTTTCGCATATGAATACAACCGGAGCTTGATGTGGAAAATCTTTCTGAAAGGATTCCCCCCTTTTTTGGAGAGATTGTTTCCGACAACCTCCGGAAATTTAAACAGGTTTTTTGAGTATCTTCAACCTGTATACGTATGGATTGCAGTGACATAGGATGTGTATTTGCATGATAACACCCTGTTGTTAGGATTAGAGTTGAGCGAACACCTGGATGTTCGGGTTCGACGAGTTCGGCCGAACTTTCGAAAAATGTTCGGGTTCGGGATCCGAACTCGACCCGAACTTCATCCCGAACCCGAACCCCATAGAAGTCAATGGGGACCCGAACTTTTGGGCACTAAAAAGGCTGTAAAACACACCCGGAAAGGGCTAGAGGGCTGCAAAAGGCAGCAAAATGTAGTTAAATCCCCTGCAAACAAATGTAGATAGAGAAATGATGAGTTAACATAAAATAAATAAAAATTAAACAATATTAATTGGAGTGAGGTCCCATAGCACAGAATCAGGCTTCAAGTCACCCACCAATGGAGAAGGTCACTTACTATTATTTTGACCACAGCACCCAGACAAAGGAGAGAGGTCCCACAGCAGAGAACCAGGCATCATATCACCCACCACAGGAGTAGGCCACCATTTAGTTACTTTGACCCCTACACCCAGACGGAGGAGAGAGGTTACACAGCAGAGAATCAGGCATTTAGATCACCCACCACAGGAGTAGGCCACCATTGAATCAGACCCCGGCAACCATGTCAGATGGCACAAGCATAAGCTTTATATCAATCAGCACAGGAGAAGGCGACTTTGACAGACTTTGACCCCTACACCCGGACGGAGGAGAGAGGTTTCAAAGCAGAGAATCAGGCATTTAGATCACCCACCACAGGAGTAGGCCCCAATTTAATGGGACCCCGGCAACCATGTCAGATGGCACAACCATCAGCTTCATATCAATCAGCACAGGAGAAGGCGACTTTGAAAGACTTTGACCCCTACACCCAGACGGAGGAGAGAGGTTTCACAGCAGAGAATCAGGCATTTAGATCACCCACCACAGGAGTAGGCCCCCATTGAATCAGACCCTGGCAACCATGTCAGATGGCACAACCATCAGCTTTATATCAATCAGCACAGGAGAAGGCGACTTTGAAAGACTTTGACCCCTACACCCAGATGGAGGAGAGAGGTTTCACAGCAGAGAATCAGGCATCATATCAACCACCACAGGAGAAGCCACCATTTAGTTACTTTGACCCCTGCACCCAGGAAGAGGAGAGAGGCACCACAGCACATATTCTGGCATCATATCAGCCACCACAGGAGAAGCCACCATTGAGTTACTTTGACCCCCGCACCCAGGAAGAGGAGAGAGGCACCACAGCACATATTCTGGCATCATATCAGCCACCACAGGAGAAGCCACCATTGAGTTACTTTGACCCCCGCACCCAGGAAGAGGAGAGAGGCACCACAGCACATATTCTGGCATCATATCAGCCACCACAGGAGAAGCCACCATTGAGTTACTTTGACCCCTGCACCCAGGAAGAGGAGAGAGGCCCCACAGCACATATTCTGGCATCATATCAGCCACCACAGGAGAAGCCACCATTTAGTTACTTTGACCCCTTCACCCAAACAGAGGAGAGAGGTTCCACATCAGAGAATCAGGCATCATATCAACCACCACAGGAGTAGGCCACAATTTAATGGGACCCCGGCAACCATGTCAGATGGCACAACCATCAGCTTCATATCAATCAGCACAGGAGAAGGCGACTTTGAAAGACTTTGACCCCTACACCCAGACGGAGGAGAGAGGTTTCACAGCAGAGAATCAGGCATTTAGATCACCCACCACAGGAGTAGGCCCCCATTGAATCAGACCCTGGCAACCATGTCAGATGGCACAACCATCAGCTTTATATCAATCAGCACAGGAGAAGCCACCATTGAGTTACTTTGACCCCTGCACCCAGGAAGAGGAGAGAGGCCCCACAGCACATATTCTGGCATCATATCAGCCACCACAGGAGAAGCCACCATTGAGTTACTTTGACCCCCGCACCCAGGAAGAGGAGAGAGGCACCACAGCACATATTCTGGCATCATATCAGCCACCACAGGAGAAGCCACCATTGAGTTACTTTGACCCCTGCACCCAGGAAGAGGAGAGAGGCCCCACAGCCCATATTCTGGCATCATACTAACCACCACAGGAGAAGCCACCATTGAGTTACTTTGACCCCTGCACCCAGGCAGAGGAGAGAGGCCCCACAGCACATATTCTGGCATCATATCAGCCACCACAGGAGAAGCCACCATTGAGTTACTTTGACCCCCGCACCCAGGAAGAGGAGAGAGGCACCACAGCACATATTCTGGCATCATATCAGCCACCACAGGAGAAGCCACCATTGAGTTACTTTGACCCCTGCACCCAGGAAGAGGAGAGAGGCCCCACAGCACATATTCTGCCATCATACTAACCACCACAGGAGAAGCCACCATTGAGTTACTTTGACCCCTGCACCCAGGAAGAGGAGAGAGGCCCCACAGCACATATTCTGGCATCATATCAGCCACCACAGGAGAAGCCACCATTGAGTTACTTTGACCCCTGCACCCAGGAAGAGGAGAGAGGCCCCACAGCACATATTCTGGCATCATATCAGCCACCACAGGAGAAGCCACCATTTAGTTACTTTGACCCCTGCACCCAGGAAGAGGAGAGAGGCACCACAGCACATATTCTGGCATCATATCAGCCACCACAGGAGAAGCCACCATTGAGTTACTTTGACCCCTGCACCCAGGAAGAGGAGAGAGGCCCCACAGCACATATTCTGGCATCATATCAGCCACCACAGGAGAAGCCACCATTTAGTTACTTTGACCCCTGCACCCAGGAAGAGGAGAGAGGCACCACAGCACATATTCTGGCATCATATCAGCCACCACAGGAGAAGCCACCATTGAGTTACTTTGACCCCTGCACCCAGGAAGAGGAGAGAGGCCCCACAGCACATATTCTGGCATCATATCAGCCACCACAGGAGAAGCCACCATTGAGTTACTTTGACCCCCGCACCCAGGAAGAGGAGAGAGGCACCACAGCACATATTCTGGCATCATATCAGCCACCACAGGAGAAGCCACCATTGAGTTACTTTGACCCCCGCACCCAGGAAGAGGAGAGAGGCACCACAGCACATATTCTGGCATCATATCAGCCACCACAGGAGAAGCCACCATTGAGTTACTTTGACCCCTGCACCCAGGAAGAGGAGAGAGGCCCCACAGCACATATTCTGGCATCATATCAGCCACCACAGGAGAAGCCACCATTTAGTTACTTTGACCCCTTCACCCAAACAGAGGAGAGAGGTTCCACATCAGAGAATCAGGCATCATATCAACCACCACAGGAGTAGGCCACAATTTAATGGGACCCCGGCAACCATGTCAGATGGCACAACCATCAGCTTCATATCAATCAGCACAGGAGAAGGCGACTTTGAAAGACTTTGACCCCTACACCCAGACGGAGGAGAGAGGTTTCACAGCAGAGAATCAGGCATTTAGATCACCCACCACAGGAGTAGGCCCCCATTGAATCAGACCCTGGCAACCATGTCAGATGGCACAACCATCAGCTTTATATCAATCAGCACAGGAGAAGCCACCATTGAGTTACTTTGACCCCTGCACCCAGGAAGAGGAGAGAGGCCCCACAGCACATATTCTGGCATCATATCAGCCACCACAGGAGAAGCCACCATTGAGTTACTTTGACCCCCGCACCCAGGAAGAGGAGAGAGGCACCACAGCACATATTCTGGCATCATATCAGCCACCACAGGAGAAGCCACCATTGAGTTACTTTGACCCCTGCACCCAGGAAGAGGAGAGAGGCCCCACAGCACATATTCTGGCATCATACTAACCACCACAGGAGAAGCCACCATTGAGTTACTTTGACCCCTGCACCCAGGCAGAGGAGAGAGGCCCCACAGCACATATTCTGGCATCATATCAGCCACCACAGGAGAAGCCACCATTGAGTTACTTTGACCCCCGCACCCAGGAAGAGGAGAGAGGCACCACAGCACATATTCTGGCATCATATCAGCCACCACAGGAGAAGCCACCATTGAGTTACTTTGACCCCTGCACCCAGGAAGAGGAGAGAGGCCCCACAGCACATATTCTGGCATCATACTAACCACCACAGGAGAAGCCACCATTGAGTTACTTTGACCCCTGCACCCAGGAAGAGGAGAGAGGCCCCACAGCACATATTCTGGCATCATATCAGCCACCACAGGAGAAGCCACCATTGAGTTACTTTGACCCCTGCACCCAGGAAGAGGAGAGAGGCCCCACAGCACATATTCTGGCATCATATCAGCCACCACAGGAGAAGCCACCATTTAGTTACTTTGACCCCTGCACCCAGGAAGAGGAGAGAGGCACCACAGCACATATTCTGGCATCATATCAGCCACCACAGGAGAAGCCACCATTGAGTTACTTTGACCCCTGCACCCAGGAAGAGAAGAGAGGCCCCACAGCACATATTCTGGCATCATATCAGCCACCACAGGAGAAGCCACCATTTAGTTACTTTGACCCCTGCACCCAGGAAGAGGAGAGAGGCACCACAGCACATATTCTGGCATCATATCAGCCACCACAGGAGAAGCCACCATTGAGTTACTTTGACCCCTGCACCCAGGAAGAGGAGAGAGGCCCCACAGCACATATTCTGGCATCATATCAGCCACCACAGGAGAAGCCACCATTGAGTTACTTTGACCCCTGCACCCAGGAAGAGGAGAGAGGCCCCACAGCACATATTCTGGCATCATATCAGCCACCACAGGAGAAGCCACCATTTAGTTACTTTGACCCCTTCACCCAAACAGAGGAGAGAGGTTCCACATAAGAGAATCAGGCATCATATCAACCACCACAGGAGTAGACCACAATTTAATGGGACCCCGGCAACCATGTCAGATGGCACAACCATCAGCTTCATATCAATCAGCACAGGAGAAGGCGACTTTGAAAGACTTTGACCCCTACACCCAGACGGAGGAGAGAGGTTTCACAGCAGAGAATCAGACATTTAGATCACCCACCACAGGAGTAGGCCCCCATTGAATCAGACCCTGGCAACCATGTCAGATGGCACAACCATCAGCTTTATATCAATCAGCACAGGAGAAGCCACCATTGAGTTACTTTGACCCCTGCACCCAGGAAGAGGAGAGAGGCCCCACAGCACATATTCTGGCATCATATCAGCCACCACAGGAGAAGCCACCATTGAGTTACTTTGACCCCCGCACCCAGGAAGAGGAGAGAGGCACCACAGCACATATTCTGGCATCATATCAGCCACCACAGGAGAAGCCACCATTGAGTTACTTTGACCCCTGCACCCAGGAAGAGGAGAGAGGCCCCACAGCACATATTCTGGCATCATACTAACCACCACAGGAGAAGCCACCATTGAGTTACTTTGACCCCTGCACCCAGGAAGAGGAGAGAGGCCCCACAGCACATATTCTGGCATCATATCAGCCACCACAGGAGAAGCCACCATTGAGTTACTTTGACCCCCGCACCCAGGAAGAGGAGAGAGGCACCACAGCACATATTCTGGCATCATATCAGCCACCACAGGAGAAGCCACCATTGAGTTACTTTGACCCCTGCACCCAGGAAGAGGAGAGAGGCCCCACAGCACATATTCTGGCATCATACTAACCACCACAGGAGAAGCCACCATTGAGTTACTTTGACCCCTGCACCCAGGAAGAGGAGAGAGGCCCCACAGCACATATTCTGGCATCATATCAGCCACCACAGGAGAAGCCACCATTGAGTTACTTTGACCCCCGCACCCAGGAAGAGGAGAGAGGCACCACAGCACATATTCTGGCATCATATCAGCCACCACAGGAGAAGCCACCATTGAGTTACTTTGACCCCTGCACCCAGGAAGAGGAGAGAGGCCCCACAGCACATATTCTGGCATCATACTAACCACCACAGGAGAAGCCACCATTGAGTTACTTTGACCCCTGCACCCAGGAAGAGGAGAGAGGCCCCACAGCACATATTCTGGCATCATATCAGCCACCACAGGAGAAGCCACCATTGAGTTACTTTGACCCCCGCACCCAGGAAGAGGAGAGAGGCACCACAGCACATATTCTGGCATCATATCAGCCACCACAGGAGAAGCCACCATTGAGTTACTTTGACCCCCGCACCCAGGAAGAGGAGAGAGGCACCACAGCACATATTCAGGCATCATATCACACACCACAGGAGAAGGCCTCTTTCAGTGATTTAGGCCTTTGGACCCAGACAGAGGAGAGAGGAACCACAGCACATATTCTGGCATCATATCAGCCACCACAGGAGAAGCCACCATTGAGTTACTTTGACCCCTGCACCCAGGAAGAGGAGAGAGGCCCCACAGCACATATTCTGGCATCATATCAGCCACCACAGGAGAAGCCACCATTTAGTTACTTTGACCCCTGCACCCAGGAAGAGGAGAGAGGCACCACAGCACATATTCTGGCATCATATCAGCCACCACAGGAGAAGCCACCATTTAGTTACTTTGACCCCTTCACCCAAACAGAGGAGAGAGGTTCCACATCAGAGAATCAGGCATCATATCAACCACCACAGGAGTAGGCCACAATTTAGTTTATTTGACCCCTGCACCCAGGAAGAGGAGAGAGGCCCCACAGCACATATTCTGGCATCATATCACACACCACAGGAGAAGGCCTCTTTCAGTGATTTAGGCCTTTGGACCCAGACAGAGGAGAGAGGTCAGAGATTAGCTTCATATCCCCCAGCACAGCAGAAGACCGCTTTATTTGACTTAGGCCTCAGCACCCAGACAGAAGACAGAGGTAGCATGGCAGAGGTTATGGCTTCATGTCACCCGTTAGTTTAACCGGCCACTTTCATCTGGTTAGGCCCCGGCGCCCAGACAGAGAAGAGTTTCATTCAACTGTGGGTTTCATAAAATTTGTATCAAATAAAGAAGTGGCCCGTAGCACAACAAGACATGTTTTAGGCAGTTAATAAGGACTACTCTGCACAAGGGAGGGACAGGTCCTGTGGGATCCATGCCTGGTTCATCTTTATGAAGGTCAGCTTGTCCACGTTGGCTGTGGACAGGCGGCTGCGCTTGTCAGTAATGACGCCCCCTGCCGTGCTGAATACGCGTTCAGATAAAACGCTGGCCGCCGGGCAGGAAAGCACCTCCAAGGCATAACATGCTAACTCTGGCCACGTGGACAATTTCGAAACCCAGTAGTTGAATGGGGCCGAACCATCCGTCAGGATGTGGAGGGGTGTGCAGACATACTGTTCAACCATGTTAGTGAAATGCTGCCTCCTGCTAACACGTTCCGTATCAGGTGTCGGTGCAGATAGCTGTGGCGTGGAGACAAAACTTTTCCACATTTCTGCCATGCTAACCCTGCCCTCAGATGAGCTGGCCGTGACACAGCTGCGTTGGCGACCTCTTGCCACTCCTCTGCCTTCACCTTCCACCTGTTCCCCTGTGACATGTGGGAATGCTCTCAAGAGCGCCTCTATCAGCGTGCGCTTGTACTCGCGCATCTTACGGTCGCGCTCCAGTTCAGGAATTAAAGTGGGCACATTGTCTTTATACCGGGGATCCAGCAGGGTGGCCACCCAGTAGTCTGCACACGTTAAAACGTGGGCAACTCTGCTGTCGTTGCGCAGGCATTGGAGCATATATTCGCTCATGTGGGCCAGGCTACCCATGGGTAAGGACAAGCTGTCCTCTGTGGGAGGCGTATCGTCATCGTCCACCGTATCCCCCCAGCCACGCACCAGTGATGGGCCTGGGCTGCCACCCCGCTGTGAACTTGCGTCATCCTCGTCCCCCTCCACCTCCTCCTCCTCATCCTCCTCGTCCTCCAGTACAGTGCCTTGGCTGGCGACTTGTGAACCTGTCCTCTGCTGCTTAAACAAACCTCCCTCTGAGCCACTTCGAACAGACTGGCCCGAAAGTGTTAGAAACGAGCCCTCATTCTCCTCCTCCTCCTCCACCTGGGCCACCTCCTCTAACATCATTGCCCTAAGTGTTTTCTCAAGGAGACATAGAAGTGGTATTGTAACGCTGATAACAGTGTCATCGCCACTGGCCATGTTGGTGGAGTACTCGAAACAGCGCAGCAGGGCACACAGGTCTCGCATGGAGGCCCAATCATTGGTGGTGAAGTGGTGCTGTTCGGCAGTACGACTGACGCGAGCGTGCTGCAGCTGAAACTCCACTATGGCCTGCTGCTGCTCGCACAGTCTCTCCAGCATGTGCAAGGTGGAGTTCCACCGGGTGGGCACGTCGCATATGAGGCGGTGAGCGGGAAGGCCGAAGTTCCGCTGTAGCGCAGACAGGCGAGCAGCGGCAGGATGTGAACGGCGGAAGCGCGCACAGACGGCCCGCACTTTATGCAGCAGCTCTGACATGTTGGGGTAGTGGTGAATGAACCTCTGCACCACCAAGTTCAGCACATGCGCCAGGCAAGGGATGTGCGTCAAACCGGCTAGTCCCAGAGCTGCCACGAGATTTCACCCATTATCGCATACCACCAGGCCTGGCTTGAGGCCCACCGGCAGAAACCACTCGTCGGTCTGTTGTTCAATACCCCGCCACAACTCCTTTGCGCTGTGGGGCCTGTCCCCCAAACATATGAGTTTCAGAATGGCCTGCTGACGTTTACCCCGGGCTGTGCTGAAGTTGGTGGTGAAGGTGTGTGGCTGACCGGATGAGCTGGTGGAAGCAGTGGAGGAGGAAGCCGAGTAGGAGGAGGAGGCTACAGGAGGCAGAGAATGATGCCCTGCGATCCTAGGGGGCGGAAGGACGTGCGCCAAGGAACTGTCCGCCGGGGGCCCAGCCGCCACTACATTCATCCAGTGTGCAGTTAGTGAGATATAGCGTCCCTGGCCGTGCTTACTGGTCCACGTATCTGTGGTTAGGTGGACCTTGCCACAAATGGCGTTGCGCAGTGCACACTTGATTTTATCGGACACTTGCATGTGCAGGGAAGGCACGGCTGTCTTGGAGAAGTAGTGGCGGCTGGGAACCACATACTGCGGGACAGCCATGGCCATCAGCTGTTTGAAGCTGTCTGTGTCCACCAGCCGGAATGACAGCATTTCAAAGGCCAGCAGTTTAGAAATGCTGGCGTTCAGGCCAAGGGCTCGAGGGTGACTCGGGGGGAATTTGCGCTTCCTCTCTAAGGTTTGAGATATTGAGAGCTGAACGCTGCTGTGTGATATAGTGGAGACGCTAGTTGACGGTGGCGGTGGTGGTGGTGTCGGTGGCACATCCTCTGTTTGCTGCTCGGCAGGTGGCAACATTCCTCTCGAGGCGGAAGCCGAGGCAGCAGCGGTAGAGGGAGCAGGGGGAGCCTCAGCGAGTGCCTGGTTTTTAAGGTGTGTACCCCACTGCAGTTCATGCTTTGCATGTAGATGCTTGGTCATGCAGGTTGTGCTGAGGTTCAGAACGTTAATGCCTCGCCTCAGGCTCTGATGGCAGAGCGTGCAAGTCACTCGGGTCTTGTCGGTAGGACATTGTTTAAAGAAGTGCCATGCCAGGGAACTCTTTGAAGCTGCCTTTGTGGGGCTGGGTCCCTGTTGGCGATGTCCAGTAGCAGGCGAACTCTGGGGGCGGCGGCTCGTCTGCTTTGGCCCCCTGCTCCCTCTTTGGCTTCGCTGTTGTCTCGGTCTCACCACTACCTCTTCCTCTGAACTGTGAAAGTCATCGCCACGACCTTCAGTCCATGTGGGGTCTAAGACCTCATCGTCCTCTGCATCGTCTTCCACCCAGTCTCCCTCCCTGACCTCCTCCTGTTCAGTCTGCACACTGCAAAAAGACGCGGCAGTGGGCACCTGTGTTTCGTCATCATCAGAGAGTCGGTGACTCTGCTGTGGTGGTATTCCCATGTCCTCTTCATCTGGAGACATAAGTGGTTGTGCGTCAGTGCATGGTATGTCTTCCTCCACTGGGGAAGGGCTAGGTGGACGCCCCTGGGAAACCCTGGAAGCAGAGTCTTCAAACAGAAGAAGAGACTGCTGCATAACTTGTGGCTCAGACCGTTTCCCTGATATGCTTGGGGGTGATGTGACAGACTGATGGGCTTGGTTTTCAGGTGCCACCTGTGCGCTTTCCGCAGAAGACTGGGTGGAAGACCATGTGGTGAACGTGCTGGAAGCACTGTCGGCCACCCAATCGATTAATGCCTGTACCTGCTCAGGCCTTACCATCCTAAGAGCGGCATTGGGCCCCACGAGATATTGCGGTACATTCTGCCGGCTAGTTGAGGGAGTTCGTTCCCTACTGTGTGCGCCTGGGGCCGAACGGCCACGTCCTCTACCAGCAACAGAGGCTCCACGGACACCACCACGACCGCGTCCTCGTCCCTTAATAGTATTTTTCTTCATTGTTGCGATTCAACTCGCACCACAATGAAATATATTATTTTTTATAAGCAAAATCCCCTCACTGGAATACTTTCAGTCTTTTGACTGTATGGATTACAGATGGAATGACTGTTATATGTGAGTACCGCTTTCTTTGACAGATTCTAGTATGGGTACATATATGTTTTCCCAACCCCAGCACATTAGTTTGCTAATTCCAGATGTATGAAACGCAGGCCTAACTGTATCTAGTATATTGAACGCTAGATAAACTAACTTGGCCTTTTTTAAATAAAATAAAAATTCCCTCACTGGAATACTTTCAGTCTTTTGACTGTATGGATTACAGATGGAATGACTGTTATATGTGAGTACCGCTTTCTTTGACAGATTCTAGTATGGGTACATATATGTTTTCCCAACCCCAGCACATTAGTTTGCTAATTCCAGATGTATGAAACGCAGGCCTAACTGTATCTAGTATATTGAACGCCAGATAAACTAACTTGGCCTTTTTTAAATAAAAAAAATCCCCTCACTGGAATACTTTCAGTCTTTTGACTGTATGGATTACAGATGGAATGACTGTTATATGTGAGTACCGCTTTCTTTGACAGATTCTAGTATGGGTACATATATGTTTTCCCAACCCCAGCACATTAGTTTGCTAATTCCAGATGTATGAAACGCAGGCCTAACTGTATCTAGTATATTGAACGCCAGATAAACTAACTTGGCCTTTTTTAAATAAAAAAAAAATTCCCTCACTGGAATACTTTATGGCTTTTCACTGTATGGATTACAGGTGGACTGGTATTAGTAGGGGTGACACAAGCACACCCAAGTCCCTGATGTAGGATTTCTATGGCACAGACCACTATTACAAGTGATTAATGGACGTTGGGAGAGATTGTGCTGCAGCACTAGTCCCAAGATGGCCGCCGCCTATCAGCCCAGTAACATGTGCCACAAAATGGTCTGCACAACCTTTAAAAAAAATAGCCTTGGACTGTGCTGCTAAATCGCTATTGGTCTGAATCCCAGGTGTAGATGTCTGACTTGTTTGGAGCTTTGGAATGCACACTGTGGCAGCTTCTGCTGCAGCACTACAAGTCGCAAAATGGCGGCCGGCGGTCAGCCCGGGTACATGTGGATGGAAAAATCACTCTGGCCACTCTAAAAATAGCCAATCCCTATCAAAAAAGCAGCTCAGCTGCAGTTGTTCAGATGAATCACAGGTGGAGGAGAGAAATTTGCTTCCAGTTATTCAATTATCCCTGCCTATTCTCGCCCTAGCATCAGCTGCGTCTAACCCTGTTCTATTCACATCGGGAGTGAGCACGTCCCGACGTGCGCACAAGCTTATAAAGAGGCTGAGTCACATGCTGCACTTGGCCAATCACAGCCTTGCCAATAGTAGGCATGGCTGCGATGGCATCTTAGGGCAAGTAGTATGATGCATGTTGATTGGCTGCTTTGCAGCCTTTCAAAATGCGCCAAAATACATGCCGAACGACGAACCCGAACCCGAACTTTTACGAAAAAGTTCGGGTTCGGGTCCGTGTCACAAACACCCCAAAATTCGGTACGGACCCGAACTATGCTCGAACTGTTCGCTCAACACTAGTTAGGATCGGAAATTGAACATACACAGATTTCATTGTGTGTCATTGCAGACCCATTCACCATTGAGAATACTCAGGGCACCTTATCTGAATATTATAAAACTACAACTACTGTTTAATTTAATTTTATGTATTTTATTGTATTTTATTGTATTTTATCATATTTTACTAAACGTAGTGATAATAAATTGTTTTAACTCCGAGGGGCTCCGTATGTTTTGAGTGTGCCAATCCTATATTGACAGTTACACAATTTGAAGGGTGAATTCATCAGATTGTGCACCTCTTTTTGGTTGTGGGGCCAGTGAGCTAATTCCAAGATATTTAATATAGTGTGAACATGTGTTTAGCACGGCAGAGAGCATTATCACAGGCCGCAGCCAATGTGGACAAGCTTACGTTTATTAAAATGAACCAGGCATGGATCCCACAGGACTTGTCCGTACCTTGTGCAGAATAGACATTTATACCAGCCTCAACCATCCATTCTTGTACTCAAGTGCACTTATTCTTTGTTTTATTTTGTTATATGTCCCAATTTAAAAATAAAAAATAACACAAATCAGTGTTGGCTACCTATTCCTCCTTCACCACCGCTTCCACCTACACCGCCACGTCAACCTACACCGCCACATCCACCCATCCACCGCCTCCTCAACTTCCTACTCGTAGATCCAGATTGTTATTTTTAATTTTTCTGTATTTTATGTTATTTTAAGTCATTTCCCTATCCACATTTGTTTGCAGAACAGTTGCCATGCTCTTAAGCACATTTTGATGCCTTTTGCAGCCCTCTAGCCCTTTCCAGGACTATTTTAGAGCCATTTTAGTCCCCAAAAGTTCGGGTCCCCATTGACTTCAATGGGGTTCGGGGTCATGTTCGGGTCAAGTTTGGGTCCCGAACCCAAACTTTTTTTTTTCAAGTTCGGACGAACCTGCCGAACAAGAACATCCAGGTGTCCGCTCAACCTTACACATTGACCTTTTTTTGTTATTTTGTCCTATTAGTTGTTTGCTTTACAATTAACCAATTTAAAAGCAGGTCTAAGTTGTGGGCATGTTCTACAAATTACATGATGGAAATCCTCAAACAATCCATGTTAATTCCAGGGGGTGAGGCAACAAAAAAAAAACGAAGTCAAGGGGGGTGAATACTTTTGCTTAGCACTGTATACATTTCAGAGTGTTGGCAAAACATACAAAAGTTATGTATGTATGTATGTATGTACCTGGGCATTTACCATCCCGGATTCTTTTTATGAAACGGGGCTGTCTGCTCTTCATGTCTGACTATTTTTTTATAATGGCCAGAGGGCGGTGTGTGCGACCCATTTTTCTCCACATTTCATAGGCCAACTCCCTCACTTTCCTCTGTTTCTTGGCGTGGGATCCGGTGCTCTCGTAGCCCCGAACCAACATCCGCTGCAAGAGAAAAATGCAAGCATATAATCCCAATTTTTAACAATAATAGTATTGAAAAAAATGTAATCAAGTAAACAGAAAAAAGTATTCAATGCTTTGAGGTGGGAATATTAGATTTAGGCCGCTTGCACCGCCAGTATTTGCTAGTTCATTTAGAGTTACCCAGGGTGCATCCCATGAAGGCGAACCAGCTGTACACCCCATACCGTACCTTCACTTCACTCGACAGGTACATCTCTGCTTAGCTGGACAGTATCTGATAGCTCAGACCCCACCCACATACAGTCGTAATACAATCCCATCTTCTAACCGTAACAGTAAGGCCACATGCACACGGGCGTGTTTTTTCAAAACTACGGACCGTATAAACCCGTCCTGCAGAGTGGAAAAGCACACGGCGTCATTGGTTGCTATGACGACGTGCACTTCCAGGCCACCACCGCTCTACTGTGATACACTTGTATGATCTGGCGGCGGCAAGAAGCGCACGGCGTCAAAACGAGTTAGCATTAGCAAACACTTAGGGCGATGATGGAAGAGGAGGTGGCCCAGGAGGAGGAGGAGGAAGAGGGGTCATTTTTAGCACTTTCAGGCCAGTCTCTTAGAAGTGACTCAGAGGGAGGTTTTTTGCAACACCAGAGGCCAGGTACAAATGTGGCCAGCCAGGGCCCACTACTGGAGGACGAGGTTGAGGAGGAGGTGGATGATGATGACGATAAAGCATGTTCACAGCGGGCTGGCACCCAACGCAGCTCAGGCCCATCACTGGTGCATGGCTGGGGGGAAACGGAGGACGATGACGATACGCCTCCCACAGAGGACAGCTTGTCCTTACCTCTGGGCAGCCTGGCACACATGAGCGACTACATGCTGCAGTGCCTGCGCAATGACAGCAGAGTTGCCCACATTTTAACGTGTGTGGACTACTGGGTTGCCACCCTGCTGGATCCCTGGTACAAAGACAATGTGCCCACCTTACTTCCTGCACTGGAGCGTGATAGGAAGATGCGCGAGTACAAGCGCACGTTGGTAGACGCGCTACTGAGAGCATTCCCAAATGTCACAGAAGAACAAGTGGAAGCCCAAGGCGAAGGCAGAGGAGGAGCAAGAGGTCGCCAACGCAGCTGTGTCATGGCCAGCTCCTCTGAGGGCAGGGTTAGCATGGCAGAGATGTGGAAAAGTTTTGTCACCACGCCACAGCTAACTGCACCACCACCTGATACGGAACGTGTTAGCAGGACCCAACATTTCACTAACATGGTGGAACAGTACGTGTGCACACCCCTCCACGTACTGACTGGTGGTTCGGCCCCATTCAACTTCTGGGTCTCCAAATTGTCCACGTGGCCAGAGCTAGCCTTTTACGCCTTGGAGGTGCTGGCCTGCCCGGCGGCCAGCGTTTTGTCTGAACGTGTATTCAGCATGGCAGGGGGCGTCATTACAGACAAACGCAGCCGCCTGTCTACAGCCAATGTGGACAAGATGACGTTCATAAAAATGAACCAGGCATGGATCCCACAGGACCTGTCCATCCCTTGTGCAGATTAGACATTTATAAATACCTCCCCTTAACAATATATTCTTGTACTCCAGGGCACTTCTTCATTCAATCCTCTTTTTTAAATTTTACTATTATATTGCGGGGCAACCCAAAGTTGAATGAACCTTTCCTCCGTCTGGGTGCCAGGGGCCTAAATATCGTAAAATGGCCTGTTCCAATGGTGGGTGACATGAAGCCTGATTCTCTGCTATGGGACCTCTCTCCTATGTCTGGGTGCCGGGGCCTAAATATCTGACAGTGGCCTGTTCCAGTGGTGGGTGACATGAAGCCTGATTCTCTGCTATGGGACCTCTCTCCTCTGTCTGGGTGCCGGGGCCTAAATATCTGACAGTGGCCTGTTCCAGTGGTGGGTTGACATGAAGCCTGATTCTCTGCTATGACATGAAGCCTGATTCTCTGCTATGGGACCTCTCTCCTCTGTCTAGGTGCCGGAGCCTAAATATCTCACAGTGGCCTGTTCCAGTGGTGGGTGGCATGAAGCCTGATTCTCTGCTATGACATGAAGCCTGATTCTCTGCTATGGGACCTCTCTCCTCTGTCTGGGTGCCGGGGCCTAAATATCTCACAGTGGCCTGTTCCAGTGGTGGGTGACATGAAGCCTGATTCTCTGCTATCGGACCTCTCTCCAATTGATATTGGTTAATTTTTTCTTTTTTTTTTTTTTATTCATTTCCCTATTCACATTTGTTTGCAGGGGATTTACCTACATTTTTCTGCCTTTTTCAGCCCTCTAGCCCTTTCCTGGGCTATTTTACAGCCTTTTTAGTGCCGAAAAGTTCGGGTCCCCATTGACTTCAATGGAGTTCGTGTTCGGGGCGAAGATCGGGTCGAGTTCGGATCCCGATCCCGAACATTTTCGGGAAGTTCGGCCGAACTTCTCGAAACTGAACATCCAGGTGTTCGCTCAACTCTACTTACAACTACTGGGTGTCCAAGCTGGACACGTGGCATGAAGTGGCGCTCTACGCCTTGGAGGTGCTGGCCTGCCACCAGCATTTTTTTATAGCGGGTATTTAGTGCTGCTGGGGGCATAATTACTGATAAGCGCATCCGACTGTCAACTGAAAATGTTGACAGGTTGACTCTTATCAAAATGAACAAGGCCTGAATTGCCCCTGACTTCTTTACTCCACCAGAGGAAAGCAGCTGAACATAAAGGCACTTTAAATGTGGCTTTTATGGTGTATTTAATACACTGCATTCCCATGCACCCTTTCCACCACAAACAAGGTATATTGTTCCTTTTCTCGCCTTTTCTCGCCGTCCTCCATAATCAACATGCTTATTAGGCTACCCTCACCCCTAATGTTTTAGAGGGTCACCAGCAGGCCCTCGCACATAATGTTTTAGATGGTCAGATCATCAGCAGGCCTTCACCCCAAATTTTTTAAATGGTCATATCATCAGCAGGCCCTCACCCCTAATTTTTTAAATGGTCATATCATCAGCAGGCCCTCACCCTTAATTTTTTAAATGGTCATATCATCAGCAGGCCCTCGCCGCTAATGTTTTAGAGGGTCAGCTCAGCAGCAGACCCTCACCCCTAATGTTTTAGATGGTCAGATCAGCATCAGACCCTTACCCCTAATTTTTTAGATGGTCAGATCAGCAGCAGGTCCTCGCCCCTAATGTTTTAGATTGTCAGCTCAGCAGCAGACCCTCACCCCAGGGGCTTTCCTAGGGTCTAAAGACATCCGGGGCACGAGCCCACGTGAAGCCACATCCCCACCCCACGAAGCCACGCCCTCATCGGCATCGGGGGCCTTCACAGTAGATATTAACCCCTTTCAGCAGTCACCCCTTCAGGTGCTGAAAGGGGTTAATAACTACAGTGAAGGGCCTAGCCGTCTGGGCAACCCCACAGATCATCCTAACCTATGGTCAGCCTAATTTAAAATGAAGCAAACCCCCCAACTATAAACTAATCACAGAAGTTGTAACCCATCAACCCACCTTGTACTTGTTCCGCTACTTGCAGGCTGCGCGGGCATGAGTTCAGATTTTCAGCCTGAAGTGACAGAAGTTTTGAACTCATTTTCAAACTTACCCGTATTTTTCGCCCTATAAGACGCTCCGGCCCATAAGATGCACCTAGGTTTTAGAGGGGGACAATAAGAAAAAAATATTTTTCATTACACCCGAGGTCAGACCACCAATCAGACCCCCACTGTTAATTAGACCTCAGCTGACAGCCCCAATAAGACCCCCAATGTTAATAAGACCCCAATAAGACCTCAGATCAGACCCCAATGTGAATAACCCCCAATCAGACCTCAGATAAGAGCCCCAGTGCATCATATCTGCCCCCTGTGCCCCTCTTTAGCCCCGCAGTGCCCCTCTTCAGCCCCCCAGTGCCTCATATAAGGTCCCAGTGCCTCATATCAGCCCCCCAGCAGCCTCATAACAGCCCCCCAGTGCCTCATATCAGCCCCCTAGTGCCTCATATCAGCCCCCAGTGTCCCTCTTAAGCCCCCCAGTGCCTCATATCAGTCCCCAGTGCTTCATATCAGCCCCCCAGTGTCTCATATCAGCCCCCAGTGCCTCATATCAGCCTCCTAGTGCCTCATATCAGCCCCCCAGTGTCCCTCTTCAGGCCCCCAATGCCTCATATCAGCCCCCCAGTGCCTCATATCAGCCCCCAGTGTCTCATATCAGTCCCCAGTGCCTCATATCAGCCCCTAGCAGCCTCTCTTAAACCCCCAGTGCCTCACAACAGCCCTCAATGCCCCTCTTCAGCCCCCCAGTGCCTCATATCTGCCCCCAGTGCCCCTCTTCAGCCCCCCAGCAGCCCTCTTCTGCCCCCCAGTGCCTCACATCAGCCCCCAATGCCCCTCTTCAGCCCCCAATGCCCCTCTTCAGCCCCCCCCCAGTGCCTCACATCAGCCCCAATGCCCCTCCTCAGCCCCCCAGTGCCCCATATTAGCCCCCCAATGCCCCATATAAGCCCCCCAGCAGCCTCTTTTCAGCCCCCAGTGCCCCTCTTCATCCCCCAGTGCCTCCATCAGCCCCTAAATAAAATAAAATAAAAAAACACTTACAGTTCCTGCTCCGGATGCTGCTGCTCTTCACCACTCGGTAATCCTCTTGTATAGTCTGCTGTGCAGCCTTTACAGTGGAGCGCCGAGGACCAGGAAGTAAAAGGTGAGTATAGCTCTTCCCGGCCAGCATAAACATTCGGGGCACTGGAAAAAACATTCGGGGCTCCAGCCCCGAATGTTTTGACCTAACGACGCCCCTGCCTCACCCTAATGTTTTAGAAGGTCAGCTCAGCAGCAGACCCTCACCCCTAAAGTTTTAGATAGTCAGATCAGCAGCAGGCCCTTGCTCCTAATGTTTTTGAGGGTCACCAGCAGGCCATCAATCATAATTTTTCAAGGGTGTGTATGATGCCCTCTTTTATGTAAATTATGTGTAACAAAGGGTGTATTGTAGTGCCGGTTCCTTGCAATTTTTGGCAGCCCTTTCACTTAGTGCATAGGCTTTATGAGTGTAGGAGTCCCACTACATGAACAATTGTACCACAATGTGAATGAGGCCCTCCTTTATGTGATATACAGGTTGTAATTTTTGGCAGCACTTGCACTTTATATACAAGTAAATATACAGGAAAGAATGTTTCCTAAAATTTTCTCCTCTAAAATCAATTTTATCTTCGGCTTTGTGGGTATTATTGTCAGTCTGTAGAAGTGGCGTACTACTCGGACAACATAGTTCCCAGCAGCGACCCGGGAGTCCAAGGTGCATCCAGACATCCTCCCCATGCTGTTCCTGAACCGTTTCGGTGGTGTTTCCATCAATTTCTGACATTTTCCTATGAATCAGATACCCTCCCCTCTTCAGAGCAGGGGGTGCCTGGTTTAATGCTCGGGTTCTCTCATTGACTTCCATTGTGCTCTGGTGCTCTGTAGAGCACCCGACCATCTTAAAGTGTTCTACTCGAGGACCAGAGCACTTTGGTGCTTAATTAACACTAGTGGTAACCAGTTGGAGGTGTGTCCCTGCACAGTCTAAAAATGGCAGCACTGATTGGATAGAGTGAGTCTGTGCAGGGTCGCCCCCCCAACTGGTTACCACCCCTCTGTACCCTTACTGCAGACTGCTAGCAATTCATTCATAACTTCTAGTGGTAATAATAAAGGAGTGGCACAACATAGAGCCATAAGAAGAAATGTTCCAGAATTGTTATTACATGGGGAATGCACAAAGCTATTAAAACAGGCATATCAGGAGAGGTGAAAGGTCCTCCCTAGGTCTCCAGTACTAGAGATTAAAGGCTATGTACACCTTTGGGGGCAATTTTTTTAAAATTATTATTGCATTATACTTATTTTGAACTAAAATATTATTAATTTTTCCGTTGGTCTTTATTAACAATATGGAATCCTTTTTTCTGCAAAGAGCTGAGATCCTCTCCTAACTGACTGTGTATTTTATCTCTTTTCCGTCAGTTGGGGAGCTGACGGGCTCCTTATCTCTGCTCTCTGACATTATAAACACTAATTACAGCTCAGTTCTTATCTTGCTGATAAGAATATGGCTTAAATAAGTATTTAATACCTCTTATTAGTTTAGAAATGAGGGTAATTAGATGACTGGCACAAAGTAAAAGTGAAAGTAGCAGTCACACAGTTAGAAAAAAAGTTAAACCTTTGTGACTGAACAGCTCAATATTTTTAATAAAGGCCAATTGAAAATATGATTTTTAGCCAAATATAAGTTAAATGCAATGATTACATTTTTTTTTACTCCAAAGGTGTACATAGCCCTTAAGGGGGTCATTTACGAAGACCAGTCGGTTTTAGATGCTGGTCTTAATAACCCCTATAGCTGCCGTTGGATCTGGTGGAGTTATGAAGAGGCGCTGCCAGTTTTAAATATAATACAGCTTCCTGTCTTACATTTAGACCATTGTGTACGCCTAAAACAGGCGTAAAAAATGATGACTGAGACAGGCCTGCCGGCCCGACCCCTCCGCCGCCACTCCATGGCCACTTTTTTAGACCTGGTTGGGATAAGTCACAGATTGTGGCACAAATAACCTTTTCGCTGCAATCTCTGGCGGAAATATGCCTAATATAGGCGCATTACTGGATACTAAATGACCCCCTAAGTGCAGTGAAATGGAAATTAAACATCAGAGATTTTGAGATTCAAATTTCAGCAGTTTATTTATTAAGCTTGTTATATGTTGTCATAAAGATATAAACTTTGAGCGTGACCACCAGCCGTCTCTCCTCAGATACTAGTATTTTATAGGTATTCATTTATGTCTTTATTTCATTTGGTATACAAAAAATTCAAAATTTAAAAGGAAAAGCAAATCTTATAGTTAATATGCTACTGGGAAGATGTGTAATAGTTATAAGCAAAGCAGCAACATAATCTGATCATCTAGACCAGGGATGGACAACCTGCGGCTCTCCAGCTGTTGCAAAACTACAACTCCCAGCATGCCCAGTCTGCCTACAGCTATCAACCTACAGCAGGGCATGGTGGGAGTTGTAGTTTTACAACAGCTGGAGAGCCACAGGTTGGCCAACCCTTATCTAGACTAATCCTTATAGCAGGCCTTATTTTTTACTCCATTATTAAAGCATTTAATGCAGTTATTTCCGCTACACCGAAGTAAAGTCATTTTGCGATCGAGAACTCCCCAGTTTTTCCAAACCTCGTCCTCTGGTTTCTTCTTATCCTTGTCGAACACTTTGGTGTAAGCGAAGGCTCGGCTCGTGGGAAGGTTGTGTTTATTAAGTTTGTCGATAATGTTGTACTTCCCCTTGGGATCAGTGCAGGTCTGTACACAAGGGGAGTTCAGGGAGAAAAATACAACACAACCAGCGGCGGGGGTCCCCTCCAGTAGTTTGCTGATGGGAGACTTTATAGGAGCAGGGTTTAATAGGCGAGATTCAGCATGTATGTCAAATTTCTTCTCCTTTATGTAGGATGCGGCCACCATTCGAATTCCATTATAGATTTCCTTATTGACTATTTTTTTACTTATGCCGGCAGATTTATCCTCTTTCAGAGCCTTGTCAAGATCTTTGGTTTGTAAATCTTTGTTGCATTCTTCATTAGTAAACTTAACAAAATAGGCATACTGATCCTGCACACCCCTGTCAGATAATAAAACAAACCCGATTATATACTTAAAACCTATGTTATACTCATGTAAAATGAATATAGTACAGTAATTAAAAGTAATTTGCATTCCATACTTACAAACTTGTACTTATTTACAAATTAAATTATTTAGTATACTCCAGAGCTGCACTCACTATTCTGCTGATGCAGTCACTGTGTACCTATATTACATTACGTATCCTGCACTGATCCTGAGTTATATACTGTAAAATCTGCAAAAAAACTGTAAATCGAAACCAAAACTGTTGGAGCGTGGTGGATCTGTGGGACGCCACTGAAAGAACCTCTACACGCAAAAAGGTTTTTAGATCAGCGCAACGTATCGTGAGAACCAACTGTGTACATTACTGTGGCAAAACCAACCTCGCCACTGGGTTTTGGAGAGGACTGGCTGCTGGCCTCTTGCCCCTGGATTATGGGCCATATACTAACTTTTAAACCCCTGCACCTATTCAAGTGAATTTTGGATAGGTTTGTCCCCAAGTTATACTGTTTAAATTGATGTTAGTTATATGTATGGCCAATGTAAACTCACAAAGTTGTAACAATTTATAATAAGTGTAACTTGTCAGCTTGGGAGGAATATGCTGGGTGTGTTTCTATTGTGCCATTGTCCCATTGTGTGTTTAAATGGTGATGTCTGTTCTGTTGTCTGCACGTTTATTGGTGACTTCTATTTGTCTTGAGAGATAATTGGATTACACCTCGGGTGTCTCGAGGGCAGAGAGGAGGAAACCATGATGCATTGTGGGGATGTGTTGTGTCTGTGTGTCCTAAGTGCTGTTTATCTGTCCTATGTCACAGTCTTCATTCTGGTCCCCTAGGGGCGTGTACACCAGATGGGCTGTACTTACATTGTATGTGTTGTAAATTACTGATTGGTTGTATTTCAAACCCCTGTGGGCAGTACTATGTTTGTGGTTTATGAATAAAAGAGACTGTACGTGAAGTACAGTCAGACCACTGCTTGACCCTCAACACGGAGCCTTGTCTCGTTATTGGGGGGATTCACTGTATGCTGTTAGAGACTGATTGCCAGAAGTGTAAGATCCCTGTTCGTCTGCTAGCAGCTATTCGTGAGGTTCCAGTTTGGAGTCCTATTTTGTATCCAGTTCAGGAGTTTGGTGTTCTGCAGTAGCTGTGCCTGTCTCTCAGAAAGGGGCTTATCACCTAAACGGATTTTAACCCCTTGTCTGCGGAAGCAGTTCGTTACAATTACATTATCTATAAACGGGTGAACCCTATTGACTCTGAAAGTTTGGGACTACGTAGGAACTGTGTCCCTCCGTACAAAGATCAGAAGCCTTATATATATGGACTGATTACATGACATTTGCCATGGGGATTTCTGCCTATAAAAACATGTCTCTATACATATAGAGAACCAAAGTAGAATTCCATTTACAGTGAGATCAATTGATGAATTTGTGGTTTAGATTTTTAATTTTTTATCACTTATGTATATTTTTTATTGAATAAGATGTATATTACCTAGGTATATTGCGGTTTTACTATATAATAAATTTGTATGTTTCCACATATCCTCGAAATGTCTTGAGTGCCGGTTCATTTTCCTAACTATATACTGTATTATACTCTAGAGCTGCACTCACTATTCTGCTAGTGGAGTCACTGTGTACATACATTACATTATTTATCCTGTGCTGATCCTGAGTTACATCCTGTATTATACTCTAGAGCTGCACTCACTATTCTGCTGGTGCAGTCACTGTGTACATACATTACATTACTTATCCTGTACTGATCCTGAGTTACATCCTGTATTATACTCTAGAGCTGCACTCACTATTCTGCTGGTGCAGTCACTGTGTACATACATTACATTATTTATCCTGTGCTGATCCTGAGTTACATCCTGTATTATACTCTAGAGCTGCGCTCACTATTCTGCTGGTGCATTCACTGTGTAAATACATTACATTACTTATCCTGTACAAATAAAATAGAAAAGATACAGCGGCTCACCGCCTCTCTATATGGAAAAGGTGCTCTCCCCCAGGTCCCACCCTCAGGACCAAGTAAGAAAATGCGTCCAAACAACAGGTATGGGGGGGCACACTCCAAGAGGAAACACCAGGCAGTATAGTGATTATACACTTTAATGTGCTAAAATATTTGAGAACACACCCCTAAAACATAAATAAAATATGATTCATGTACAAATCAATGTAATGCACACTCAGTCACAATAAACCGCAGTGGAACCGCGTAATGGCTAATGGTTCCAATCCTATAATGTTGTCCACAATCAATGAGGCTGTCCACAATCTATGATATCCAGCAAGTGTCCAGATATTATGATGCTGAGGTCAATTGTGTTAAGCAGATATAGTGATACTATACAGTTCTCACCCAATAGCCCAGCAAACTGTTAGTAACAGTGATGAAATACGGGGCCCAATATAGTCCAGTGCACTTGTAATGTATAGCCCGTAGTTGTGGGCTCAATGCCGCTTACACACACAGTACCAGTAATATTCACGCTCCAAACCGAGCCCGGTCTTACCCGTCTTCACTGCTTGTCCTGCAGCGTTGGTCTAGGAGGCCGCACACCCGCAGCGTCCCATGTGATGTGCTTCTGCCGGTACGTGGCGTCCCACGTGACCTAGTAACCTAAGGGACCGGATGCCTGCTCGTGTGACGTAGGTATCGTGCGGCCGCTTTCAAATCAGTGCTGCTTTATCCGCTTTACTTTTCTTCCTTGCCGGCTTTATTTCTTTTCTTTGGTTTTAGGTGGATCAACGCTCACTCTAACAACCGCCAGACGCGTTTCAGGGTCTCACATTACAAGTGCACTGGACTATATTGGGCCCCGTATTTCATCACTGTTACTAACAGTTTGCTGGGCTATTGGGTGAGAACTGTATAGCACCACTATATCTGCTTAACACAATTGACCTCAGCATCATAATATCTGGACACTTGCTGGATATCATAGATTGTGGACAGCCTCATTGATTGTGGACAACATTAGAGGATTGGAACCATTAGCCATTACGCGGTTCCACTGCAGTTTATTGTGACTGAGTGTGCATGACATTGATTTGTACATGAATCATATTTTATTTATGTTTTAGGGGTGTGTTCTTAAATATTTTAGCACATTTAAGTGTATAATCACTATACTGCCTGGTGTTTCCTCTTGGAGTGTGCCCCCCCATACCTGTTGTTTGGACGCATTTTATTACTTATCCTGTAATGATCCTAAGTCACATCCTGTATGATACTCCAGAGCTGCATTCACTATTCTGCTGGTGGAGTTACTGTGTACATACATTACTTATTCTGTACTGATCCTGAGTTAAATCCTGTATTATACTCCAGAGCTGCACTCACTATTCTGCTGGTGCAGTCACTGTGTACATACATTACATTATTTATCCTGTGCTGATCCTGAGTTACATCCTGTATTATACTCCAGAGCTGCACTCACTATTCTGCTGGTGCAGTCACTGTGTACATACATTACATTACTTATCCTGTACTGATCCTGAGTTACATCCATTATTATACTCCAGAGCTGCACTCACTATTCTGCTGGTGCAGTCACTGTGTACATACATTACTTATTCTGTGCTGATCCTGAGTTGCATCCTGTATTATACTCCAGAGCTGTGCTTGATATTCTGCTGGTGTAGTCACTGTGTACATACATTACTTATCCTGTACTGATCTCGAGTTACATCCTGTATTATACTCCAGAGCTGCACTCACTATTCTGCTGGTGCAGTCACTGTGTACATAAATTACATTACTTATCCTGTACTGATCCTGAGTTACATCCTGTATTATACTCCAGAGCTGCACTCACTATTCTGCTGGTGCAGTCACTGTGTACATACATTACATTACTTATCCTGTACTGATCCTGAGTTACATCCATTATTATACTCCAGAGCTGCACTCACTATTCTGCTGGTGCAGTCACTGTGTACATACATTACTTATTCTGTGCTGATCCTGAGTTACATCCTGTATTATACTCCAGAGCTGCACTCACTATTCTGCTGGTGCAGTCACTGTGTACATACATTACTTATCCTGTACTGATCCTGAGTTACATCCTGTATTATACTTCAGAGCTGCACTCACTATTCTGCTGGTGCAGTCACTGTGTACATACATTACTTATCCTGTACTGATCCTGAGTTACATCCTGTATTATACTCCAGAGCTGCACTCACTATTCTGCTGGTGCAGTCACTGTGTACATAAATTACATTACTTATCCTGTACTGATCCTGATTTACATCCTGTATTATACTCCAGAGCTGCACTCACTATTCTGCTGGTGCAGTCACTGTGTACATACATTACTTATCCTGTACTGATCCTGAGTTACATCCTGTATTATACTCCAGAGCTGCACTCACTATTCTGCTGGTGCAGTCACTGTGTACATACATTACTTATCCTGTACTGATCCTGAGTAGTGTTGATCGCAAATATTGAGAAGGCTGCAATGTCTTTGTCTGAGCTTAGCAACATCCCTAGCAACCAATAGGAAAGTTGCCTATCCCTTTACTATATAAGAAACTCCCCTGCAGCCATTTTTTGCTGTTTTTTTTGCAGTTCTGAGAGAGAGAGCAGTGCTATTGCTGTGCTCTGTGCTTTGCTGTGTCATTACATTAGTTAGTTAGTTAGCTTATATATATAATACAGATAGTTAGTGGGAGATAGTCAGTGTAGGTTATATCCTGATATAGTGTAGCTGTTAGGTAGTTCTGCTGTCCATACATACATACATACAGGCTACAGACATAGTGCTTAGTGCACCAATCAGTAATATGTAGTCAGACCTGATAAAATGTGATATTGCATGTATTGCGCAAAAAATATGCGCATCATTAGTGCCAATGTGCACAAATCACAAAAATAATGACTGGAAATCCCGAATTCTAGAATTCGCTAATTTATTGCAAATATTAAGCAAAAAAAATTGTGAAATATCGTTAAAAAGAATATTGCCTATGCAGCTCATCACTAATCCTGAGTTACAGATGTAGTAGATAATACACATGCTTTATAAATCATATTATTTAAACTAAATGTGTTAAGCAAACACCTTCAATTGCAAAAAAAAAAACTTTGAGGTAGAAGCCAATTTTCCCAACTTAAGGGGGAAAAGAATTCCTTCCCGACTCCAATCAGGCAATCAGAATATCTCCCTGGATCAGCGACCCCTCTCTAGTAGCTATAGCCTGTAATATTATTACACTCCAGAAATACATCCAGGCCCCTCTTGAATTCCTTTATTGTACTCACCATCACCACCTTCTCAGGCAGAGAGTTCCATAGTCTCACTGCTCTTACCGTAAAGAATCCTCTTCTATGTTTGTGTACAAACCTTCTTTCCTCCAGACGCAGAGGATGTCCCCTCGTCACAGTCCTGGGGATAAATAGATGATGGGATAGATCTCTGTACTGACCCCTGATATATTTATACATAGTAATTAGATCTCCCCTCAGTCGTCTTTTTTCTAAAGTGAATAACCCTAATTTTGATAATCTTTCAGGGTACTGTAGTTGCCCCATTCCAGTTATTACTTTAGTTGCCCTCCTCTGGACCCTCTCCAGCTCTGCTATGTCTGCCTTGTTTACAGGAGCCCAGAACTGTACACAGTACTCCATGTGTGGTCTGACTAATGATTTGTAAAGTAGTAGGACTATGTTCTCATCACGGGCATCTATGCCCCTTCTGATGCAACCCAGTATCTTATTGGCCTTGGCAGCAGCTGCCTGACACTGGTTTTTACTGCTTAGTTTGCTGTTTATTAAAATTCCTAGATCCTTTTCTATGTCAGTGTTACCGAGTGTTTTATCATTTAGTATGTACGGGTGACTTGCATTATTCCTTCCCATGTGCATAACCTTACATTTGACAGTGTTAAACCTCATCTGCCACTTATCTGCCCAAGCCTGCAATCTATCCAGATCCCTCTGTAGTAGTATACTGTCCTCTTCAGTGTAAATTACTTTACACAGTTTAGTGTCATCTGCGAAAAAATTGATATTTTACTATGCAAGCCTTCTACAAGATCATTAATAAATATATTGAAGAGAATAGGGCCCAATACTGACCCCTGAGGTACTCCACTAGTGACAGTGACCCAATGTGAGTATGTACCGTTAATAACCACCCTCTGTTTTCTATCATTGAGCCAGTTACTTACCCACATACAGACGTTTTCTCCCAGTCCGAGCATTCTCATTTTATATACTAACCTTTTATGTGGTACAGTGTCAAATGCTTTGGAGAAGTCCAGATACACGACATCCATTGATTCGCCGCTGTCAGGTCTAGAACTTACCTCCTCATAGAAACTGATTAAATTAGTTTGACATGACCGATCCCTCATGAAGCCATGCTGATATGGTGTTATTTGGTTATTTTCATTGAGATCCTCTAAGATAGCATCTCCCAGAAAACCTTCAAACAGTTTACCCAAAACAGATGTTAAACTTACCGGACTATAGTTTCCGGGCTCTGTTTTTGCACCCTTTTTGAAAATTGTAAAGTATAGAGAATGAACGTTACGTGACTTATAAAAATACCTTTAATGATAGAGTAATGGGTATTGGTATGGCGGTACCTAGTAACTAATAATAAGTGATGTAATCCTTCAGAGGAGAAAAAATAATAATAAATAGAATGCATTGCAGGTCAATGGGTGTCGTCTATATTTGCCAGTGCACTTGCCCAAAAGATTATATTGGCAAAACTAAAAGGGAGCTCAGAAGAAGAATATGTGAGCGCCTCAATGACATTGTCAAATTGAACGACACCCCAGTGGCCCATCATGTCAATGAACACCACAATGGAGACCTGAAATCCATCACCTTCGCGGCCCTTTAAATCATTCCCCCCTCTCCAAGAAAAGGTGACTGGGACAGAAAAATCCTACAAAAGGAAACGGAATGGATTTACTGTTTCCGTTCCCAATCACCTGGTGGCCTTAATGAAAGATTAACATTTACTTGTTTCATTTGATCTTCACAACACCTTTTATGAGGGTGTCGTATCCGGTAAATTCTGCGATCAGCCTACTTCCACTCTCAGTCATTGTCATAAATGAACTGTAACTGGCCTTATCGATGCAAAAAAGCATAAATTTTTAATAGGCAATGTTATACCATTCGCCTCATCCTAGGTATGAATACGCAACATCCCCTCGGAATCTTGAGGTTATGTCCATTTCGGTATTTTAACTATACTAATAATGTATTATCTTAAGTCTAAAACTTTGTTTTCATTTCTAATCCTCTTATTCCCCAGTCTGCCTCTAAGGACGCTACAGCTATCAGCCTGTGTCCATTTTAGCCACTCTATAAGGTGGCTCTTTTCCCCTTTACCTGGCACCATATCTTTAATCCTAGCTATGCGCACTAACAGCGCATTCCTGGGACCTTCGGATCGCATGCCATTGTCCGATGCGTTCCACGGTGCGCTCCAAAGCACCGGAAGGGACGCGCGGACATGTGATGCGTTCCACCGGTGCGTTCCACGGCACCGGAAGTGACGCTTGTGGCGTCCGATCCGAGTGCAAACGGCGGGAAATACAAACCATAAATGGTTAGTAGGAGACCTGGCAGCCCCCGAGCCCTCCTGGAACATTGGGCCACCGATTTCTTGGCAATGTGTAAGTAATCCAAATTTATAGCACCTGATCACTCTATGTGGCACTGTTTGGATGACACTTTTTTTCTGACAATTTCATTTCAGGTTATCAGTAAATTGCCAAGATCAATGTTTCCTTACATCTGGACGGGGAGCTAAGTAAAAAATCTATTATCATCATTTTGTTATTATTGTATTATTATCTTTTTCTCACCCTCTGATGAGCCTTGCCTTAGGTGAAA
Source organism: Bufo bufo (assembly GCF_905171765.1). NCBI lineage: Eukaryota > Metazoa > Chordata > Amphibia > Anura > Bufonidae > Bufo > Bufo bufo. Next base: position 31,196,577 of record NC_053392.1, on the reverse strand, counting down.
CGCGTAGGGTTCTTTTTTTGTATAAAGGAAGTGTTGGTGTGTGACTACCTGCGGCACACTGGACACTAACAATATATCTATATATCATTGTTTTTGTTGTTTTTCTATCTTCTTGATATTTGTTATATCCCATATCTATAGGGTTTTAACAGGGATACTCTAAGAGTAGGCACGGGGACAGGGAACCTCCACCACTAGGGAACAACCCTGGGCTGAGGATAGACTAGGGTTTTACAGGGTTAGTATCCCCTGTAGTCCCCTGATCATCCTCCTTTTGATTTATCTTTTTCTCGGTGCCATTCTATTTATTATTATTTTTTCTCCTCTGAAGGATTACATCACTTATTATTAGTTACTAGGTACCGCCGTACCAATACCCATTACTCTATCATTAAAGGTATTTTTATAAGTCACGTTCATTCTCTATACTTAACTTGATCTGACCCAGAAACGTGATTCTGTTGAATCTTCTTGGATCCTGTTTGTTTAATAAACTTTTTGAAAATTGGCACCGCATTTGGTATGCGCCAATCCTGTGTAACACTCCCTGTCAGTATAGAGTCAGAAAATATCAGAAATAAGGGTCTAGCTATGACATTACTTAATTCTCTTAGGATACGGGGGTGTATGCCATCTGGTCCTGGCGATTTGTCTATTTTAATCTTTTTAAATCGCTGATGTACTTCTTCCTGGGTTTCTTTTCCTCAGTGAATACATTGGAGAAAAAAATATTTAATAGCTTTGCTTTCTCCTCGTCGCTCTCTACTAGGGTTGAGCGAACCCAAACTGTAAAGTTCGGGTTCGTACCGAACTTTAGGATTTTTGGACCCCGGACCCGAACCCGAATGTTTAAGTAAAAGTTCGGGTTCGGATATTTTATGGTGCTTTTTGAAAGGCTGCAGAGCAGCCAATCAACAAGCGTTTAACTCTGTGTCCTTAGAAGCCATCACAGCCATGCCTACTAATGGCATGGCGGTGATTGGCCAGTGCAGCATGTGAACCAGCCTCTATATAAGCTGGAGTCATGTAGCGCTGCACGTCACTCTGCTGCTGCTGTGAGGGAGAGAATAGGAAAGAATCTTTAATCAGAAGTGCTTGTTAACTCAGCGATCTACTAAGATTTTGATTTGTGGGTGCAGTGCACAATCTTTTTACCCTGCCCTGAGCCCAGTGACCCAGAAAAATAACTTTTATCCATCTGTTAGTTAGGTGGGCGGCTGTGGCGGCCATTTTATGCAAGTTCTGTGCAACAGCACAGCATATGTGCATTTGTGACAGTCAAATAGAAGCTTCAACTACTACAATTATATTCTGGGTTTAAAAAAATCACCAATTTTTGGCAAGACCCTACATCTGTGGCCTTTGCAGCATTAGTCACTGTGCAATTTAAGCTAGAAATACAGCTATAATTTTCTGGGTTTCAAAAAACAAAATTTTTGGGCAAAATACTAAATTTTACAGCCCTTGCTGCATCTGTCAGTGTGAGATACACGCTTTAGATACCACTGTCATATTATGTTTAGAGATGTCCCGAACTATTCGCCGGCGAATAGTTCCCGGCGAACATAGCTTGTTCGCGTTCGCCGTGGCGGGCGAACATATGCGATGTTCGGTCCACCCCCTATTTGTCATCATTGTGTAAACTTTGACCCTGTACCTCACAGTCAGCAGACACATTCCAGTCAATCAGCAGCAGACCCTCCCTCCCAGACCCTCCCACCTCCTGGACAGCATCTATTTTAGATTCATTCGGAAGCTGCATTCTTAGTGAGAGGAGGGACAGTGTAGCTGCTGCTGATTTAATAGGGAAATCGATAGCTAGGCCAGTGTACTCAGTGTCCACTACAGTCCTGAAAAACTCATCTGATCTCTGCTGTAAGGACAGCACCCCAAAAAGCACTTTTTAAGGCTAGAACATCAGTCTGCTTTTTTTTTTCTCTGTGTAATCTATTTGCAGTTGCCTGCCTGCCAGCCTGTGTGTCAGGCTCACAGCGTATACTGTGCCCACTTGCCCAGTGCCACCACTCATATCTGGTGTCACAGTAGCTTGCATTTAAAAAAATTATAATTTTTGACTGTAATATAATAGCAGTCAGTTGCCGGCATGCGCGTGTGTTTCATGCCCTGCAAGTGCATAGTGTCACCAGCGCAACTCATATCTGGTGTCACATTCGATTAGATTTAAAGAAAAACAACAATTTTGACTGTGAATAAATAGCAGTCAGTTACACACATGTTTGTGTGTTTAAGGCCCAGTGCAGTGCATACTGTCACTTCAGCGCCATTCATATCTGGTGTCACATTCGATTATATTTAAAGAAAAACAACAATTTTGACTGTGAATAAATAGCAGTCAGTTGCATGCACGTGTTTGTGTGTTTAAGGCCCGGCTGCAAGTCCATAGTGTCACCAGCGCAACTCATATCTGTTGTCACAGTAGCTTGCACGCATAGTACAACTTAACTAATCGAAAAAAAATGACAGGCAGAGGCAGGCCACCCCGCAGGGGCCGTCGTGGTCGTGGTGCTGTGATTCCCTTTGGCCCTAGAATATTGCCCAGTGTTCAGAGGCCAGGTACCCTGAACTCGAAAAGTTCTGAGGACATAGTTGACTGGCTAACACAGGACACCCAATCTTATACAGCTTCCGCTCGGAAACCTTGACGCACTATCCTCCTCCAGCTCAGCTTCGGGCACCTCTCAAGTTACCACTCGCCCACCTGCTGCCACCACCAACACTAGCACCACAGCCGCTTCACTTGATCTGTCAGAGGAGTTATTTACACATAAGTTGGAAGAAATGAGTGATGCGCAACCATTATTGCCAGAGGATGTAGATAACAGGGATATGTCTCAGTCAGGCAGCATTACACACATGAATGTAAGGTGTGATGATGATGATGTTGTACCTGCTGCTGCTTCCTTTGCTGAGTTGTCAGATACAAGTGAAGCGGTTGATGATCACGATGTGTAAGTGGATGTCACGTGGGTGCCCACTCGAAGAGAAGAAGAACAGGTGGAAAGTTCTGATGGGGAGACAGAGAGGAGGAGGAGACTAGTTGTAAGCAGGGGAGGTCATCGCAAGGAGCTAGTGGCACAGTCAGACAGCATGCATCGGCACCCAGGGTCAGCCAGACAGCACACCAATCAACGCATGCTGTTGCCACCACCAGAATGCCGTCATTGCAGAGCTCCGCAGTGTGGCATTTTTTTTGTGTGTCTGCCTCTGACAACAGCGATGCCATTTGCAACCTGTGCCAAAAGAAACTGAGTCGTGGGAAGTCCAACACCCACCTAGGTACAACTGCTTAGCGAAGGCACATGATCGCACATCACAAACGCCTATGGGATCAACACATGAGTACAAGCAGCACACAAACTCAAAGCCGCCATTCTCCTCCTGGTCCAGCATCTTCAGCCACGTCAACCACTGCTGTCCTCCTTGCCCCCTCTCAACCATTCGCCACTCCGTCTCTCGCCTTGAGCAGTTCCTGCTCATCTGCCCACAGTCAGGTGTCTGTCAAGGACATGTTTGAGCGTAAGAAGCACAAAGTCACCCCCTTGCCCGGCGTCTGACAGCTGGCTTGTCTGAACTCTTAGCTCGCCAGCTTTTACCATACAAGCTGGTGGAGTCTGAGGCCTTCAAATTTGCAGCTATTGGGACACCGCAGTGGAAGGTAACCGGCCGAAATTTCTTTGCACAAAAGGCAATCCCCAACCTGTACTTGATTGTGCAAAAGGAAGTCATGGCATGTCAGGCACACAGTGTTGGGGCAAGGGTCCATCTGACCACTGATACCTGGTCTGCAAAGCACGGTCAGGGCAGGTATATCACCTACACTGTACATTGAGTAAACCTGATGATGGCTGCCAAGCATGGAATGTGTGACTCTGCAGAGGAGTTGGTGACACCGCCACGACTTGCAGGCAGGCCTGCTGCCACCTCCTCTACTCTTCCTACTCCATCCTCTTGCGGCTGCAACAATACCTAATTTTTCAGGTATGTCTACATGCCTATTTTTTCTGGCCTCTGGTGCTGCACTGTGGCTTCAAAACCCCCCCAAAAAAAGGGCACATACATGTGTCAATTCCCCTTTGTGATCGTTACCTTGTTGTGGTGAAGGGGCTTGCGTATCACAATGAAGCGACCACCTCTATGAGTGTGTTGGCAATGGCAATGTTGGCACACCCCAGATGATAAGGTCGTTGCTTCATTGTGAACAGACCAAAAGCGATCGGCTGGATAATCTTGCATAGAAAAAACATTAATTTTCTTTGTAATCATCTAAGGTGATCATTACTAGGCCAACAATGGGCCCACACTGCAGAATCATTGTTTTCTGGGTCACTTAACTGTCACTGAACTACCTCAGCACGACCATAGGCTTTTTAAAAAAAACATTGCCTGCAATCTCCCAAACGTGCGCACGAGCACAGTCATCACTACACCAAGATTGACGCATAGAGGTATAAAATTTATGTCATGAGTGTGTCAACTATTGACAACTCTTTGCGAGTGTCTAAAATCTATTCCATACACGTCCCCTGATAGGGGACGTAACAGGGATTAAACTAATAGGAATAGTACTATTTAACACACCACTCCTATCTGGTGGCACAGTAGATTGCACGTGCAGTGCTGCAAATTGGAAGTAGGAGGACCGACCAAGCATCTTTTTCCATCTCCCGGTTCCTAAAATCAATTCCATATACACCTCCACTGATAGGGGACGTAACAGGAATTAAACTGATAGGAATAGTACTACTTAACACACCTTATAATAACGCAGAGAGAGGCAACGCAGAGAGAGGAGTCTGAAGAAGAGGAGTCAGAGGAGGGAGGTGGCTTTGAGGAGGTGGAAGACCAACCACAGCAGGCGTCCCAGGGGGCTTGTTGTCACCTTTCGGGGACCCTTGGTGTTGTACGTGGCTGGGTGGAGGAAGAGACCTTTAATGACATCAGTGAGGACAAGGAACGCTACATGGCTAGCTTGGTATCTAACCTTGTGCAAATGGGGAGTTTGCGGTTGTGCAAATTGACTGTTTGCGGTTGTTTGTGGTGTGTTAAACGGGGAGTTTGGTCTGTCACTGTGAAGCAGGCGTAACCCTTACACTACCTGATCGATACAACATCATACCTGATGTTTTAAAGCACGTTATTCCAAACAATTTAGGAATGTTAGGTGATTTATGCCCTTTATGGATTAAAACCAGACTGCGTCAACTATGTAATTTTCCATGGGAGTTTTGCCATGGATCCCCCTCCGGCATGCCACAGTCCAGGTGTTAGTCCCCTTGAAACAACTTTTCCATCACTATTGTGGCAAGAAAGAGCCCCTGTGGGTTTTAAAATTCGCCTGCCTATTTGTCATGACCGGCGTCACGCAAAGGGAGGGAAATGGGAAGGCCCTGTCCAAGGGAGAGGGAAAGGTGGTGACCCCTGACTCACCTTGAGGCTGGCACCTGACTGCCCTGACGTCCCTAGACGGGTTCCTCACCCGTACGCCGATCACGTGTCTAAACCCTGGCTTTCCCTATAGATGAGCCCTGAGTAGTGAACGGGGCGGTGGGATCACTAATCCGCACCACTAACACTAAAGGAAAACACCAGGGAGAGGACAGACAATACAGACAAAACATATAATCCCAGGTGGACGACAACAGCAGACAACAAAAGTCCAACAGGGATCCGGAGGGTAACGTTATGGAACAACAACCAGGGAACACAGCTACACAGCTCCAGTGGGTCAGTATAGAAGTCCAGGCAGGAAGCTCTATATCTGGCAACCAGAGAAGTGGGAGAGGGGAACATAAAGAGGTTGGGAGTGCTGGACAAGAAACAACTGAGGAGAAGGAGCTACGGATCCCTGAGTGAGCCAAAAAGGGTTGCAAGGCAAACCCAGAAAGCTACCATTAAGAATCAGCACTATCTTTATACGTAGAGCGCGTGACACTATTGAAGTCTATGGCGGTTTGCACGGTTCGCCTTTCGCAAACATTTGCCGTTCGCGAACAGAAAATTTTATGTTCGCGACATCTCTAATTCAGTTATTAAAAAAACACCCTTTTCGGGCAAAATACTTAATTTGCGGCCTTTGCTGAATCTGTGACTGCAAAAACAAGCTTGAAAAAAAAATAATATTCTGGCTTTTAAAAAACACCCATTTTTGGCAATAACCTCCATCTGGTGCCTCTGCCGCATTAGTCAGTGTGTAATTTAAGCTAGAAATACAGCTCTAATTTTCTGGGTTTTAAAAAACACCCATTTTAGGCAAAATACGTAATTTTATAGCCCTTGCTGCATCTGTCAGTATGAGATACACGCTTTAGATACCGCTGTCACATTCTGTTATAAAAAAAACAGGAGAGCATCAAATAAGGGACGTGGCCCCAGTCGTGGTGCTGCTCGTGGAGTTCCTGTTTAGTGATGTCCCGAACTATTCGCCGGCGTACAGTTCACGGCGAACATGGCTTGTTCGCGTTCGCAGCGATGTTCGGTCCGCCCCCTATGCATCATCATTGAGCAAACTTTGACCCTGTACCTCACAGTCAGCAGACACATTCCAGCCAATCAGCAGCAGACCCTCCCTCCCAGACCCTCCCACCTCCTGGACAGCATCCATTTTAGATTCATTCGGAAGCTGCAGTCTTAGTGAGAGGTGGGACAGTGTAGCTGCTGCTGATTTAATAGGGAAATCGATAGCTAGGGCAGTGTTCTGTGAGGACAGCGTCCTGACAGCACCCCAAAAAGCCCTTTTTAGGGCTGGTACAACAGTCTGCTTTTTTATATATATATATATATATATATATTGCAGTTGCCTGCCCGTGTGTGAGAGGCTGCAGGCTCAGTCACAGACAGTACTGTGTGCACACCACTCATATAAGGTGTCACAATACCTTGCAAATAAAAAAAATCATTATATATATTATTTTTTTATATAATCGCAGTTGCCAGACAGTGAGAGGCTGCAGGCTCACAGACTGTACTGTGTGCACACCATTCATACAGGGTGTCACAATACCTTGCAGATAAAACTAAAGTCAATTTATTTTTTCTTTGTAATAAATATAATCGCAGTTGCAAGCCAGTGAGTGTCTGGCCCACAGACTGTACTGTGGCTACTGGCCAGGCCACCACTCATACCGTTACAGGGTGTCACAATACCTTGCAGAAAAAAACTAAAGTCAATTTATTTTTTCTCTGTAATAAATATAATCGCAGTTGCAAGCCAGTGAGTGTCTAACCCAAAGAGTGTACTGTTGCCACTGGTCAGGCCACCACTCATACCGTTACAGGGTGCCACAATACCTTGCAGATAAAACTAAAGTCAATTTATTTTTTCTCTGTAATAAATATAATCCCAGTTGCAAGCCAGTGAGTGTCTGGCCCACAGACTGTACTGTGGCCACTGGCCAGGCCACCACACATACCGTTACAGGGTGTCACAATACCTTGCAGATAAAACTAAAGTCAATTTATTCCCCGTTCGAAAAATCAATTCAATAAATGGACCCCAGATTGGGGACGTAACAGGGATTAAACTGATGAGAAGAGAGAACTACAGAAAATACCACTCATATCGGGTGTGAGAGTAAATTGCACGGCGCAGACTCAGTGACCGTGGATTCAAACAAAGGGGAGGGAGCCAGCGTTTTTTTAACCATCTCACCGTTCGAAAAATCAATTCGATAAATAGACCCCAGATTGGGGACGTAACAGGGATTAAACTGATGAGAAGAGAACTACAGAAAATAACACTCATATCAGGTGTGAGAGTAAATTGCACGGCGCAGACGCAGTGACTGTGGATTCAAACAAAGGGGAGGGAGCCAGCGTTTTTTTAACCATCTCCCCGTTCGAAAATTCTATTCAATTCACCTTTCGCGGACCCTTGGTGTTGTACGTGGCTGGGTGGAAGAAGAAACCTTCAATGACATCAACGGGACATGGCTAGCTTGGTATCCAACCTTGTGCAAATGGGGAGTTTGCGGTTGGGCAAATGGACTGTTTGCGGTTGTTTGCAGTGCATTAAAAGGGGAGTTTGGTCTGTCAATGTCTGTGAAGCGGGCGTAACCCTTACACTACCTAATAGATACAACATCATACCTGATCGTATACACACACTGGATGTTTTAAACCACGTTGTTCCCGGGGGTAGCTCGTGCGTTAGTTTTTAGATTAGGAGCGGTAGGGACCAAGTGTTATAGCACAGAGTAACTGCAGACTCAATTGTGCCTCAACACTAGTGATTGAGAACCACCTAATAGAAAAGAGATTGCAAATGCAATGATTTAGGATGAAGGACTAAGTGTATATCCAGCAATTGTTCATATATACAAACAAAGTAAGCTCACTGCTGACAATCAAGCGTGGGATGAACGAATGCTAGGAGGTAGTATATAAGGGTGAAGTAACCTTTATCTACCGCACCTATAGTTTTAAACTATTCTTTGTTCTCCCGTTATGATATTTTTATAAATAAAACGAAATAAATGTTATGTTTTAACAGACCAGAAACGGGAGTTTAGTAGTCTAGGTAACTAGGCTATTTGAATTAAATTATAAGTTGATGATCCCGGGTCCACTGGGTCCTTTGAAAATTATGTCTTTATGGATTAAAACCCAACTCTGCGTCAACTATGTAATTTTCCATGGGAGTTTTGCCATGGTTCTCCCTCCGGCATGCCACAGTCCAGGTGTTAGTCCCCTTGAAACAACTTTTCCATCACTACTGTGGCTAGAAAGAGTCCCTGTGGGCTTTAAAATTCGCCTGCCTATTGAAGTCTATGGCGGTTCGCCCGGTTCGCCCGTTCGCGAACATTTGAGGAAATTCGCGTTCGCCATTCGATAAACTGAAAATTTTATGTTCATGACATTTCTATTCCTGTTGCAGGGAGAGGACGTGGTCGATCTGTGCCAGCTATACGCACAAGTGAAACCCCTTCCTCAGGTGTGAGTAGGCGACAGAACCTTCAGTGGTATTTGGTCGAGCCTGATGTGGCCCTTCGAATGGTGAGGCCAGAACAAGTACAGGCGATAGTAGATTGGGTTGCTGACAGTGCCTCCAGTTCCTTCACATTGTCTCCCACCCAGTCTCCTGCTGAAAGATCAGAGTTGGCACCTGCAGCCGATGTCCATCAGTCTTTCACCTCACCCCCTTGCAAATCAGCCAAGCAGTCTGAGCCCCAAGTCATGCAGCAGTCTCTTCTGCTTTTTGATGACTCTGCTAGCACGGTTTCCAAGGGCCATCCACCTAGCCCTGCACCAGAAGTGGAAGAGATTGAGTGCATCGATGCCCAACCACTTATTTTTCAATACTGTATGAGTACATGGGGGGACCATGTCTTGAATGATGACGAAACACAGGTGGCAACTGCTGTGGCTTTCGAAAGTGTGCAGACCGACAAGGAGGGCAGGGGTGAAGACTGGGTGGAAGATGATGTGGAGGACGATGAGGTCCTCGACCCCACATGAAATCAATGTCATGCAAGTGACCTGTGTAGAGGCGGTGGTCGCACAGAGCCACAAGCACAGCAGAAGAGGGAGCAGGGTGCAAAAGCGGAGTGGCCGTCCCCTAGACAGAATGCCTTCTACTGCCCACTTCAGTATGGGACCGAGCACACCAAGGCCAGCTCCAAGGAGTTCCCTGGCGTCTCAGTTCTTAAGACAATGTGCTGATGACAAGACACGAGTGATTTGCACGCTGTGCAATCAGAGCCTGAAGTGAGGCATAATTGTTCTCAACCTGAGCACAACCTGGATGACCAGGAATCTAAGTGCAAAGCACGAGCTGCAGAGGAGTAGACACCTCAAAAACCAAGAAAGGTCTCTGGCTCCTCCTGCTTCCTCTTCTGCTGCAGTCTCGGCCTCTTCATCCACCTCTGGAGTGACAGTGCTACCTGCCACCCCGCAAACAGAGGAACTGCCAGCAACACCACCACCTGGGTCACCAAGCATCTCCACAATGTTTCACGGAAGCGTTCAGCTCTCCATCTCCCAAACACTGGAGCGGAAGAGGAAGTACCCCCCTACCCATCCGCGATCCCTGGCCCTGAATGCCAGCATTTCAAAATTACTGGCTAGGGTTGAGCGAACCCGAACTGTAAAGTTCAGGTTCGTACCGAACTTTAGGATTTTTGGACCCGGGACCCGAACCCGAACATTTCAGTAAAAATTTGGGTTCGGTGTTTGCCGCTTTCTTGGCGCTTTTTGAAAGGCTGCAGAGCAGCCAATCAAAAAGCGGTTAACTGTCTGATCTTAGAAGCCATCACAGCCATGCCTACTAATGGCATGGCTGTGATTGGCCAGTGCAGCATGTGACCCAGCCTCTATATAAGCTGGAGTCACGTAGCGCTGCATGTCACTCTGCTGTGCTTAGTGTAGGGAGAGGATGCTGCTGGTGATTTAAAGGAGAGAATAGGAGAGAGTCTTTGCTCAAAATCTGAATCTAACTCAGATTATTTTATGCAAGCTCAGTGCACTAGCACTGCATCTGAGCTTTTGGGACATTGAAAATCCCAATTGTTTTGGCAATATACAACATCTGGATTAGTCAGTGTGCAATTTAAGTTAGAAATACAGCCATCATTTTCTGGGTTTTTAAAAACACACTTTTTGTGCCAAAAAACACTATTTTCCAGATCTGCAGGCAATGACAGTGACTGCCCAGCTTCGTCAGAAATGCAAAGGTGTCACACATCCACGGACATACAAATCATATAGTACCAAGCAAAAGCATAGTCCCAACGCGTTTCACTGGCAGTCAGCCAGGTCATCAGGGGACCTATATGCAAAACAAAACAGAGTACACACATATACACAATTACGGAAGTATCCACGGCGCCTCCAAGTGTATTGGGGCCAGCCAAGAAAAGAGCAGTATTGTATAAACAACTGGTACTTAGCTTCTCAATGTGCAGCGGTTCAGGGTCAACTCCTCCTGCGTATGGCAGTAATGGCAGTGAGTGCCAGTATTGGCGTTCATTTAAACCAGCGCGGGCTGGTAGATCCGCCCCTCAAGGAGTCACATGCTCCGATCACGCGGGTTGTGACATCACTAGTCACGAGTGCGCCGCGTCGCGAAAAGGAGTCACATGACCGGGACTCAGACTAGAGGTGTGTCAGGGTAGCCCCATGTCCGTCCCCTACAATTGTGTAGCAGTGATTCGGATAGCAGTAGGGGCGGAGATATGGAGAAGAGGAGTTGAGAGATAGTTTAACTCAGCCAGCCCCAAATATCCATATAGACATAGTGGCATAAATAGCCAAATAAGGTGCGTCATTCCTATAGAGTCATAGAAAGCGCTACCAAGGTATTTAAGTAGCAGGATCATTGGACAGGTAAGATTTAGAGAGACACAGTCCTGATCAAAAGTTTAAGACCACTTGAAAAATGGCAAAAAATCATATTTTACATTGTTGGATCTTAACAAGGTTCCAAGTAGAGCTTCAACATGCAACAAGAAGAAATAAGAGTGAGACAAAACATTTTTTGAGCATTCAATTAATTGAAAATAACGATTAAACTGAAACAGGCTGTTTTTCAGCTGATCCAAATTTTAGGACCACATGCCTTTAAAAGGCCAAATCTGTGCATAGATGTGGATTCATTGTCATTTTCTGTCAGATGATCACATGTGATGGCAAAGGCAAAAAACTCTCCCTTTTTGAACGTGGTCGGGTTGTTGAACTGCATAAGCAGGGTCTCTCAAAGTGCGCCATCGCTGCTGAGGTGGGACGCAGTAAGACAGTCATTTGGAATTTCTTAAATGATCCTGAGGGTTATGGAACAAAAAAGCCAGAGGATCCAATTGTCTGTCCGTCAAGACACTGGACGATCCTCGACCCAAATTAAGGCCCTTACTGGTGCTGACTGCAGCCCCATAACCATCAGACGGCATCTGAGACTGAAGGGCAGATCCACGGATCCGCGGATCCGCAAAACACATACGGACGTCTGAATGGAGCCTTACAGGGGGGTCCCCATATAGACTCCCTGATTACCCCCCTGTCATTGATCACCCCCCTGTAAGGCTTCATTCAGACGTCCGTATGTGTTTTGCAGATCCGCAAATCCACGGATCCGCAAAACACAGACACCGCGGATCCGCAAAACACGGACACCGGCAATGTGCTTTCCGCATTTTGCGGATCCGCACATTGCCAGAACTATATAGAAAATGCCTTTTCTTGTCCGCAATTGCGGACAAGAATAGGACATGTTCTATAGACTCTACAAAAAACGCAGTGTTCGCCCGATCAGGCCTGATCTTGTGCGCACACTTGCGTTCAGTCTGCCCCACCGCAGTGACAGAAATTATTTTTTTCGGATCACTGCAAAAACACCGTAAAATCACTGCGGCGCTATAAAAAGATCACTTTAGAGGGGCATGGCGAGTTCATAGAAATTTTGTTTTTTGGCACAAGTTAGGGGAAATTGATATTTTTTATTTTTTTCTTACAAAGTCTCATATTCCACTAACTTGTGCCAAAAAATAAAATCTCACATGAACTCACCATACCCCTCACGGAATCCAAATGCGTAAAATTTTTTAGACATTTATATTCCAGACTTCTTCTCACGCTTTAGGGCCCCTAAAATGCCAGGGCAGTATAAATACCCCACAAATGACCCCATTTCGAAAAGAAGACACCCCAAGGTATTCGCTGAGGGGCATAGTGAGTCCATGAAAGATTGAATTTTTTGTCACAAGTTAGCAGAAAGGGAGACTTTGCGAGAAAAAAAAATTAAAAATCAATTTCCGCTAACTTGTGCCAAAAAAAAAAATCTTCTATGAACTCGCCATGCCCCTCACGGAATACCTTGGGGTGTCTTCTTTCCAAAATGGGGTCACATGTGGGGTATTTAAACTGCCCTGGCATTTTAGGGGCCCTAAAGCGTGAGAAGAAGTCTGGAATCCAAATGTCTAAAAATGCCCTCCTAATAGGAATTTGGGCCCCTTTGAGAACCTAGACTGCAAAAAATTGTCACACATGTGGTATCGCCGTATTCAGAAGAAGTAGAGCAATGTGTTTTGGCGTGTCTTTTTACATATAACCATGCTGGGTGAGAGAAATATCTCTGTAAAATGACAACTTTGTATAAAAAAATGGGAAAAGTTGACTTTTAGAGAGATATTTCTCTCACCCAGCATGGGTATATGTAAAAATACACCCCTATAAACACATTGCCCTACTTATTCTGAGTACGGAAATACCACATGTGTGACACTTTTTTGCAGCCTAGGTGCCCAAAGGGGCCCAAATTCTAAAGAGCACCTTTAGGATTTCACAGGGCATTTTTTACGCATTTGGATTCCAAACTACTTCTCACGCTTTAGGTCCCCTAAAATGCCAGGGCAGTATAAATACCCCACAAGTGACCCCATTTTGGAAAGAAGACACCCCAAGGTATTTCGTGATGGGCATTGTGAGTTCATGGAAGTTTTTATTTTTTGTCACAAGTTAGTGGAATATGAGACTTTGTAAGAAAAAAAAACAACATAATTTTCCGCTAACTTGTGACCAAAAAAAAAACTTCTATGAACTCACTATGCCCATCAGCGAATACCTACTTTCCGAAATGGGGTCATTTGTGGGGTGTTTCTACTGTCTGGGCATTGTAGAACCTCAGGAAACATGACAGGTGCTCAGAAAGTCAGAGCTGCTTCAAAATGCGGAAATTCACATTTTTGTACGATAGTTTGTAAACGCTATAACTATTACCCAAACCAATAAATATACACTTATTGAATTTTTTTATCAAAGACATGTAGAACAATACATTTAGAGAAAAATTTATATAGAAATGTAGTTTTTTTAAAAAAAATTACAACCGAAAGTGAAACATTTTATTTTTTTGCAAAAATTTCTGTAAATTTTGATTAATAGCAAAAAAAGTTAAAATGTCAGCAACAATGAAATACCACAAAATGAAAGCTCTATTAGTGAGAAGAAAATAAGGTAAAATTCATTTGGGTGGTAAGTTGTATGACCGAGCAATAAACCGTGTAAGTAGTGTAGTGCAGAATTGTAAAAAGTGGTCTGGTCATTAAGGGGGTTTAAGCTAGGGGAGCTGAGCTTTAAACCATTTGGTTGTGAGGTCTTCAATTCAATTATCCACCAGATCGCCCTTTGCAGGATTTTCCTGTCCCAGTTGCCTCCTCTTTTCAACGGAGGTACGAGTTTAATGGCCATGAATGTCATGCCCTCAATTTTACCGTTGTGGCTAGTTTCTACATGTTTAGCCAGTGGGGTGTCCCGACCGTTTCTGATGTCACCTAGGTGTTCTCCCACCCGTCTTCGAAATTCCCGGGTGGTTTTGCCTATATACTCAAGGCCGCAGTGACATGTTGCCTTGTAGATGAATCCCCTTGATCTACAGTTGAGAAAGCACTTGATGGAATACATTTTGCCTGTTACATTACTGCAGAATTCCCTACCCCTCATGATAAAGGGATAGGCAACACACCCACTGCAACAAAAGCAGCCAGCTAGTGGTTTAAGCACCCGTGTTTGGTTTGCTGAAGTGACTATGCACCAAACGATCCCAGAGACTGCGGCCCTTGCGATACGTGATTTGTGCCTCTGGTGCAACAATTTGTTTGATGTCGGGATCCAGAAGAAGGATACCCCAATGTTTTGAGATGACACTTCTCACTTCCCCTGTGGCACCATCATAGGTACTAATCAATCGTATAGTGTTCTCTGCAATTTTTGTTTTTTTGGGGTGCAGAAGTTCAGTTCGACTTTTAAGTCGGGCTCTTTGATAGGCTTGCTTAAGGACAGAGTCAGGATAACCCTTTTCTTTAAACCTAACTCGTTCTCCCACCTAGGTGGCATCAGATACGGTCGGGACACCCCACTGGCTAAACATGTAGAAGCTAGCCACAACGGTAAAATTGAGGGCATGACATTCATGGCCATTGAACTCGTTCCTCTGTTGAAAAGAGATGGCAACTGGGACAGGAAAATCCTCTAAAGGGAGACCTGGTGGATATTTGAATTGAACCGAGGGATATACTAGGGGAAGAGACCTAGCATCTGTCTCCCTCTTTATCTGTATCCCTATGTTTCGTAAACTCACCCTCCCAGCAAGTGTTTACATTTCACACCTGCTTCTCCTCTCTACCTTTTTCATTTGGTGGTGTATTACTACTAATGCATGTAGTCTCTAATTAAATTATTGGGCCTACTATTTTAACCATTGACTAATAAAAGTTATTTTTTAAGGCAACCCCACTGTTCAATTATACTTACAATATTTATGGGTGCCATACAGTCAGGTCCATAAATATTGGGACATTGACACAATTCTAAACTTTTTGGCTCTATACACCACCACAATGGATTTGATTTGAAATGAAACAAACAAGATGTGCTTTAACTTCAGAATGTCAGCTTTAATTTGAGGGTATTTACATGCAAATCAGGTGAACGGTGTAGGAATTAAAACAGTTTGAATATGTGCCTCCCACTTGTTAAGGGACCAAAAGTAATGGGACGATTGGCTTCTCAGCTGTTCCATGGCCAGGTGTGTGTTATTCCCTCATTATCCCAATTACAATGAGCAGATAAAAGGTCCAGAGTTCATTTCAAGTGTGCTATTTGCATTTGGAATCTGTTGCTACCAACTCTCAAGATGAGATCCAAAGAGCTGTCACTATCAGTGAAGCAAGCCATCATTAGGCTGAAAAAACAAAACAAATCCATCAGAGAGATAGCAAAAACATTAGGCATGGCCAAAACAACTGTTTGGAACATTCTTAAAAAGAAGGAACGCACCGGTGAGCTCAGCAACACCAAAAGACCTGGAAGACCACGGAAAACAACTGTGGTGGATGACCGAAGAATTCTTTCTCTGGTGAAGAAAACACCCTTCACAACAGTTGGCCAGATCAAGAACACTCTCCAGGAGGTAGGTGTATGTGTGTCAAAGTCAATAATCAAGAGAAGACTTCACCAGAGTGAATACAGAGGGTTCACCACAAGATGTAAACCATTGGCGAGCCTCAAAAACAGGAAGGCCAGATTAGAGCTTGCCAAACGACATCAAAAAGCCTTCACAGTTCTGGAACAACATCCTATGGACAGATGAGACCAAGATCAACTTGTACCAGAGTGATGGGAAGAGAAGAGTATGGAGAAGGAAAGGAACTGCTCATGATCCTAAGCATACCACCTCATCAGTGAAGCATGGTGGTGGTAGTGTCATGGCGTGGGCATGTATGGCTGCCAATGGAACTGATTCTCTGGAATTTATTGATGATGTGACTGCTGACAAAAGCAGCAGGATGCATTCTGAAGTGTTTTGGGCAATATTATCTGCTAATATTCAGCCAAATACTTCAGAACTCATTGGACGGCGCTTCACACTGCAGATGGACACTGACCCAAAGCATACTGAAAAAGCAACCAAAGAGTTTTTTAAGGGAAACAAGTGGAATGTTATGCAATGGCCAAGTCAATCACCTGACCTTAATTACGATTGAGCATGCATTTCACTTGCTGAAGACAAAACTGAAGGGAAAATGCCCCAAAAACAAGCAGGAACTGAAGACAGTTGCAGTAGAGGCCTGGCAGAGCAACACCAGGAATGAAACCCAGCATCTGGTGATGTCTATGCGTTCCAGACTTCAGGCTGTAATTGACTGCAAAGGATTTGCAACCAAGTATTATAAAAATGAAAGTTTGATTTATGATTATTATTATGTCCCATTACTTTTGGTTCCTTAACAAGTGGGAGGCACATATGCAAACTGTTGTAATTCCTACACCGCTCACCTGATTTGGATGTAAATACCCTCAAATTAAAGCTGACAGTCTGCAGTTAAAGCACACCTTGTTCCTTTCATTTCAAATCTATTGTGGTGGTGTATAGAGCCAAAAAAGTTAGAATTGTGTCGATGTCCCAATATTTATGGACCTGACTGTTTATATTATTGTGGTTTGACTGGTTTCAATCCCAGTTAAGTGATCATTCTACCAAAAAAACACTTTTTTGGCAATATACAACATCTGGATTAGTCAATGTGCAATTTAAGCTAGAAATACAGCCATCATTTTCTTGATTTTTAAAAACACATTTATTTGCCAGATTCCACAAGTTTTCAGGCCTTGCAGCATCAGCACGTGTGAAATTCCAGGGTTATATACTGCTGTCAAATTCAGTTATTAAACAAACACCCGTTTGGGCAAAAAAAAAATTGTTGGCAGCCTTTGCTGCAGATGTCATTGTAAGATGCCGCCTTTACATACTGTCTTTCTATTCAGTTATTTGAAATAAAGCCATTTTGGACACAATTCTATGATAGCGTCCTAGTGTGGATCAGGGCGTGTGAGATACACCCTGTATATACAGAGGCTATTCAGATATTTAAAATACCGCCAATTGGTGCACAAATCTTTAATTGAGGCCTACTGTGGGTCAGGCCGTGTGAGATACACCCTGTTTATACAGGGCTTATATTCTTCCATTAATAAAACACCCTTTTTGGGGCAAAATGCACAATATTTCAGGCCTTGCAGCATCTTGCGGTTTGAAATTCCAAGGTTATATACTGCTGCCATATTCAGTTATTAAACAAACACCCGTTTGGGCAAAAAAAGTTTATTTGGCAGCCTTTGCTGCATATGTCATTGTGAGATACACCCTTTATACATTTGGGTTATATTCAGATATTTGAAATACCGCCATTTGGTGCACAAATCTTTAATTCAGGCCTACTGTGGGTCAGGCCGTGTGAGAAACACCCTTTAAATACAGAGGCTTGATTAAGGTATTTGAAATACAGCCATTTTGGGCAATCAATTCTTTAATTGAGGCCTAGTCTAGTTTAGGCCGTGTGAGATACACCCCTTACATACAGGGGTTTGATGCTGGTATTTGAAATATAGCCATTTTGGGCAAACAAATCTTTAATTGAGGCCTAGTCTGGTTCAGGCCGTGTGAGATACACCCTTTACATACTGTCGTTCTATTCTACTATTAATTAAACACCCATTTAGGGCAAGATCCTAAATTCGAGAAATGTGAGGAGAGCGTCAAGGGACGTGGCCCAGGTCGTGGTGCTGCTGGTGGAGCTCCTGTTGCAGGGAGAGGACATGGTCGATCTGTGACAGCTACACGCACAAGTGAAAACCCTTCCTCAGGTGCGAGTAGGCGACAGAACCTGCAGCAGTATTTGGTCGGGCCTAATGCGGCTCTACGAATGGTGAGGCCTGAACAAGTACAGGCGATAGTAGATTGAGTTGCTGACAGTGGATCCAGTTCCTTCACATTGTCTCCCACCCAGTCTCCTGCTGAAAGACCACAGTTGGCACCTGCAGCCGATGTCCATCAGTCTTTCACCTCACCGCCTTGCAAATCAGCCCAAAATTTAGTAGGT